>NC_134040.1:27790824-28440801 GCF_965140245.1 Athene noctua
CTCTGCTTCAGACCCCAGATCCCAGCAGAGCAGCTGGATAAAACTCAGATTTTCTTACTCTTTTGTTCTGCTATGCTAAGAGCTGTTCAGGGACTGCTGATTTTTAATGACTGATCTACTTTTTGAAAGATGCTGGGTGCCTCTTCACCACCTCTTCCACAAAGATGCACATGGCAGAACATTATGAGCATGTCTACCCTAACTTTTGGGGATCTCTCCAAAGCTGCCCTCCATGAGATGCAACCTCTGTCCTGACAGTAGTCTTAAAATGTGACACCATGCAGAGGTGGAGATTGTCCTCTAAGACATGGTTTGTTGTAGGCCTGACACATGCTTGTTATCAGTATAGCCTGTTCTGCTATATGGTCTAAAGATATAAGCAACAGAAAGCTGGAGGGAGAGTTTCCATTTTTTATGTAACTTGTATCTGAAAAAGAGGCAAGTTTTCAACACACAGCTCCTTCTTTAGGTGTGAAAGCCAAGTAACTGATTTCAGAGGTAAAAATGATTTGAAACCAGTTGGTTCAGGTTTATTTAGATATGCAATAGTTAGACCAGAGTTATCTGGTTTCTTGGGAGTGAAGGCAGCATCAGGAGGTGAAGGAGTGGCAATAGGAAAGGGTGAGATGAGAAAGGTAGGTTATCTCTCAGGGACAAGAGACAGACAAGTAACACATAACCGCTATGGACACAGACAGATAGGAACAAGGGGTAATATAATGTGCCATAAAAACTGTACCACTTTTATCCTAAAAGTTTTGGTGTCCAGTGGAATTATGAGTTTTAAATTACAAGTTTGTCTTTGTAAGGTTTTTTACAAATTTTTCTTGAGGATTAGGATACAACCCATCCTCCATTGCAATTGCATTGATTAGCTTTGCTTTTTGTCCCAAAAAGCAATGAGATAAACTGGAAAACTTGTATTTCAGTGCTTGAACACAGCAAGCACAGTCAGGATGATTTCTCTTGGACCATATGCTTTCATGAAGGTTGTCGGACAATACTTTTCACAAGGTCCCATGTTCAGCCACTTATCTCCAGTGCTCTCCAATAACACTCCAGCTAGTAAATGTCTTACTGCCAATTCTTACGCATGAGAAAGACTATACCAATTCAACACTTAAATTAGTGAAATTTAACATGTTAAGTAAAATTTTAACAGGAAAGAGTGCTTGCCCATAACAAGAAGATAACACAAACTATGTATTCAGTTATCTTTCAGATATCTTTAAAATAACAACAAATAAAAATCCCTCCACAAATGCAGATGTTCACGTCAGTCAGTTAATAAATTACTGTCCTAAAATCATGCTGTTTTAAATATTTCCCATATATTTAGCTGGATGTTTTATGGCCTTTCAGTCACTGCACAAAGGACAGATTCTTCACTGCTTTTCTTCTCTTTTGCCCATATTTGTCTCATCTCAAGGACAATGGGAGTTTTCTCTTGCAGTGTGTTCTCAGAGGCACAACCTAAGATGTCCCACATAGACCTCACATCTTCCTGTCTACAACCCTGGGAGGCTCTGTCACGTCCCGCTCCGATGAGGGGGACAAGTGACTCAGATTCGCAAATCCCCAATTGGAGCGGACAACAAGTCTCCAAGTTCAAGCATTTATTAACTACCTACAATGCACTAATTGAACACATGATAATTGGCCAAGTACAGAGCAAGTTGTGGTGAGCAATATAATATGCTTTGCATTTCTTAATAGAAAAAGGAAAAGAGGGAGATAGAGGGAATGGGGGGATACAGATCACCGGTCTGGGTTCCTGCGCTGATCCCGCCGGCGAGGGTTCCAGGAGGCGGCCGTCTTCTTCGCTGGCATTCGTCTTCTTCCCTTCACTGCTTTCTCCAGACGGTCGGGGGGGGGGCAGAGAGAGGGGCAGAGAGAGAGAGCGCCCTTTCTTCCCCCCTTTGATTTATACCCATTTTCCTTGGGTCCGTCCCCTAGGTCGACCCACATAGCTACGTATCCCATGTACAGGGAGGGGTAAGGTGTTTCATGGGGTGATGTCATTAGCATGATCATGACAGCCCTCGTTAGCATATTGAGGGATGTCAACTTTAATATGCATTTTGTGGATAATGAAGCAAAGTTCATTCACCGGACACATGGCCCTTGAAATTTGCCCAGGTGCCCCAGGGCAGAGCCGTCCTGTCTCCACAGGGCTCTCTCCCCCAGCTGCATGGGGCAGCGTTATCAGCTTGGGCCTCCACAGAATGCACCCTGTGACTCATAGTTTTGTCTTGTGAGTGTTTGAGGCATTTCTTCAATCAACCTCAACTTTTGCTTTCCCAGGTTGTTTGTCTTAGTTTCTCACAGGCCTGGTTTCTCGTCTCTCACAGGCTCCTTAGTACATTTTACTGTGTCTGCTAACTTCTCAGGTTTTCTTTCTATTATGGAAATTCTTCAGTCATTTTCTTTCTTTTATACCAAAGAACCATGAGTTGGTCACAGAGATCTGGGTTTTTCCTTATTGAAAGAAAAAAACAGAAACAGCTATTACCTTTCTGGTCTGAGACAGGGCAGAATAACTTCACACAGACTCATTACTCCTCGAATAGAGAATTATACAAAATTTTGAGATCATGTCTAATTTGTTGTTTGCTGGACATTTTCATTTTCTGGAAGGCAGTTGCTCATCTTGCTACTCTGAACAGTGTCCCTGTGAAATACATAATGAAAGTTAAATCTTATCCCTTGATTTGTCTCTAGTTTCTACTGTGTCAGTAATCCAGCTAAGTTAATTAAATAAGCAAACTTTGTGTGTCCTGTATAAAAGTTATATTATATAACAGTTAAATTCTTAATGATTTGAATAGTGAAAAGGTATTTTGATACAAAGCATTACTGGAATCACTGTCTCCTAGTGCCAATGATGAGTGATTTTTTTCTTTCCTTTAGAATTAATTGATGTTGTTAATAGCAGGAAAAATTAACCTGGTTAAACCTATCAGAGCCTTATAACAAACGGAAATTGCTCTCTCAGTTCAGAGTCAATGATCATATTAAATGCACGTTGAAACTAAAAGCAATCCCAAAGAAGGTATTTAAGTAGTGCTGATGTGTAACTTCACTAAAGAAGTCAGATCTCTGATGGCGCTGTGGTCTCATGTTGCCTGTAATAAAGAAACAATGAGTTGACTCACACTCCAGCATCAACTGTGAACGCCCTTGCTGTGAAATTATTATGTCCCTGTTCTTTAATTCTTTTTTTCTGTCCTATGATATTTGAACAAATCACTATCCAGTACGAAGAAATTGATAGCTACATAAAAGCCCTGTCCTTTCTTCTTAATATAACATAATTTATGTATAAATTTTCTTTCTGGGAAGCAAAAGAACTGAGCAGAATAATCCTAAACCAGAAGTAGTATGTTAGGCAAACCAGAGTAGACAGTGAGACCTGTAATGGGAAAAAGTAATGATACATAATACTGTAGTTGCTTTTACTTAGGCCATTTTATGGAGCTTCTAGCAAGTTTAGGATTTCTAGCACTGTTTCCTCTGCTGCAAACTCTTCTTTGTGTTGCTGAAAGAGATCGTCTACAGCAAGTGAGCTTGTAAATGCACTTTTAGGATAGATTTTGGCAGCACTGATTTCTTTAAAAAGAGAGAAGTTTTGAGAGTTGTACACAATAATAGCTGTAGATAAGGCAGAGGGTTGGCAGAAATGTTGCCTAGATGTGTTTAAAGTTACTTGATCTGGAGGTAGTAATTTGTGGTTCTATTTTTACTTCATTGGGAAAGGTCATGGAATACTGAAAAATATGGCTGGAAAATGACAGACTACCCATAGTAATCATGCAAAGAGGACATGTCTTCCTGATTGCATGCAACAGAAATTACGGCACAGCGAAAGGGATGTTGAAGGACTTTTAGAACAATCCTAAAGTAAATGGTGTTAGAAACAGAGATGCAGAAGTGTTATTTAACTCTAGGCAAAGTAGACATACCTTTGAGAAACAAAGATCAGCCAAGAGATGTCATTGCTTCTCTCTAACCCTACTTAATGATATGTTTATATAAACCATGTAAATAAGATGGTCATTGTCATCAGTAAGAAGTATGATGAGCAGGACTGAACAGGCAACAAAATCATTCCTGTTTTGAAAGAGATGTTGAATTTCTTTGGATTTTAAGTTCCTGCTGAAAAGTAGATGCTGGTTATTAATGTACCTCTCTTACTCCAGGGGTTTGCTCACTCTAATTTAAGCTGCTCTAAGCTCATGACTTAAGTGCATATCATATATCACAAGAGATCAGTTAGATGAGTTAGCTGAATTTTAATGATGTGGTGGAAGAAATCCCCTTTATGAGGGTTCCTGGTGACCCAGTGCAATAGCTCAGATGTCAAAGCTGCACAAATATTCCTTAGCATCTTTTGGCCCTAAATCCATATAATTTTCTTGGAAGAAAATACTTTCTCCTTAGGTCTTTCACACCTAATGTCACACATGGTTGTAGTCTCTGCACTGACAACAGGTCCTGGCCTATTATGTTACCCAGTATATCAATCTGAAATTTGACACAAGGGAACTATGTAACCTCTGCAATATGACACACATTGGAACTATTACCTCAGCAACTCATGATCACTGTGGAAGGTGAATAAAATATTGACTGTCAGAAAAAAAAAAGCTGATGCTGGTCTCAGTTTGGAAGGTACCTTGACCACTTTGGCACTCATTTGTTATAGACCTGGAAGTCAACAAGAATGTTTTAGAATATATTGGGGATTGGTTAGTTTTCCATCCTCAGAGATAAGATGATACCAATCAGGGAATGAAGATAAATAATTTTTCTAAATCCTTGAAAAATTGTGAAATAACCAGGTTTTCAAAGTAAAGTCTACTTCTTCTCATCTCGAACTGAGGAATAATAATAAACAAATAAATAGGATTTTATTAGTAGGGCAATACAAGAGATTGGTTGCTCATGGGAAAAAGAAAAGTATATATAATCTGCCACTAATTCCAAAAGAACAGATTTCATTTTGGAATGAAAAGGATCATTTGCAATATACTGCATAAGTTAACAGGCTTGAAGAAAGTGAAAAATAAAAAAATACCTAAGAAACTCCAAATGCCCAAAGCTGAGGCTTCTATTCCCTTCTCACTCCTCTAGTCTCATTTGACAAATCTAGGCCTACTGGCAGAGTGTCATGTCCCAATTTCTTGGGAAGACGATGACTCAGATTCTCTGATTCCCACGCTGATCCACAATTAAGGTGAAACGACACCAAGGATTCTTCAATTCACAAAACTCAATTTTTATTCACTCACAACAAATAATTGGCATGAAACATTGTCAGTAATTTTTGCATCCTCTGCCACAGGCATTAAATTTGCACTGAGTACTACTAGATCTTATAACATGCCCCAACAAGCCTTAAACACGCCCCAACAAGCCTTGCCTTATATGTGGGCATACAGAATAAGAATGGCAGAGAAAAGGGGAGAGGGGAAGAGAGAGAGAGAGAGAAAGAAAAAAAGAGAAGATTTCACCAGTCCTGGTTCTGTTGTAGGTCCAGCCAGCCCAGCGGTCCAGTTCCAGTGGGGCACAGACACCCAGGGCTTTGACTTGTGTCTTTTTATAATTCCTTGCCCCTCTGCCAGGTGGGTACCTGGACTTGTTAGGCTAATTTCACATCATGCACAGTTTATGCTTCTAGAATTCTTGCTTTTGGTACATGCACAGTTTGAACCTTCAGATTCTTCTGAAAATGAGTCGGTGGGCTCAGGGCTCATTGGGGAGTTACTCCCCTCTTCCTGCAGGTGTGACTCTTGTTTGACCTTTAGTGAAAATGGCTTCTCTATTGGCTCTTCAGAGGGTCACTCAAGACAGGGAAGTTCATCCTCCAAAAAGTCTGGTTCCACCTCTGCAGGACGCCCTCCTCTTGCTATGATTTCCTGCCATTACCTGCACAGCCCTGACATTTCCATAGAAAACATTTCCTTTGCCAAAGATCTTTACAGGATGGTTGAGACATTAACTGTGATTCAATCAGTCCATCACACAGATCCACTGAGTGCCTTTTGGTTGAACAACTCTTTGTTGCAGATGAAAATATTTGACATGGTTATGATTTAGCAAGTCAAGATATAGTAGTGGTGTGATGTGGATCAAAAGGTTGAATTTTAGCAGCACTTAATGACTGACCAATTTAAAGATTAATAAAGTGATTTGGTAGAATATGTTATAATTAAAACAGCAACTTAATTACAGATTTGAGATTGACAAGATTCACACTAACGTACTATAAGGTACCCTAAATCAAAATATATATGTACATATGTTTAAACACAAAATACACAGACAGATCCAGTGAAATATGTAGACAACATCACTCGTGAAGGCAGATGTGCTCATTCAAACACATAGATAGGTAGAGGTGGATGGAAGAGACTAGACTATAGTTAAAATTTCCCTCTTCTTGAGTACGGAGCAAATGTTCACAATGCATTGGCATTCCTCAACAGGTGATAACTGAGCCTCTGAACAGTCTGACTTTGCCCTGGACTTTCATCAGCTTTGTCAGCAGACAGTCTTTAAGCCTCAAGGTGTATGAGCCTGAGACATGTCCCCTCTCAGGGGAGAAGGTGGTCACAGTCCACTGTGATCCAGGAGAGCTCAAAGAGTTGCACTTAGAGTTGTTATTTATAGGGTTCAAGGTTTTCATTAGGTACTTTTCCATTTCAGCCCCACTCAGATGAAGAAATACTCTAGTAATTTCCACGAGTTGCGCAGACCAGGAACTTTCTAGATCTTGGAGTTCTGGTATCACCCATTTTGGGCCACAGCCCAGGTACAGGTGTACTAAGCTGTCAGGAGGCAATTGGTTGTCATTATTGCTCCCAAGCAATAGGGGAGGCAGGACCCGGGTACGTTAAGGGGGTGCCCTAAAGCTCTGGTGCACCACTTTTCCCAGTCCATCTTAGGCTGGTGTGCGGTTTGGCAGGAGGAATCACACAAAGCACCAAGAGGCCCAAGGAGGGGGGAGTTGCACCACCACACTCCTGAAGGACCTCTTGAATCACCTCCCAGAAGAGGTCCAAAGTGAGGGTGTAAGAAAGCTGAAGTGTTTTCCTTTGCTTTCTTACTGCTGTTCTGAATCATGATTAAGGTGGAAAAAAGACAGGAAAGAACCTGCCTTTGGCAGGATAGAGCCTAATACCTCCTTTAGATCCGTACTGTTCCTTACGAGACTGCATGCTTGGTGTTCCTCACTGAGAAAGCACACAGTCATCTGTAGGTGGAATTACAGCCAAAATCTGCTATGTATGGTTTGTGCCATCATGATGACAGCTATTTCTGAAAGTATGAAGTAAACTGTTTGTAATATTGACAACGAGGTGCAGGGATTAGAAGAAATATTGCCAGTGATATACTAGAAAACAGTGATATCACAACTTTGATGAAAATGATGGGAACAGTATCTGGAGCACAGCTGAGGAAAATGTTTTTCCTAATACCATTGTAAATGAGAACCCAGCAGAGTAGGTAGAAATCCATGTGGAATATGGTGTATATTATCAGTGAACTTTTGTCCTGAAAGCACTTTATTGTCAGCAGTTTTCTGAGACACCAGAAGTAATTCAGAATGGTTAGGAAGATCCTTAATGACCATATAGTTCACATGCTGGGCAAAATTTGTAGTCACACTGAGACAACTAGTGATACCATGGACATGTCATTACAGTGTTAAAATACACTTTTGTCATATTGTTGCCTTTTCTGATAAAATAATGCATGAGAACCAAAAAAAACCCAAGAAGCTGGCTGAACTTGATGGTTGTTAGGAAGTGTTTTCAGCAGTCCCAGTTGTTTCTGTCCCAGGCAATGCAGCTCTGCAAGCTCAGCCTCAAGCTCTCTTTTATCACAATGGCAAAAGTGTGACTGCTTTTCCCAGAGCTGCTCTTGCTTCTTGAGGGTTCATAGCTAATGCTGTGTACTGCAATGTAAGAGGGAAAGATCTGTTTACGTGCCTGCTGCTTTCTCCGCTGGCAGCACAATTCCCTGTTTCCCTATTCTGTTGCTCGGAAAGCTTGTGTCACTTTGATCAAAAATGAATCATAAGAAAAAGGCACAGTAATATGAGAGAAACATTTTCTGTTTGAATAAGAAATGGAATCACTACAGTTCCCAAATTTTTCATGATAGCGTAAGGTTAAAAATGAAGGACAAAGCCTCCAGCTCTGGAAGAGTGGGTTTATGTTGTCATGAGATACTTAGCTGTCTGTGGAAAAGGGTTGTTCTTTTTCATAGGAAATACACTGCACAGAGACAATCCAAATCAAACCACGCTGCCGGTGGACAAGGAGATGCCTGGTGAGCATTAGCAGAAGCTGAGGACCTTCATTCACAAATGACTACACAGAAAGAGAGCACCCCAGGCCTCAGCCAGGGGCATATAATGAACTAACACAAAAGGGAGCCACTTATTTTTCTCTAATGTCTCTAAACCATAGCTTAAAGGAATCTTCTTCAAAAAAATAGTCTTCAGCATGTTGATCTTTTCCAAACCAGAGGAACAAACAAACAGATTGTTGCTGTGGTGTTTTCTCTTCCGACCTGTGCAAATACTACTGCATTTAATCCTGCAAAAATACATTAAAATACATTTTTAAAATGCTTGCGATTATTTGGATGGTGTAAACAGGTTTGAAAATGTAAGAGTGGATCCATACTGTTTGGACAACTGTAAATATCTGCAAATAATCTCT
Source organism: Athene noctua (assembly GCF_965140245.1). Classification (NCBI taxonomy): domain Eukaryota; kingdom Metazoa; phylum Chordata; class Aves; order Strigiformes; family Strigidae; genus Athene; species Athene noctua. Next base: position 27,799,557 of record NC_134040.1, read on the forward strand.
TCCAAAATTAAATCATGCTTCAGAACATCCTAAGTTATAGGCATATTAATTATACACAAATAAGTGTGTCTCTATATATTATATATACTATTGATGTTTCATCTAGATGTATGCACACATATACAAACAATAATATTTACACCATGAGCAACGATATAGGCCTCTTTAAACCTTCCCTTTCACGCTTTGATATGCATCACCAACTATTCATCATGCTCATATTTAGAGTGCATGCTTTTTAGAACACTGAATCATCCCTTATGCTTTCTGTGAAATATATTTATTGGGGAAAATGCAATAAAAACCAAGAATATTTACAAATAACATTATTTTTATATGAGCTTATCATTTTTCTGAGGTCTTCCAGCACCTCTCAGAGTTCAGTAAACAAGACTGATCATGATTTAGTAAGACAGAGATTATTTTCCTTCCAGACTTGGCTCAAAACAGAACCAAACTAAAACATTATCTTTACAGGACATTTCTGCATTCTGGCAAGAGATGGCAGATTATAAAATGTTGATGAGTTCATGTAGGAAGTTATCAAGGTGGAGCTGTCTCTATATAAAAAATAGATTTTGTCATACAGAGAAAACATGAAAATATATTGATCACTGATATGAACTGTGGATGAAAAGGTAAAATAAAATGTGCTTGGACTGAATAAAAAAAAATTGTAGTAATTTATATTTTTCCCCTGTAACAACAATTCCTGCTACTAAAGTTTTGATTTAGCAATGATAATAAATTCATATCAGATAAACATTTAATTGTAATTACTCAGCTTGGGGTATGTAAGGATTTTAGGCTGGGTTACGTGGAGGAAAAAGCTGTTTCTATTCCTAATTTCAAAACAATGTTGTTTCTCCTGTTCCTTTTCTTTCCTTCCTCCATCCCCCAACCCTACACTGACTAGGCACAGCACTTCAAATGTGAGATAAAAAGTACTGTAAGGCATACTGGGCTCCTATAATTCCCACTGAAACACCATTAAGTAGAGAAAAGCTGTCAGGTATAAAACCTGCTGATCCTTAGGGATGACTTGGAGGACATTTTGCCTTTAATAGCTTCATCCTTTGCCAGACTATAATTCACTTACATTTCTGTCAACAGCCTCATCAATGTATGACTATGGCTTTCATGAAAATTACTGTACTATAAAATTTTCTTTACTATTTGATTGTAATTGATTGATACACAGGAGCAGAAAGACAACAGAACCATGATACCATATTATTTTGCGCTCTGCTCTCAATAACTCTCTCTGCTAGGAAATAAAATGACATGCAGCACCTTTACAAATGATTTTTACATGCCTTTGAAAAGATGGTAAGCCTAAGGGCAAGGAACACTAACCAGCAGAAATACACAAAGATATCTTAGCAAGACACCTGAAGTGCAACGTGTTGTTGGGGCTGGGGTTGTTTGGTCAGTCCAGCCCTTGGTATTGTGAGCAGAAGGGTCCATGTGCCAGGGATTGCTTTGAAAAACGAGGCTTTGCAGGCTCTGAGCACTGGGAAAGCACTTACAGCCTAGCATTTACTGGGGGACACTGACATCAACGTTACAACCATAATTGCAACAGAGGAAGAACCAGGTATTTTTGGCTGTGTACATTAGGTTATCTGTATCACACAGTAAAACACAAAGGAGGACTGAAGACGTTTTGATGGCAGATTTGGCCTTACCCTGAAGGCAATGGCATTTTGGTGAAGGAAGCACACATGAGCAAGACTGAGGCTGCTGTGTGCAAGTTGGACAAGAGAGGTGGAAGTGAAAGCTGCTTTGCCCCAGCGTGGAAAGCTCAGCTTACATTGCCTGAGTCAGTGTGTGGTCACATTGGGACCAGGTGGTTATGAGTGAATTTAATTGGCTTCGGCAAAATTTGGGAAAAGACAGATGTTGCAGGGCTGGCTGTGTTCCTGCAACGTGATTGTCATGGTGTAATTTCCCACTGGTGTGTTTCACATCCTCGGAAGCCCAATTAACCAGCTAAGCTTTGCTTGTAGCAAGCAGAACTAGGAATGCACTGGTTTTCCCTGGGGCAGCTACTTTCTTGTTTTCTGCATAGAAGGAAAATAAAAAGTTGTCTTTTTCAGTTAACTGAACCAGAGCACCAGCACTTTATACTAACAAGGCTGTAAAAAGGGGTTATTCTATATATTCACAATGTCTTACATCTCCAGTGCACTCTAATGCTTTCCTTTCAAAATGATACACTCAGGATTTTTCATCCCTTTTGCTGGGAAGCACATAGCTTTATATCTGGCTCAAACCTCCCTGCCCAAGACATTTCCAAATGCACTCTTTCTTTAGCTGTACAGTGCTATGATCACTCTTTTCAGGACCATAGACCTCTCATCTAGGTGATTCTGATTCCTTTTCTTCCCTGAATTCTCCTATTCCCCTTATATATACCAAAATGAGCTGTACTACAGCCAGCTCCACATACATCCTCCACAACATTCTTTAGTTCTTTAAAGAGTTCAGGGAAGACACCAGAGGTTCTCTGACTTTTTCCCAAGGACAGAAATCTGTTGAACACGGCATCTATTAAAGAACAAATCTGATAGTAGATTTAGATTCTCTCTCTGAGAATAAGAGAGTCTCCTCATTTTCTGCCTTTCTCTAAGACAAACTGTGTAGTTGAATTTCTTGCCAATGCTGGCCCAAAAGAAAGTGATTGTTCTCATTTGTATCAGCTACACAATATTTACTCCAGTCATCAGCATTTCTTTTCTATGTAAGCCTTGTGAATTGCCAAAGATACTTCTCATTCAAGTGATCTCAAGTGTTTAAGAGAATGTTGTCCATTAACACAGGATCCATACTGGAAATTAATTTAATAACCCTTATTCTATGGTAACATGATGTGAAGATCAACATTTGAAGATTCATTATCAACACACAGTCAACATCAAGAGTTTCCACTGGAGTTCTGGATGACTTAAAAATGCATAAGAATAGCACCAACTTCTTAATCTGCAGAATCCACAGGTCTTGAGGGAGCAGAATGGTTCCTGGTCTTTGCAGCAATCCTAGAGCAAGGCTCTACTGCATAACAGAAGAAATGCACACACAAAAAGTGCATACACATAAAAATGAAAGTTATAAGGGAGAGTTGCTAACTCACCATAAAATTCATGTAACCAACAAAAAAACCCATTTTATTTCCGATGATCTATCTCCATCTGTTGAGGTTCAAGGCTTACTAAAACTTCAGACTGAAAGTTTGTTATATATTCACTTACAAAATATGTTCTATTATGATAAGCACTGAGAGTTGGAGGCTTGCAAGTGGAAAAGGGGACTTCACTCTAACATGAAATGTGTCATTGGTACTATATGTGAATTGTTAGCATTACCAGGTGTTCTCAGACACCCCCAAAGAAGCATGAGTATAGCCATATGCATCTTTCCATGTAGGCTAATAGGTTCAGGGAAGAAAACAGTTACTTTTGCAATGCATAAAGAACCCTTCTCTGTGCCTTAGAAACATTGCACAGGTCTTGTCCTGGTACAGGTGTGCAGGATTTATAGACATTGCGGATCTTGAATAATTTTTTTTCACCTAGTTAACACTGAACAGTTGCCTTTAACAAATGTGTATCTCCAGGAGAGACATTTAATCTTGATACAAAGACATGAAACAACTACAAATTCACCATTTCTCTTAGGATTTCCCTATAATGATTAATCGTCTCCATTGTTGGAAAAATGTCATGCCAGAAATGTCTGGCATTATTTTCTGTCCATATGTTCTTATTATTATTCTACTATATTAAATATCCCCTTAATACATAACTTATTCCTGTGAAGGCACTTGCAAGCACTAAACAAGCCACCTCTCAAGCCCGTGCTTTTGGACTGAACAGATTGGGCTCTCAAACTCTCACTGCAAGGCAATTTCTCCAGCCTTTAAATTGTTTACGTGACTTTTATCTAGAGATTTCCTAGCTACCTTTTTACCGTGCAGACACTTGAACTGTACACAGTTTTATAATATTAGTGTCAGTCTTGGCATAGCTAAAAATAATTTCTCATACACCTGTTATTAATTCAAGTATCACATGGGAGCCAGCCCTCTTTAGTGCTGCATCATATGGGAGTTTACGTGGAGTTGTTTTTTTATTAGGAATATGACGCCAGATCCATTATCCCTTTGAAGCCTGCACTTGGTTTCTGGCACTAAACCCTTGTTTAGATGTTCACTCAAATACTAATCTAGTTCACTCATCCTGCTAATCATTTTTTTTTTGGCCATTGTCCTTGTGCTCCCCATAGTTTTACTTATCTATTCTATTCACTACGGATATATATTTGAACACTTTTGCTGATTGCTAATGGACAAAACCACTCTATGATGCTTGGAGTAGAACCATAAAATATTGTCATGAGAAAAAAATGGAAACATTAAAGACAAAGAACAGATTACTTGTGAACACATTTGTATCATCTCCCATGTCCCGACTGGCTGTGCTGTCTTTTTTTTTTTTTTCTGTTGTTGTTCTTAGCAAAGATTTAAATTGCTTTTTACTTCTCTTTGGGCTAGAGATAGATCTTTTTTCTTTGGTTATTCTTTCACAGCAAAATGATGGCTCATAAGCTATATCGGTTCCATTTTTGTTTACCTCTTCCATATGCCTTTGCCAAATACTGATTTCCCATTCCATCCAAATTGCTGCCTTGACTTCAGTGTTAATCCAAGTAGTATTCTAAATAAGATTTTCCTCTGTCTTGGAAATGGAAGTCTCATTTGCAGATAGTCTTTTAATAACATTCGAGGAAAAGAGTAATAATATTGTTCTCTGCAGAATTTTTCTTTTTTGTCTCAGTCATAATTTCAATCATTTTGGGGAGACAGAGGCAGGCTGACTAGAGCCTGTGTGTCTTTCCTTAAAAAGCTATGTCATTAGATATTATTACTACAGAAATTCTACTGATTGTACAAAAATCATAAAGGCCACAAAATGCCTGGCAAGGCCTAGAACATAAATGTGCACAATAGAGAAACAAAAAAAACCCTCAAGATAAAACACAAAATGAAAAACTAGACCATGCTGCTTGAACAGGTTTATTTTTACCTGATTAAAAGCTTGTTCTACTTAAATAAGTAGACTAAACAAACCAGTTACAGCCTGGTAACCTACATATAGCTTGAACACTACTGAAAGCAAGCAGAGGCAGAAGCAAAATAAATCATTCCTCTGCCTTAACAGAGACTATCTAATGCTCTAATCACTCTTTCTCACCTTTTTTTTTTTTTTTTTTCCTATTTTGAATGTATATCCCAGGCTTTTATTTTAAAAAGCTTTTGAACTTAAATATATTCAGCTGCAACCAGTTACTTCCCAGCTGGGATACTGACAAGCCTAAATGTTGATTTAACTCATTAGGTACTTATTCATTGTCTAGCAAAGAAAGGTTGTTCTGTTCCAGGAAGGGTTGTGTTGCTGAGGGCTCCTAAATCTGTGTGTATCATATCATAAGCAGTACAGGAATAAAATGGCTTTCTTACTCTTCAATTTGCTGTTCTGTTGGTTTGTGGTGCTGTGGGAGAAATGCAGCCTCTGTAGGTTATTGCAGGGTAAGTTTATTATGTTGTTGCAACCCCTTAAAGCTCAGAACTTACTTCTAGGGTGAAATCAGTCCCTTTGTTGATGTTGGATTGTTGTTGCCTTTATGGTGATATGAAAGATAGGACAGACTTTGGTCTTCCTGTATGCACCTTAGAAAACTCTAATTATAGAGAGTATTTAAAACACTTACTACAGTGTGTTCTTTTTTGATATTTTTTTTTCTGTCCTTTTCATTTTCTTTTCTTTACTGCTCTCTTCCCTCCACTACAGCCTGAGGACCTGTATTGTGTTTTCTGGAGAGGCTGTTTCTCCTGATGTGTGGAATCATGTTTTATCTTAAATAGGAGCTATTCATGAAAGGAAACACCCAGAGGTTACTGAGAAGCATCACCACAGCCTCAGATGCAGCTTCCCTGGTATTAGAATTAGCACAATGGCTAAGTAGAATATGCTAAGTAAATGTGTAATTGAATGCCCTAGATTTTCCACCAGATTAACAGCTGGGGTGTGACAGGTATACACGTAGTCCCAGAGATGGTGAAGTCAGAATCTATAAAAAGTTTCTTCTAGGCTTTGTCTTCATGAAATAGCAAACATTTCACTAGAATAGACTTAAAAAAAGAAAAAAGTTTTTTTCCTTGTTGTACAAACTGATACTTAACACTTGGTTGAGATCAAGCACAGGGAAAAGTTCCTTATCGGCTTTCGTGGGACACAGCCCTCACAACTAACAGGAAAAAATACTGGGCAAGGATGTTGATAATTAGAAGCCTGAGCCAGTACAGCAGCAGCTAATAAACCAACCTGCTACATGTGGTGTGTGTTTAATATTAATAGTCTCTGTGAGTCTGTAGATGTACCAATGGATGATACTAGAACAAAGCACTTCACATACCCTTAGCAAGGGTAAAGCTTTGGGAACCTGCATCAAAAGAGTCTGTTGTTAAGTGTGCATTGCTCAGAAGTAGTACAAAACTGTGTTATTCAGTTTTTGTGTGCATGCTGTTCTTTTTGCCTTTGTGGTTGTCACTTTTTTTTTTTTCTGTAGGTCTATATCCCTTTTGATCTTTTTTGCTGCCTTTGGGGGGCAACAGTCAACCAGGACTTCAGTGGAGGACACCCACAGCAAGGACCAGGATTTGGACTAGTCATCTAGGAGTGATTTGCACTGTCCAGAAACCTCCTGAAACAGATCTTTGGACCTTCAGTTAAAATTATAGAAAGACCAGCATGAAGTTTGTTTCATTAACAAATGCATGTTAAAAACAATATGTTAGTAGGGTTGCTCTGTTTTACCTGACTGAGGTATCTTCCAGTTGATTCATGCTATGATTCAGAGGTGCTTACTAGCCTTACTTTAGGATTTAATCTATTTTTCAATCTGACCTCTTAAATTTTAAAAGTGGAGAAACAATTATTGCTAAACTTATATGCATACTGTCAGGACTTATCAGTCAGAATAATACTTGCCCTGTTTCTGGTGTTCTAGCTCTTGAACTGGATTCTGTGTCAGATGGGTTAGTGGCTATGTACCAACCTGACGTCTCCTAAGAAGGAATTCTCTCATCTGTTGTGTTTACTTTGCATTTTTCTTTATTTTATCTTTTTTTTTTTTTTTTTCTGCCCACCCCAATACAGGTTGAAATACAGGTTTTGGTGATTTCTATGGAAAATTCCCATCCTAACAGTACTTCAGATCATTTCTTTTGGTGGGCTAAGTGCTAAGGCTTGGACAACAAGCCCAAGCGAGAGTTGACCTATAGATGAATCCTGTATATTTTATAACTGATCACCATTTTGCTAGTAGGTATTATACTAAGTTATAACAACTCACCTGTGCTGATGTAAAAAGTGCTAAAGCATTGAAATAGAGCAACAGGCACCAAGATAAAGCTGCTAACTTAGCATGTAGTCATTCATAAAATATGTAAACTTGCTAGTGAATGATGCAGCTTAGACAAAATATAATCAGTAGTGAGGAGAGAATGTATCCAGCTTCCCTTGTTTAGCCTTGTTCAAGGCTGAGAACAGTATTAACAGAACAAAAAGTATTTGACCTTGTTAGAAACTCCCTTGGTCTCCCCCACCAAGCCCTGGCCAGGCATTGGGTGGAATCCAACAGGAGAATGAAACCAGAAATTTTCCACTCAGAACAAAGGTGCCAGCTATTCTGGCCTGTCGATCTCTGGTATATAAGGCTGGGCCCGTTTGCAGCGACTTTGGCAGCCTCACCTACGGGTGGACACACCGCGCAGGATTTCCCCCTTGCCGGGACAGGCTCTGCAAACCCTCGCTGTAACCGGGGCTGCCCAGCCACTGCGGGGCTGGGTGATGGGAACGTATGCAAGTGGTGATGGATCTGTCTTAATCACTGTTCTCTCTCTCAGGTAGTAATGATTTGATGCATTACCCTGTATTCTTCTGTTTGTTGCTTTAAGTGCACTATTCTGCTTTTTCTTACTGCATGTTTTCTGTATTACACTGTTACATTATTTATCACCAGTAAAATACCTTACTCTTTTCACTCTGGTGTGTGAGTTTAATTGGTATCCTTAATCAGCAAAACAGGATAGGAAGTGGACAAAGTCAGTTACTTTTCCTTGATGGTTGATTTACAAATTTTTTTGAGTAACAAGAAAATATTCATTTCAATGTAAAATCTATTTTACATGGAAAAGACAGTCTTCTGAATTAAGTTTTATTCAGCATTTCGTAACTGCCCCTATCTAATCTTTTTTCCTTTAGAGCTATCAGAACATAAAGGTTATTTTTGTGATGAAAATCATCTAAATCTGGTTTCTTTTTTTTTTTTTTAAATAAAAAGCACAGTAATGACAGGAGTGTTGAAATAAATAGAGGTCAACAAAAATAAGGAATACTTGGACTAGTGACTAATTTTTCTAATGAAGCTATTTAGTGTCACTATAAAGAACAATACATTTTTACAAAGTAGATTTTGAGACAACATTGTTAATATATATGTGTTTCAGTCAATTTTGAAAAAGGGACTTTCATTGTAATCTTACTTGCTTACAAGACTCTATCAACTTGCTGATGTAAATAAATCTAACACTGGTACTTGGGCAAAGTTCTGCAGAACCAGTTTCAGCAGATGGAGCTAGTGTGCTTCCAATCTCTGACAGCTGTGCTCACCGTGGGAAAAAATAAGCAGAAAAGTATACAGGACTGTGGTTGGGGATATGTCAGGGTCAGTACTGAAGATTTTCTTTTGGCTTAGTGGAAAAGTAGCAAGCATAATTGGGACTTAACTATCCTTTATCAAGCACTGGTGGATAAGAGGAGTGCAGCTTTGTGATTCAGATACTAGTGATATACCATAACATGGGGAAAAAAAAAAAAAACAACAAACCCAAAAACCAGAGAAGATTCAATGTTGCAATTGTGTCCAAAATTTTTATGCTATCTTGCTATTATGCACTGTTACTCTCACACAGTAATACACTGTCTCGTAGAGTGCAATAAAATATTAAATTATTCAGAAAACCTGGGGTCAATTGTTTAGGTCTTATGGGATGTATCAGTCATACTGGATTACAGCTAGCAAGGACATGCCTCTGTGAAGCTGCAGATGCTTTATTCAAGCCTTTACTGACCTGAAGAATGTAATTCAGTTCTTTTCTGTGACAAAGGCCTTGTACAGCCATTGACACTTAAAATTTAAATTTTTAAAATTAGTAAAAATTAAGCCCATAGTTCTTCACCTTTTAAACCATGAATTTCCACACTGAAGTCCATGTTTCTTAGTTCCAGAGGTACGTCCAACCTCCCTAACAGAGTATAGATTGCAGTGAATATTCATCAAAAGTTCACATTCATACCAATGTTTTCTCCCTTTTACCTCTGAGCTAATTCCTTTCCTGCAGAGGGTGTTCCTGTAACAGTAGCTCTTACTGTATGAAGACCCATAGGTGTCTAAAGGTCAAAAGTTTGTCAAAAGGACAGGTTCTTGGATATAATACACAGGTATGTAATGACCATAATCCATGTAGAGCTTTATGGCTGGACCTGACACTGCTTCCTATGCAGAAGGCCATGAGCTGCACTGTGGAGCATATGTGAAGGAGACAAAGAGACCGTGTACCTACACTAGCAGACCTGTCTTTACTGTGGCAATTGTGCTGCGTTAAGTTCTCAGATTCAGTGGTTATTCGATATACTAACAAGTACAGAAGGTGGGAGCTTCTCACAAAACCCCACATCAGTACAGTGCTGGAGGCTAACAACAGATAAAAGAAAATGATCAGAACTCTTGGCTAATTTTTGGAGTTGTCCTCCCTTGGGTAGACCACCTGAGTGAATTGGGATTCAATTTGCATAGCCATATGTGGTAGGCAGGGAAGGGGTAGGAAGGCAAGAAAGCAGAATGGTTCAGGAAACTTTCCACTCTGCAGAAAATGTCAAGATTTTCTGTTTGTGACATTAACTTTCTAATAGGAATACATGTAGATGCTGGTGGCAGTAAGTGGTTGTACTGTTCTCATGGGGGGCAAGGATTCACCTTGTTCACACTCCTGACAATTTTATTTCAGTGTGCTGAGGAGAGTTATGTGCTATTTCAGAAGTTTATATGCAGTATTGGTGCTATCACGTTGTACCTTCTCCGCAGTTCTTCAGTTCTTACATTGTGATTTAGTGTAGCACATTATAAGAGCAGTGTGTGAAAGTTTCAAAGCCATCATTGGTCATTGTTACAGCAGCATAACACTGACAAGCAACTGATGGGAAGAAAGGTTTTATTGCTGTGCTGTTCTCTCCTTCTTGCCTATTTAAGGTCTTCAGCTTTTTTACTTTAGTGACTGTACACTACTGAATTCTTGAACAAAGTTTCAGTGGGTATAAAGTGAGGCGTTATTTTGTTATCTGCATGTCTGATACCGAAAGGACAATTCTACTTTACTGTAAATTGCCTACTGCAGCAACAAACTAAGCTGCAGTTTTGCACACACTTATATAAATTGTTCTGGTTTTGAATTTAGATTGTTTTGATTTCATGACCTAATTTGAATTTAATTGACTTTAAAAGATTCTCTTGTGCAAACTGTCATCTATTGTTAGTATTTCAAGACTTTGTTCCATAAATCTGTAAGATCTTGCCAATCTTGAATGCTTACTGGGATTACTACTCTCAGATAAGGAGGTGGCATGAAGGAACTCATAATTCACACTCTCCCTAACTCACAGCACTTCTCTGTGTTGCTAAGCCAAAGTGATATAGCTTAATAACAAAAATGGTGTCTGTTTAGAAACTCCCAGCAAGTGAATCATGGTCCTAGGGGCAAAGACTTCACATCTGCTCCTGGGAGTTGCTAGTGGCCCAGGTATTGTCAGTGGAATACTTATATAAGCAGCATACAGTATTATTTTCCCAGTGGTAATAATGAAACTAAAAGTACTTTTGGTTCTTTACTACTGTGAAACTAGGTGCTGTGCATTTACAACTGATATGACTATTGCAATGAAATATCATCATCTTATTGATGCAACATTTTTAAACCTGTGTGACCCACCAAAACTGCACTATGCAGAAAAATAACTTTAAAGGGAAAAGGGTCATATAGCGTGTCCAGCAACAGCTTGAGTGGCAGAGCTGTGCAAGGACTAGTGCAGGAATTGCAGAATTTGCTAATAAATATTTTGTGTCAAGTTCTTGGCAGGAAACAGATAGAAAAGCTGCAAATCTATTGCTAAGACAAGTAGAGATGCTGTCTTTCTGAACACCAGATAAAGTATGACTACCTACAGAAGAGATCTGAATTCTGGGTTGGCAAAGAAATCTTACCCTCTTGACAGTGTTGGTAAAGCACTTATTAAGGACTGGGGTACTGAAGGAGGTACATGAAGGGAAAGAGCTTCTATGTTGTATCAGCTATGGTTAAAGAATGCATCAGTTAATGATTACTGAACAAAATTTAGAACATCATGCAATAATGTTTTCCTTTGAATTACCCCTGCACAAGTTCATGAACAATTGCTGTGATGAATGAGATATTAAACAGTTCTGTAAAATAACAGGAAACAGATTCACAGTAACTGAAGTCTTTCTAAAGCAGTATGTTGGGGCAGGGGGGGGAAAAAGGAGCAAGAGATTTAGTTGTTGAAATTGTTTTGTTTCTTCCTTAATAAGAAACCTATTCTTCTGTAGGTGCTCTAATAGCTGTGAATGACAAAAATTGGTTGTTACAACGTGAAAGGATCGTTTTCTGTCCTGTGTATTCTAGGATCTAGCATAGCAGGATTCTGGTGTTAATTAGCTATGTTAATATAAACAACTATTAATAATGGAACTGAGAGATCATTGTGTAGCAAGATAAGTCCCCTCAGTCAAATACAATCTGAATTTTATGGATTGTTTCTTTTGAAGTTAGCTGAAAACTTTTCTACCCTAGTGTGGATGCTTTCATTCTTTTTCCTTTGCATACACTTGATTTGCTATCATTTTCCCTTTATCTTCACTGATGTGAAAACAGGCAGGAGAAATGCTTTTTTAACTTCCCTTTTGTATATAACTATATGTAGAACAGATGGAAGGTGTCCTATGCAATATATTTCATCTGGATGACTATTCATGGGGTGTATGTCTTGTTTAAAAATCAGGAATTTTGTAAATGTCATAGGAGTTTGAGTCTCTCTTGATTTATTTTTTTCCTGGGATTAATTTTCAGTTGCATACTATTTTGTCTGGAGATTTGTTTGGATTAACACACATACACACGAAATTTTTTCTTAGGTCAGGGTTTACCAAAATGCAGTTTATAAGACATTTGTGACCCACTTTGTGTGTGGTTCAAAAGTGACTTTTTTCCTTTTTTCCACCCTTAACAGAACAAAATCACAGAAACAGAAAGCTTGGGGTTAAAAGTGGCCTCTGGATATCATATGCTCCAACCCCCTCAGTCAAGCAAGATCACCTAGAACAGGGTGCTTAGGACCATGTCCAGATGACTTTTGAATATCTCCAAGGATGGAAACTCTGCAGTCACCCCAGGCAATCTATGCCAGTGCTCAGTCACCCTCACAATGAAAAAGTGTTTCCTGATGTTCAGAGGGAATCTCCTGTGTTTTGGTTTGTGCTCATTGTCCCATGTCCTGTCACTGGGCACCACTGAAGAGAGCCTGGCTCCATCCTCTTTGCACCCTCCCTTCAGGTATTTATATATGTTCATAAGATCCCCCTTGCACCTGCTCTTTGCTAAGCTGAACAGTGATTTTTTTTTTTTTTTTTGAAGTACATATTTGAAAGTAAGGCAATGTCCATGCTGTTAAATAAGCCAGAGCCAAGGAAATGGTGTTGACCATTACACCATGATCGCACACATTGTTTAGCTGTTACCATGGTTCATGATTTTCTTATGGTTTACTAAATCCTCTAGACAATGCCTGGGCAAGGTTTCAGACACCTTGCACCAAAGCCTGTTCTCAAAAGGCAGGATGGTTGAGACTACAGCAGGTTTGGCACTCTCCACTCTCTGCAATCCCCCAGCTCTGTGTCGGGAGGCTCTATACCATCAGACATACCTCATGCTCTGCTCTAGGGCTATTGCACATACCTTCAGTCTCATATTGTAAAAACATCCCTTTAGTTGTAGGGACCTGTGTAATGTACAGAAACAACATCCTTCCCCCTGTGGTCAGTTTCACAGGACAGGGATGGAGATGTATAGGAGAGCCCAGGTAGGTGGGCAGTGTAGAAAATAAAAATCCTCTGTGTGGAAATTCAAGGCCATCCTTGCTTCCTTAAATTCTGGGAAGTCAACCTTAAAAAAAAGTCATGCTGGATAGAAGGCATCAGCAATAATGTTGAGAAACATGTTCAACAGGAGAAAAGAAAGCACATTAAACTTTTCACAGTGCAGAAGAGTATTCTGATGATGGGAACGCTGTTTTCATCTGTGGAGTGACAGAAAAAAAAAAAGTCTGAGGCACTTGTTGCTCTTTAGAGTCTCAAAGACAGAATTTATTAAAAAATAACTATTCTGAGTGCCACACTACTGATGACAAGAACACGTGGAAAGCTCATCTCTCACTTGTATCACAGCAGATGGTGTGTCCTTTATGATGTGGAGAGAAAGGGGTATTGCAGCACTTATGAACAAAAAAAAATGTAGAGTCTTGAGATGAAGACACTGTTTTATTCATTAGCAAACTCTTATTGCACACCTCCTTAAAAGGCAGTATGTCATAAACACTGATGTTAAATGTATGCAAGTATCCATACCCAAAAGTCTTCCGTGGAAGACCATGAGGCTGAATTTAAAGATGTTGTGTATTCACAGTCATACAGTGGTGATTAGGAGTGTAGACGTGAAGCACATTTGGGTTGGTTTGTTTTGTGGGGGGACAGATGTATTTCTGCAAAATATGAATAAGACTATCTGTGAGGTACTGTCTGGGACTGCATGAGCTGTTTCAGCTTTTTTCATATCTCAGTGAAGTGAATTAGAAGCTGTGTAGTGGGAGAAGTTCCCATCTGCCCTAATTGACTGTATGAAATCTTTGAAGGGAAATCTCAAAGTAATGCAGAAACATCAGAAGCACAGTGACACTGCCAGGTTGCAACAAAGGAGAAACTAGTGGAGAAAAAGCTTTTTCCTTTAGGATGTGAGAACCAACAGTCTTTATCCAAGTCCTTAGGGATATTATAGCTCTTCTAAAAACAGTTCTTGTATCCACAAGCAAGCACTTCTTTCTTTCTTTCTCTTGTGGCCCAAGAAATGCTCTGGAAGATGTGGAGGTACATCTTCTTGACCTGAAGTGGATGCTGAAAACAAAGATAATGTAACATGAGTGATGTCTGACTGTTTTCTATAAAAACTTAAATTATGAACCTTCCTAATGATTGCTGGCATTCCTACAAGATTATGCTTTCTCTTCAAAGCCTACACAGCTGTGAACAAATATTCTTAAATACAAGTATTAACAAATCTACTTGGTGATCATGACAGACCAATGATCACCTTATATCAGGCCTCTTCATTACATCAAGTTTTAAACTCATGTTGCTGCTAATAATCAGCAATAGAAATGTGTAAGACCCAGTAAACCTTAAATTGAATAATAATGAATTCCTCTTATAGAAAGCTTGTGTATGTTTTGTACTACATCTATGAAAATTTCTGAAGTCTCGTATTGCAGACAAGACATTTTTCTATAACTCAGAGCCTGATAAGCATTCAATATATTTCTTCTGAATAAATTTGCATGGGGAACACCTGAAATAGATGCTTCCAGGGTAACAGTCAGGTTTTATATATGACTAATGATTCTGTGTCCTTTCTCTTTTTTGAGTGCCCCAGATAAGCAAAAAATAAATGGATCTGATTAAAAGAGAGTGAGCAAGCATCAGGAATTCACCTTATCTTCCCATGGAACTTATTTCTCACAGAAGTGATTCTACAAATGATTAGTTACTCTAAGGGTAAAGTAACGTGTATCAAGATAGGAAGAACCTGACAGAATTTCCCTAACAACATCCCAGAGGTAAATGTGTGATTTTTAGGACACAGAGTTACCGACTCTCTGGAAAGATTCTATAGCTTTTATGAAGGGCAAAATTCAATGACTGCTACAAATAACGTCACGTGTAGACATAAATGAAGGCAACTAGACCTACAAAAACTATAGTACATGTTATTCTGAACTTTCAACACTGTGCAGGACTTTTTGAAATCACCAATTTCAAATATGGAAAGTTGTCTTCAGGTCATTTTTTCCCAGCTCCTGCCAGTCTCTCCTCTATCTGCATGTGGAAGAGGTGCCTTTGCTTGAGTCAGATCTTGAAAAAAATTTTCCCTTTATTTTTGTGAGAGAATACATTAAGGAAGGAACTTGTCCTTTCTTTTCCACCATCCAGTGTTTCTCTTTGTTTACATGTCTCTTCCCTCTTCTTCTGCCAGTGGGGACCAACAGTTTTCTAGCTAGCTTCTTATCTGGAGTTCAAGGAGCTTTTTAGCTTGCCTGCCACAGTTTCACTTGGTTCAGTTAGGGTATATTCATCTTTCTTTCATCTTTTCAGAATTGCTGTCTTCATAATTCATTTCCTTTAGCCAGCAGAGCTATTGTGGTGGATTGCTGTCCATGTCCCCTGTTTTTTTTCTCTTTTCAGTATAACAGGGCAGTCTGGGTGCGGGTTGTATAGTATCTGCTTGCCTTTCTAAAAATGTGTTTCCACCTTGCTGTTTCCTTTTGTTTTACAGTTAGGTAAGTTATAAGACAGATAACTCTGAATTTTGCAGATTCTGCAAACTTCAAATTCCTTAATAGCAGATAAAATTCACTGTCTGTGAACAGTCTCTGGGAGGCTGTGCCAGACAAGATGAACCATGCAGGTCAGAGAGAGCAGGTACCATTTTATGTCTAAGACATCTTTTTGCAAGTCATCCCAATAGTCATGAACAAACACAAGTTTTTCTTATATAGATAAATGTGGGTGTATGTATGTAGATATTATATTTGCATGCAATGTATATACGTATGTATTTCTATTTTACTGAGGTATTTTACCCACTGAATTAAGACTAGATCCCTTTGTCAGCTTGATAGACAGCTAGATGTTTTTGGATTAAGGATTTAAGAATCAGTTTGTTTTGTAAAGAGACAAATGAGTTTTGGTTTTGCCTTCATTCTGGAAAATACTAAAAGCAGCAACAACTCTAAGTCACATATATCCAGTATTCCTTCATGAAAAGTAAATTAACAGTGGAACAAGTCCAAGTTATGATGTTAGTTTTGGCACTAGGAAATGACTTTACAGTAGTTTTTAACAACAACTAAAAAAATATCTGAAGAGTGATACCTCCAAATCATAGGATCATAGAGTATCAGGTTGGAAGGGACTTCAAGGATCATCTGGTTCAACCTTTCTTTACAAAAGCACGATCTCGACAAGATGGTCCAGCACCACCAGTGTCCAATGTTGAGGAATACACCTCTTCCTTGGGGAGATTGTTCCAGTGGCTGGTTGTTGTCATTGTGAAAATTTTTCTTCTCGTGTCCAATTTGAATCTCCCCAGGAGTACCTTGTACCCATTATCCCTCATCTCTTCCACGTGACTCCTTGTAAAAAGGGAGTCTCCCTCTTCTTTCTAGTCACCCTTTAAACACTGGAACATGGTCATAAGGCCTCCCCTAAGCCTTCTTTTCTCAAGACTGAACAAACTCAGTTCTCTCAGCCTTTCCTCATCTGACAGGCTTCACAGTCCTTTGGTCATCTCTGTGACCCTTCTCTAGACCCTCTCCAGCCTGTACACATCTTTTTTGTATAGTAGCAACCAAGACTCAATACAGGTCAGGTGTGGCATGACAAGTGCTGAGCAGAGTGGGATAATGACTTTATCTCTGCTGGTGATGCCCTTTGTTGATGCAACCCAGCATCCTGTTGGCTTTCTGTGCTGCTGCAGCACACTGCTCACTCATATTGATCTTGTAGTCCACCAGGACCCCCAGGTCCCTTTCCACAGAATTGCTCCCCAGCCAGGTAGATCTTGGACTGTGTTGCACTCCTGGATTATGTTTTCCCAGGTGCAAGACTTACGCTTGTCCTTGTTGAATTTCATAATGTCCTTGTTAGCCCACTCTTCCAGTCTATCCAGGTTTTCCTGCAGAGTGTCTTTCCCTCCCAAAGTGTCCACTTCCCCACTCAGTTTGGTATAATCAACAAACTTCATCAGGGTATACACTATCCTATCATCCAGATGATTTATGAAGACATTAAACAGCATTGGGCCAATATAGATCCTTGGGGCACCCCACCTGTGACAGGTTGCTTGTTTGAAAAGGAACTGTTCACCATCATCCTCTGGGTGCAGCTTGTCACAGCCAGTTCCTCACTCACCACACAGACCACTTCTCTAGACCATAATTCTTCAGTTTCTCCAGGAGTAGAGTATGGGGAACCATATCAGATGTATTTCTTTAGGTATTATGACACTGAAGGGTTGCTTTAAAAGAGTTTATTTTTTCAGTTTGTTCTCCCCTCCCCCCCCCCCCCTCTTTTCTTTCAGAAATGACACCTCTTCTTTCTCGTCCTGTCATCCTAAAACAATGATGGTTTTTGAAGCCTGAGTTTTCTGAAAAGTAGGAAGAGCAAGCAGGTAGCAGTTAAAACCACAGTATGCAGTACTTGTTTTTTTGTGTGAATGTGGCTGTGGGATCAAGAGCATTTTTGGACTGAAAAGATGACTAATTAAATTAGCACATGAGAAGTTCCAGCTCCCCTGTCTTAGAGTTATGTTCCCTTTAGGGTAAACAATGTATTTACTAAATAGAACTTGTTACTGTTTTACTGGAGTTTGTGACATACTGAAACAAAAGTTAGAGGGTAAGTGTAATGAGTTAGCACCTGTTTTGTCCTTGGGTATCATGAGTTTACACACTTTTGGAGAACAGCAGGGAATAATGTCCCTGCAGGATTTTGGCTGTGTATCTGTTGCATTGGCAAGTTAAAGGAGCTGAGCAATCCATGTTTTTCAGTATTAGTCCTGTTTCACACAGTCCTTGTCGGGAAATTTGCAACTACATATTTGTCTCGGCTTTGGTACAAGAAAACCTTGAGAGATAGTGGAATAGTCAGAGGTCTATCTCAGCAAAGGGGTGGTTCATGATCTAATGTCAAATGGTCATCTCTGTCACTGAATCAGGTGTCTATAAGGAGAAAGTGATTTGTTCAACTTGAACATTTACTCTTTCTGAAGCAAATACAAAAATCCAGTAATTAAACGAAAAAAAACCCAAACAAAAAAAAAACCCAAACAAAAGTACCTAGAAAAGTAGTTTGAATATATTGAACAGCTACAGTTTTTTTCATATATTTCTATAAAATAACAGGATGCTGCCTCTGTGGAGCCAGTTTAGTGCTAGTATGCAAAGCTAGAGAGGGGACAGACTGGTGCCACTTTGTTCTGGCCAACTGTGGGTCCCAGGGGAATTGTGCCAGCAACTCATTTTATCCAGGGAGAGTTGTAGAGAAAAGAGCAGGGCTGGTTGACTTAGATCCTTGTCACCACATCTCAAGAGTCCTTTAAGATGCAGCAAGTCTTTCCTCAGCATATGGTGAGTATCCCTCTCCAAGGCCAGAGATGGTAATGTTCAACAACAAGAAGTAAAAATTGCAGGCACAGACAATGCAAAAATTTTATCTGACTTCTTGCAAAATGATGCGATCTGACAGAACTAAAGGGGTTTTATTTTTTATTTATTTAATAACTATTCACAAGAAAGAAACACTGTTATTAACTGATGGTATTCTATATATCCATTTTTTCAGATCTCTAATTTACAGTTTCAACCACCTTGAGTCTACTTAATTTTCTATAGTCGGAGAAACAAAGTAGCAAGGTAGCTGAAAGCAAACCAACACAGCTTTCAAGCAAAAGATCTAAAATACTTTAAACCTAATACTTTTATTTTCCTTATTGAGTCAGATGACAAATCTGTGCTTGATAACTGCTACTTATTAATTCTCAGATTTCTTTTTAAAATCTCGTTAAGCATTATCAGATCCTTGAAAAATTCAGTATCTCACTCCTCACTCTTCTGTGATTAAGGAGATTACCAGCTCATTCACAGCTCAAAACCGAATCCTTCTCTTTCACAGTAATTAATACCTGACTAATTTTTTTTCTCTCGTTTTCTTTGCTAATCTCAAAATGGGTATATTGGCTTTTACCTATAATCTCTATATAGAGGCTCCTACAGAAACTTTTAACACTCTGTATAGAGACATTCAAACACTTTGAAAATCAAAGTACGACATAGGAATCTGAAGAATATTAATCACATTTGAATATTGGGTGTTGAAACTCTTAAGAGGTGATGTAGACAGCTTTGCTGAAACTAGGGCAGGGCTAGCTATAGCCACAGCATAGTGATGAGGTGCTCTCCCCTGTTACATCCCATGGTCTGTGAGGTGCTCAGTTCACAGTCTCCTTAAATCCTACCATTTTGCTGTGGAAAATCCAGACCTTTTCTGCCTGTTATCTTAGTTCAGATATCAATAATGACATCAGTAACTTCTCTGCAATGATCGATGTCACCTACTAAATTCAACCACATTCTCTTCCAGGATTTTGAATCTCAAGCATTCAGAATTTATAAATCAGGCTAATAATGTATCAGAGTAAATAAAAAAGGTTTATTTAATATAAATAAAATTATATTTTATATAATTTTTTTAAAAAAGCTTATTTAGTGCTGATTTATTTAGGATTCATGTTTCTGATCCCCAGAATGCAGAAGGTTTTTTCATATTTAATGTAAACTGAGATTACTTGTAATACTAAGAATCTGATATCTGGGAGGAGTAAGTACAGTGAGGCTCAATGCATATCTTGATATACTTAATGTGATAGGAGTACAGCAGAAGAAATGGTTATGCAACTTCATGAATATTGTTTTTCTTGGAAGAGGTTGGTGTTATTTTGGTGCTTGTGGTACAAAGGTTGGAATAAGGTAGCAGGGTAAAAGCAGGTATTAGAAATAAATTAAGTTATTTAATGTTTTATACATCTGCATTAGAGTTTCCTGTAGTGCTTATTACTATAATGCCTAAGAGTTCCCTAAGTAATTTAAATCTGCAATGTGGAGGTGTTAATGCACTTCAGTTGAACCATCTTCTCTTCTTCATTTCCCAGTAGAGAGTCAATGCTTTAGATCACTCCCCCTTCATTTTTCTTCCTTGCTACATCTTCCTCATGCTGATAACAGTGGAAAAGCTTTCTTGGAGAGTATAATTTTGCATGCATTATGATGGTGGTCAGATATTTCTGAAAGCTGATTGTATTACTAAGCCTTTCTAACTCTGGATTTTTCTGTTTCTGGCCTTCATGTCCTCCACTCTTTGTGAACTGCCTAGCCGCAGCATAGCCAGGCATGGCCAGACATTTACTTGGGGTCCCTGGTGACTTCTAAGAGTAGAACTGATGTTCTTGAAAAAGTAACAAAAGTGCCCTGGAACTGAGAGAAATGGAGCACAAGCATCACGTGTTTTCAGTCACAACACTAGTAAGGAGACAGCACTTGGAAGCCAGCAGAAGCCTCTCAAACCTTTGGAGCAGTGACTTTCTGTAAAACTGTGTGGAAAAAGGCAAGAAAAGCTTAATATTGCCAGACCTATCTAAAACAGTTCTTTCATTTGCTTTAATACAAACAGTGTGTATGGAGTGCGAGGACTTTGCATCAGAATTGTGCTATTTTAGTACCTAGAAAGGCTGCAACAGGAGGCTCAGTGCCTAATTGCCATTGAAGTGCAGTGCTTTTGAAAATCTCATGAGGCATTTGCCTACACCTCCTAATCCCTAATTATTTTTTTGTATACCCTTATTAAAAGGCTATGCTTTCTCAGTACTATTTTATTTTTCTCATTCCAATACAATCAGTCTTTAGTCCAGTCTGTCAACACAACCATCCAGGAATGGCATTTCCTGCAGTTAATTCTGTTCCTAAATAGTAATTGTATTTGCAGAGTATTCAGTTATT
This sequence comes from Athene noctua, assembly GCF_965140245.1. Classification (NCBI taxonomy): domain Eukaryota; kingdom Metazoa; phylum Chordata; class Aves; order Strigiformes; family Strigidae; genus Athene; species Athene noctua. The sequence goes on from NC_134040.1 coordinate 27,820,628, forward strand.
TTACATGCTTGTTACAATGATAAATGTTACTTGGTTCTACCTCTATTGCATTCTATCTGTCTATATTACTCTCACTAGTAGTCACTTTTTCAATAAATGTATGAAAAACTGCCAATGGGTATGTGGTAATATATATTTTACTATTTACAAGATAATGGGAAGACGTGCAAAATTTGATTGCACTCCTTTCCTTCTGCCTTTTATGTCAACCTTCTTAGGTCAACAGTTCTCAACCTTTGACAAACAGACAATAAATTGAAACCATACAACCTGTAATCCACAATGAAACTGAAGGGAATTATAGCTTTTTGAAAATTGCTTTTGATTTGCTGAGGTATGACCCTATGAATGAGAACACTTGTTTTCAATTAGGAACAACTCTGAGCAAGTGATACATGTATACATGTATTCATAGAGCTTCTAATGCCATGGATGTTCATCTCTAGACAGCAGAGATACTTATCTTTTGGAAAATGTGTTCATGCAAAGAATACACAATAACAGTTATCTGTTAGAGTTTCTTCCTACACAGTCTTCCTTTCCATTTTTCTATGTTCAACAGCATTGTATTTGGGAGGGGTTTTTTTTTATTCTTATTGAATCTAACAGAAATACTGAAGCCAAAGGTGGTGATGGGGTTTTGTGAGCTGTTAAACCATTATTCTGACTCTTTCCTTAGGTCATCTATTCTTGATACTTCTATCTTCTCTTCAGGGTGTACAGTGTGAGACTCATTTCATGAACAGCATTAACTGAAAGATTCTTAAAAACAATTGTTGAGGGGATGGTATAAGAACTTGTCTTGTCTGGAGAGACTTTAATGTAGTTCATAACCATTTTGGAAGAAAGGCAAGTGTAATTTCTAGACCTAACAGACATCAACTTCATCTCTCTAGATTTTAAGAAGACGAATTATTGACAAATCTACAAGAAGGACGTGCTTGTAATACCCCGAACATATTCTGCTGCTGATTTGGGGTAAAACACCTGAAAATTCAGGGCGACATTTGGTGTTTTGAATAACATGTGTTCTAGTCTAATCCTGTCACCAGAACTGAAACCTGGGATCTTTAGCTCAATCCAGATCTGTGAGAATTTTAGTGTTTTTTTTAGCCCAGAAGCTGGTAGTGGAAGATGAAACAGTGGAAAACAGCCCTGTTTGAATAGGATCTGTGCAGCTCCAGTAGTTACCTTCATGAGCTCTTCTGAAATTTGATTTTCTGCTCTGCAAACAATACATGAGAATACTAAATATCTTTCAAAAGTTGCCTTTAAGTAAGTGTACTGGGTCTGGCTGAGCCGGAATTGTTTTTCCCCTACAGCAGCCCTCCTGGCGCTGTGGTTTATGCTGGGAGCTGGCAGGGTGTTGATGGCACCCTGGTGCTGTGGCTGCTGCTGAGCAGCACTTACACAGCACCAAGGCTCTTCCCGACATTTCCCCCAGTGGGACGGGGGGGGGCAAGATCTTGGGAGGGGACACAGCCAGGACAGCTGACCCGAACTGACCAAAGGGATATTCCAGACCATATCCCATCTGCTCAGTATAAAGCTGGGAGAAAGGAGGGAGGGGATGGGGTCACCCTTGGTCCTCCGAGGCAACCACTACCCGTACGGGAGCCCTGCTCCTGAGAAGGCCCGACAGCGACTGGTCATGGGAAGGAGAGAATGAATCTGTTTGATTTTGCTTCCGCGCGCAGACCTTTGGTTCATTTTTCTTATATTAAAACTGCTTTTGTTTCACCCACAAGGGTTAGTTTATCTTCTTTCCCCTCTTTGCCCTGTTGACAAAACAAAGGGAAAAGGGGGTGGGGGTGGGGGAAGTGATAGAGTGACTTGGTGGATACCTGGCATTTAGCCAGAGTCAAACCATCACAGTAATATTCTGTATTTCTGGAACATGTGTTGGCTGAAATTTGTACCAGCAGTCTTCGTATATGGAAAGCAGAAAACACCACTGGAGTTACTGGAGAATAAAACTTGTTAACAGTATTTAGTTTTTGAAGGAAAACGCTAGAGAAAAACGATGAGAATTTATTGCTGTGCTAAGCACTGCAGTAAGTCTGAGTAGCTCAATTTCAGTCCACTAGAGGTCTGTGAAATAATTTCCCAGATATTTTTTAATCCTGTTTGGAAGCAACCTTGCTCAGTCTGACACAGTTAAAATAAAATGAACTTTTGATTCAGTTCCTATTGTTCTCAAACAAAAGACTACAGTCATACAGAGATCTACTTAATAGACAAAGCTAAGTTAGAAAAGTCCTAACTGTTTCTTTATTCTTAAATCAGCACAGGGAAATGCTTTAACTACTGTCTAACTAATATTTTAGGTTAAAAAAACTGGCTTTCTTTACAAATGGTCACTTTTTTCTAATAGGAAGAGAGTACCATGTGGCACAGAGTTCATTAGCATGAAATACCCACCCCATCGTGGTTCTTCATAGAGCTAAATTTACTTAAGTGGAAAAGGAGCCAAGATCCATGGCCTCACATGGCTAATGAAGCCTTCCAGAGTACTGGAAGGACACAGGTGGTTATCTATTAGCATCTAGCTCAGACTGTTTGACTTGCTTTCAAATTGCGTGTTAAGCCTCAAAGCTTCAGGTTCCAAGTGTATCTGGGATAATAGTTTTATTACTATTATTTTGTGCTATACTAACTAATTTCCTTTAATTTCTATTCTAATTACAGGTATATTAGAGTATCTTTTATCCCTGATTTTATGCTGCATGTGTAGTCAGTTCAACATAGCACATAAAACCAGCTGAAATAACATTCTAAAAGGCATTAGTAAATTTGTGATTTTCATAATAAAACCAGTGCCTGGTGTTAGCATTCAAAAGCAGGAGCACAGCATTACAAATCATAAGATAATTGTGGCTATTCAGAAAGATTCAGGTAGGCTCCATACATCCTAATCTTTAATCCCAGTTGCTGCAGTTCAAAGAGAGTGATTGTTGAGAGCGTAACTGTAGTAAAAATGATGGTATTCAAAATTGCCTGAATTAATTTGAATGTATTTTTTTCATCTCTACTCAGGATTCAATATTTCACTTGGTTTCAGTTAAATTCTTTGTATTTGGTTCATATTCAGTATGTGGTTCATTTGTGCATCACTAAAGAGTGCTACTGCACAATGATTTTTATGTGCCTTGAAATATAATTAATGTAAGGCTGAATATCATTGATAAATAGAGGCTACTTATCAGTATTTAGCATATAGGGAAATAAGAAAGGGAATAATGTAATTTGTCTGAAGCAATTAGTTGTCTAATTAGAGATAAAGGATTAAGGATGAGACATTTAAGAACCAAACAGAATAAATATGTTGAATGTTCAAAAGTACAGACATGACACTTTCAAGTTGGTAATGCCTGGTAAAAACATGGATGTCTTTGTACATTCTATGGACAAACACAGAGTGCAGAGTATTAAATGATGCCTAGGTGTGATATGAGTAATCATTTTGGGAAGTAGTAGATAGGAAAGGCTGCAATGCATTAGTCTTGAAACATGCTTATTGTGGCATGTTTCCACTAAAATGAGTGGGGACCACTGACATAATAAAATGATGGAGAGCCAGATCCTTCATGAAGAAAACAGTTAGTACATTAAACAGCTTACACCAATGTTTCTTTTATTGTCTGAAATACATTGTACTGCCTGTATGACTGGAATGTACTTCAGCTGCCAGGAATCTGATTTACTGAGATTTTTGGAGGACTATAGGATGAAGTCTGACCACTGACTAATTGGTGTAATTTCTCTGTCCTGTTGCCTGGCTGTGAGTAACAGCAAATATCAAATGGGGCAGCAAACTATGACAAGTATCTTTGGGCATTACTGGCATCTAAACTATATATATTAAAAATACACATTCCCTTTTCCTTCTCTTCCACATTTCCAAAGGTGATCCAACACAGATGTAATGTCATCTGCATATTCATCCACCAGTCTCTTGGAAGCCTAGCTTATTGTCACTCGTATCATAAACCAGAAAGGTAAGTCTTTGTGGCTCTTTTTCCTCAAGGAACAGGAGAGGAGAAACTCACGAGAGAGCCTGGTATGCTTAGAGGTTTGTAAGAAAACTTGCATCCTGTTCAGTGGGTGTTCCACAGGAGACGAAGACAACAAGATCTGTGTGAGTGTTCAAATACCTAGGGGATCTCTTCCTAAAAGAAACTCCAAGGTTACCAGTAAAGAGTTCCAACAGAGTGGGAAGTCTTTTCCTGGGCTTTTAAAGTATATCAAGAGTTTTGGTATTGGATAACAAAGCAAACACAACTTTTGTCTGAATAAAAGATAATAGTCTGTTATGGAGAACAGCAAGTACAGAGAAGCAAGTACAGAGTATGATCCTGCTCCAAAGGACAGAATCAATTACAAACCAAGGACCTTCACTGAAACAAAAATCCAACTAATTTTACTCACTTCCGTGAAACACAGGATGGTATAGTCATCATCACTACTATCATGAATACGCTGTGGTACGGTAATGAAAGTATTTTTGAAATAATTATTTATGTATAATTTTTAGAACAGAACATAGAAGATATTGGGATGACTTTGTAAATTTATTTTATGAGCAATTTCATAGCCTTTCTCTCCTGTTGAGAATTTTATAATTGATATTGATTGTTTCTAAAGTGAGTGCAAGAATGTGTATAATGGTATTGCTATGGTCTATTTGCTTTACATGCACTGTAGCTGAGAAAATAAATAAGAGTCCCCATGTTAACAATTATGTCAGAGAAGATCACTCTTGCATTTCTGGATCATGGGAATATACTACTAAGCAGAGTTCAATCCTCAGTGTAACATATAAAGTGTCTACTCTCACTTGATTGCTTTCAGACGCAGAGTGCAAGACCTAGGATGGAGGTATTCTAATCTGTCATTCTGAATGGCAAAAACCAAACCACAATGTGCCTGGAACTGTCTTTACAGGAAATCTTGATCCCCTTTTGTAACAGGAAATAAACACAGTGTATTTAGTGTAGACCTGCTGCGTTGTGCACTATCAGCATGTTTTGGCTGATTGCAATGGCTATCAACCCACTGAAATGGAAGAGTCTGAGTGAAGAGTTGTTTTCTTGTCCTGCAAAGTACAGATGTGAAGGTCAGCAAAAGGTCAGGGATGACTTCATGCCTCTCTATTTGCTTGTGCAGTGTGGAGATTTAATGCTAGTAAGTAGAAAGAAAGGACAGATTCAGCAGTACAGTACAGCTTGTATGTGGAAGTTACAGTGGTTTTCAGCTGAGCACTGGTTTTGTGGGAAAGTGGGCAGATCAGAGTCCTGAATTCACACTGTGTGTCAAAAGTAGATGGAACTTGCAACCAGACCAGGACCATGTTCCTATCATATTGCATATGACCTTTCAGCACATTAGCTAATGTGAAAAAGATGTGTCAGAACAGATTAGTTAATCTGTTTTGTGTAAATTATACTGCTTGCTCCTCTTTATATTAAAAGGTGAAAAACTGAGGGGAAAAAAAAAAACAACTTCAGGGTTTTTTTTCCCCAATGTTTTCTTAGATGGTGTTATTAGCATCTGCATCTCTGATCAGTTTGACTATTTTTTTTTTTCTTGAAGTTTTAGAGGACTGAAAACATTTCCACAAGGAGGTATGCACTATTGTCAGAGTCCAGTAATCTCTGACCAGGTTCTTTTAGATATTCCATACATGGAGGGCATAATGTTTAATATTAAACTTACTTATGTGAAGATATTTGGTGTTACACAGGATTTAGCAAAATGATACAAGATATACTGAAAACACAATGCAAATGTAAGTTACATTTAGCAAAATATACCAATTTTTCTGGGCATCCCCTGTCACCAGGAAGGTATATGTGCGTTGAAGTCAGCTCAAGCTTATTGCTCTCTTCAAAATACTTTTTCTAGTTGTCTAGATTTATACTCTATGTTGGACTGAACCACTTATTCACTCCTCTGCCCCCATGCTGATCTGGTTAACTCTTTTAATAACTCAGGAAGAAACATTTACAACACCAGTTGATCCATTCAACTGTTGATAGCTGTTTATCTAAAACAAAGACCTCATTCCAGTCCCCTTTGTGTTGAGGTAAAGTCAGCTTCTTTGTAGCAGTTTTGTTCAGTCACAGCCAGTGTTATTCCCTGAGCTTCACAGGCACACCCGCCCTGAACATCTCTGAGCATTTTTCCATTGTAGGTGTTTATTGGTCAGTCACAAGTATGCAAATAAATACTTTTTGCTTTTTCTTTGAAATACTGAAATTACATAATGCATAAATGTACCAGGTACCAAAGTGTACCAAAGAGGGTAGTGCAGTTCTCCAGGTTCTTCAAAGTACCCTTGGCTTTTCTATACCTGCCTCTCTTTAGAGGATGATCACTGATTCACGGAAAAAAGACTCCACAACTCAAGTAGAGTTATAAAGCAGGTATGTTTACTCCAGCGCCGGGGTGCAAGGGGATTTCTCCACAAAGCTTGCACGCCCACCGCACATTTTACCAAAAACTTATAGTGTGTGGATATCTATATTCATTGGATTACATAACACAAATGCATATGCATGAGTAAGGCTGGGCTAGTTCAAAAGGCCGGTGTCAGCAGTTTATGTTCTCTTTGCACCTGCGCATTGCCTCCTGGTGGGCGTCTGCGGGGGTCTTTGGGAGGAAGGCTTGCAGTCTCTCACTTTGTTGTTGTTTTTTGTTTGTTTTTTTTTTTTCTGGAGCATGAGCAGATTCTCTTGGCCAATTTCTTGAGTAACAAAAGTGTTTTTCAGCTGGTTTACTCATTCTGTCTTATCTAAGAAAACCAATAGAACTTCTACCATCCATATATGGTTGTCTTTACTCATTACCAAGACTCCAACTAGTTAGAGCACACCGGTTCCCCAAGGACAAAAACATAATATTTTGCTGAACATTATAGTTCTTGGTAGGTTTTCACAGTGAACTGCTTTGTGTTGATGAACACAGTAGTCCTTGTTAAAATTCCACACAACAGTCTGGGCAAGTAGGATTCTTAGCAATATTAAAAAATACTATAAGTAATACTATGAGTTGCTATAAGTAAGTTGCTAAGCAGTTTGCTATAAGTAAATAACTCTGAAAACAAGTAATCATTTCTCTGTATTAACACGTGTAGCGCTCTAATTGAATGTCTGAACAAATTTCTGTTTGTATCGCTACAGAGTTCCCAATAGTCTACCTCTAGTTGTGTCCTCGAAGAAACACCTATTTAACAAAGGCATGTAGCAGCTCACTACTGTAATGATCCCTCAAGAGGAATTTAATTTTTAATTAAGTGAAGCAGTGTGTTTACTCTTGCTATATAGCTGATTAATCAGGGCTTTGTTAGCTGTGTGTGAAAGAGGCTAAATTAAATACACCTTTAATGAGATGATAGGGAATTGACCTTTGCTGTCATCTGGAGGGTAATATATAAACACAATCATTGCGAAGATTGTTCCAGAGAGGTTAGATAATATCTGTTAAAAGGCATCTTAAGTAGTGGCAGATTGGTGGTAAGAAACATAACCCACATGACTTAATGAGTTTCATGGAATTTGTTAAAGTTACCTCTAGATTATGAATGACCAGGTCTTATAAAGAATCTGGTATAGCACAGTTTACCCCTTCAGAAATATCAAATGATCTTCAGGTCCCCTGATGTTAAAGTGCTTAGTAAAATACAGGGTGTATTGAAAGATCACTACTATTTTCCTGAATACCTTAGTTGGGAATTTGGGCAATGAAGGAAGGGGACTTAGTAGAAATAGCACTAATTGATTTCTAATAAAATTTCACTGCAGCAAAACTACTAATTATTTCTGCAGGACAGAAATTTCTTACAAGATCTTCCTTTTCTGTCCGTGCTGCAGTATAATCTTTATGTCAGTGTTTCATTTGGACAGGTAACAACAATTATTTTGTCAGTAAAGTCCTTTCAGTGGGATAAATAAATCTGAACGTGCATGTCTTGGCAAGTAAGAGGCTAGGGAATTAATTGACTATCAGTGTGCTGGTGTCTCAAGCCAGGATGTATCTTGGCACATCATTCCTGTTGCAGAAACAAAATTATAACCTGACATGAGTTTTTTGACCCCCTTTATCTTTGAGAAAAAGTACTATGTGGGATGGCTATTACACATTTTAATGGTCGATCATATTTTATAATATGAAGTTATATTGCTAAAAACACTTATTCATCTGCTAAGAAATAGAAAAATACAAAATTTACTCATTGAGAGAAAATTGGTTTTGTGTTTTTCTTTCTTGAACACAATATTGCATAAAAGCAAAATTAATAAATTCTTCCTCTACCATTGAATCAGTAGGAATAATACTACTTTAGCCTTTATATTATCTTTTCTCTCTTCTGGCCACTTTGATTAAATGGGTATGTGGTCTCTGTTCTCAGGACACCGACAGGAATTAACTTCAGTGATTTTTTTCAGGTGACTCTGCCCTCATTTATGCCTTGGGCACCACTCCAGGGGTACAACTAGAAGGTAATTATCTAGACACTAGGGAAGGCAAGTTAATGAATTGGAAAGCAGTATTGAAATGTAGCCTTTGCTAACTAACATTCACATTTACCGGCTCTATGAAACAGCGTCCTTGGAAAGGCAGCTGCAATACGGGCAGAGTTTCAAAGGGAAGCCCTTTAGATATTTCCTTTGATCCTACAGATGTGGACTCATGAAATCATACAAAGTGACATTGCAGAGTAACCTTCCAATACTCCTTGTAGGGCTGCAAGTCAAATTGGTTTTAAGGTGGATCCTATTTAGTTTATGAAAGAGCTTATGCATTCGATAACTAGTGATTGGACTAGACCAGATGAGTCTTAAGTTGCTTTGACTCTTGATGCTACCTTGGGGGTGAGCACCAAGCCTTTCAGGTTGATTTCAGCTGCTCATGGCTTTTTCACAATCATTTGTTTTCTTCCTGAGGAAACAGAATCAAGGATCTTTCAGAACTACAACAGACACTTAGAGGGAGAACACAAGACAGTTTTCTGCTTGATGTCCATTGCTCTCCTCTGTTTCCTGTTAAGAAATGAATCTGGCATATTGGATAGAGATAGAGGTGAGTGACTTTCACTTTGCATACATGGTATATGAAGAGGGCATGATTCTCCATAAGAATACCAAAATATGGAAAACATGCAGTCATGCAGCTGCAGAAGCTGAACCCACATAAAGCTAATTCTGCAGCCCTGTCTCACCATTCCTATCATACAGGGAAGAGCGTGATGCTTCTCTGTTACTTCCTTTTCCAGGCACTACATGCCCAGAAGATGGGAATGTGGTCAACTAGTGAATCCTTTCTGGTCTATGCCTACTGACAAAAATGAGTGACTTATTCTTTCCTGCCAGAAGAAAAGGACCTAATTTCTAAATAAGATGTCTTCCTTCCCGCGTGCTGGAGGAAGTTGCTGAGAACTTTGCTTTCCCTGGTACCAGCACATACCCATATGTATTCCATCACAGGTTTGCCCTTTTAAGTCTCTGATTTGTCCAGGCAGTTTACCAAGTTCCATTTGCGCTTTCTTTCCCATGTGGAAAATTACAGCAGGTGTGTTCATCTTTCTTCTGGCACGAGGTTCACATTGTGTTGTTGCAACTTCAGGATGTTCCAGCATAGGTGGTGAGATAAAAGACTCTGCTGTGAGGGCTCAGAGTTGTCTGTTCTGGACCTACTTGTTCATGTGAAGGTGTTAACACACCTGCAGTCTCTGTGCTTAACCCTGACAGGTGTCTCTTTACGTCCATGACCACTTTGATGCATGAGATTTACTCCAGTGTTTCTGACTTGTTTTGCATTGGTCTGGGATCATAAGGCCTGTCTTTTGTGGAAGAAGATGTAATCTTTCCTTCTGTTCTGTAAAAGAAGATGCCTGTATTATTGATTTGTATTACATGGTAACTCTGGGAATGTAAGCCTCTGCGTAAAGAGATTTTCATTGTGCCTTTTTTTCCTCTTTCATCCTCAACAAGTGTAGGCATAATTTGATCTGAAGAAAAGCCACGCTGTGAGCAACTGCATATTTCTGAGCCAGTATTACTATATTGTAATGGATACACCTCATGGAGAAGCAGAATTTCTGAGGTTGCTTTAGTGACTGCATCCTGCCAACAGATTGGTTCATATTCTGGGAGCTTTTTTTCCACTTTAGTTCCTTCTGTTCATAGATTTTCACAAATAACAACTTAGAGTGTGATTTATTGCACATATGTATTGTCTCTACCATTTCAATTAAATAAATACACATTAAGCATAATGATAATTGGCTTATGATGCTCCTCAGGGTTCACTCTCTGGCCTTCTGTTCTGTGCAGTTCACACAATTCATGTGTGATTATGATGATGAACAATCAGGGTTCTACAAGAAATGTATTTTGCTTACTATCAGCATTTTTCAGCCTCTATTGGTGACAGTGTTTTGCTGAACTGGCTAACTGAATGTCCATAAACCACCTGTGCTTTAGGGGAGTTTGGACTTAGCATTTGAAATGGTTATCTGAGCCACTACTGTCAAGAACTTAAAGTACTCTGCCTTAAATTGACACTTTTTATAATAAAGACACTATTTGTCATTCCCATAGCAGAAGATATTTATTTTTCTTTCTGTTTCTAAGACAAAGAATGGAAAAACATGAAACTAGAAGCTTTTTCTATGCTTTTCCGTCTCTGTTGCATAGTGATGCATAAAATGCATGAAATTCATTTTTTCACATGTTGCTTATCATCAGAAACTAATAACAGAAATTCTTACTGGTTTTATAGATGGCTTATTCCATTCTTTTAAACTAATCTATATTTTACACATTTCTAAGTGAAGTGCGATAATACTTTGAAAAGTTACTCCTAAAGTGGCTGGGAGGGGACAATCACAATTATTTTTATTTTATTTCCTGACCTCATAATGAGTTCTGTATAAACCATATCAGGAAAATTAGTTTTAAAATATCCAGCTATGCAAATTTAAATAGATATGGAAGTCAACAGGGGAATGTTTTACAATTTTCAACATACTACTGGAGTAATTTTTTTAAAGGAGATTTTGTGAATAAATCCATTGATGCTGCATGTGCCAGAAAATAATCCACATCTTTTACATGTGTGTTTTATTCTTATTTTACCTGTGGTGATTAAAAAGGTGTAAAATCTTATTTTGTTTCACACAAATTCAGAGAGGTTAAAAGTACAGTCCACAAATACACTGTGTTTTACAAAAAAAATCGTATGTTTGGCAGGCTCTACTTTTGTGTGCTTGTTCTAGTATAGATGTTTACCTTTTTGCAACGAGTGACAATGTTGGCTCATGTGCTTCTTGTAATCCATTATAAACTGCATATCTGTTCTGCAGAACTGCTGTCTAGGCAATCATTCTGATCTTGTGTCATGCAATTGATTATTCTTGGCTGTATATGTGCAGTCTTCCCTGCTGAACTATATTACTTTTTCAGTCTGTTTCCCTATTTGTCAAGATGGTGTTGAATTCTAATGCTGTTCTCTAACATAGTAGTGGTATATTCCAGGATGATATCACCTACTGATTTAGTGAGAATAATCTCTCTCTTACCATTCAGGTCTTTATAAATATATTAACTATTATCAATATATTAATTAAGATCAAAGAATACTGCAAAAACATATTTAATATTTCTTTCCATTTAATATTTCTTTCTTTCATCATGAACTAACAGTAGTCACTCTCTGAGAACAGCTTTCCAGCCAGTTTTGCAATCTAGAATAGTTTTTCTGTAATAATTTTTTTTGGACCAAGCTTCCATAGCCCGTTTGTAAGAATGTCATGTGAGAAAGTGTCAAAATTACTGGTTTTGGGAAAGCAAGGGGATTGACTACTAGGAAAAAGGTTCCTGGGAAGCCTTACCAGGTTACTGGAAAAATTGATTTGACATGTTTTATTTCTGGCAAAGCCATCAGTGCTCTTCTTCCTTTCTTTGTTCTCTTCCCAACTCTTTCAGCTGGTTTGGCTCCTGGACTGAAGTTAGACTGGTTGATGGTTCTTCAGCTCCCACCCCACAGCTCTGTGTAGAGATACATCTGTGTCATCTGGTACCTTACTTACCTTTAGCTCTGCTAAAGGATTGCCTGTCTCAATTTCTTAAGTTTATATTGTGTTTTATATTGTTTATGTTCTTCAGATTTAGTAATTCAAAACCAGTTAAACTACATAAATATCCTGTAGTCTGTTGCTACCCTACTTTTTTTTTTTTTTCTCCATACTACTACTTCCTCCCCCAGAAAAAAAAACCCAATACATGGAAATGCATATATATTTAGAGCAAAAAGACCAGACATACCATGATGCATTTCTATTGCTCTGTGAAACTTGGAGCCTTTATTTTACTATTAGTAATTATTATTATTATTCTCAATTTAAGATAATTTCCAGATATAAAACATGAGACAAAATAGCTGTGAAATCATAAGCTCTCCTGTGAAATTGTTTCATTTCACACTCAGGAATGCATTCATCTTATCACGGCAAGAGGGCAGCACTGCTGAGCTGAAATATTGTTTAGATTCAGCCTTATCCTATGAATCCATTTCCAGTTATCTTATAGATAGAACGTATTACACAGGAGCCTCAAAGATAGACGAAAAGCTCTATTACTGCCACACGTTTGTCAAGGAAAAAGCTGCAAGAGTCTTTGAATATGTAAAGGACTGTAGAAATGTTAAGGGTTATCACTGTAATCTAAGTATCGCATCTGTGTAAATTGATGGTGTTTGAGGGGCTAATAAGATACAGTCTTTCATGATTACATAAAGTCTAATACCTAACTTTCATCTTGTTTAAAAGATGATTTCAGGGTCAGGGCTTGTATTAGGACCTTCAGGATCAGCATTATTTCTGCAAAAACTTGGGTACTCTTACAGCATCATTTTTCCAATGTCAGAAACTTTTTAGACAATGTCAAAGAAGACATTTGCAATGCTGATATATAGTAACCACTTCAGGAATATTTTATGAAGATATTATCAGGATTTTATTAAGACCAGGATTATCCATTTACCATTTCCTTTGAAATGTGAAACATCTGCAGTTGTAATTATATCCCTATGTGTCCCATTAGCCTGTTGTTTATGCTGTAAAACAACTGATTGTGGGGTTTGTTTTTTCCCCCAGAAAACTCCCATAAGCATAAACTTTCTGTTTGCCACCTTGACTGTGTTCTTAGCCTCTTTTCCAAAGGAAAGGTACTTACAGAACCATGGTATTGGTTAGCCTCTGCATCCTTTAGTCTGGTGAATAGCTTAACCCCCTTGGAAAGAAGGCTGGAAGGCTGGGGCGGTACATCCTAAATGTTCACCTTGAACATCTGTCCTCCTGCTGGGTGCCAGCAGGTGCTGGGTGGCATTGCAGGAGGGAGGATGTGACTGGCAGGACACCTGTGGCCCGGGGCTTTGTGAGCTTTTTGAGCAGCCAAGGAGCAAGGCAAGAAGGGGACGTGGGTGGGAGCTGAGAACAGCAGTGGTGTAAAGCTGATGGTACTGAGGTCCATCCACCTGTGGATGGTAAAGCTATAGGTTTTACTAGATTTTCTATTTACAGGACAAGTTGTTGGGATAGTATTTTATCACCTGTATTAATGATACATCACAGGATTATGGTGTTGGTTTTTTTCCCTATCAGATGTTTAATGGATTAGTTTTATATATGCACTAAAACAGATCTCTGCAATGTTACAAGCTTTTCTTCAGAGAAAAAGAACCTTTTTTTTTTTTTTTTTTACTGAAGAGAAAAATAATTTCAGTGTTGCATTTTTTACCCTTTTACTCTCTTTTGGTCCCAGCTGTTTATTAAAGGAATATGAGGATTATCTTCTCTGTATTACCAATGTGCCCATTCTGGTGTGTCTAGAGGCAACATTTGAGTGACATAATTGAACTTGGTGCTGAGACTGTTTTAATTACATTAATTTTAATTATATACAGTACATTTTAATTACATAGATTGAGACAGAGGGGCTCCTATCTATTAAGATCCTGTGCAATATATTTGCATAATGGGACCCTATTTCTGTGTGCAGTGTTACATTTGATGGCTTCATTATTGGTAGAAGATGGATTTTTTAAAAATTTCATTTACGTTTGTGTTTTTAGGAAGCACATTTGAAAGCCACCTGACAGCCTTCATTCCCCTATGCTGAAAAGATGCATTTTAAGCCCAATATTAAAATTAGAGGAAAACTTAAGGAAGGTCTTGTTTGTGTGTTACTTGGTTGCTGTGCCAGACAGGGCTTCCAAGGACCTAACTGGGAAACAAACTTAAGAGCTTTTTTAACAGTTGTAGAGCACTCATGTGTAATAGAGGAATAATGCCCTAAGAGATGAATAAAGCCCTACCTCTTTGTTCACCACAACTGCATGGTTATGGTCAAATGCGTGTTGACAAGGGACATACATTCACCAGTAAATATAGATTTCCCAAAGGGGGCTTTCACTTCTGCTACCCTTCTTAGATCCCATGTCCCTGCTGAGGCCCAGGCCACACATACTGTCTTGTGTGCAATGTGGTAGCTTCCCTTGAGTCCCTGAAAAGGTCTCAGTTCATGGCCATGTCCTGTCCCACCGTCTCCCTTGGTACCCAGACTGTGCAGAGTAATTAATTTCCCTTTGTAGGACCATTATGATGAATGGCTGGCTTGGTTCTCCCATTAATCCTGAGGCTACTGGTGATCCCAAATAGTGGGCTCAAAATCATGGATCCCAGCCACAGGAGGGGTGCTCTTTAGTTAGCCATATTGTGACATTATTTGGTTACAGTGACCCTGTCCCTTTGCATTTTGTGAAGTGCTTTGGGTATAGATAGTGCCTTTAATTTTTGAGAATGTTAACAGGATCGGAGTCTTCTGTCTGATATAGTCACAGCTGTCATTTACTTCTGCTGTCTTTAAGTGTTTCTGAAATACCAGTCACTCTGATACTACATTTATTCACTGAGCCTATCCTCAACACATTTTTTTTTCTCACAGTAATATTTCTTTCCATGAAATTTCTTTCTTACAGGATTTGGAGCATTTTTTTTCCCTCTTTTCTAAGGAAAGACTTTCATTCTCAAGTGAGACACAATAGTAAATACAACAAGGAAAAAATTATAGTTTTTTTGGGAATAGCAATTCTTGAACTAAATGAATATCTAACTCGGGGGGGTTATTTCTGGGTACCTCTAATTATCATTCTGGAATTTGGACCATAAATACACATTCAAATACACCTGAGTGATTCAGTAATTTATGTTTGGTCTTTGAAAAGGAATGCAGCACTTGATAAGGTTGAGGCACAATCAGATGGACTAACTCATCTAATCTGATTAACTACCCCTATACATCATGTTCTTTTCTTTTTTCTCCTTCCAAGTGGACATTTTCCCCTCCCAGTTCAGATGACTGGTTCCTCCATTTATCTTTGAGCTAAATCATTTTGCAGAACTGGTAAAACAGTAGTCACACATGTAATATGGCACGTGGAGGGGGAAGGAGGCACAGTTTTCAGTATAGGGATAGTGATATGCAGCTGAAGATAGTAATGATTAACCGTGAATCAGAAATAGATAGGGTAGTTTAGCCTGTAAATTCTCAGAATACTAAACTGCTTTCATTAGCACACCACATTATGAGACCTGGTCAGATATTTTCTAGTGATATTTTATTGACAATAAATGATTCATGGAAAGATCAGTTCTTCATCTCTGGAAAATCTTGATTTTGGCACTTTTAATATTTAAGAATCAATTAAATATTTAATAAATTCAATATTTATTTTAATTAATTCAGCATTTAATATGAAAACATATCCTGGGTCTGGTCTAATCTGAAGCGAAATGAGTCTTTCTACTGAAACGAAATAAAATATTTAAATTCAAATTGGTTTAAGAAAATATTCACAGACAATTTTCTTTAGTTCATTGCTGACTTAGTTGTAGTTTGGGTCCCTTTCTCCCTTATCAGCTGCACTCCGAAGCACTGTATTCTGCATTATGCAGTGTTTTTGCTCTGACCAAGCTATGCACTGTGAATCATGAGAATCACATTACTATCAATGCATTTCAGGAGAGACAATTTCACCATATAGCCTGACAGGCCTCATAGCACAATACAAGGGTGTCCTCATATCAGAAACACAGCTAATGCTTTCCTTGTTTAGAATATTTGCTTGTAGGAATCCTGAAATGAATTTAATTTTGGAACTTCCACCCCGTAAAATGTACTTGTATTCCAAAACGTTGTTATAATTTGGGAGAGTCAAGCCATTGATGTGACACAACTTTCTTTACAATTGAGTCAGTCATAAATCATCAGAATATGCTATTAAAAAAATGTG
Organism: Athene noctua; assembly: GCF_965140245.1. Lineage (NCBI taxonomy): Eukaryota > Metazoa > Chordata > Aves > Strigiformes > Strigidae > Athene > Athene noctua. The sequence continues at coordinate 27,836,981 of NC_134040.1, forward strand.
TTTGTTATTTATTCCTTTAGCTCTAATAGTGAAAAACTCCTTCAGGAGTGAACAGTTCCAACATTGTTATTAGGGCTTTTTTTTCATCTTTTTGCTGTGACTGTTAATTAATACTGCTAACACTAAATTTAATCTTCCATTGTTATCACTCAACCATTCAATCACATGCTTTAATTTTGAATAAACTGAATACATTACTGTGGTAGGTTGGTCCTGGCTGGAAGCTGAGGTCCCACCCAGTCGCTTGCTCACTCCCCCCCCCAATTAGTGGGAGGGCCAGTGGGGGGAGAGAAAATAGGGAAAAAACTGGAACAAGGTAAAGACAGGGAGATCCTTTATCAGTTAACATCATGGGGAAAAAAGAGATTTGACTGGGGGAAAGTTATCTTAATTTTTTGTCAATTAAAATAAGTATTTGATTACAGATTTGAGTAGTTGGAAACAAACAGGGATATTAAATCATCTCTTCTCCCCCTTTCTCAGGCTCAACTCCACTCCTTCACTCGACTGCTCTCCTTCCCCCTTGCTGTAGCTGCAAGTCACATTCAACCCCTTCAGTGAGGCAAGGAGTGGTGCAGCGTAGTGATCCATCAGGACACAGCTCCTCTGTTTTAATTGTGCTCCAGCGTGGGCTCTTCATGGCTGCAGAGAGTACCCACTCCACCATATAAGGCAGGAGCCCACACTTAACTTCATGTACGTAAGGATATTTCACATGTCCGTTTAGCTGGAAGTGTGCACTTTTGTAGCCTGTACAGCACTACTTCTGATGCATTCTGCACCAGAAAAGTGTGCCAGCCCACCTGGCAAAATTTAGTAAAATTATCAAAGAGCATAGACTTTTACATAATTAAACCATTAGTCTGTCTTGTGAATTTAAACTTAGCAGTTGGATCTGTAGAGGTATAAGTGCATGTAAGACGTTTGTTAAAAGAAAATGCTCTATAATGTCCTTCGTACATCCTGTCCTTGGATGAAGTGTTGCAGCTCTGTTTTAAATCCTATAGAATGTTTCTTTGCTAAGTAATTTTGAGTGTACTTTACAAACAATATGAAGTCAAAAGAAATCTTTCTTTCACCATCAACAGATCCTGATCAGTAGTCAAGAGCAGGATTTGGTTTAGGTTGTAGAAAGTAGTTGATACAACTTGAAAAATGTGTGCAGAAAATCTCACACAGCAGAAAGGATACATAGGGACAAAGGAATAAATTGCATGAAGGATGTGGAGGGCTGGATGGACTGAGAGCCACAGGGCACAGAAAAAAATCAGAAATCAGGGTGAATCAGGGGCAAGAAGAATGAAATAATTTCATTAAAGGGGGAAGACTCCTTATATTTATCTGAGGAGATTCAAATCCAGGTTTTTCAGATGAGGTCCGTTATTTCAGGAGACTGGGGAACTGGGCCTTCCCTCCTTCAAGGGGTGCCACAAGCCATGACTGTACATTTGTTCCTCCTGCCAGCCAAAACCGGTGTGCCAGGGTAGGTGATGTTACATACTATCTTAAAAAAGAAAAGTTAAACTTTACTGTTACCTTATTTTTTTAAAATATTTGAATTGCTTCCATGATTATACTTTTGGCTTGAATGAAGACAAAACTGTGCATCCATTTACTGTTGTCCTCAAGAGGGAGGGGGACAAGTGTTTATACCAGCACAAGGGCTAATGAAGGCTAATGTTCCACACCCTTTGCCTCTTGCTGAATGCATATTTCTGTAACATTTCCACCAAATAATATCTACATATTCCTGTGTTGGAGTCTGAAAATCAATTCTAACCTGATTTCAGGATGTCAGTCATGGGTTGTATTGTGGCAATATTTAATCTGCTGCTCTCTTCAGGATGATTTGCCACCTCAGAAATAAAGTTGGAAAGATTTTGTTTTCACCTTGACTTTGTTTTGTTTTGTTCTTCCAGATACATTTTGCTCTTGCCTATATTATAGCCTGAATAGGAAGTAAACACATAAGTTAGCTTGTTTTGCAACATTGTGAATTTGATTTTTTTACTTTGTTGTTTTGCATTTGCTTATACAATTTTATAAGACTGATAGATCTGATTGCTGAAGTGCTCTGAGCTCTGAACAAACAATCAAATCTGCAACTTTCATTTTATAATCTCAATTAGAACTCAGTATTACCAATCAATTAAAGCATAAATAGAGATGTGCTGACTCATTTGGAAAATTAATGGTGTTGGCAGTGAAGGAGAGTGGGCAGAGCAGGTGTTTGATATCTGCCCTTGAGTAACTAAACCACTCAATCTAGGACTGGCTTCAAGAACAGGTATAATGTCTGAAACAAAAACATTTTCTGGTACACTGGCTCACATCAGTCATATTCCACCACTCACTGGTTTCAAGCCACAGTGCTGTATCAATATTTTTCCAGGTGGGGAATGCCTGAGCTGATTATTTTGGAAAACAACTTGCCTGAAGATATTTTCTCCTTGCTTGCATACAAGGAGGAACATTATGTATGATTTATGTCATAAAAAAAGGTACTTGCTCAGCCATAAATGGATATGAAAAAAGGGAACGTTTCTCTTCAGCAATTTTTTTCTCTTTTTCAAATATCAAAATAGTGATGTACTTCTGACAGAAGGCCGTGTTCTCAGGCCATGATTAGTCCTATTGGAAATCAGCTAGGTAAGATCTGAAAAGACCAAGCAGGAAATCAGTGTTTGTACCATGAAACTTAAGAAACTTAAAAACCACTACCCCCCCACCAAACCAAAACAACACACCCCTCCTCCACACTCTCCCCCAGTTTTGAACTGGAATAAGAGTTTTTTCATGTATTTCTCCAAAAGAAGTAGGAACCAGAAACATTTCACTGTGCTTCCAAAGAGCCTGAAGGTGAAGACAGGCCTCAGGTTATAGGACATCTGAAATAAAGCTCCAGATCTAGCAGTTATTTTGCTTATTTATACAAAGTGAAATAGCTGTAGCATTGCATAATCACTGCAGCCAGAGATTAAGGATGTTTGCCTATCATGTCCTAGGAAGTGTCCACAGCTACTTAGCCCGGCAGCTGAAAGCCCTCAGATATGGCAGATTTTGGAAGGATCCTCTCCGTGCAGCCAAGCTGCTGCTGGGTACTGACTTGCCTGGGCCATGAGAAAGTGAGGATCAAATCTGGTCACTAATTCAGGCAAAGCAGGCAGTGACCATGCACTCTTCACATTTTGGAGGCACCTGGCCTCTAGGTATTGACGTGACGCGTGGTTTAGGGGGACATTGTTTAGTGGTGGGCTTGGGAGTGTTAGGTTAATGTTTGGACTTGATGATCTTAAGGGCCTTTTCCAACTAAAATGATTCTATGATTCTATTTTGAGGTGTCCCACTGTCAGTTTACTGAGGAGAAGAGCAAGCTGTCCTAAAAGAGAGTCGTGAAAACTAGTGCTGTGAAAAGATTGTTTTTAAGAGATCACATTGCCTGAAGAAATACCATGCTGTTATAAAATTCCCAATAGACATAGTTGCTGTCCTTGGAGTACAGAACCTCCCAAAACAGGCTATAGTTAATGTAATTTAAATGCATTTATAGCTTAAAACCATTCCTAGTCAAGTACAAAATTTTGGAAATTGAAACAATGGTCAAGGTTTTTGTTGGGGATATTTGCTGAGACACATCTGCAGGTACCTTCTATATCATTACAGTAGCAAGGGCTCATTATGCAGAAACACTAGGGAGCAACATCCTATAGATGCACTGAGGGGGTGATGTTCTCCTTCCAAAAACCATGGATGTTCCTGGGCAGCGACACTAAGTTCCTGCAAACTGCATGATGCACTGAGTCACCAGCACTGTTCTAAAGGGAGCAAGGACAAAGTAATCATATATCCTTTTCTGAAGCACCAGTGCACTCTTCTGCTCTATCTGAAGTCCTTCACACAAGCTGAAATGATGACAAGATTTGCCTTTTAGCACATCATGGTGGCTTGTGCACAGGGAAATGAGAGAGAGAAGTGGAAACAGGGACAGATAAGGGTCATAGATGCACTTTAAAGAACTTAGAGTTTATTCACCACATACAGCCAGAGCGAAACAATGGAGGTAGCCTCGTAAAGAAAACAGTATGGGAGGTGATAGCAAAGAATTCAAGAGACCATAACAAATACAGTACAATTGTATGTGCTCAGTGTAATTACTTTCTTCCTCTGATATCTCAGTGCTCTACAAATAACTCTTATAACCCAATCCAATCAAGCTTTTTAATAAAAGAACAGTCATATCTCCTAGCATCTAATAATAGAGATGTTGAGAAACATTAGCAAATTATATTTTATTTTGTTAAATTACCTGAAGTGAATGGTAGTGGCACCTATTAGAAAACCTCTCCAGAACAATATATACTTAAACCTATGCATCTTAGCTAGAAGATACAGTTTTTAATACCCCTTAGACCTGATGTGTGTGGTGCAGGCATCCAGATATAGAGGTTCCTTTCCCCAAAATAAATAGACATATTTTTTTCTAAAAATTCCAGCTTAAAACCAGAACTATCCACTGCAAAATGGCTCTGCTTTGCCCTTTCATATTGCTTTCCATCGGTTATACTGTGGACTCCATCCTTGGTGAGCCATCAAAGTACTTCATCAGTGCTCCAGTTACAATGTTTCATGAGAAATATAACCTGATTGAGAGGTCTGATGAATACAAGAAAAGAGGCAATGTGAGCATCTAAGCATTATCTGCAATGAACTACTACAGCAACATTCCCACTTCAAATCTTGGTGGTACAGATAGCATTTCTAGCCATTGAAAAACATATTTACCTCAGCAAAAATGTATTTTCCTGTCAAATTCTAGCTTTGAACAAATAACTTTCATCGGCTGTAGCTGCAAGTCATCATTGTTTGGCAGAACTCTTTGCTGTTTGCCTGATACTCTGCATATCTGTATTTCATTCCAAAGAAGAACTAAATGTTTCACTTGGGCAGAGACTTAAAAAAAAAAAAATGGTTAATCAAATATAGGGGAACAGATTGCAGGAAAACAGAATGGATGCATCAGCCACGCATGACTAGATTCTGCTTTAGAGTTTGCTAGGACTATGGACAGCAGTGTCCTCATTCTATTCAGTGGTAACTTAGCAGACACTGGCTGTTAGTACCTCAGTGCTACTGAGATGTTTGTATAAAAACCTCATTAAATTTAGGGTGTTATAGTGGTTTAACCCCAGCCCACAACTAAGCACCACACAGCCACTTTCTCAATTCTCTCCCTTCCCAGTGGGATGGGGGGAGGATTGAAAAAAGTAGAACTCATGGGTTGAGATAAGAGCAGTTTAATAATTAAAATAAAATATAACAATAACAATAATAATAATACAATATGATATTAATAATTATAATGGAAAGGAATATAACAAAAAGAGAAGCAAAACACAAGAAAAGACAAGTGATAACAATGCAATTGCTCATCACCTGCTGACCAATGTCTGAGCAGCCATCCATCCCTCCTGGCCCACTCCCCCCAGCTTGTATACTGACCATGATGTTTTATGGTATTGGGATATCGCTTTGGCTAGTTTGGGCCAGTTGTCCTAGCCATGCTTCCTCCCAATTTCTTGTGCACCTCCTCACTGGCAGAGCATGGGAAACTGAAAAATCTTTAATTTAGGACAAGCACTACTTAGCAATAACTAAAACATCATTCTCACGCTAAATCCAAAACACACAGTGCCAGGTACTCTGAAGAAAATCAACTCTATACCAGACAAAACCAGGTGTTTAATGTAACTTTTTGGTGTATGGGTAGGACTCCTAATGGGTTTCAAAGGGATGTTGAGTTTATTGTATTTTTTAAAGAAATACCTCAGAAATGGAAGTAAGTTATGAACATGTCATCTGAAAATTATGAGACTTTCTTGCTCATAAAATAAAGAAACCTACATACTGAATTTAAAACAAGACATCAGCCTACAGTGCTTTGAATCTAGTCTGCAAATAAAATAATTTCCCTCAGTGCATATATTTAATAAACCAAACTGTATAAACAGAATTGCTAATGGAGATCCCCAGGCCTGAAGAAATCACAAGCAATGAGCTGAACACAGAACACTGTTTGAAAGTGACTTTTTTTCCTTGAAAAATGTTAGGTGAAGAACACCAGTACCATTCAGCTTTAGTCAGCAGATCTAAACACAGTAGGGATAAGGACAGTTCCCTTCCAAGCTTCTGTCTGTGAAGCTTCCCTGGCAGCCTCTGGGATCCTGCTGTTGCCATCACCCACACAGCTTTGCTCAGCTCATACAACTTCAGTATTTTGTTCTAGTTCATCAAATTCACTTTTGCCCATTGTTAGCATTGTAGAAATGAAGTAGGTGGTCCTTCAGGATAGTGTGCATTCTGGGTTACTAAAAATCCATAATATATTTACACACGCAAGCCCCAAAGTATGTGTTGGTTTTTCAAAGTTTATTTTATTTTCAAGTGCAGTGTTACTGTGCAATACAGCTTGTGGGTTCCTGCAGTAGGGCTGTATGTTTTAACTCTCCTGCATCTCATTTTTTTCCTGGCAAAGACAGTCTTTCCCAGTCAGGTAGGTTAATTTATTTTCTTAGCCATATGTAAACATCATCTAACTTTTCGGGCAAAAGCTACTGCAACTCAGGACTGCAAAAGGTCTACACCACAAGGAACTACCCACAAGGAACTACCCCACAAGGAACATAGATGCCAGCTGATGAGTAAACATGCCATGGAGCTTCTGACACTCTCACATGGATTCTAATTACTCTGTTTCTGTTCTGGTGTTGTGATCACAACCTGTTGGTCTTCAGCTCCACCAAGACGACATGCACTGCTGTGCAGAGCTGCTCTTCCCTCTGCCTGCACCCATGGGAAGGAGAACAGCAAAGAGCTGACAGCAGCCCTGCTCACACTATGGCTGCATTTACCCTGTCACAGTAACCCAGGGGCAGGGAGAACACTGGTTTTAGGGATTTTTTTTTTTTAAAATTATTTATTAGTATATTTATACTAGGTTTTGTCATATATACATCTGCCTTTAGTTGGCCTTCACATATGAAATGATGTGAGGAGAGGAACAAATGTGATTACCTGCCACAGTATAAACCCTGTCCTTAGATTAAGAAACTGCTGGTTTTCCACATGTCCATGGGGATTTGTTAGTAGACTCCTCTGCCTGCTTAAGAAACTATGTTGCCGGATTTTTTGGTCATAAGAGTAACACAGGTGGTGCTGGTCCTCCTCTCAGTGTCTGAAAGTCAGTACAGATGTATTCCTGAGCCCTATACCAGCAAGTGCTTAAATACCTACAGTTAGTGAGACAGTGATTATAAGGCTATAATGCCTTAACAGGAATTGTACCAGGCTCTAAAGAATAGCACAGTCTTTGCTAGCTTTGCACTGTAAGCCATATGCCAAAACTGTAGAATTAGATTGTTTTACAAAAAATCTCGCTCTGTGAGCAACAGATACGGTGATTATGATATAAGGACAATAATAAGGTTAAAATGTAATCACAATCCTCAAGGGATTTGAAAAAACCAAATCTTTAAGACGATACACATTTATAACTACTTCTGCCTTTGCCTGTGTTATAAAATACTTTAAAGAGGGGCTGAGACATCGTTCTGTTTTAATATGTAACTGGCAACAGTGACCCATTCTTTGCCCTTTTTCTTGCATCTTGGCTAAAATTTCTTCAGAGGAAGCAGTGAAGATATTGTATGTGTTAACAAACTAAAACAAATATTTAAAAATGGAAAGCTTATAATGTCTTTGGAAGAGGTTTTGTCAGCATCTTCTGCCTTAGTCTGAAGGCAGTTGAGGGTGTTGCTGAAGGAGGGAAACAAAATTCCCACGATACATGAGCAAATTCTTAATACTCTTACATGGGTTTCTGCAATTTTCATGTGATTGTATCATATCTACATCTTGCAATATCAAATTCACCCAGAACTAGATGGTGCACAGCAATTAATTAAATAAAATCCAGGGCTTTTTAAAGCAGCTAAAGTAGTTAAGAGATTCCTGAATATCTTTAAGCAGATTCCTCACTGTCATTGTGCATTTTATGGGGCTTTGAATACTATGGATAAGACATCTTAGGGGAGCTTCTTATATTTATGTATGGAAGCAGGTAACAGTCTGTCACTTTGTGTAGCATTTAAAAATAAAAGGTAAGTCATTGACCCTGATGCAGGGTCTCTTTATAGAGAAGTTTACTTAAATCCCACTGTTTTCATTGTGTCTTTGTCACTATTCTTAAACTGATCATAAGCCCAAGACCTGGACTTAAGCAATGAAATCAGAAGAGGAAGCAATCCATTATAAACATCTTAGAATTAAGAAATTCTAAAGTTGTAGACAAATTAGGAAAATGAAAATATTATAGAAAGGAAAGGAGTCTCGCTTTAAATTTTGAATAACAAGAGTATGTGAGAAATTGCCATAACATAGTGTGGCTGCAGACAGTTCAGAAAGTACTGAAAGTTGTCAAATAAGGTAAATTGTTCATAGATATAATTTTTGAGGAGAATTATGTTTAATTGTCTTGGAAGGAAAGAAAAATGTTTTTTTATTTATTAAGTGTTAATTCACAGATCTTATTCAATTCTGTCAAACACATGCCCTGGCTACATTATGCTGGTTTCTCATTTCTGATTACATATCTTATTTGATGATCTTGATATAATTTCATTCAACTCCTAAATCACTTTTTTCCATTTATGAAGTAGAAGACATCTTTTACAAAAGAAACATTTTTTCTGTTCTGCTGTAGAGAAATTTAAAAAACATTATTTTCTTCTCTGTTTGAACTGTTGTTAAAGAGGTCTATCAATAAAGCAGTTTCCCAGTGATTCCAATTGGTTTTTTGCAGATGATTGTGCTCTGGTGGTATATTTGATCTTGTTTTATCTATTTGAACATGTGAAATGCCAGAATGAAACTGTTATAGTGCAACTTTTCTACTCCTAAAACTCGAAAATGTTATTGATTCTTTTAAAATTAGCTATCTATTTCAATTATCCAAATGATGCAATATACTCAAAGAAACTGTCAATCAGTTTTTAGGTAATCATCTCCACTTACCCAAATTCTGAAGAAAAAGAGAGAAATAGAAGAAATAGAAGAACAGAAGGCTCACCAAACCTTCATATGAGGCAAATAGGAAAAAAACCCCAAACCAAAATATCTACATTGTCTGATAAAAGCAGTTCTATCTATTAAACTTAATTCTTTTGAGAGTTAAGGTCAAGATACATTTTTTCTAATAATTCAGAATATTTTCTGTCAGCTGTGGCAGCCACTGAATCCTGAATACATTATTATTGTATTAAAGGGAATGGTGAATATGGAAGGGAAAGAGAGAGAGGTCTCCAAGTGTTATCACCTGTCTGGAATGTATGAATCCATAGTTATGCACGTCTTTCTAAATTCCTTCTGCCTTGAATGCAAGTTGTTCACAGCCTCTCTGAGAATCCACACTGAACACAGCAGGAATGATCTTGGCATCTTTTGTAAGAGGATGAAGTTTGACATCTTCGGGGTAGAGGTTTTGGCCACTTGGGTGGCCATTTGGATAGAGTCTCCACTTCTAACTCTACTGTGAATGTATAAAAGTTTCCAAATACCCAAGGCAGGAGGGTCCTTCAAGGACTGCAGGAAAAAGGTCCTACTCCTGTAACTTTCATCCTCTATTTCAACCTCCCTGTTTTTCCTGTAATTTCACTTGTTCACAGGGAAAAGCTGCACTCATTTCTTCCAGATGTTTGTGGAATTCCTTAGAAATGGAGGGATTTCAGGAACCACAGTTACAGCCTGACAAAGATATAGTTTATTACTAACATCATAAGTGTAATGAATGTAATAAAGGAATGCTACTAATCTCCTGACTTCAGTTAACCAGAAGAGATGAACATTACATGGTGTTATATTTATCACTACTTGAAAAATCAGCGTCCTTTGGCTCTGCTCCAAACAGCAGGAGGTAGTTTCACTTGCACCCTGTCTGTATATTATTCTGCCCTTCCAAACAAGGTATTTTGGCATGCTTTGAAGCACCGTTGAAGGAAATTTAGTATTACTCAGCTGTTTTATTTTTCTGCCTTTTTTTCTTAAAAAGAAAAAAAAAAAAAGGCTAGGAATAATTTACAATATCTATAATAATACCTAGCAATATAGTGATATCTAGAAATAATTATCAGGAAAAAAAAAACTTCAAAAAAAATGGGGCATATGTTTTGAAACTCTGCATTCCATAGTGTTTGCATTAATATTTATATTTCCATGGCAATTGTCTTAATAAAATTTTCTCTAGTCCCAAACTACACATGTCTATCATAAAATCCTAGGGCTGCTACAGTGTTCTACTATTTCTCAAAATTTTAGTGATCTCTGGAGAAAGAGGAGCCACATGTGCTAGCTGATCAGATGATGGTTACGAGCCTTCATTGCCGTACAGCTGTGAGAAAAGCAAATGTTATCCTAGAATATATCAGCTGAGATATCTCAGCAGAAATAGGGGAGAGGCATTATTTACTGTTGAGCAGATCCCTAAATGAGGAAAATAAACAACCAGAGTGTCCTTATGTTCCTCTAATGATTGATCATTTAACCTGATACAAAAGCTTGACCTGGTAATTGCCCAGTGTTCTGACCTTTTTGCTGGAATATAGTACATTTTGGTCTTGCTCAGGAAAAGTGCTCTTTTAATGGTGTTTGGCATAACATGAAGAGAGAAGCATAAAGGATAAAAGAGTGGAAATTTCATAAATTTGCTTGCACGTATTTTGTTTGATCTATGCTGAGATCTAAATAAGAGGGAAATTTAGAAGGAATTTACCTGTTTTCACAGACAATGGAATAAAAAATGGTTGTGAAAGAAGATCCAATTTTAGAACAAACTACATCATGTTAAATTGAACCCATTCTTTTTCAGGTGACAGTAGTTTAACATTTGACTGTGAAGTTTAGGTCTATATCCTGCTCTAATATGTCCCTGACCAATACACTTCCAAGAAGAATACCATTGTCTAAATGAAAAAGCTACATATACACCATGGACTAAAGGAAGAAAAAAATAAAGAAAAAACAAAACCAGAAACTAAGCATATACAAGTAAAGGATGAAAGGAATAAAAAATAATTTCTGTGACTATCGAAATTAAGAGATCATATTAATATACATAATCCACTATTGTAATTTACTTTCTGTGCATTCAGGAAAACAATACGTATATCCCAGTTGCAATGGAAGATTAACTGTGGCTTCTTGGCTTTTTAATAATTACAGTTCTCCTTTCCTAGGATTCCTGGTACAGTATTGTAATAAGAATATTCTTTCAAAGCTGAAAAAAGCATGCTAATCATGAATCACCAACTTAACAATCGTAATTTTGTCTGAAATACTTTTTTTTCTCCTCCACACCACACATAACATTACCAGTCTATTATTTCACTTTGTTCATTTATGCAATTGACTGGACAATCTAATGCCATTAATTTATCGCCTACCTATGTGGTCTGTCAGTCAATATTCTGTCTTGTTTGAAAGGGTTTTTCACAAAACTGCAGGAGTCAGAAGAATGTTTAAAACTACAAAAATGCCACAAAAGCACAAAAATAATAAATTATAATGCCAGAAAAAATGTCAGTATTATTTAAAAATACAGCCCCTTAAAATACTTCAGACTCATTTTCTTAAATTGACAGTATTTTAGTTTGGCATCCTCCCCTTTAATATGTAGTATATCTGTATTCAGTTTCTCTACTGAGTGTTAAATTCTGAATATAGCATCCATCAGCTTAAATAACTGACTAGATACCTTTTTTTTCAACCCCCCCAAAATGAATCCATTTATTTACCCAGTGAAACCAATGTAATCACCTCCTTTCAGACATTTTACAGCTAAAGGGAAGAGTCATCCTAGAATCAGAGAATTGGTCATTTAGCCTGACTTAGAAGCTTTGATTCTGAATCACCCCCTATCTGTAAACATATGCCAAAAAAGGGTGCAGGGACAGCGCAGACAGCCGAACACGGTCTGGCTGCTTGCGTTTCATTTGTGCTGCAGATCACATAGTGGAATCCAAATAGAGCATATGGGTAAACAGCAGCAGTGAAGGCACAGTGGCATTGGTCTCTGCAAAAACATGACTGGGACGCAAACTGCACAGACCTCAGATACGTAGTCTGGTTGCTGCAGTGAGGTAAAGCTAAAATTGCCGTTATTATTACTTGGGCTAGCTGAATTTAACTGTTTCGTTATTTCTCCTGGCACATGTAGTAATCACAGCTTTATCCAGGAATGTATCTGTAACCTAGGTGTAGGGCATATTTACCATCGCACAACACATGGAGGACAACCAAATGCTCAGGCCCAGTCAGCATGGGTTTACGAAAGGCAGGTCCTGCCTGACAAACCTGATCTCCTTCTACAACAGGGCGACCTGCTTGTTGGATGAGGGAAAGGCTGTGGATGTTGTTCACCTTGATTTCAGTAAGGCCTTTGACACCGTTTCCCACAGCATTCTCCTGGTGAAACTGGCTGCTCGAGGCTTGGATGGGCACACGCTTTGCTGGGTAAAAAACTGGCTGGAAGGCCGAGCCCAAAGAGTTGTGGTGAACGGAGTTAAATCTGGTTGGCGGCCGGTCACGAGTGGTGTCCCCCAGGGCTCGGTTTTGGGGCCACTCCTGTTTAACATCTTTATTGATGATCTGGACGAGGGGATCGAGTGCACCCTCAGTCAGTTTGCAGATGACACCCAGTTGGGTGGGAGTGTTGATCTGCTCGAGGGTAGGGAGGCTCTGCAGAGAGACCTGGACAGGCTGCAGCCATGGGCTGAGGCCAACTGGAGGAGTTTCAATAAGACCAAATGCTGGGGGCTGCCCTTGGGCCACAACAACCCCCAGCAGCGCTACAGGCTTGGGGAGGAGTGGCTGGAGAGCTGCCAGTCAGAGAGGGACCTGGGGCTGCTGATTGACAGCCGGCTGAACAGGAGCCAGCAGTGTGCCCAGGTGGCCAAGAAGGCCAATGGCATCCTGGCTTGTGTCAGCAATGGCATGGCCAGCAGGGACAGAGAAGGGATCTTACCCCTGTACTCGTCACTGGTGAGGCTGCACCTCGATTCCTGTGTTCAGTTTTGGGCCCCTCACTACAACAAGGAGTGGCTGAGGGAACTGGGGGTGTTTAGTCTGGAGAAGAGGAGGCTGAGGGGAGACCTCATCACCCTCTACAGCTACCTGAAAGGAGGCTGCAGAGAGCTGGGGATGAGTCTCTTTAACCAAATAACAAGCTATAGAATAAGAGGTAATGGCCTCAAGTTGCACCATGGAAGGTTTAGACTGGATATTAGGAAGCATTTCTTTACAGAACGGGTTGTTAGGGGTTGGAATGGGCTGCCCAGGAAGGTGGGGGAGTCCCCATTCCTGGAGGTGTTTAAGAGTCAGGTTGACATAGTGCTGAGGGATGTGGTGTAGTTGAGAACGGTCAGTGTTATGTTAATGGTTGGATGGGATGGTCTTCAAGGTCCTTTCCAACCTAGACGATTCTGTGATACTTGAGGAAATAAGGTAGTAAAGTTTTCAAGTAAACACATCATCAGGAATGAAACTGTTTTGGGCAATATGTTCATGTTAGGCACAGAGTCTTGAAGTGATCCATGTCTATTGTGTTTTCTATTACATATTTATGATTCTATAAAAATCACCTCAAAGTAAATGATTGTGAGAAAATGTATCACATGAAGATTATCCTTCTAATAATACACCCCCATTACCTTCTCTTTTCAGCAGCCTTTTACACTGCTTATTGTGTAAGAATCATTGTACACAGACACCTGTTGCATCCTTGGTATGAACAGTATAAACTCTCAATGCTCCTCTCTGCTTATTGTCAAGGCTGCCACAGTGACACTTAATACAGGTTTTTGGCTCATCATGCAGCATGAGGCACAGTGTTCACCTACTTCCAAACCCCACTTATTTTAAGAAAAGAGGGCTATGAACCATACAGCTCCTTCTCTTCACTGGTGAACCTGAAAGAATAATCCTTCCCCAGGGAGCTCATGAGCAGCTGAGGTGTGAGCAATGAGCTTCTGCTCCTAAGCCTTTAAACCACAGGACTATTGCACTTAAGTATCAGTAATAACTACTGATAATAACCTGTTCTATGTATAGCTTTTTGGAACAGAATTTCATGTACTCAGACCACTGACAAGTTTGGGTTTTTCCCCTCCTTCACAGCAAAAATTAACTCAATTTCTATAGCTAATGAAGTGTAGCAGCCTCTTTAACTTCTAATTTGTCCTGCTGAGAGATCCACTGTTCTGGTGGATGTTTACTAAGCATATACTGCCTCTTTGAAAGCATAGGCTCTAGCTTCTTCCAGGCACGCTAGGGTGTTAATATGATAATGTACCTGTGCTATTAATGTTTTCCATGGTAAAAAGCAAAATAAAAAAAATAGGGAAAAGATCTCCCCCCCCCCCCCCCCCAAAAAAAAAAAAGTACAGGAAAACAAAATTTCAGGACTTGCAATACAAACCATTTGAAATTCTCAAGTTTCCTCATTGCTTCTTTCTTTCATATTAAATGGAAAGAAAAAATAAGGGGGTACTTGGGATTTGTTCCATGCCAAATTACTTCTGAAGAAGACAGACCTAACTGAATGCAGTTCACTGGAGAAGTCTTCCAGTGTTCACTTTCCAGTCCTCTTCCCACTACTCCTCTAAAGACAGGCATGACCACATGATTGGGAGATGCTCAGCCAGGTTGGCTGGGGTCTGTGTCACCTTAGGCTTATGAGAATTTATGGATGGTTTCCTCCTTCTCTCCCCACCCAGCAAATCTGAGGTGGTGTTTAAGACTTTGCTGTTGAGAAACAAAGTTACTGCCTCTTGATTCCCACTGAAAAAAGACCAGGTGCTATTTCAACAGAGTGGCAATTGATTTAAAATACGTTTGCATCTCTGTGGGACCTGGAAGACATCCATATGTTCCTTTATTTTCCAAGCTAACACTGTGCTTTTGTCAAATACAGACAGATGTTTTACTTGAGCACTTGCAAATCCTTGCTGAATGTTTTGATTTATTAGCTCAGTCTTTCTTCTGTAAGCCTAATTCTCTTTGCAGCATCAGGCACTCAGACAACCCTATGGAAAAAATAAAATTACCCAGGAAAACTACAACTAGACTATTTTACAGTACATCTTTTTTTGAAACTTCAGCATCAAAATCAATTATTTTATGCCAACAAAGCAATTACAATGATGAGCCAACATGAATGCTTTGCAACAGTAAGTCCTGTATCAAGTTTTTTTTCTCCATTTGAATGCAGAACTCCTGTGTCTCCAGATAAAAATGTGTAATTTCATCCCAGACTGACACATGCAGTTTCCATGACTGCATATGTCTGATGTGCACATTTCTATTGTGCATAAACTCAGAGAGTTCCGAGTGAGGTAACATCATGTTGTTCATTTTTCATGCAGAGCTTTCAAAATTCCTGATTTGAAAAATAAGTATTTCCTCACAAATAAGCTTTTTTTCTTGTTCCTAAACACCATGAAAAAGAACTCTGAAATGGTGTCTTTAGATACCTTATTTTCAGCAACAAATTAAAATCCCATGATACTTTAACTCTTTTGCTGTCATTGCTGTTGAGAGTACAATATGTGTGTTTTATTGACCTCTCTCTTCCACCCCAAGGTAGTTAATTTTTCATGTTAGTCTGAAAAGGTGAAAAACAAACAGGTAGCAAGTAGTCAGCAAGGACACACAAATCTCAACTAAACAAAATAAGTTTTTTCTTCTCCCCAAACACACAGAACATAAATTAAACAAAGTATCACTTTGTAGTATTGTAAGGCTATTCAGTGCTCTGACCTTTGCTCTCTTCTATTTTATTGTTTATCATGGGCTAGTCTGATTTGACCTATGCAGCAGGAGGAAGGATGTGCAAATGCTTCCAAAACTCTTTAAAATGACACTACGTTGTTTTGTATCTAGGTACAAGTGTTCATTAAAAAATTACTAACTCTAAAGTAGAAAAATGCATGTTGCAAAAAGAGACCCTTTAAAGAACATAATGTAAAATATCTCCAGATACCACTTGAAGTGACAATTAAGACTTTCATGCCAAAATAGTTTGGTTTGAGTTTCAAAGTTTAAGTTGTTAGTATACTTTCATTCTACACTTAACTTCAGACATAACATTAAATCATTTCTTGGAGAAACTCCCCCCTTCAATGAACCTGTAATCACACACTGGAATCAGTCTGCAAAACTAACAAGACAACTGATTGCTGGAAACAAATGCATCTTCACTATATAGTGAAAAGTCTTTTAGACTGGAAACTATTAACTAATATAATGCTATAGGTTTCTAATTTCTTTTTCCATACTCTATTAAGCTCTTGACCAAAATACCTGAATAAGTGTTAATGAAGGGGATTTACAATATGCATTTACATGTGACATGTAATTTATGTTGGTGTCGTCTCTTTTTTTTTTTCCCCTATAAACTCACAGCTGTTCTTCTATACAGGACCCACCACACTATGAGAATAATGAACTTCATCAGGCTCTCACTTGAGATTCTAGAGTATTATTTAAACTGTCTGAACACTTTAAGCAACAGAGATTAATTATCAACAGCAGAACTGTATTTGTATCTCTGCTCCTTCAGCATCTAAATCACATCCTCAGCAACAGATGTCCAAATAGCTTCTTTATCCAAACGGGTCAAGGAAACATCTCATGATCCCTTCATCTATTCCAAAGTGAGCATATAATCTCATCACCTAGTTTCCATTTCTAGAATCACAGAATCATCTAGGTTGGAAAAGATCTTGAAGATCTTCTAGTCCAACCATTAACATAACACTGACAGTTCCAACTACACCTTATCTCCAACTGCTATGTCAGTGAGACTCAAACACCTCCAGGGATGGGGACTCCACCACATCCCTGGGCAGCCCATTCCAACACCTAACAACCCCTTCTGCAAAGAAATGCTTCCTAATATCCAGTCTAAACCTTCCATGGTGCAACTTGAGGCCATTCCCTCTTATCGCTTGTTACTTGGTTAAAGAGACTCATCCCCAGCTCTCTGCAGCCTCCTTTCAGGCAGCTGTAGAGGGCGATGAGGTCTCCCCTGAGCCTTCTTTTCTCCATACTAAACAACCCCAGTTCCCTCAGCCGCTCCCCATACGACCTGTGCTCCAGACCCTGCACCAGCTTCGTTGCCCTTCTCTGGACACGCTCGAGTCATTCAATGTCCTTTTTGTAGTGAGGGGCCCAAAACTGAACACAGGAATCGAGGTGCAGCCTCACCAGTGACGAGTACAGGGGTAAGATCCCTTCCCTGTCCCTGCTGGCCACGCCATTGCTGACACAAGCCAGGATGCCATTGGCCTTCTTGGCCACCTGGGCACACTGCTGGCTCCTGTTCAGCCGGCTGTCAATCACCCCCCCCAGGTCCCTCTCTGACTGGCAGCTCTCCAGCCACTCCTCCCCAAGCCTGTAGCGCTGCTGGGGGTTGTTGTGGCCCAAGGGCAGCCCCCGGCATTTGGCCTTATTGAAACTCCTCCAGTTGGCCTCAGCCCATGGCTCCAGCCTGTCCAGGTCTCTCTGCAGAGCCTCCCTACCCTCGAGCAGATCAACACTCCCACCCAGCTGGGTGTCATCTGCAAACTGACTGAGGGTGCACTCGATCCCCTCGTCTAGATCATCAAAAGAGATGTTAAACAGGAGAATAAAGAAGAAAGGATGAGAATCACCAGGTTACTCGGCAGCACAACTCAGCTTCACAGTGCTTATTTCTTTGAAAGTCACTGCAGTCTGTTCTTTCTTCTCTTCCCAAAATCTTCATGAACTCTTCAGAACTGACTGCTCTTTTGTCAGCTGTTTAATTCTTCCATTTTCCCCCACCATTTGGTGGGCTGCTCCTGAAAATTCTGCTTCAGACACTACTTAGCATGGTGAAATTAATGTGCTTCATTGCTTGTGTTAAAGCAGAAATCAGTTAAGATCTCTTTTTATTTGACTGGAGTTATGTACAGATAACATCATCTATCTCTATGCTTCCTACTAGTTGTCACATCTTAAATAACTCTGCAGCTAATGTTTTTCTAATTTAGCTGTAAACTCGTACTTTTTTAGTATGCATTGCATTATTCTTAAAAAAAGGCCAATCCACTCCATTGTCACCAAGAGGCAGGTGTTGTTATTATACTGTCAGCATCCATAAGCACTTCAGAGAATCACTTGTGACAGCTTTTAAACTGCATTTACTTTCTCTTTTCCTACTTACAAGGCTCTTTCAGAGATTACTGGTAACTGTGTCCTGTGTCTCCTGCAGACAGTCTGGGACATTTGAGGGCAACAAGCCGCCTTCTTCTCTATCATACCATTATTAGGGGAGCAAATAAATTGTTGGGGGTGAGAGATCTGAGAGATTTCTGTTTACACAGACAAATTTGAAGGCTCATAAACATGGAGGAGATAGCAATAGATACTAGAGTTAACTAGACTAAAAAGCATGAATAAAACTTCAGAAATAAAAATGGAAGTTTTAGTTATGTCCAACATGTGCTTTGGATGCATGATAACTTGATGCAATGATCTATTTGCACACTCCTGGAATTGACTTTTTTATGTTTTGTGATCAGATATTCTTACATGAGGTTGAGCCTCGAATGTTTTTAAATGCTATCACAGCAGTGCTGAAAGCTGAGATTTTTAAATTTAGACTTGGAATTGTAATTCTGCTAGTTACAACTCATGATGTAACCTCTGCTCGTAATATAAAAGTCCATTGAAGCTTCACTTGAAAGCAAAGAACTGGCTAAATTTGTTCATAAAGGAGAGTATTGTTTTTTAATTGAAACTTTTATTCTAACATTGCAAAAATTAATACACTAACTTTTAAGTATTGTAGATAGAGTCTCTGAAGCACATGCAAATTCTTGGCTAATCTGTAACAAAGCCAATTATGTAGCAAAAAGCCATAGGCAGATAAAAATGCCATAATTTATGGTCACTTTATTCTATATCACTGTGCTTTATGATCTATCTGCAGATTTAGCTAATATGTCACAATCAGCAAGATTCTAGTTTTGTTTGATACAGAGAAATGATTACTTGCTTTGGGACTTATTTACTTATAGCAACTACTTTGCAACTTATTTACTTATAGCAGTTTATAGTGTTTTTGAATATTGCTTAATAATTCTGCTTGCCCAGACTGTTCTGTGGAATTTTACCAAGGACTACTGTGTTCATCAAAACAAAGCAGTTTTCTGTGGAAACTTACCAAGAAGTACAATGTTCAGCAAATATAAAAAACTTGTTCTTGGAAAGCAGATGTGGTCTAACTAGTTTAGTCTTTGTAATGACTAGGTAGCCATATATGGATGGTAGAAACACATACTGGTGCTTTTAGATAAGATAGAATGGTTAAACCGGCTGAAACCACTCTTGATGTTCAAGAAATTGGCTAAGAGAATCCGCGCATGCTCTGAGGAAAACTACAAGGTGAGAAATCCTTCCTCCAAAAGACCCCCGAAGATGACCACCAGGAGGCAATGTGCAGGCACAAAGAAAACGAACTGCTGACACCAGTCTTTCGAACTAACCCAGTCCGTATATTTATGCATATGTATATTTGTATTATGTAATCAATGAATATGTATATCCACTCTCTATAAGCTTTTGGTAAAATGTGCTGGGGGATGCAAGCTTGGTGGAGAAATCCCCTGCGCCAGAGTAAACATGCCTGCTTTATAACTCTGAGCTGTAGAGTATTTTTCCACAAATCATGTTTCAGACAAACTATTAAAAAAGTACTATTGTATTACATAAAGCATACTTTGCATCACAGAAACATTTTGTTGAATCATCTTGGTCTCAGATAATACAGATCAGAAATAAAACTTAGTAACAGCTCACAGGGGTAGTCTGGGATTTACACAAGAAAGAAGTAAATCCTTTTCTGTCCCAAAGTAATACATCAAACAGAACTTTCATCATGCTCATAGACAAAACATTCTGCAGACCTCATAATCCCTATGCCTGACTTATTTCACATGTAGAAGAGGTCCAGCACTTTAAAAATACTCAAAATACTAGAAGCCTCTATCCTCACTCCAAGAAATTACCACTAAATAAAACCCTTCTTTAACAGATTTTGCCCAAAATTCTATATTTAAGATGATATAGGTACTCTGAAGTTACTATAACAATGAAAATTCACATCTGCAGCAAAACTGGCCTTAAAGAGATCTTATTAACTGCTTGTAGGAGCAAAAGCACTTTAGAGAGACAGCAGAGGTCACTGAACAGCTCAGCTATTTATGTTGAACAAGTCTATGTACACTTACCAGAGCTCTAACAACAGCAACATAACTGAGTATAACTCTAAAATAACTTTCCAGCATTACTATCCTCATGGCATTCAGGTTAGCAGTTAATCAGTAGTGATTTCACACTAGTCAAGCAAAGAAAAGCCCCCAAATCAACCCACCTAGGCTGGCTAATTTCTGAGAAACCAGCTAACTGCATTTACTGAGGAATTTATAGCCTACAGCTCTGTGTGTGGTTCAGTGGGATTTGTTAGGAACAGAAGCAATGAAGCTACTTGCCAAAGGCACAGGATCACACAGGTGCACAAATTCTTCCACCTGGATTAGTAACAAAACTCTGCCACATGGGAACAATTAATCCCAAAGGAAAAAATCTTAATAGCTTTAGTGATTTGCAATGGTAAGATATCATTACTATCATGCCTTGCCTCTATGGCTATGGCAGGGAGAGCTACTCAAAGAGGAAGTTCCTTAGAAACTCCTTGGGCTACCAGCATCCTGAGGGTTCACTTGTCTCATTTCATTGCTGAAACATATTTTTGATCAAGAAAGCTAGGAAATGTTTACACTTGCTTTGGGAGTTAAAAAAAAAAAAAAAAAAAAAAAAAGATTACTCCCTGGGCAATTTAAAAATGAAAGTACATTTCCACTGAAACACTTTAAGTGGAATCTGGTGTGATTATTAAAGAATTAGTTTAATTTCTCTTTATCTTGACAGGTATAAGACATACTTTACTTTCTTTACTGGGAGAATCCTTAAACAGAAACCAACATTTTGTAAACCAAATTTCTGTAAGACTTCCTGAAAACTAACTCTGTCATGAAATCCCCACATTATAAGCGTTAATTGATATTAATAAAAGTAAAATAAAAAAGCAACCTTCACACACACAAATCCCAAAGCTCTTATCTGTTGCCATTTTGTTCTATTTTAAACAATTTTGCTTACCTATATTGTTAATAGAACTTTTCTGTAGTAAAAAACCTGATCGTTTCTCCAGCTACATGCATTTGAAAACAAATTATGTTTGGATTTTCGTGTATTGTCAGATATTAAAGGGTAAATAGCTTAACTATGAACACAGAAGCTGAAAAGCCCCTCTTGATGGGTTTTTAAGACCACCTGAGTGCTCTGATCCAAAGCATAGAACTCCATTACAATTTCAGTGTGAGCACTAGCCCCATAATGTTCACAAATACTCAGTTATTGATTCAGAGGTCTTTGAGACACTTGAGACGTTTTCTCCCTCTTCTATCCTGTGAATACACATGGTTTCCTTCAAAAGGAATTCTTTCAGTAGAAAGAGAACTTCAACAAGTTTGCTAAGATACTATTGTTTCTCCAGTGGCTGTTTCTACTCACTGTGTTTTATCTTTGTACTTACCTTTATACTTCCAAAGTGCTCTGACAGTTGTCTTCTTTTTTTCAGGGGTCAATGACAACATTATCAACCATTTTTACTGACTGAAGGCTGCTAAGCAACTGTGTGGGCAACTAAACCAATGTTTGAAGTGAAAGAGGGAAAATTTTTTATCCTTATAAAAGCTATCCTAAGGAGAAGCAGAAAGGTTTTCAATTCCAACAAGACTTGGATTAGAAAATAATGAAATACACAGCACATATTTGTTGTTCATCTGGGGCTTTAGTCACAGGAAAGACAATCTTTCTGCTAATAACTGTTTAAAGAGATAAGGTTGTCCAGAATACTGTATCATGACTTTTATAAATCTAAATGAATACATATTTCCTTCATCTTCCCCTCTTCTGATGGATAAATCATCATAAAAATTTTGAGGTCATTGAAAAAAATAGTTATCTGCAATGAAAGACATGGTTTTATAATACTTAGCTGTAACCTGATGACTTTAAAACTCAACAAAAACGGGGTTTTAATGGGAGATGAAAGGAGATAGAGAAGATAAAATGTGGGAGCGAAAGGACTGCATCTCCTTTAAAAGTGATTGCTTTTGATCCTTGCTCAGTTCAGTAGTAATATGAAGCTTAAAAATAAGAATTTCTGGGACTAGCTACTATACAATAAAGTGTTAAGACAGTGATCAGTTTGATTTCTTCTGAAGAGATGAGGCCAAAGGCAAAAGAGCTGTTACACATTAACTTTCCCAAGAGTACTGTATTTTCACCTGCTCTAGTAGGAATTAATTTCCCCAAATTCTTTGCCACTTTGAAAAGACATCTTTCCCAGGCATTAGAAGTCCAAATGGTCTGAGCACATTGTGGCAGAAAAAATTCATAATGTTGAAGAAAATTAGTATATTAAAGTGTTTCCTCCAATCACCAGCCCAGCTCAGGAATTGTAGGGGAGAGTGTAGATATATAGTATGTTTTTGTAAGTGGCCAAAGGTTTAAATGTTATATTTGAGAGTAGACCAGCTCTGTTCAGTTATATTTACGAAAGTCAGTCTTGCCTCTCTCCATGCTGTCTCTGGTGAAACCTTTCATTAGCAGCCTTCAGTTTGCTTTATAAGATAGTCTTCACTTTCAGTTCTATTCTAACCATTAGTAAGTCATAAAAATTTACATTAGCCTCAATTACATCCCAGGAACATTAAATTATATAGAGAAATTATGGGTATACATTTTTTAATCAAATGAGGAGAAGAAATAAATAGCAGAGAAATTCTATGAAGTCACTCAGCTGCAGTCACTGAAAATGTCCCCATGAGTCTAGGATGGAGGGGCTCAACACATCTTTTGTAACCTCTCCCAAGTTACTGAAAGCATCTCGGAGAGGTGATTTCTTTCATGAACTTGATAGGTGGGGAAGCTAGGGCCTCACTGCTGAATGAAAGCCAGATGTCTCTCTCAGTCCAAAAGGCAAAGTTCTAATTCCCTGGTACACCAACTGCACTGCAGCCACCCTGCTGTGGCCAGAAAGGATAACGACCAGATCTCAGAGCTCTCTGGGACACATGGTTCAGGAGCATCAATCGGTCCTACAAGTGAGATGCCGCCAGTCAGCTCATCAGCCCTATCTTGCAGCTGTGAGAGACCATGGCTGCAGGGCCAGTTCAGTTCAGAGTGCTTCAGAAATATAAAGGGGGCAGTTTTTTTCCCATTCATGCTGGAGATGTTTTTAATGGAGTCCTTTCCCACATTCTCTGAGTAATGTAATTTGGTTCAGCATGAAACAGGTAGAATCCTGACATCACACACAGTTTGTGATAACACTTCACTGTTTGTTTTATCGATTTAGCAATGTACAAATGCTGATTCCTCAACTATGCTTGGGAACTATATGATAGCTTAATGAGAGACTTAAAAAAATGTCTTGAGGTATTCTGATTAGGATACATACATGTCTTTTTGGAGATATTTAGGCATTGCTAAACAACTCTCAACTCCTTTCATAAAAAAAAATCCCCTCTGTTTTCTTATTGCCTCCATATAAACATTACATATTTTGTTAAAATGTTAGCCTTTGTAAAAGATCGATAAATAGCTGCAAGTCAGGCTTCAAGTGCTGATCTGTAATGTCCCAAAACTTTGAGTAACTGACAACTTTGAAGGATTGGTTACTCTGGGCTCTCCAAAATCGTTACTGGTACACATGAACAACTTTTTGACTGTTATTGTTGGGGATTGTAATGAAGGAAAGTGCAGAAATATTGAAATGGGCTGCAGGGCAGAGGAAGGGTCAAAAGGCAGAGAAAATTAAGCTTATTTCTTAAACAAGATGCCACATGGATCAACACTGGTTTGCCTTTCATCCGATGTTCTGTACTAATTCATGAAATATGGTAAGTATCTGTGAAACAGTATTTACATTAATTCTGCTTTGTTCTTAGGGCTTCCAGGATCTCCCCTCTTTCTCGCTTCTACCCACAATTCATACTTTGACTTTCTTCTGTCTTCTAAGGTTAGTTTCCTGTCCTCAGGTTACGGACAGAGCTGGATTCTTAAAATTATATTTAACAGGGTTAGTCAAAACTGCCACAGAGGTGAAAAGTCTCAAAAGAAGTAAGACTGGTTCTACTTTACATTGATCAGAGTAGTATACCCAGGACACTGTAAAGTGGGAGAGAATCTAGCTATTTCCACACTTAATGTAAATGCAGAGCTATTTCTTGCACAAGGGATATTTAGCTATAGCAGAATGCAATTCCCATGTGAACTCATCTAAGTGGTTTTCTAGGCTTCTCAGTCAACATTTTCCCAGTGTGTCATTTACTGATGTTTCCTATTAAAACTCACCCATACAACATATGCAGCATCCATCCCCCTCTTGCAAGACACATTGTTTTGGATTTTAAAGATTGGGGATTCGGGTATGAAAGTATGTAATAACTGGCTGCATTCACAGGCTTTTCAAAACCCTTGTTTTTTCTTCACAAATTCACCATGGTAACAGAGATATAGAGCAAAGAAAGCAACCTTTCAGACAAAAAGGAATAAAGTTCTGTTTCTTGAGCTTTCATTTCCCGTCAGCTTCATACCAGGCTCTTTTTTTGGTGAATTAATTAAGCAAATATTAGTTAGCTTATGTACACAATTCATCGTGCTTTGGCTTGTTTGGAATTGTCTTTTTAAGTATGTTTATTCTTGTGCGGTAGTAAGGAAAAAAGCTGGAACTACAAATAAGTGTTATATGTGACTGTGTATTTTGTATACTGGTTGACATAAACCACAACCAAAAATGGGAGTTTCTTGTTTCACAAGTGCTTCTGAGAAAGAAAAGTGCCGAGGCTTTGAAGTGGGTCAGTTCATCATGACAAGACTCAGTGTGCATTCACTTGGTTTGTTGTGTTGACTTTCAGGAGAATGAAAACAGCAGCAAAGCTATGAAGGCATAATGCTCTTTATAGAAATTCCCAAAAAGGAAAGTGTAGAGTTGCTTTTCCTGCCTAGTGAACAAAGTGCAATGGCCTGTCTCTTTTCCCTTGTGAGAACCCTCAGCCATATCTGTCACCTCATATCCATGGGAACAAAAAATTTCTAACCAGACCTGGGCCTGGAGTTCTAATCCTGCTTTTCTTCAGATTTTTCATAACACAAAGCACATCCTCAGACTGCTTAATGACAACTAGTGGCCATGGAGGCACCTGCTCTGCGTCCCCATCTGAACAAAAGAAAGCCTCAACACTTGATGAGTTTTGTCTCCTGTTGCTAACGGTGCGCTCTAAAGAGGAGTCTAAATTTGATCGTGCCTATGGAGAGTTTCCTGTCAATAACCCATAACATATGTTTCATTGCCACTATAATGTTACCACTATTACCATTCATAACTCAGCAGCAGACAGTAAAAAAGGCATATTTTACCGAGATGGAAAAGAACCTTAAAGTTTTAAGCTGCTTTCTCTCGGTGCATAAAATAGCTGTTTTGAAAGCCTCCATGCCAGAAGCACTTATGCACCCTGTCACCTTAAAATAATCTTTTCCTTTTCTCCTTCGCATTGCCCTTCAAGAAAGGGAACTTTATTTGAAAAAAACTTAATGAAATCTTCTTGAGGAAATGCAAAACATGCATTTACAATGTACTTACGCCGTGAAAATGGTGCTAATTGTAACCAATAACTTTGATCTACAGGAGTGAGTGATGAGGAGAAGGAAAGCAGCTCTATAATAAAGTGCTGTTAATTTTGTCACTTGAACCCATGAAACAGATGGATAGAGGAAAAACTGACAGGAGGACTAGAAGACAGTTTCTCTTCTTGGTACCATGTGAAGTAGAAACACTATACTCTGAATTACTACAGTGATCTGGAGTCACCCAGAAAACTGAGACCTGCATTACCTTTTCTCTAGGACAAGGTGTTTCAGTTGCATAAAATCATCTAGAGGCTGAATGTGCGCCACATTATCATTGCTGTTTGTCCCAGGAAAAGAAACCGGCAGCATATTTTTAGTCTGTCCTCCAAACAAGAAATGTAAGAAGTCAGAGACACCCCTCCCCCACCCCCAACCTATTAAACATAATCTCAGAACAGTCAAAAATTTCTTTACCACAGGTTAGGGGACATCCAGGCTTTATTTTGCTTTTTGGGATCCCTACAGCTTCCTACTCAGGAGACTGTTGCAAACATTTCTTCTGCCTGATTTGTTTATATGCTTAGTTGGTGGTTATACTCCTCAGTTCCTCCCTGCTGTTTTCTAGCAAACATTCACAACTATATCTCAAGCTTTTAAAGAACTCATGAACTCTGTTACAAACATTCACTGCATTTATGGAGGCAGAGCATTGCATTGCATAGCTGTTCTTGGCTCATGGGACTTTCTGACCTGTGGTCTGACCCTTTCTGGTTTGTGGGGAAAAAAAAAAAATAAGAAAAATCTCATCTTCCTTCTCCCCAGGTGACCCTCTCTTTTGTAGCTCTCTGAAGTGGTCACAAGGCTCCTGTTAACCCTAAGGAATTGTCATGACTTGGACTGGAAACCCGGAGAATCTCTGTGGTTCTGTGATCCCCTCGGGTTAAATTAAGGTGAAACAAGACCAAACGACCTGTTAAAATGTTTTACTTCCAGTAGAGAACAATTTAAACTTGGCAAAGGATAATAAACAATGTGGTCTTTTATAAATCTATAAGGAAAAAAAAAAAAAAAAAAAGGAAAGAAAAAGAAAGGACAGAAAGAGAGTCAAAGAAAACCGGATCACCACCCCTGGATGCAGCATTGTTTCAGGTCCGGTAATCCTGGGTGGTGGGTGCACACAGAGTAAAGTTTCTGTTGCCCTTTTAAGTTCATGTTATTAACTGATTAGCATACTAGAGGAGGAGGGGCAGGTATTCCACAAATTCATTTCCATGAGAGAGGAGGAAAAAGGTGAGCATGGGTTCCAGTTGAGACAGTGGTCCTTGCCCAGCTTTGTTTTGCCTATTCCCAGAGATTTTATCAGATATCCCACAAATGATCACCTCTTATCAGCTCTTGTTACTACTTCAGTGGGGAAGGGCCACTAGACATTAGCAAGTCATTAGCAAGGCAAGCATGGTGTCTGGTTTGCACAATGGAGCCACGAAGTATCGGGTTTCGCGGTACTTCTGCTTGAGGGGAAACAACCTGGTTTCCCTCAGTCCATGTTTCCCCCTTTGAGGCTTATCTAAGGAGTTTGACAATGCAACTGCAAGGAAGTGGGGTGTGCATCCTTCAATACACTCCCTTTTCCTTGGGTGACATTCCTTGGACTAATCCAAAGGCTTGTTCTTGAGGTTTTGTGTGTCGATGAATGTTTGAGGCATTCCTTCCTTCAGTTCCTTACAGGAATGAGAACATACTTTCTGTTCTGGTGGAGCTCTGCAGCATAGAGGCTCAGTGAGGTGGATTTAACCATGTAGATCTGTGAATGGCTGAAGTACCAAGAACTTACATGCTGACATTCCGTGAAATTCCAGATAAAAAAACCGAGGAAACATTTCCCCAACTATAACAACAAACCTTCCCCAACATTTGCTTTTCTCTTTTAAAATCCAGGAGTTTTCATCTAATAACTGAATTTTTGCAGTGTCAGTTTTACCTTTTCCACTGGTTTTGGTTTCAGGAGCAGCGGCAAATGCTATTGGCCACTCAAACACAAGCGTATCAAGTGTCAGGCCTTTACGTAAAGTACATATTCCTCCGGACCTACCCTGCTGTATGTCACAGGGTGACCCTGTAATGTTCCCAAGAGCCTGAACCCAGGACGAACTAACTGTTTAATAAATACAGTTCTTAAGAGAAGGTCTATTATTATATCTGTATAAATACACATATAAATAGATGGAGAAAGCTAGAGATGTTTTCTTTTAATTAAAATAACTTGTAGCATGTTTAAACATGCACACTTTTCAGAAGCATGAAGTAAAGAGAAATATTTTACAGAGACTTAACTGGCTGGATATATTTGTTTGGCTTCTAAGGACTTAAAAGTGTTTCCCTCTGGTGGCTTTTCCTCCCTGGAGACAACTCTGTGGCTTCTTTGAGAAACTGCTTGCTCTTTCTCTAAAAGTCTGAAGATTGGAAGTGAAATATGGCTCTTTTACATCATTCAGGCATCACTGGAATACAGTTTTCTGAGCTACTGACCATCAGGGTCAAAACTTGCTGCAGAAATTCACTGTTTTCCTTTATTTGGGTTGGTAGTGTTTACCATGCCTTAGGGAAGCAAGAACGGAGAAACTAAGAACTAGGGAGATGATTCCTTGTGGAAGATATCCCTATCTAAAACTGAATCAGAACAATTTCTCTGCTTTCTGAATCCAGATGAGATCAGAGAATTGTTTCAGTGTGCTTCAATATATTTGACTGTGACTTGCGGAAAAACTAACTCCACAACTGTTAAGTTGTAAAGTAGGTATGTTTATTCAGCGCCGGGCGCATGGGGGATCGCTCCTCCACAAGCATGCGCACCCCTTGCAGCTCTCGTCCTGCTTATATATTACAAAATAATGCATATTCATAGAATGCTTATACATAAACATAATATTTCCCCGCCTCCCCTCGCTTCTCATGGTAATTAGGTCTCCTCCTCTTGCGTCTGCGCGTTGAGCTCCTTTGGTGGTCGCAAATTCCTGGGAGAGGGTCGTATAGATGAAGTATCTCCTCTTCCTCGCTGATGAACTTTTTACCTTATTCTTCTGCGCAGCCTCAGTTGTTCCCTAACTCCTAGCTAAGCCACAAGGCCAATTAGTGTTAGGATTTGAGGTGATCTATTGCTGTTCTGTACTACTTCAAGGACAATAGGAAGCTTCTGTTTGAGCCAGAAGATAATATCTTAGCAACAGTCAGCCTCTGGTATGTCTTCACGTATAGCCCCCTCATCTTGGCGCAAGCTCTGCACCATCAAACTCAAATTCTTTAAATTCCCTATCTCATTCCCCCCTTTTCTTCTTACTTAGTAAATTCTTTTACTACTCAAACCATCTTACAGCTTACTTTTATAACTAAGTTGTGTTAGTCTTCACTATTCTTTTGAAACTCAGGTTATATTTTATCTGTTATGTGCATTTGCTGTCTTGATGTTTTGCCCTGTATCATTCCTTGCTTTGTTCAGTTAATCCAACATGTTGTATCTAGCATGTAGTTTACATCTACTGCTTCACCTGATGGCGTAAAACAGATTTGTACTGTTTGCCAATCAAAGTCTACTGCTGTATTAATCATTTAAACTTTATATACACATGTATTCTTGTTTATATTTAGGATAGGTGCTTTTAGGCCTAAATAACACATGCACGTTGGGCTGGGGGCGTGGAAATTCTTTTCTTGCTGCGTATTTGGACTTCCATTTTGGAGCTTTGGAATCTATCGCAACCATGAATATGGATTGCATTTCTGCGCTAGCTTTAATTCTTGTTTTATCGGCTATTGCCTTATTTGTTATTGTAATGTTTCTTTTTTGTCGGTGTGAATGTCAGTTCTGTAAGTTATTTTCACGTTCTTCTGCTGCTTCGCCTGAATCTCCTGAGCAGCAACCACTGCAATCCTCTGTTAATTCTCCTGCATCTCCTCCTCAACTATCGTCTTCTTCTGCCACTGTTTTCACTGCTACTATCCTTGAACCTAAACCATCGTGTTCTTTTGTTGACTTTCCGGAATCTCAAGTTTAGTTTATACGATGTTTTTGTTCTATAAAGTTAGAAATAGTAGTATTGCTTATTTGTTCCGGTTGAAAATCAAAATAGAACTTTCTAGTCTCACATGACGCATGCGCTTTGGGATTAAAAAGGGGGTGCGGAGAGCCTTTTCCCACTGCGCATGCTGATCCCGAACCCAGCAGACCAGAGCAGCCGACCGCGTGGATCTGCAGGGCCGTAATCAGTTTGTGATATCTTTTGTTATAAGAATGGATCACCTTTTGGCATTAATTTTGATTCATGTTGGTTTTTTTTCTTTACTGGCTATTATCTTACTTATCATTATTATACTTTTGTTTTGTCCTGGTAATTGTTGTTCTTGTAGAATGTCACTTCGTCCCTCTACTGATTCATCGGAGCCTCAAACTTAGTTTATAAAATGCTTAGGCTTTGTAAAGTTAATTAGTTTTAAACATGTTATATTTGTTAGATAAAAATGTTTAAATATTGTTAAAATATGTGTTTGTTAGATAAAAATGTTAAAAATAGTGTAAACTAAAATGATTTGTAGTAAAGAATAATGTTAAAAATATATACTTATTAGTTACAGTACTGCGCTTTTCCTAGCTTTTCTCTTTCTGTACTGTTATCTTTCACACCACCACGACGGCAGCAATGTTGAGCCATGGAGTGGTGTAGAGACTTTTGGTTTGTCTCAGCATTGCTGCCTCCAGGTATACCACTTCCTGGCTACAGCATCGTGTTGTTGTGGAGGAGTACGTTTAGGAGGCGACAAATAGTCCCTGGCAAAACCACGACATCCGCCAAAGGTGAAAAACAGCAGCAGCCTTACCAGCACCCACCGAGCTGCACCTGCGCACGAGCCAGGTGGAGGGGAAACCACGGCGAGGCTGAAGACGCCACAGATCGGCCCCTCACCAGCACGACCACCATGGACACCTGGGCATGCGCGTATGGAGGACCATGGGGCGGCACATAGAACAACAAGCCCCGTGGAAATGGGCGGACAGATCGTGAGGATGGGGACTATAAAAGGACAGACTGCGTACTCCTTAGTAGAGGGGAACCAACTTGGAGCCAGGAACGTGGAGCGTCATCGGGCCGTCAGAACATCGCTGGATCCCTGGTCGTGGTGGTGGTAATTAGTTGCGCTTCTATCGTGTTCTTGCTTAGGGATTCTGACTTTTCCTTCTTTTTCCTCTCTGTCCTATCGCTTTGATTAATTGTTATAGAGAATAAAGTTTCTAGGGTTATAAAGCATCTGACCTCATTTGTGTCTTAATCTCGCTTTTGGCTTGGTTTGTATTCGTAAAAGAGCTATATGGAGAGATAGAGGCCAAGCCAAATTAGTCTCCTATAACTAATTCAGTGTTAGTAGAATCTACCCCAGTCTTTTAAAACTCGGATTATGGTATAAAGCTTCATACATAATTTGCAGGCGTTTTGTAAGTCTCCAGTTCCATATATATATAGTTACAGTAAGAATTAACAAAATTACTACAGATATCAAAAGAACTACTACTGGGTGAAGGATTGCGTTAAAAATTCCGGTTGCCGTTGGTGACCATCCAAGGAGGGTGTCCCACCAATGATGTTCTCCTACCTTTTGTACTTTCATCAAAATCTCGTGAATTTGCTCCGTATCATGTTTTACTACTATTAGCATCTCTTTCCCTTTTTGTTTTACTTCTTCTAGAATAGAAAGTAAGTCTTCGTGCTGTAGCATCTCCTTCACTCTTTCCAAATTCATTCCTATGGGGGTAGAACCTATTCTTCGATACAGAGTATATTTCGTTTCTATTACTTGGGAGCTCAGAACAGGGCTGACATAGTTAAAGTCACAACCTTCGATTTTTGTAAAATTACATACACAATGATTAGAGTGGTTTCCTATTTCCATTTCATCACCATCGACTATAAAGCTCTTACAAGAAGTGCGTAAACATATGCACCCCCCTCCTATGTATATTAGAACTGTATTGTGGTTAGGAGAGGGTTGTACTTCAAAGTTGCACTCTTTCTGGTGGGTGTCCAGGCACATATCTTGAGCCTCTATGGAGTTTCCTTCGCAGACATATCCCTGATGTCCCATGTTAGTGCACAGATCTGTGTCAATAGTCTGCCATTTATCCCCTTGTTGCCACACCCACCCTTTATGTCCTACCGGATTGATTATTACTCCCTTATGATACAATCCTATGGCAGTAATAGGGTAGATTTTATACTGTGTAGCCCTTGATATGGTCAGGACGAAGGCGATTATTTTATCATTCTTATCATCATACGTGAAATTTACCAATTTCCACCAGGATTGCAATTCTCTTTCTTGATCAAGTGCTTTATCCCAAACTACCTTCCGAATTTCCTTAGGGAGGATTCCTTCCTCCCCTTCTCTCAGAATATTGGAAATAATCGATTGTATCCACATTTGTGCTTGTATACAACTAAGAGCCAAGGATGTGTCTTTCTGTAGAGCCTCCATCCCTTCTACCACTAATGAATGGTCTTTGATGTTAACTCTCTCCCAATCAGGGAGAAGTTTTGATGTTAGCCATTGGTGAGTCCCTAAGGCTAATAAGGACGATTTTAGAGGCCGTTTTAATTGATCCAGTTCTTGAGTTGCTGTAGCCAATTTGTTCATTATTACTTCTGAATCTACACTATTCAATACCCCCAATCCTGTCCCTAAAATTCCTGTCACATCCCTTTTTTGTCTTTGAACAGCCCGAGCCTTTAGCCAGGCAGCCCATCCCCTTTGAGTTGTTTCCAGATATGGAAGGCACTTTGGTTGTATGTCTGTCAGATTCACCTGCAAATGCACTTCCACCTGTTTTAGTGACCACTGGGGATTAAACAATAGGACTTGCTGACCAGTTTTCCGGATCACATGTGGACCTATTTTAAAGATTCTTGGTTTTGACTTTAGCACTTGCCCAGCAATTGCTTTTGTACCTCTTACAGACGTGACAGGTGGCAAAGTGGTTGCAGTAGACTGCATGGGGTCAATTCTGACCCTGTAGAACAATGCCTGTCCCCTTGACCCTTGTCCTAAGCATGTTACAAAAGTTATCTTGGTTAAGGTAAAGTTAAACCAACACATTGATTTCCCTTTGCACGATTCTCCAAATTTATATGGGGACCCTATCATTCTCACACCTATCATAGTGTCTTCTAACACTGGAACTAGACCGTCCTCATGATATACTTGACAACCCACTGTTATTTCATCCCCCGTTTTTCCTTCTAATTGGTCGATTTCATCCTTATCGTCCCTTCTCCACTGGTTCCCTTGGTATACCTTATTGTTGTTAACAACCACCATGGCTAGTTTTGTTCTTAAGTCCACATCCTTCACCATCATGGCATGATTTTTCTGGGCGTGATTCCAAGGCCAGTCTTTGGGTTCCTGGGCACAGGCAAGAAGGATAATCCTAAAACATATTAATAGTTCCAACTCACGGTTGATCATTTTGAGGTCTTAATCCGAAAGTTTTTGTTTGAATTTGAGTTTTAATGGTCCAGTTTCTGTCACCTCCCAGCGTTGTTTAGGAGCCTTCTTGATCCTAGTATGATGTATCCATGATGTGTGTTCTTTAATTTTCACTGCAGTAAAGGTCGTAAGCAGCACCTGGAATGGCCCCTCCCATTGTGGTTCCAATGTTTTTTCTGCAAGAGACTTAACATACACATAGTCTCCAGGCTGTATATCGTGTACCGGTCCGTCTAACCCTCTACCCCGAGTTCCGAATACATGTTTCCCAATTTTGTTAAGTTGTTTGCTTAATGCTATCATGTATGAAGTCATAGTTTCCTCTCCAATTTGCATTGATATACCCTTTTGCACTGCGTAAGGTCTGCCATATAACATCTCAAAAGGACTCAACCCTTCTTTGGCCCTTGGTTTTGCTCGTATGCGCAAGAGTGCCAATGGGAGAGCTTGGGGCCAGGTCAGGTTTGATTCCTGACCGAGTTTTACTATTTGCTGTTTAATCAAATGATTCATTTTCTCTACTTGGCCACTGGATTGGGGACGATATGGGGTGTGAAGCTGCCAATCTATGCCCAGATAGTAACTGACTTGCTGGACTACTTTGGAAACAAAGTGCGACCCCCTGTCTGAGGATATGGTCGCTGGAACCCCAAAACGTGGAATTATTTCTTGCGTTAATACTTTTGTCACTTCTCTGGCTTTAATCGTTCTGGTGGGGAACGCTTCTGGCCAACCTGAAAAGGTATCTGTTAATACCAATAGGTATCGATACCCCCCTTTTCTTGGAAGTTCTGAAAAATCAATTTGCCATTGTTGTCCTGGTCCGTTCCCTTTTCCAATCTGGCCTACTTCTAGATTAGGGGTATTCTTAGGATTAGTCTGGAGGCAAAGGTCACACTGTTGAGTCACTTGCCTTACTATGGTATACAAATTTCTGGCTCTAATATTCCTAACTAAATATCGGTATAGGGCCTCTGCCCCCCAGTGTCCTTTTCTGTGTTCTTCCCTTACCAGGTGTCTGGTCAAATAAGAGGGAATTACTATCTTTTCTTGGGGAGTGACAGCCCAACCTTCTTTATTATATGATCCTTCCAGATCTGCAATAAGCTTTTTGTCTTCTTTTGTGTAAATAGGCTTACCTTCTAAAATAGTCTGTCCATCAGGGACTAAAGCACCCTCCATTTTTACCTCTCTTTTGGCTGCTTGTTTTGCCTCTCTGTCCGCCAGTTCATTTCCTCTTTCTAAGTCGGAATTCACCTTTTGGTGTGCCTTAATATGCATGATTGCCACTTTTCTTGGAAGTTGGACAGCTTCCAGTAGCCTCAGAATTTCCTTCCCATGTTTAATGTGTTTCCCTTGTGAATTTAGCAGTCCTCTTTCCTTCCAGATTGCTCCATGAGCATGAACTACCCCAAAGGCATATTTTGAGTCCGTATAAATGTTCACAGTTTTGCCTTGGGCTAATTCTAAAGCACGGGTCAGAGCGATTATCTCCGCCTTTTGTGCAGATGTACTCACAGGCAGTGGTTCTGATTCCAGTATCTCTTGGGTGGTAGTAACAGCGTACCCAGCATATCTTTTACCGCTCAGGACATAACTGCTCCCATCTGTAAACCAGTTCTCTGCATCTTCCATAGGGCTGTCCTTCAAGTCTATGCGGCTTGAATATGTTGCCTCGATGGTCTCCAGGCAGTCATGTTGCACTGGTTCTCCTGTGTCTCCACTAAGGAAAGAAGCTGGGTTGATAATGTTAGTCACTACAATCTCCACATCATCTTGTTCTACCAGTTCAGCCTGATATTTTAGGAATCTTTGGGGTGAGAGCCAATGCCCTCCTTTAATTTCCAATACTGCTGACACTGTATGAGATACTAATACAGTAATCTTCTGGCCTAATGTGAATTTTCGTGCTTCCTGTACATTTAGGATTACTGCTGCAACCGCTCGTAGGCATCCGGGCCAACCCTTAGTGGTTGTATCCAGTTGTTTGGAGAAATAGGCAACTGCCCGACGGTATGGGCCTAAGTCTTGTGCCAATATTCCTAATGCAATTCCCTGTTTCTCGTGTGAAAAGAGAAAGAATGGCTTACTTACATCTGGGAGTCCTAAAGCCGGAGCTGACATCAGGGCCTTCTTTAGTGAGTCAAAGGCCCGTATGGCCTCTTTATTCCACTGGAGGTTCTTCTGTTCAGTGACAGTTAGTGCATATAGTGGCTTAACAAGTAATCCATAGTTATAGATCCATAGCCTGCACCAACCAGTCATTCCCAGGAATGTTCGCAATTCTTTCACTGTTTGTGGTCTCGGAGTCTGACAAATTGCCTCTTTCCGAGCTTGTCCTAAGGTCCTTTTCCCAGCACTGATTTCGTAGCCCAAATAGATCACTTCACGCTGCACTACTTGGGCCTTCTTTTTAGATACCCGGTAGCCCTGAAGTCCCAGAAAATTTAAAAGGCTTACCGTCCAGGTTACGCAGGCCTCTTTCGTCTTAGTGGCAATTAGGATGTCATCTACATATTGCAGCAGCTTTCCCTCTTCAGGTGGAGTTGGGGCTTCCCATAGTTCAAGGTCTTTGGCTAGTTGGTTGCCAAATATAGTGGGGCTGTTTTTAAATCCTTGTGGCAGCACTGTCCAAGTTAACTGAGTTTTACGTCCACTCTTAGGATTTTCCCATTCAAATGCAAATATTTTCTGACTGGCTTCGAGGAGAGAGAGACAAAAGAAGGCATCCTTGAGGTCTAAAACAGTAAACCAGATTAGTTCAGGAGTTAGCTTTGTTAACAAGGTGTAAGGGTTTGCTACCACTGGGTAGAGATCTTCCGTTATTTTATTTATTGCTCTTAGATCCTGAACTATCCTGTATGACCCATCGGGTTTCCGGACAGGTAATA
The DNA here is from genome assembly GCF_965140245.1 of Athene noctua. Taxonomy (NCBI): domain Eukaryota; kingdom Metazoa; phylum Chordata; class Aves; order Strigiformes; family Strigidae; genus Athene; species Athene noctua. The sequence goes on from NC_134040.1 coordinate 27,873,232, forward strand.
TGGGAGTATTAAAATTAGATTCACACTCCCTTAATAATCCTATTTGCAAAAACTTGTCTATAACTGGCTGGATCCCTTCCCAATCCTCCTTCTTTAAAGGATATTGTTTAATTCTTACCGGTTGTTGTCCTTCTTTAAGGTTTACCTCTACAGGTGGAGCATTCTTCGCCCTCCCAGGGGTATCAGTGGCCCATACTCCGGGATACACTTGATCGATAATTTCCTCGCTAATTTCTCCTTCTGTGGGGACACTAGTTAAAGATAAGCTCATGATTTGTATAAATTCTTGGTTGTTTACCTCCAGAGTAATCTCTCCATGGTTAAAGTTAATGGTTGCTCCTAATTGTTCTAGTAAGTCTCTCCCCAGGAGCGCTTTTGGGGAGTTCGGCATATACAGAAACTTGTGTATGCCTAACTGCTTTCCCAATTCATATTTCAAAGGTTTGCAAAAGTATGCCTTTTCACTTTGGCCAGTGGCTCCCACCACCATGATATAATCTTTCTCCAGGGGTACTAAATCCATGTTCAAAACTGAATATGTTGCTCCAGTATCCACTAAAAATTCTACTTCTTTTTGTTCTTTCCCTAGCTTTATTTTAACCAGCGGATCCGCTAGGGTAGATTCCCCGGGTCCCCGTCATTGTTCTTCTAAATTAGCTAATGTCTGCCGTTTTCGGCGGTTTCCCCTTTTTCCTGTGTTTCCCCATTTCTCTGGACACTGCCTCTTCCAATGTCCGAACTTTTTGCATATAGCACATTGATTTCTGTTAAGCGGCTGTCGCTCCGATCTCCTTTGCTCCCCTTCTTTTATTACAGCCAAGATTTTCTTGTGCCCTTTCTTGTAGTCCTCTTCCCTATTCCGAAATACCCTCCATGCCTCCTCCAATAGTGTCTCTAAGTTCCTTCCCCCAGGAGGAGGTACCTTCTGAAGTTTTCTCCTAATATCCCCTGTGGCTTGCCCTAGGAATAGAGATACCAGATGTTGTATCCCTGCCTCTGAACTCGGGTCTAAGGAAGTGTTACTGCGCATTGTATCTCTCAGCCGATCCAGGAACTCTGATGGGGACTCGGATGGACCTTGTTTAATTTCATAGAGTGTTGCCCAATTTATTGTTTTAGGGATAGCCCTTTCCATTCCCTTTGCAATCCACTCTCGGTATGCTCTTAATCTTTCCACATGTGCAGACCGATTGGGATCCCATTTCGGGTCATCATGTAAGGGGAGGAACTCCTTATAGTCCCCCCCAGTAGCTCTATAGTGATCCTCAGCCAAATTTTGTGCTGTTTTTAAAACCAGCTGTTTTTCGGTCTCAGTTAAGTGATCCAGTAGCAGCTGCATGTCTTCCCAGTCAGGGTTGTGCTGCCTTATAATGAACCGAAAATGCCTAGTCACACTCTCAGGGTCATTTCGGTAGTTTTTAGCTTTCTTTTCCCATATCTCTAAATCAGAGGTAGAAAACGGCACTTTAACCAACATAGTGCCCTGGGGTCCCACCGCCTCTCTGAGGGGTGCTTGGAGAGCTTTAGGAGTTCTTCCCCGTGTCCTGGAGGAGATTGGGCTATCTGGAGAAATGGACTGTTCCTCCGAGTCCTTGTCCTGTTCCTGGGACTGAGGAGGGGGTTTGAATAGGTCTTCCAAGCTCTGCTCTTTCGCCCTTCTAGTCTTATCTGTTCTAGTACACCTCTGTCCGATGCTGCATGACGAGCAGCACCTTTTTAGTTTTCCTTTAATTTCTCCCTTATAATCCTTTTCCAGGGCAAGCACTAAAGGGTCTTGTGGTGGGACTAATCCACAATCCCTCTGCCACTCCGGGTGATTCCGGAGGGTGAAAAACATATCTGCGTAGGACACCTCGTCCCACTTCCCCTCTCTCCGTAAAAATAACATTAATTGCAGCAGTGTATGGTAGTCTAAGGTCCCATTCAGTGGCCATTTAGCCTCCTCTTCCAGTTTGTAAAGTGGCCACCACTGATTACAATATTTAATCAGAATTTTCTTGCTTTCTGTGCTTCCCCTCCCCGCTATGTCTTTCCAGTGTGTTAATATACAATCTAATGGGCTTTTCTTTACAATTCTTCCCTGCTTATTTCCCATTATTATTTCTTCTCAAAATCCTTTCTTTCCACTTTTCCCAGCACTCTGCACACCTCGACCTCCTCTTATCAGACGCACAGTACCACTTACATTGACAATCTACGCACTCTGCTAATACCCATACTTGGTGAGAATTCCCTTACCGGGGGGGCAGGAATACAAAGAAAGCAGGGGATTCTTCCACGGACCCGGGGGTATAATCGGCTGGTTGTTTCCAATCCAATGCTACCAGCTGCCCAGAAGGAGTTGGTACAGTCCTTCTAGCAGGTATAAATCATCTCCCCGTGCCAACCATTTATTCCTTCTACACAAATAATCACTAGATTCCAACCCAAACCAACGGAGAAGGGATCCGCTTTCCCGGTTCATGCGATGTTTTCACAAAACATACAAAGACAGTGCATTACTTAAACAGATAGAAACTTTTCACTTGTTTTGCAGCGGCTGCGTCTCACTCACGCCCTGCAGGCTCTCACTCATACAGCAGCGGCTGCTCTCACTCACACCCTGCAGGCATGCAGGCACACAGACACGCAGCAGCGGCTGCTCTCACACACAAAGCCGCGGCTGCCTCTCACTCTTAAAGGGCCAGTCACACCTTCCACTCACACCACAAAATAAAACAACAACTAGGTCCGTGTAGCATATATCATAAACCATTAACAATTTGCCGTAAGTTCAAAACCAGTATATCCACAAGTAGTGCACTATACAATAACAGCCCGGAAAAATAGGGTAAGATCTTACAGGTGACGGTAATTGGTAATTACCAGTGCCCTGCCCAAATGCAAACTGCCTCTTATATACCAGTCATCGGTAGTTTGACCCAAAAGACCTTACACCTTTCCCTCGGCTTTCCAAAACCAGAACCAAATGGGTATACCCCCTCCTTGGGACTACGCTGTGCGCCAGACGTCTCTGCGCGTCTTACCAGCAGCCCGTTACCCTTTAAACATACCTTTGTCCGCGATTTAGATGGTCCTTGTCTACTCCCGCAGTGGACAGCTGGGAGCGGAGTTCCTCCGAGAAAAGCTCGGGGTGCGCACCTAGGATGTCCACCCCTCAGCAGTGTCCCGGCAGCCGAGTAGAGAGTCCCATCTGGGTCGCCAAGTTGACTTGCGGAAAAACTAACTCCACAACTGTTAAGTTGTAAAGTAGGTATGTTTATTCAGCGCCGGGCGCATGGGGGATCGCTCCTCCACAAGCATGCGCACCCCTTGCAGCTCTCGTCCTGCTTATATATTACAAAATAATGCATATTCATAGAATGCTTATACATAAACATAATATTTCCCCGCCTCCCCTCGCTTCTCATGGTAATTAGGTCTCCTCCTCTTGCGTCTGCGCGTTGAGCTCCTTTGGTGGTCGCAAATTCCTGGGAGAGGGTCGTATAGATGAAGTATCTCCTCTTCCTCGCTGATGAACTTTTTACCTTATTCTTCTGCGCAGCCTCAGTTGTTCCCTAACTCCTAGCTAAGCCACAAGGCCAATTAGTGTTAGGATTTGAGGTGATCTATTGCTGTTCTGTACTACTTCAAGGACAATAGGAAGCTTCTGTTTGAGCCAGAAGATAATATCTTAGCAACAGTCAGCCTCTGGTATGTCTTCACGTATAGCCCCCTCATCTTGGCGCAAGCTCTGCACCATCAAACTCAAATTCTTTAAATTCCCTATCTCAACTGTTTAATAATATGCATGAGAGGGATTAATGAAAGATACAGAATGCTATTGTACAATCAAGTTTAAGAGTAAAAACCCATGGGAATAAAAGAATTTCAAGAAAGATACATAGAAGCTCTAATTTCTTGATTGTGGAATACTCCGACCTGTGCTCTTCTAGTAGCTAAAAACCTTTATCTTGTGAAACATTCCTATACTTTTGTTTTATAGCCTTTTCTTGAGTGTATGTAATTGGCCATTATCAGACTTCTAAATATGTATTTTTCATTTGACTATGGTCATTTTTAGAAATGGAAAATAAGATAATTTTTGAGCTGTCTACAGCTGTACTCCAGCAGTAGGAAAAGTTCAAATATTTTAGCCAACTAAACATACTGCTTTCACTCAGACAGAAAGAATAAAGATTGTAAACTCTTCCTCAATTTTTTTTTTTGTCATTTAATCCTATGAAATGATTCTAACAAGTTGACAGTGTTAGATCCTAATGGATAAAGCATATATATTTTAAAGGGGCTGTTCTTGTGTGCAAATTATCAATTTGTTCACTGTAACTTGTCCAGCCTACATAAATGTATTTTACTGGATTTGTGCCATCATGGGCTTAAAGTGAATTTTGATCAATCAGAGTATGGACTGCCAGGATGCTTTTCTTGTTTATTCCATATCTTTGTCTTACTCTTATACCTCTCCTGCACCTCAAATCTCTGGATATCAGGAACATTGTGAAGAAAGGCCAGGTTGTTAGAAAAAAGAGTCTGCTCCTGCTACTCAACATTTTGAAAATAACATTCTGATGGTGAGGATCTTCTAAGATCCATTTAAATTGGAAACATATGGAAAGTATAAGTACTTAAATAATTACACGTCCTATAATGTTAAGAGATGGGATGATGGTTAATAAACAGGTGTCTGTTCTCCTTTTTTCCTTTCTGATTTTAAGCCCTTAACAGTTTATTCTTCATAGGACCTCTTTTATTTCTTCTTTTTTTGATTTATGTGAATGGCATTTATAGGTAGCCTAATATAAACCTGCTGTGATAGACAAGCTGAGAGGTCATCAATATTTGTATGATGGAAGCTGAATGCACATTGGTAATGAAAAGGCATAATCACCTTGCTGGTGAAGGAATGTCTGGTGGCGAATACAGTGAAAAACTAAAATAAGGTGTTAGCTTCTAGACACTGTAGTGAGTAGGCAGATACCTACCTTCTGCTGCTGAAAAAATCTGCTGGGAGAATGAGCTGCTGCTCATTCAACACACTCAAAAAGTGCATTTCTCCTGTCTGACATTCAGCAATATCCCTTCCCTCCTGTTATGTTGTCTTTTCTTTTGCATTGTTGCAATGGATCGACACAGATTATGCTGAATAACCTTCTGTTTCAGAGAGCATAATTCAGAGTTTTAACATAGGATTCAGGTGGTAAGATAATAAGGTTTTAGGAGCAGTAAAACTTTGGACTTTAAAAAATAATTGGCTTGTTGCAAACCAATACATTTAGTTGAAATGTTGATTTGAGTAAGCTTGCTCAGTAAGCTTAGATCTAGTCATGAAGGCCCTAGTAATGTGAGAAAATGGTATTTTTAGTATTTCAAATTTTTAGTAATAAGTAATCCCTATCTTGAATGTTGTGATCAACGTTTTCTTTAAAGTAAAATTGATTTTTGAGTCAAGCAGATGAAGGGAGGTCATTTTGTGCTGTCTCAGATTCTGCCTAACTCATTATTACTTACACACTGGTCTCTGGAAGAGATTTTTAATTTTCTGATACAGTTTTACATGATCATCTGCCAGCAAATTCTTACTAAGCAGTTTTGACAGAATGCAGACGGAAGCACTCAGAAAAGTTTTTCTGAAATAGGGCTGATAGTTCATCTTCTCCAACTCAGTACTCACCTACACGTTACTGAACTCATTGTGTGCTACAAGGGTTGTAAACAGGAGAGAAAAAGTAAAATCACAATGAAAGATACAGATCAGTAGGAGATCCATACAGGCTTTAAGAAGTTTTAAACCATAGGTCTGTCTGCAGATGGTGGTCTGATAATTTACCTAAAAATAAAATGGACCCTGTCCACATTCTTTTATTGCTGTTCACTAAATGCTAGGATTCACTTTTGTTTAAGTGTCTTTCTTCTGCACTTTATATGGCTGATAAACACCTTTTGAGATTCAAAACTCAGATGAAAATTTTCACCATGGTTGTGTATTCCAAAAAGAAAGGATGAAAAATAATTACAAATTTTACCTTTTCCCCTACTTGCCTTTTAGCTGTTGCAGAATTTTTAATTTAGAATCATTTTCAAACATCAGAGATTTTTCTTGAACCATGTGATAGACTGAAAATGTAGGTGAAAAAAGAGATAAAATCACATGATAAATATTGCTATAACTCAGCTAAGAATTCATTTAAATATCTTTTTTGTTGGAAATGCATAATTAGGGTTTTTTTTCTATATTTGTATTAATGTCAGCAAAAACTAATGAAATTTACTGTGAAGCTTTCTCAAATCTGAAAAGAAATTTTTTGGCACAGCCCAGTCAGTTTTGTAAGCCACCAGATTCACATTTTCAATTCTGCTTTGTATGACCTATAGCCAAATCTTAAAGCTAAACTAAAAGATGTCCTCCCAGGCTTTCAGGGAGTGCTGTCTCTACAGAGGTTATTTTGGTTTGGGTCACTATCCCAATCTCTGCTGCCTTTATCTTTATTCAATGCTTTAAGAAGACTATTATTTCTTCCAAATCACCATTTTTATTTGATGAAAGCCTCTTTTTCCACTCACGCCCAGGGTGTGTGACAGTCAAATACAGAATATAGATGCCTGGCTCCTGGCCTAGTTGCAGTGAGTTGAGGTAAATTCTCTAGTGATTACAATAAAGGCAAAAGTACATGTTTATGTTTCTCTTCCATAACTCCTATTTTGTTGGTTCTCAGGGCAACCCACCATGCCCAAAATGCTGTTCTTTGAGAATGACAAGGAAAAATATTCTGCTGATTTTCTGATCTGCCTTGTTCAGAATCAGTCTGTTCATAATTTCATAGTGTAAGCAAATCAGCTTGAAGAGAAAAAAGGTGTGCTAGAGTTACTTGTACTAAAAATTTTTAAAAATCTAATATATGATTGTTTAATATGGCACACTTGAAAATAAAAGTGTCAAATGGATGTAACATGTAGCTCCCATTACACTTAATGGAATTTTTAAGAAGAGGTGAAGTGTCAGTTCATGGCTCTCTGTTTTGTCTTTTATTCTGGGCTCACTGTATACAACATTTCACAAGGTGTCGATAATGAAAGAATAAAAGTCAAATCTGCTTCTAAGGACACAGCTGAAGCGATAACCAGAATTAATTGAAAAAATGAAACTCATTAATTCATTATTTCATGTGCAGACAATGCATGTGGGGTTCCATCAAGGTTAATCAATTTATCTATCTGAAGAAACCACAAAGGAATGGTGGATACCAGGTGCTGGTGTTGAATTCTGTTTATTATTGGTGAGTCAATAGAAGTCAAGGGATTTGTAAACAACTTAGATCTCATCTTTGTGATAAAATGACAGCATTATTGACATGTGTAGACACATCCTATCTTTGCAATTTCAATAGTCTAGGAAAATAATTAAATATAATAATCACAAATACTTGATTTACGACTAATAATGTAAATTACAGAACTGTAGCCATGCTCATTATTAAATTTGCCTGACCCTGTCTCTTATAACTCTTTGTTTTCAGTTGATAGTCCTTTTGGCAATTTTAAATATGTGCTGAAATTTTGCAAGCTGGGTGTATCCTCCAGAGTGCTTCAAAGGTATTTGTTGAGGTTGTAGTCCTGATTGAAAATTTACACAGAAATGATCATTTCTGAGAAAAAAGTTAAAAACTTAATAATGTTTAGCACTGTTGTGAATAAAGCTGATGAATTTTGATTTGAAGAGTCGGGGCTTCCATTTTTGGGTACAGTGATTTAAAACTTGGATAGGGCTTGATCTGAGAGGAGGGCTGGTGCCGGTTTGTCTTTTGCTGTCCTGGAAATAATGGTCAAACTGCAGGCACCAGGGCTCCTCCCATGCCATTAACTTGAACTGTGCCAGGGGACATTCTCAAGTGCTGGAAGTGAATCGCTTAAACTCAGAACAGAAAGATGTCTATCATGGTTTTGGCTTGTGTCAACTAGTGCAGGACAGGGACCATGTCTGAGGGCATTTTGTGTGTCACTGCCCTGTTTTGGGGCTGATACAGTTTGATGGCATGGACACAGCTTCTTCCATTCCAATTTGGGCTCGGTAGCACAATGTTATTCAGCAAGTTTAGAATATTTTTAGCGATTATAAATTAAAGTTTATGAATGCTTGTACAGTTTAACAGCTAAATAGACAAAAAAAAAAAAAAAAAAAAAAAGTCAGATTTCTCTAGCAAAACTCAAGCTATTCAGACTTCCAGTAGTTGGTAAGGTTTCTGTATGTGACAGGGTTGCAGACCTGCCATCTCTCAGAGCAATTAGGCATGTTCAAGGCTATGGGTGTAAAACTGGATTTTTATGTGACACCTATTAACAGGGGTTTTATCTCTGCTGTGATCTCAATAATCCCCCTGGTTGTTACTGAGAAGGTGGCAAGAGCTAGATTTCAAACATTGTCAGGGGGTAGATTAGACAAGTATTGCAAGTCAAGCATCTGAAAAATAAAGAGTGTGCATGCAAAACCTTTAGCTGAAGTGACTTGCCCAGCAACTCCAATTCCCTTAAGCAGTATTCTGTCACCCTGACCATGAAGCTGTATTTTTTTCTCCTGTTCTTTCAGGGTTTTTTTCTCATTTCTCATTGAAAGTCTTCAGGAAAGGAGGCAGACATCAATCTCTTCCACTGCACATTGACTATTTTTCAGAGAGCAGCTTGTCACTCTATGAGGCAGGATGAAGGACAGCATGAAACCTAGACATTTATTGGAATACAAAAGTTAAATTCCCCAAAGCTGTACACCTCTTGCCTATAACACAGCATCTTAAAATGTATATATATATTTTATGTATATTTAAAAAAAATTAAAATTATGCATACTAAAAGAAGATAACACCTTAAACAAAAATTTCCCCTCTTGGATCACCTGTAACTCACAGCCTTTGGTTACACCTCTATATTAGTTCTGCAACTTTAGATATTCCTTAGGTTTACAGGAGTTAAATGTAACAAAAAAAGTTTGAGTATCATCATTAGCATGAGAAATACATGCATTAATTTATGTGTCTATATAAATAAATATGGTACGTCTTTTGGCTTAGTTTCAGTCACTGATAGGAAAGGAGCCAGAACTGTAATATGGAGGTTTTGGAAATGCATCTAAATATTTATACTTCCTCCATTGTTTGCCTCTGTACACAGCAAACTGAGTGTTGCTTTTCATGAGTTTGACACTTTGATACTAATTGAATAAGAAAATGGTCAAACAGATTTTTGAAGGGAGAATATGAAACCGCTTAATTGTATCTTGGTGAAAACATATATACCAAAACAACTTATAAGGAATATATTCCTTTTAGAAGAAAACAGTGTTTTATTAGAGAAGTTTCAAGCCAAAACTCCGATATGTAAGTGTAAGTGGTAGTAACTCTGTTTTCCCATCTTCTAGTTTCAAGTGGTGTTTGGGTTTTTTTCTGAAACTCTCCCAATTCTCCCTATGTGATGTTAAGCTGCACATGAAAGGGGTGGAAAACTTAAGCCTCAAATCAGCCTACTGTTTAGTGCTTATTTACATTGAATAAGTTACTATTTACAGTTTGCTTATCACTGAATCTTTGCACACAGTTAAAGTGTTACTATATGAATCTGTGCTTACTGGATGGTACCAAGATGATCAGCAAATTTAATGTCTATGTACAGCAAAAAAAAAAAAGAAATAGGAAATGAGGAGAGGTGCTGTGCTGGACCCTGTTCTCACCAACAAGGAGGGGCTGGTGGGGAATGTGAAACTCAAGGTAAACTTTGGCTGCAGTGACCATGAAATGGTGGAGGTCATGATCCTCAGGGCAGTGAGGAGGGAGAACATCAAGTTTGTTACCCTGGACTTCAGGAGAGACTTTCACCTTTCCAGGGATCTGATTGGCAGAGGATCATAGGATAAAAACCTGGAGGGAAGAGGGGCCCAGGAAAGCTGTTTAATATTCAGGGATCACCTCCAAGCTCAGGAGTGATGCATCCTAACAAAGAGGAAGTCAGATAAGAACAGCAGGAGACCCACATGGATGAACAAGGAGGTCCTAGACAGGCTCAAATATAAGGAAGCCTACAGAGTGTGGAAGCAAGGACAGACAGCCTGGGAGAGATACAGAGAAATTGTGCGAGCAGCCAGGGATCTGGTTAGTAAAGCTAAAGCCCTGATAAAATTAAATCTGGCCAGAGATGTCAAGGGCAATAAGAAAAGCTTCTATAGGTACATCAGTGATAAAAGGAAGACTGGGGAAAATGTGGGCCCACTCTTGGAGGAAATGGGAGACCTGGTTACCAGAGTATGGAGAAGGCTGAGGTACTTGATGACTTTTTTGCCTCAGTCTTCACTGTCAAGTGCTCCAGCCACACAGCCCAAGACACAGAAGGCAAAGGCTGGAATTGGAAGAATGAAGAACGGCCCACTATAGGAGAAGATCAGGTTCGATACCATCTAAGGAATCTGAAGGTGCACAAGTCCATGGGACTGGATGAGATGCATCCACAGGTCCTGAGGGAACTGGTGGAAGAAGTGGCTAAGCCATTATCCATCATATTTGAGAATATGTTGCAGTCTGATGAAGTTCCCATTGACAGGAAAGGGGGAAACATAACCACTCATTTTAAAAAAGAGAAAAAAGGAATACCTAGGGAACTACAGGCCAGTCAGTCTCACCTCTGTGCCTGGCAAGATCATGGTGCGGATCCTTCTGGAAGCTATGCTGGGACACATGAAAAATAAGGAGGTGATTTGTGACAGCCAACATGTCTTCACTAAGGACAAATCATGCCTGACAAATGTGGTGACCTTCTACGATGACGTTACAGCATTGGTGGCTAAGGGAAGAGCAGCTGACATATCTGCCTGGACTTGAGCAAAGCATGTGACATTGTCCCACATGACATCCTTGTCTCTAAATTGGAGAGACATGGATTTGGCAGATGGACCACTCAGTGGATAAGGAATTGGCTGGATGTGTGTTTGCAGCCCAGAAAGCCAACTGTATCCCGGGCTGCATCAAAAGAAGCGTGACCAGCAAGTTGAGGGAGCTGATTCTTCCCATCTACTCCACTCTTGTGAATACATGGAGTATTTCATTCAGCTCTGGGGCCCCCAACATAAGAAGGGCAGGGATTTGTTGGAGTGAGTCCAGAGAAGGGCCACAAAGATGATCAGGGGGCTGAAGCACATCTCATGTGAAGACAGGCTGAGGCAGTTGGGGTTGTTCAGCCTGGAGAAGAGGAGGCGCTGGGGAGACCTTACAGTGGCTTTCCAGTACTTAAAGGGGGCTACAGGAAAGGTGGGGAGGGACATTTTACAAGTGCGTGGAGTGATAGGATGAGGGGTAACAGTTTTAAACTGAAAGAAGGTAGATTTTGATTAGATGTAAGGAAGAAATTCTTTACTGTGAGGGTGGTGAGACACTGGCACAGGTTGCCCTGAGAATCTGTGGCTGCCCCCTCCCTGGCAGTGTTCAAGGCCAGGTTGGACGGGGCTTTGAGCAACCTCGTCTAGTGGAAGGTGTCCCTGCTCATGGCAGGGGGGGTGGAACTAGATGGTCTTTAAGGTCCCTTCCAACCCAAACCATTCTGTGATTCTGTGAAACAGGTAGAGCCTGTATGATCTAACTTGGGTGACTGAGAGTTTCAGTGTGTAGGATGTCTTCTGTTTGTATTGAATATATTGTGTTTACTTTTACTCTGGAAATGTTATGTATTTCCACATAACAGTATTCCTCCAAACAGTATCATAAAAATCTTGCTGTGTTTGTCATGGTTGAAACTGATAATATAGTTTGCTATTGGGTATTCCGGGTGCTTTCTGAGTCTTTGGATTAAATATGTTATTTTCTTCAGAAGACACAAATGAATTAATATTTTCTTACTGAAGACTTTCTCTACTTCAAAGACTAGTGTCATGTTTAAGAATTGTTACATATAGTATTATCCAGTTCTCAAACATAGATTTTTTTTATGTAGAAGCTTTGAAATTTCTAAAATGCAAATCTCTCAATTAACTGGAAATAAAATTAGTGGGGTGTTAATATGCTTTAGTTATTTATAATTGTTTAAGGTATTATGAAACCAAAAGTCTTTTCACAGATTGAAAACAAATTGTATTTAAGTTAAATGTCTTTCAAGACAGATAAAAAAATATTCTAAATGGGAAAAGCCATATCAAGGCGTACTATGAAATAGATACCCAATGGGTAAGCATCTAATGACAGCTTGCAAAAAATAGTAGGGAATGGTCATGTAACCAGAATGAACTGACAATAAATGACAATGTATTCACTGTGTCCAACTCTGGTTTAAACAGAAGTAGTGCAGAGAACTGCACAGACTGCTAAGCCATACTAACTTTGTTGCCTTTTGCTGTGTGCATATGGCTTTGTATGGGAGAAAAGGGCAAGCTGTCAGTCCACATGACTCTCGAGTCTAGAAAGTCCGCTCTTCACTGATCATCTTGTCATACTACTTTTATTTTTCTTGCTTGATTTGTATTGCTAGCAACTGTTGCAATATCTGAGCACCAGTTCACCAGCAAAGCAGTCCTTAGGTGACTCGATGAAATCCCTGATACTGGATGTGTTAAGGACAAAAGTCTCAGAGTTTTGACTAACTACATGAATGCTTACAAAACTAGAGCAACATATGAAGATATCAGTGACTGTCAACTGAAAGTCTCCTTGGTCTGGACAGAAAGGTAATTTGTGGGTTGAATTTGAAAATTATTTATGCTATATATTGTATTATAGTAAAACTCTGTGGGTCTGTATACACATCTCTCTGTTAAAGTTGTACTGGGAAATTGTAGACTTCCGTTGTACATCATACAGAAGCATCGCTGAGACTCACTGTCAGTGTTGTCTATCTTCTTTGAAAGTTAGCAATTACTGAGAGTAACCTAAATAATTTGCTGCCGCACTGACTACCTTCAATCTCTGAAGCACAGACTGATCTCATTAGTGGACTGCAGTGTCCCTTTGCAGCACTGCTTCAATGATCTCATTGTGACACTCCAGCAGTCCTAGGTCTGCAGATACAGCACTTAAGTTCTGCTTTGCCATCCTGACCATGCTACTGCCATATGCACATACTCTTGTGGAAGCTCCAGGATTGCATGAGCAGCACTTTTGTAGTGTTGTAGAAGCAATTTGGTTTTGGCCCTTTGGCAGTCTTTCTATAGAAAGAGATTCTTCTGCCAGTAATGACATCTGAGTAAGAGACTGAATGATCTCACATCTGGGATAGTAAGACCTACAGACAGCAGAGCTGTGCAAGTTGTGTGTTTTTTTTGGTTTTTTTTTTTTTTTTTTTTTTTTTTTTGTGGATGAGATACATCCCTAATCTAACAGATTTCTTTAGAAATTTCAGTCCCTGACCACATCATGACCATGAAGCAATTCTGAGGGCTTGCAGCACTGTGTTGCAGGCATGATTTTTCAAGTGTTACAACAAACTGTCCTGAGGTCTGACAGCACAGATTTTCATTCCCACCTCAGGATGATAGGAAAAACTAAAAATATTTTCAGCATTTAAGAGAAATTATCTGGTGTTATTTTGTCTCACCTCTAGCATTTAAACAAATATATTTTTACATCAGTCTAGAGAAGGATTTGCAATAAATTTCACAATTGAATACCTGTCTGTAAAGAGGGGTTGCTTGCCAGCCAGTTCCACCGCTTCTTCACCTGACTGTGGGTTATCATCTTCCTCCTGCATTGCTCCTAGTTTAAGGCTCTCGTCACCAGGCTAAGCCAGCTAATTGGCAAAGATGCTTTCGACCCGCTCAGTTGGGTGAATCCTGTTTCTCCCTTTCAGGCCTCAATCCTCAGAGGTCAAAAAACCCAAATCCCTGTTGTTGACACCAACAACACATCCAGGTATTGACCCAAGTAATCTCTCTTTGTACTATGAATATTCTTGAATGCTCTTGCACTTTGCTTTTGCTAATATGAAAAAACAATGTGTTCTGAAATCAAGAACTATGTCCCAAGAGACTTACTCAACATTTATGACTTTTTTTAAAAGTAATTAAGGTCTTTTTTAAAATTTTGCTTTCTCATTTCTGAAACTTGAGAGTGTGTCTGGATCATATTTGGAAGCTCTCTTAAGCCCTGAAGGCTAAATCCTTCTAAAGTATTTTCAACAATGCAAATTGTAACACACAGCTTTTGTATCACTCACGCCTTAAGGCAGAAGACAGGGAACCCTCAGTCAAAAACCTGCCAACTAGCTTTTGATTTATTGCATGCTACATTGCTATACCATCAGTGGTGAGCATAAAATTTGTCTTTCCCCCAAATGCATTGCTGTTAGGGCGTGAGTTGTCTTCTTGATGTGAGGGCTTTGATGGTTTTGCAATGAAATAGATGTCCAGACTGAAGATACTTCTGTTGTTAGATATTCTGTACATTTTGAAGTCTTTATAGGATGGAGTGATGTCATCATTCTTAGTTTGTGTCATTAATTCTTGGTTTTGTTTTTTGAATTCTTGCTGATCTTTAAAACAGGAAACAATCTTTCCAACTGTTTCTTTTGCTTCATACAGTTTTTAACAATTTATTGATTGGGCTGAAGACCACCATAGTGATTTCCAGATTTTATCTCACCCATATGATAGCTACACCCAGGGGTACTGAGGTCAGACTGTGTGCTTTCAATCTAAAGTATCCAATATTTTACCGGTGTGTTACAGCTACATTTTTAAATGGCAATCTCATCAAAAGACCAAAAATTGAAGGACAATAAATAGAGGATATACCCTCTCCTCTTAATTTCTAGAGGGTTCTTCCTCACCAAAGTGAAGGAGGCAGCTTGTGCTACACTGCTTGATGCTGATAATGAGAACAGGCATGCATTTCTCTTCTGAAAATAAACTGGATCTTGCAAGGAACTTTGGCTATTTGTAGAATATTACATTTCTTATTTGTGATAAAAACAAAATATGCTTGGTTATTTTACCTGAGAGAAACAGGGTGAGAAGAAGAGTTAAATTATAATTGTTTTAAAAATATAACAGTCTGCTCAGAAACACGTGAAAATGAATCATCATTTCCTGTTCTAGCTTTGTCTTTTGACATGAGCAGAAAAAAAGGGAAATGAAGTGGAAATAACTCTACCACCATAGAATAATCAATTTCTGTCTGAGAATTGAGATGACCATCTGGTTTTAGATAACACAGGACAAAGGCATAAAATTTATGGAGGCACAAAGGATGAGAATATATTTAAAAAAGAAAAAAAAGAAAAACATCAGTAGAATGAAGGAAGACAACATGGAAAATGACAAAGATTACCTGTTTGCATGTAAAATTTGCTAAAAATTGAAGAAGCTGCTTAAGATTCAAAAAGCACTCTGTCTTTTTATGAGCGAAAAAATTTTCCACATAGATCTGGGTTTTCTTTGAAACTTATTGAAAAGTTAACTTTTCTGCAAGAAAAAAAACATTTCCTCTATTTTGTTACTATGCTACATAAAAACTGTAATAAAAGTAGTTTGAGATAAATAAGGTGTTAATGATTTTATATATTAAAAAGGCAGAATATATCTATATGAGCCATTTAGAGCTTCAATTTTAAATTTTATGTTTGTTTTTTGTAACTTTAAAAAGAAGTCATTGTGTTTCAGGTTAGATATCTTTTGCTAGCAATGGAAGAACTATTATTCTTCAAAATAAGTCCTTCTTTCAGCTTCCTCAGATTGCTCTATAAGCTAAAATGTACATGATAGACACAGAATTGCTTCCTCTAAAATCCTAAGATTATACCATATTTACAAAAAGGATTGTGCAAGAAAAGTGGTTGTTGATAGAAAAATAGCACAAAAAGCAATGAAAGATTTGAGGTAAACTGTCTCCGGTATTACGGATACAGGCTCTATTTGCTGGAGGCTGAGAAAATAAGAACTGTTGTATCTCAACAGATAAAGACAACAGAGATGAGTAAAACAAAATATTCTCTTCTCATCTTTTTTTTTTTTTTTTTCATTGAAGAACATGTGGCAGCCGCAATTTATCTTACAGACAATAATTGGCAGACGGTGACACAGCCATGCTCACAGATGGCACTCTGGTGTTATGCATATCACCGATTATGCATGAAATCAGGAAAACTGGATGAAGGAATGGCAGGATGTGAAGATATTACCTGGCTTGCAGCAGAAAAAGGATTATCCTCACCTCCACTTCCCTTTCTTTTCTATGATTGCTTAGGGAAAGGATGGTAAATTTGAGCTTTGGGAGAGGTCAAGGCAAGGCTGCATACTACATGTCGCAGAGAAGACTTAAAAACAAAGCTGGGGGAGTTTCCTACTGCCTTATGTCCCTCATATTTTGATTTCTAAGTATTAGCATTATACCTTGAGGAAATGTGTAGCTGGCTGAATGCATGTTTTTTTTCTGGTGAAGAAACTTTTTAGCTTACAGATGATGACACTGACCTTTTTTTTTTTTTTTTTTTTAAATTTCTTACATACTTTTCTGTCATAGTTTTGATACCACACTAAAAATAAAATATTTTGAATAAGATTTCTACCCCATAATGTGCAGTATATATATAGGCAATGTAAATTTTGTTCTTGTCTGTACATATCCTTTCCACTATAGTCATCTTTGCATGTTATCTATATTGGAGGTGAGGGCCACTTCCAACTCTCCTAAAAAGAACACGCTTGCTGGAGAGAGTCCTGCCACCATTCCCCCTACCCTGTGCCTATCTTCTGTTCATGACCTAAGTGTTATTGATAACTTTTATCATATAAGGGTATATTCTATCTCTTTTATTTTATGGCCCCCTTATTCTCTATTAGGTTGGATGTATCTGTTCCTGTCTCTGTGGATCATAATCTCTCAGGCTCTTAGGTGCAGCTGTGGGAATGTAAAAACGGGCTTGGATGAGGTACTCAGCTAGCAGACATGTCAGTATGAGCTATTTCTGTTTCATCAAGACAACCTGGAAGCAGAGACAAACAGGAAGCAGTTTTCAAGATTTACACTCAGCTGAAGGAGCATGTTTGTGTTGGAAAGGCCCATCTGAGGTCATGCACCTGTGACTGTTAAACATCACAGAAGAGAGATTTCCCCTGTCATTACCCAGCTTAATCTGTTTTTATCATTTTTATCACTAAAGACATCCATCTTACCTTCCAGACACTCTATAAAAACAAGAGAAACAAACAATCAGGGAAGTTTTAGATACCTTGTAAACAGAAGGTGTGTGGCTTTGTAGTCTATGGCTTGTACTATGTGTTATTGTCTGACTTAAAGAAAACAAGTCTTGCAAGTCTTGGAATTACAGAGCTGGTTTTTTGGTTTTTTTTTTTTTTTTTTTTTTAGACCTACCTAACTTGTAGTTGTTTCTGTTTTTCTCTCTCAGTTTTTTTTCTCTGTCATGGATAGCTTAAAAATTAATAACCAACAGCTATTGACATTCTAGTTTTGTACAAATCCTTATTACAAATAGTGATGAGAGACTCCACACAGATAAGTCTCTGTCTTGTCTCAGTGGATTCCTGGTAGGAAAGAAAAGCTATGTCTTGATAGCCTGCGGGCTCTAAAAGCTAAATTTTTGCCTAAATGATGAGGAGGAGACAGTGCAGAAAATGGAAGGGTTGGGGAGCTGAAGTGGTTATGGTCAGTGTGAAGCTCGTGGGGAAGTAGAGCATGAGGCTCATGTTAGAAAGCCCAGTGAGACAGAAGTTGCAGAACACTGGGCAGGAGAAGAAAATGGCCTGGGGAAGAACCTTTAACAGATTAAACAGCAAAAGCATATTAAACTTTGGAAATGTTACAAGGAGGAAGAATTCAGGTTTAGTCAGAGCTGGGGTTGTGGATTCAGAGGCTGGGTGGGTTGTCTCTCAGAGTACGAGGCTGTGTGATTAGCTAGTGATTGTAATGACTCTGTGATCAGTGGGAATACAAAATCTGGAAGAGACTGAATGCCAGCCCCTGGCACACAGTGTCCAGAACACTTATATCAAGCAACTTCATTAATTTTAGAATTTTACATTTACAGAATTCACATCATAATATTCCCTAACAGGTAAGCTAGGTAGCGAGCTGCAAACAGTAAAGTGTGTAAAATACCAAAACTAAACAGAAAGCTGGAAACTTCCTTGAAACTCAGTCTAGTTTTACTCTTTGTTCCTGCTTAAGCAGTCACAATCTGGAATTTCACAGTGCCTTATTGTGCGTAGGACCAATGACATGCTGCATCAAAGTATGAGTGTGACCAAATGAACCAGAAGCTCCATGGTTAAGAAAGAAATTGCTTTAATGAATTCTGCATCTAACAAAATTTTTTAAGTAATCAGCCCTTGCTGACTCTGAAATCACCTCTAATCTAATTCAAATGTGTTAGTTAGTGATTTGTAGCGGGAAAGCATGGGGTATGATAATGGCGGAAAAGCTGGGATGGGAAACAGATCAGTAAATGTTTTTTCCAACTGATAAATGATGCTCCACTTGAGATTCACTTAAAAATATACATTTACTGTGCTAATCTCACTGTTTGAATGCAGTTTGAACACACATAGCTGGGAAAGGGTAGAGCTGTGATTTAGATTCCAGCTTTTCAGTCTGCTCTTGGCAGCCTTTTATTTATTGGCATAATATACTGTGGTCTGTCACACTGGGTGTCCAAGCCATCTCCTTCAAGGATTTTTAGTAAATGGGAAATGGGAATGAAGGGTCATACCCAGGCAGGAACAAATATACAGAGAATAATATCTGTGGTCTGCTGGAAAAGAAGCTGGAGAATAGTCCAAATGATAATGTGACTACAAAGCTTTCTGAACCGCCAAGTTTGGAGCATGAACTTCATTTCTGGTTATTATAAGAAGCATTAAAGCCTCACTGAAAAGTCTGAGTTACAAGGAGGAGAAACCTTGGAGAACTTGTGCACTCTACTTGACTAGCAGAAGCTTTGTCTTTGTTTCAGGTTTATGCCCAGCCTCATCCTGGTTTGGTTTTCTCTTTATTTTTGCTAAGGACACTACAACCTTTGGGATCTTATGACTATACCTATGCTGATAGTGAAGTGCAGCAAAAGAGGAGTTTTTGGATACTGAGAAGAAGCAGGATGCCAAAATGTGTAAGATGAATGCTTTGATTCTCACTGTTATTGTCTAAAATGTATTACAAGCTTAAAGTGAAAAAACACATATGTGCACTGGTGACTTAAAGGGTTGGACTTTCAGCTTCCTCTGGCCCATAAGAGATCTATTCAGATTATATGAGGGTGAATTTGGGATTATGTTAAAATGCTGTGTTAGAGTGTGACCTTTTTCTCTGAGACATGTGCTAGAATCTGCCTTGTGCCTACATTTATATATGAACTTGTGGGTAAGGAACATTGTATGAAAGATGACTGTAGGCTTGAGCATAGGATCAGATCCCTTTGGCTAATGTAGAGTGCACAGGGAGAATCACTTAGCTGGCTCTAATTCCACAAGACGACAGCTGTCTGTGGGCTGTCTGCTTTCAAGGACAGTCTAGTTTGCTTTAAAAGCATCGAAGGAGGTAAAGAAATTATCCTCTATAGCCTTCCTTTCCCAATTTCTTCCTGGCAATTTAATTTAAATAGATCTAGCAGCTTCGAGGCAAGAATTATTCCATGTGCCAAGTGAAGCTGACAAAAATTAATATGATGGACTACAGACAGATTCCCCCAAGAAAATGGATGTTGCTTCTCAGAATGACTGTGGACTGTCAGGGACACAAACACTTTTCACATTTTTGGTATTTCTCTGGCTGTCGGTAACAAAATGAAGATACTTGTTATTGAGACATACAGTTGCTGGCTCCCAAATAAAAGTGTAAAAGGTCTTGACAACACACTTTTGCTGCCAAGCTAGTTCATTCATGTAATAGACTCATATTTTGCTCAGAGGCCTAAAGGAAACTATAAGCAAGCAGTCTCTTTGCAAAAATACCTTTTCGCTATAAAATGCGTATAACTCCCTATCAAAATTTAATGCTATGCATTATCTAGATTTTTTTCCCCTTATGTCTTAACTGCACTCATTGTGCTTTGAAACTACCTTATATTGGTATAATAGAATTAATGTGAATGTAAGATCTAATGTCATTAGGTAGTTATACATGCTTTTGAAAGCAGATACTCAGTTCAGCGCTGCTCCTTCAGGGATGCATTATGGTGGTTGTGCAGCTGTGCAGTATCAGGCCACTGGCAGGGTGTGCCAAGTCAGGCAGCACTAGGGGAAAGTCAGAGTCCCCTTAATGACTTATTTCTCTGTCTCTTCACTCCTGTTAAATCTACCCCTTTTATTGCCACAGATTTTTAGTAACTCATGGCAAATTAATTAACAGTATGTTCTGGGTTACTTATAAAGCTTATCCCTGTTTTATAGAGCAAGACCAGAGCTTAGATGATGTCATGAAGGTCACAGTATGAATCAACAGGAAAAAATGCTGGGTTTATTTCTGTTTCAGATTTCCCCCTTGCATTAAGGGAAAAGTTCACCTGAACCTTTTCCTTTCATAGAGATATGATTGTGGAATATGTGTGTTATTCATCTATGTTGGCCTGAAAGCTTGATAAAAAGCTTGTGCAGAAAACACCTTTGAGGGTAAAACCGGACTTGAAAGAGCACTTCAGCAGGCTGATCAGAAGTCAGGTGAACATATGCAACTCTCCCTTATAATCAGCCTTTCAAAACATCCAGTTAGAGTTTCTGCTTACAGTTGTCTTTCACTTGTCAGCTGCAGAGGTATGACTTTTTTGTCCCCATATCATCTCTGGACAAAACCAACTTGGTCAACCTTCATCACGTCTCTCTGTACTTGGATACTATGGAAAGAGGTAATACGACTGCTGTCTAACTTTCTGTCAAAATTGTGTAGGGCTGGCGGGGGGAAGGTTGATCTAAGTTTTACCTCTGTCCTCTCTGTTTCTTCAGCATTGCCTCTAGTTACAAACCAGGAAACGATGACATTGGCACTTTGCAGACATCTAAATTTTTGATGCAAGGTTGATTTTTTAGGTGTGCGTTTCTGACTAACCTAATCTGGAATTTGTGAACATTTACCTCTATGTTACATGCATTTATAACTAAATCAAACAAGAGAAATAATTGAAGGAGAATAGATGAATTGTGAAAGGTCAAAATATAGGCTACTAGCTCTTTGCTATGATGAAATTAATTGTGACTATTTTACGAGTAGATTTGACTATATCTTAAACAGTTATTTTTCTTTTCTTGAGATGTCACATGCCTGAAAATCATTAGCAACACTTTCCAACAATTATAAGATAACTTTTATTAGTTATTAAAAATATTGCTATTGATTGCTAATTTTGTTAAAAAAATCTAGCAAAAAAAGGAATATTGGAAGAGAAAAATAGTCAATTTTACAATTAAAACTAATTTTTTTCCTCTAAAAGTCACTCACAGTTTGCAGAATCCCTTATATGTCTAGAAGAAAATATATGAATTAAAGATGATGACATTTATTTTATTGAAGACTATTTACTTAAGTGATTTCAGTCCTGTTACCTTAGAAAACTGCAACAAGACAGCGAAGGAATGCTTTTGTTGATCAATACACCTTGAGCAAACAGCATGAGGCAGGATCTTTACTTACATGTGTTAAATTATAGGATTTGAATTTATCAATTTAACCAATAAAATAAAGTATTTGGTCTGGGCCAACATGAAATGTTACTGTATTTTATAGGGCTCAACCTGAAATGTTTAGTTCCACTAAAAACAAGTATTTCCTTACAGTGTTTGACTATTAGTTCTCATTTTTACTCTTAAAAGCCTCAGTTTTGAACAGGAAAGGGAATGCTTGATTACAAAATGATATAACCAGTTAGCAATTGAGAAGTCAGAGTACTCTGAAAAACGGTAGAGGTAGTATGCCTTCACTTTGTCCTTTCTTAGTTTTATTTTTTTTTATTCTGTATTTCTTAGTTTATTCAATGGAACCTGGTTTTCCAAACTATTTTAGAAACTATATTTTGGGGCAAATTTATAAGCTTGCCAAAACTGATATTCTTTATGGAAACCTTTTCTTTCCTTTGCTTTTCAGTCACACATGCTGTTACAGTACTACCTGTTTTCACATGTTTTGAAACCAACCAGGACAAAATGGACAAACAGAAACTGGAAGGGATAAAGTGGTGACAGAAGGAAACTTGCTATGGGGCTCTTGCCATTTGTCTCATGGCAGAGATAACTGTGTTTCAAGCTAAGGTACCTCTGAGGCAAAAAGAAGAAATTAAAAAGTACAAGGCAACTAATTTTCTTTCAGGAAGGGGGATTTTTTTTTTTTAAAGAACCCAAGCATCTGGGATTACATTATAAGAAACCTAAATACTTCAGATCTCACTAGTGAAGCTGTGGTGTTTGGGCTTTAATACCAGAATACAGTAGTAGTTGAAAGTACCTCTGGAGCTTGGAGAAATGCTCCAAGGAGTGCTTTCAGCAGTGGTCTGGCCTTCAAAAGTGAATTTAGTCATCTTCAGTTGCATGGGTAGCTTATTGAGAACAATAAGTACACTTGGGCTGCTCCTTAGTGCTCTGAGGCTATGTTAGGTGTTAACCTTCTTTGCAATTCTTCTTAAACAGCCCGTGTTTGCACTGATTTTAGTGAGAGTTTGTCTAGCTTTCGGGCTCCTGAATGAAATTATTTTCCAAGAACTCAAACAAGCCATTTCCACTGAAGTTCATTTCAGCAGAACAATATTCAAGCTTCTAAACACACCCATGCATACACTCATAGCCACCCAGCCACCTCCTTGTGCTAATGTTATATTACTCTAACGCTGAATATTCTACTACTCCTGCTCTATGCCAGTTTGATGGCAAAAGTCTCTTGACTGAGCAAGTAAAATAAGTCACATAATAGTTGCCACCTTAAAGTAGCAGGAAAACTAGATGAAGTACTTACTACATAATAAATTTTCTTTGATCCTTATCTGCCTCTGAAGAGAAAAATTAGCTGAAAATTCAGCTGTTTCTGTTCAGATTCTTGTCTCTGCTCTACTACTTTTACACTGTCTAAAAATGAAGGAATTATGTCCTAAATTCCATGAGGGAGGCAAGGATTGCTTTATGCTTGAGATGTCTCCAGGAGACATCTCACTAGGTCCTAGTATGGTACCAGATGAAAGGGTGACTGTGTGGTCAGTACCACAAGATGAAGGAAGTTTCCACAGCTCAGAATTTACAGCACTTGCAAGTTTCTGCAGTTTTCCTTCAGTAGATACAGTCAGTAACTGAAATGAAAATTAAACAAATGATCTTTCAAAAAAACCCCAAAACAACCCCATGTAAATGTACCACTTTTATTCCTAAGAAGCTATTATATCATTATCACTGTAATTTAAGGTAAGGCATTGGCATATTAATACCTTTTTCTGCTATGTTGTCAGTCACAGTGTATTTTGAATTTTAATATAAGAAGCCTAAAAAGTTAGCACCAAATTAGATTGCTCTTGGACATTTTTTTCGCTTTTATCCTTCTGTCTGCCTACATACCCTCCACACATGACTTTCTACACAGAGTCATCTGCTCGTGAGGAAGAGTGCCATTCCATTGAACCTGGACAAACCAGATGAATGCCCATCTTCTCCTCCAGGATTGCATCTGTGTTATCAGCTCTATGGATTTATTCTCTATGGAGGAGCTGCAGCTGAGTGATGTCTCCATGAAGAAACACTACCAGAAGGCATGTAGTACACAATGCCATATATGTTCCACACCTGAGAGATCTCAAGGTATCTTTATAGTGTAGGTTTGAAAGCTTCTACGGCAGACAAACTCTTTGCTCTTTGGTAAGTAGGAGAAGGTTTATTTATTTGAGGGAATCTAGCTGAATTTTATGCAAGATTAATCTTCATATCTTTTTCCTGTGTTTCATCAGTATGTAGGTTAAATGTCTGAGTCTGTGACTTACCGCATAACAACCCACCCCAATCTTTGAATTAGGATGTGGGAAGAGACACTGCACCTAATTATTCAGTCCCTCTTGTAGTCAGTGATTTTCTGTAATGTCATCCAACAGTATCTAGCTGCTGCATCTTTGTCTAATAACAGATAAAATTTCATCCGTATTACACACACTCAGTCATGGGAGGTTAGCAGATATCAAAGCTATAAAACCCCCACAATATAGTAAATATCTGTTTTGAGACCCCTGTGGAAAAAAACAGCTCAGAAGGATGTATTGACCATAATATCTACTCATGTGAGGAGTATGACTTTTCATCGAACAGTGGTATTAGCTTACATATGTGTACTGCTACACTTTATGTCTATTAACACTCATTAGTAAATTCAGTGACTGATGATGCACAATTATCTATCATATATTCTTGCTTTCCTTTTTAGCTATTCTATAAAAACTTTAAGGCTTGAGTGATCTAATCTGTCTGTCTTAAACCACAATATTTTCCCATTTGTGCTGTGCAACACATAGAGAACTTCTCTAATGTTGTATTATGTTACGTGTGTCCATGATTTGCCTCAGTTATGGCCAATACATACAGTTCTACTCCTACTATGTGCCTTATCTGCTTTGGGATCATATATCCAGAGTTCTAAACGATTACATTCTCTGTAGGCAAAGGAGACTTAATATATACTAAGCTGCAGATTGCACTTTCTGACTTTATTGATTTTTTATTAAGATGTGACACCTAATGAAATGTTAGGGATTGGGCTTTAGTAGTTTTTTTTTTTTTTTTTCAATTTTTTTAAAAAATTGCATAATGAATAGTATCTTCTAACAAATTATTGATTTTTACATGACATTTAAAATATTTTTATTAGTAAATGGCAGGTATTTTAAACGTTTTACTTGTGAACAGAGATAGTAATAAGGAAGGTACATAATGAAAAACAGTGCTTAATAAAAGGAAAAGAACTCAAGTCTAAAAAAGTTATGTTTGCGGAGAAATAAAATCTGAGCAATGGTTGAGCGTTTCAGCAAGGTGAGATATGAGCAGGCAGTCAGACTTAGAAAAGATTGAGTCACTTTTTGAATCACAGGCAGAATGGAATTCTTGCATTTCTCTAGTTTGACACTTTATTGAATGTGCTCACTTAATTCCCATCATCACGAATCTGAATATTTTTGGGGACATCAGCCTGTCAGCCCTACACAGCCTCTGAAAAGCAGCTAGGCTTTGATGAAAAACAGGCCTTGGAAGAAAGATAAGAAACTGCCGAGTTGTGCCAAGGTGGCAGGGAAAAACAATGGACAGCTGCCACACTGAACTGTGGAAAAGTCCTGAACTGTGAGAAGTTACCGCTGCGTGAACAAGAAGTTGACTGATCTGCACAGCGCGTGTTAGAGTGGTGTTATGCTGATAGGAGGAAAAGTAGATAGCTGCCTAATTGCTGATTTGCTAATTATGAAGTAACAGCTTTAACCATAGCATAAGTATGTACTATTGTAATAATAAAGGGTCTTTCCTTCTGCGCTTCATGGAGAGTCTGTGCCTCAATTGTCACAAATATTAGTATTTGTTTTTTAACTGTGAGGCTGATGTGTACCCAGCTCTGGCCCCTTATCATCCAGTTCAGAGACCCATGGGAATACACCCCTGGTCTCTTTCCTGTGAGCCCAGGGAGTCCCAGTGTTAACTGGGAGACAGATGATGCTCAGTGAGATCAGATCCCAGAATGAATCTCTAGAACTACCAGGAAGGAAATATTCCTAGACTATGAAGTGCTAAGGCCTGGACAACCAGCCCAAGCCAGAGTTGACCTATAGATGAATCTTCTATATTTTATAGCTAAAAACCATTGTGCTAGTAGATACTGTACTAAGTTATAACAACCCACCTGTGCTGATGTAAAAAGTGCTAAAGCATTGAAATACTGCAACAGGCACCAAGATAAAGCTGCTAACTTAGCATGTAGTCATTCATAAAATATGTAAACTTGCTAGTGAATGATGCAGTTTAGACAAAATATAATCAGTAGTGAGGAGAGAATGTATCCAGCTTCCCTTGTTTAGCCTTGTTCAAGGCTGAGAACTCAAGTATTTGACCTTGTTAGAAACTCCCTTGGTCTCCCCCACCAAGCCCTGGCCAGGCATTGGGTGGAATCCAACAGGAGAATGAAACCAGAAATTTTCCACTCAGAACAAAGGTGCCAGCTATTCTGGCCTGTCGATCTCTGGTATATAAGGCTGGGCCCGTTTGCAGCGACTTTGGCAGCCTCACCCATGGGTGGACGCACCACGTAGGATTTCCCCCTTGCCGGGACAGGCTCTGCAAACCCTCGCTGTAACCGGGCCTGCCCAGCCACTGTGGGTCTGGGTGATGTTAACTTATGCAAGTGGTGATGGATCTGTCTTAATCACTGTTCTCTCTCTCAGGTAGTAATGATTTGATGCATTACCCTGTTTTTTCCTGTTTGCTGCTTTAAGTGCACTATTCTGCTTTTTCTTACTGCATGTTTTCTGTATTACACTGTTACGTTGGTTATCACTAGTAAAATACGCCTTCTCTTTTTACTCTGGTGTCTGAGTTAAGTTGCTATCCTTAATCAGCAGAACAGACTACCCCTGCATAGATACACCTGGTGAAACTTTCTTTGAAAACCGAGGGAACCACAAGAGTTTGTGCATTTATTTTAAACGGATGATTTAACATCATTTTAATCCAGAGTAGACTATCTAAATTTTTTTATTGTCTTTTTATTTCCCTCTAAACCATTACTTAACACTTCAAAATGTTCTTCTGTCAGTAAAATTATATACTACATTAATCTGCTCTAAAAATACTGAAGTTCATTATATTGGAATTATATAGTTAGGGTAATTAAATATTTTTAATTTCACAGAGTGCATTCATGGAAGGTGGTTCAGGAAAACAAGAAATGGTACAGTGACTTCAGATAACTTCTCTCATTAACAAACATTCAAAGCCATCTTGAAAAGGTGTATTTTTGACATACACCACTGGAAAGTTAGCGGAAGGTTAGCTTAATGGACAGAAACGAGAGGGCAGCAGACACAGCAGCCAGCCAGAATTATCGCTCCTTACAGGAAGATCTGTAAGCCGAGCCATTTACTTCAGAAAATGATGACAGCCTATGCTCACAACCTCCAAAGTAAGTTAGACAGAGCTCTATCAAATGTAGACAGTGAGGATCTGGCCAACAGCAGCTTTTAGAAACACAAGGAATAAGGAGACAACGTTACAGATACAAATTTTGAGAGAGTCTTCACTGGCCTGAACTGTGTCTCCACACAAACTGGCAGATTTCATCTGAAATGAGAATCTTCAAGATCCACAAAATTGAGTTTGAGAATAAAATGGTTTACATCCAAGTAGCAGAGAAACTCCCAAATCTAAAACGTGTATCATTATTCTTTCTAAATGCAATGAAATGTATTGGCAATCAAACAACACCATAATATTTCTTGTGGTGTATTTTCTCATATTTCTTTTAAGAAATACTTTTAATGGAAAGTATTAAGGAGTACCTAAGAAATCTTTTTAATAACTTTCATTTTTATTCTGAAATTGATAGTAGGATTGTTTTCACAAAATATTTTTGCAACAAAGTCCACCTCGGAAAGCAGATACTGCAAAAGGTGTGTAACACCTCCTATTGAAAATGTCTGTGTTTACTTCTGTGTGCTAGTGATTGCTGTATGCTACTTTCCTCATCCTTGATGCAGTTCACTTAGCTTGCTCCCAGCGATTGTCTCTCTAGCTCTGACCTTGCAGGCCATGTGTGCTCTGCTCCTGCTAATCTGTCAGCAGGGAACTCGCAACACTTACATCTGCTAAACTCTGGGGAAGTTTTGGCCATGTGTCAAACAGCAGAAGTACTTGGAAAAGCTTTTGCAAATTGCAAAAGTCTCTCAGTTGGAAAAAAAAGGCACAAATAAAACTTGAATAAATGAATAAAACCCAAACTCCAGGTCAAGTTTACTAGAAAGTTTCCGCTCACCTTCATAATTATGGAACACCTCATTTTGGTATGATCTTTCAGTTCTAATTATAAATCACTTTCCTGAAACAAATTTATTAAGATTAAAACCAAAACACATGAGGTTTACTTTTAAACAATGCCAAAATGATGTTTTTCATGATTTCAGTAAAGCTTTCTCCACTTTCTTTGAACTTTAACCAACTTCTTCATAACTTAGCAGGGCTATACAACTGGAATGCACAGATCATAAAATTATGTTAATAAACTCATCAAACTCTATCTGAAAACCAGTTAGGTTTCCTGTCTGTCTTATTTCTTTTGTAAGGTAGTATAGAACCTCTTGCAAAAGTTATTAGGAAATTTTCTGTTTCCAAATTAAAAAATATATTTCTAGACACATATATCCATCTGCTTCAGTCTGCAAAACTATTCTGACCAGAAAGACTTTCTAAGAAAAAGCACCATTGCCTGAATGTAGGACTCTAAACTCAGATTCCTGTTTTAAAAATAATCTTCTGTGGAATATAAATCCATTTTCTTGGAATATAATGGAATTTTTTCAGTGATTTATCTGGAGAATGCATTAGATATAAGATTCTCACTAATGTTACAAAAGAGATTTAACATCCAATTCTTTTCTCTCAAACAGAATTCACTCCACAGTCAGTATGAAGCTCATTCCTTTCTCTCAACCAGCCTTGACAGCAAGTGTCCCTGCCTGAGTAGAGGGGTTGGACCAGATGACATCCAGAGGTCGCTTTAAACCTCAGCCCTTCTGTGATTCTACATATAGAAGGCTTAAAAAAATGTTGCTGAGTAATTTCTTGTCCAAATCTAAAAACTAGTGGATAACTAATCAAGAATTGATTCAGATGAAACTTTATTTTTAAGTCTGACTATGTTCTGTACCAATTACGTTGACTGAGTCTGGTCTGAAAGCTGAGACAGTTTCTTTTCCAGAGCAGTTTTAATTTGTTTACTTTTACATTACTTTTTCACTTTATTTATATTGACTGTTTTATTTGTATTTGTATTTGTATTGACTGATTCTAAATTCCTGTTAATTCTGCCCAAAGAGGTTTTAGAGTGTCCATCCTTGGAGATAGTCAGAACTTGACTAGATATGGCTCAAGGGCATGTGATGACACTTTGAACTTGGAACTAACTTTGAGGATGCTTTGGGCAGGAAGTTTGACCCACAGGAATTCCTTCCAACTTCTCTGTCTTCTCATTTACACTGAAAGTTATGATGACACTAGAAATAAAAATGTGACATTTTAAAGTACATTCATCTCTCAGCCACAATCATTGACAGAAAAGACTTAGATAATTGTCTTCTCAGCAAAACCAATCCTTTTAGAATGCTACCAACATAAAAAAGACACATATATCTTAATCAAGGTCTTACACTGTTACAACAAACTTGTTGTTCTGCTGTTTATTTCATAACAAAACCAACAAATAATCAATTTAACTACTTATTGTAACTGATTATTTTCTATTCAGATGTGAGGATATGGATAACCATTGAGCAGTTTCCACTTTTTAGGTATGTCCTTTTTATTATAAATCCTTTTTAATCCAAATGAAATGAAAAATGTGCTATTTTTGTGGTATTGTATATCAAAGCTGTTTGTGTAATTTCTGGTCCAGGTTCTTTTCAGAAACTGGTTGGTTCCAAAGAACAAATGACAGAATAATTAGAAAGGTGTCATCCTTTACACCAACCTGGCTGGAAATGGTATGAAAGAGCTGTGGGACTTCACTTTAGTTTAGTTGTATAAATTGTAGACTAGCCAGGAATTCTTGGATTGTGTCTGTTTTCTGCTCTATTCTTGTCTTTCCTTTATGTCAGAATAGGAATGAGGACAACAGCACAGTCCTCAGCTGGTGTGATGAGCTGAGAATTCTTCTTGTACATAGGAAATAGTAGTTGGACAAAGAAATTGGTTGGAAGGGCAGAAAACCCCCCCAAATTCCTTGGTGGCTCCTTATTTACAAGGATGTAGTTTTAAGTCATCAAATAAAGTTTAATAATTAAATGCATCAATTTTTGCCATTCAGTCACTGAAGTGTGAACATATTTCCAGGCAGCCAGTTTATGTCCAAAAATATGAGTGTTGCAAAAAAATATGCAATATCCACACTGAGTCACTTTTATGCTTGATTTTTCACCACAAAATCATGAGGCATATTTCTGACTGAAATGTTAATTAAAATGCTTTTTTAACCACTCTAAAAGACAACCCTGAATAAATTAGGGGACACAGTGATTTGAAAAAGACAGTAAAACTCCATTTGTGCACTTATGTGTGCCTGGAAGGGGAAAGGGTCAAAACAATTTGAAATGTGTAGAGCATGAAGTTCTAAATTATACAAGCTTCACAATGCATAAAAGCTATGTAGTCTGAGTGCATACACCTGCTGAAAGCAGGTGGGAAAGAGATAAAAATGTTGCTTCACTTTTTTCCTTGCAGAGTTGTCAGTGCTTTTAAAACCCTTCTAGTCCTTTGAGCTATTTCAGAGCTAACGAATGTAGTCTAGAGAAATGGATGAGGAACTCCAATGCCCTGGAGAAGCAAAAAGGATCTTTTTCATATAAATCACAGCTTATTATGTCAGCAGGTTTTGGATTTTTTTTTTTTTTTTTTTTGACAAGCTTTAATTGCTTTTTCATTTTTCTACTGGAAGAACAGTTAATTTCTTTGAGGGGAGGATGGTCAGCTGCTTAGAAAAACTTACTTTCTTTTTTCTTTCCATTTCAGGTTTTCCATTTCCAATTTAACGAAACTACATTTCCTGTGAACTAGCCTGGTATTTTTCCTGTCCCCACTCCCACACCAAGCTATGATGGTGCATGTATTGTTATTTACAAATGCTCATACTGCAAGACTGCCTGGAGAAACAGACCCATGAGGTCAGAATAAGAAAGGATGGGTATAATGGATTCTTTTGTTGCTTGATTTCAGTATTTGGGGTCAAAATAAATCTGCCTCCTTTAACTGTTTACAGTTGAAACACGTGCCTGATTTCTAAAGACAAATACAGTGTTCATAATCAGGACAAAGTAAGACTGTGGCCTTCTGTTTTCCCATGGTCTAGTGCAGTGTGGGAAGAAACCATGGAATGGTTTCTCTTTGCTGCAGCTATATTTTCTCCTTCTGCAACATAGCTCTAGGTGGCACAAAGAAGTGACTCCAATTTGGGCTCCAATTGCCCTCAATTCTAGCATGTGTGAAAGCTTTACAATAATGTCACCATTACAGACGGGTGTCGCCGCTGCTGTTGTCCAGGCTGGCTGGCTACCCGGCATGGACATCTGGATGTGTGTTATACAGCGGCCACTTGTTCACCCACCTGGTCACCCTCAGGAATGGCAACTCTAAATGGAGTCCACAGCAGGGTCAAAGGACGATATCCAAAAGTCTTAAGATACAAGGGCTTGTCAACAGGACAGCAGGTTTTTCTTGTGCTTTTACTGGCCTTTCATAAGGAAGTGCTCTGCAACTGCTGGAAAACACCTTTTCTTCTCCTTGCACCAGTGTGGGGCCTTCAGAAGGCAAGAAACCTGCTTCTGGAGGTATTTTTCCGGGTGTTTGCTTGGACATGAAATCATACTGGAGAAATCAAAGCAGGCAGCATTGCCTAGTGAGAAAATTGTTGGCTGATAGGAGTCCCTCAGACACTGTGAAATAAACTTCAGTAAGGATTTCTTTGGTGTGAAATAGCTGAGGTATCAAGAACAGAACATTGCTTTATTTGACATAAGAGAAATGTGTATCTTGCCTACTGAAGACAGAAGTTTGTTAAGCTGCCTTTGGTAGATAAATAAACACTCTCTAAGGAGATAAAGCAAGTGAAATATTTCATAATATCTGACCTCTGTAAAATGTGATTCCTACAAATAACTCTCAGATTCTTTCTGCTTTCTGCTAAAATATCTCCTTATCTTTTTACTTTACTTTTTACTTTATATTTAAACCTGGCATATGCCTTTGTCATATTTGTTTTGTAGACAGAACTGTGCTTGCATTTGAAGGGATAACAGACATGTTTCTTAAACCACTACTTTCATATGAAAAGTTCCCTGAAGGTAAGAGAGGAAACAACTGGCAGAAGTTACACAGGCAGAAGGAACTGAAACTTGTAAGAACAATAAAACTTCTGCGGCCTTTTCAAGACTTCTGGGTTTAGGAATTCTGCAGTCTCTGGATTACATGGTTTCAAATAGGGAAAATATTGGCCATATATTTAATGCAAATGTAGTAAACTTGATGATTAAATAATATGTTATTATCGTTTATTAATATATTTAAGCCATTAGTCAATTAGGTAACATTTCTGTGGTTTTTAAGTATACATTTTTAGCACATGACCTACTGTTTCTTCTCTGCATCACTGTTAAGAATTTCAGAACATATTTCCTGATGAAATCAAAGATCCATTTAGGTAAGTGTCCTGTCTCTGGCAGTAACCAATTGCAGATACTTAGCAAAAAAAGAAAACAAGACAATTATACAGTGACATTTTCCCTGGTGTGCCATTCCATCTTTCAGCAATCTACAGTTTAGGGACTTCCAGGGCCAGAGACTGCATTTGCATCAGCATGCTTAATAGTCTTTAGCGGCCCTTTCTTCTATGATTTTGTTTTAAAATTTACTTTCTGAGCCCATTTATATAACCTGACCTCTGCAACACCAATGAGTTAATTTAATTACACTCTGTATAATAATATCACTGGGTGTCCTTAGTTCTCCCATCATGAGAAACTACAAGAAGTCGTACAAAATTACTGTGCTAGCCATCTTTTTAGTATCTTTGCTTTTCCAGGCTGAAGAGGTCCTAATTTAGTTTTTCCTGATATGTAAGCTATTGCATACCTCTGGTCATCCTTGTAGTCTTTGTGAATCCATTTTTTAGTTCTGTGCTATTTTGTAGATGAAACAAGAAAAGCTGGAAGCACTGTTTCATCTGTGACATAACGGT
The DNA here is from genome assembly GCF_965140245.1 of Athene noctua. Taxonomy (NCBI): domain Eukaryota; kingdom Metazoa; phylum Chordata; class Aves; order Strigiformes; family Strigidae; genus Athene; species Athene noctua. The sequence goes on from NC_134040.1 coordinate 27,906,126, forward strand.
GGAAGGAATTATTCTCAATTATTTTCCTAATACATTTTACATTTTATTTCCTTGGTGGATTGCTATTGAGAATTAGCCTGATATTTTAAAATCCTCCTATAAAGATTCCATATTCTGTTACCTGCATAGTAATTGTCAATTTATAATACATCATGGTATACATATTGTTCTGTTACTTCAGGTATTTTTCTTTGCATTTCACAATTTCAATTCTGCCATTTTAGCCATTTTGCTTTTTTTTCCCTATTTAAACAGTCATGAGAACATTCTACAATACCTCTCAAAAGTTTCATTTCTCCACTACCCTAATTATTTCTGTGCTGCTTACAAGCTTTGTGGCCTCTGTAGTCAGTCCCTTTTTCAAAAATATGATTTGTTAAACATAGCACAGGTCCTAACACAAATCTCTACAGGACTCCTCTGGTACTCAGTCTTTCATTTTTAATGTTATTGACAGTCATCACAAAAGCTGGCTGATGTGATACAAGGCTTATTTCTACTTTTTAATATTTGTTTTGTTCCATGGATAAATAATAATAGATAAGCTATACTTGCAGAATTTGTTTTAAATGATAGTACAAAATTCCAGGGAACAAATAAACACAATACATTTTTAATAAATTCTGAATTAGTCTGTCTTGTTGAAGATAAACATCAGATTTGATCAGTCATAAAATAAGTCTGAATTTAGTTTTAAAATATATCTATCATCTCCTTTTTTTTTGAATCTATGCCTGACAAGCATGAAATATATGTTATTGTTCTCTTTAACTAGACAGAAATCATTACTTGAATCTATAGCATGTAATTTTGTTCGGGAAGCTGAGTTATATTTTGAGATTAATGAGGGAGAGAAGATGTTGACAGTTTTAGGTCCTAATGTCTTGGGTTTATAAGATATTATGACATGCTTAATTTGGAGAATCACTTTTTTATATATGTATGCATGCACATTTTATCTTGGAAAGGACAAATACTCCTTACCCATATCCAACAGATGTTTATTATACCAATTTTTGCAGCTTCAAATAAATGACAATCCATAATATCCCTACAGAGCCTGTTCTAGGACACAGGCATCAATCCTTTTGAAAACCCTTCTTCTAAATCCAGCCTAACACTTATTTTGTACAAGTAAGATGATCAGTTGTTTTATCTCTGATAGACTTGAATGTAACTGATCAATATTATCTTAATAAAACCCCTCCTAAAAAGAAAGATGTTTTGTTCATCTTTCAAGCTTTCTTAATTAAAAAATATCCTTTTTATTGTTCTCCTTACTAAATTTTCCAATTTTCTATCCCTTTCTTAAATCAAACACAGTTCAAGTACAGATGAAACCTCTGGGTTTTTTTTCACAAGATTATTTCATAGGTCTTACTCCTGTCTGCATTCACATGTCTGCATATTGTTTACAACAGAATACCATTTTTACTCGTTGAGCATGATTCCCCATGCTGCATCCTTAACACTCTGACCAGCATGCTCTTCATCCCACACTATCAGTTGACATTCATCACATGACAAAAATGAGAGGTGGCATAACACCACATGAAAGGGAAAATGCTTATTTATCATCCTAAACTGAGTGTAGATCAACTGTTAATATTGGAAGATTAAAAGAAAAACACCAGCTATGCTTTAAAAATTCTTCTCAATCAGTTCTATACATTGAAACAAACCACAGAATTTATTTAACCTTTTTGGTACACTGCATCTATTGAATTTATTTTATATAATTATTTTGAGGTAAATTAGGGTTTCTTTCATTTATTTTTTTACTTTCCACAATTTTCAGCCAATTAGAAACAAAATGTATACTTTTTCATCTTTCTTGGTAACACCAAACTTTGGGTAAATTGATTTTGTGAGAAAACCTCTGGGTGATAATGGTTTTCTTTTTTTTAAATAAATGTTTCAAGTTACTTCGTTGAGTAAACCCAACTACTGAATATATTGAATGTGATAACTGTCTTGAATCCTTATGTTTATTACTTGGTGTGTATGTTCACTTGGTTCACATTTCAATTTCTTCTACTTTCCCTTACATTGTTTTCAGTAAGCTAAATTGTTGATACAATTTGTTGTCTATTGTTACAGTTTCTTTTAATGGCTTTGTCTGGCAAACATTGTTGATATATTCTGGACTGAAAAAAGAGATATCTGTACTGATGGGAAACATTCATAACAGTTAATGTAGATCATGAAATTAAATTATGGTAGCAAGCAAGACATTTTTATTATCTTACTTAAACATTTTTGGATTATCATTAGTACAGGAAGATTTGCTACTTCCTGAACTGAAGTTAGGGGTTTTTAAAAGTTGTTTCCTCTCCTTTCTTTCTCCCTTCTTGTCTTTTTAAAAGCTTTAAATGCTTGATGTAATCTACAATATATTTAGTTGTACTAGATGAATTCATTTCCTCACCTCAGTGAGAGCTGGAAATACACACTGACCAACTATAATTATGAAATGCCATCCATCAATTAGCACAATGTTTCCAAATATCTTCTTTCCACTCTACAATCTTTATTTTTCTTACATTTTAGGATGAAATCACATCCACAATGCTTAGTCAGGTGGTAATTCCTATTTAGGAGGAAAAGGTGACTTGGTTAAAAATATTCATGGGAGAACTGGAGATTCTTTGGACAATGACACAGCCCCTGATTTCAGGAGATAAATGTGTGGTCCAGTGCAATAAAAACACCACCAGTGAATAATGTACCGATATCGTTGTTCTGTTTCACTTTTGTTAGCTGGCATCATACTTCATGTGCCATCAAAACCAATAACAAACTAATTATTTTAGAAATAAAACATGCAAACATTCTTACAATCTATCTTCCATTCTGGCATTAGCTCAACTGCTAGAGGGAATTTGTATCAATAGAATTATAGGAATTATTAGGGATACATAATTTTGCAGTGCTATTTCAAATCCTAAGATTGATTACTGTTTTCATTCAGGGCAGAATAGGCATTCAAAAAGATTACTTTGAAATATTAGTATTTTGAAAATATTTTTTGAAAATTACTCTGAAAAAACCAGAAAACTATTAATCTATTTCTGCTTTCCATTTTGAAATGATGACAAAAATGGCCAGAAAATAAAATTCCCTTTCATGCACACACACTGTTTTCACTTGTTCAGTCTGATCAAGACCAATGTTCTGTGACAGCAGGGACCAATCGCATACTATAAATGGTCGATAATCAAAGAATCACTGGCACTAACAATCTGCGTAAAATGATCCATTATGTATTACTGTGAAATGCTGTTTTTTATATTTAGCATTATTTTTTTTTTTAAATTCACGTTTTATCAGTCAACAGACTTTGTTACAGATTTGTCCATTTCAAGGTATTCAAAATATCCCCTAATCACACTGTACTCAATTCTATTTCTCTGAACCTGCTGGGAAAAAAATAAAAATCTGGTACTGACTTATTGGACAGGAGGACAGAGAACAAAAATGACTTCTTCAGGGAGTCTATCAAAATATATCCCTACTATATTCACAGACACAGTATGAATATACCTAGTCTTGCCATTGTCTTGACAGAAGCTTGCTCCCAGTAAGCACTAAGGCTTGGCCAAAGTTCAGTATAACAACCACCCTGTGTCCTCTCATCTAGTTCTTTAAAGTTCATTATTAAAAGAATTATTATTATCTAGGCTTTTACCATATTCTTTAAATATATTCCACTGTGCGTCTTCCTCATTTGGGAAATGTTTGGGTTAAAAAAAAGTAATAAAAATGTTTTTTTCTTTAGAGATCATCTCTGCATCTGTGGAGTGTGTATAAGCACAGATGTAATCGTTAATTTTTTTTTTGTGCATGCACATGATAAGTGTTGAATGTGATGTGTAACTAGTCAGGGTTTTTCACTTGTCCTGACTGTAGTCATAGACTTTTGTTATATGGCAGGGAAAGTGATTCTATAATTGTGTTTGTTCTGGTTTTGCAGAAAATCATGCATTTTTGCTACACTATGGTTGCTATGGCAATGTTGAATTGATGTTTTATGTCTTCTGGTATAATTCCTGACATCACACACATATCCATATCTATCAGTAATTTTGACCCTGAATTTGGCAGCCTAGCCAGGAGGTTCACCTCAAGAAATCCTTCTACCATTTTCCGTAGCAAGAATACAGCAGTTCTGCCATTGCTGTGAGCTGTTCGAATGCAGGCATGAGTGAACTCTGCCTGACAAGCACTTTTGTAGGGACTTTGTAATGTACCAAATGGCAGCTATTCTCACCAAACGGTGTAGAACAGCCTCTACTGAGGATTTTACTTTTTGCCCCCTGACTCTACCCCACAGTTCTTATTACAATGTTATCTAGTTCTTGCAACCAAGAAGCCACATGCAGGCTGAGTTGTCCTGTTATATTCAAACATGAAGCTGAATTCATTAGCTTGTGCAGATTTTCCCATGCATGAACTTCTACACCACCCTGGAATATGAGATAACTTGCGAAAGGAAAGGTCTGAAACATGGATATATTTTGTTCACTCTTCACACTGTCACTGACTTTTGGTACGTACTGGAAGTGCCTTTAAAATAAGTTACTGCCTGCAGCTGCCTGCCTTTTCTGTCACAGTGTGGTGGCTCACTTCATGGACTAGATAAAGCTGCAGTAAAGGTAGGGCAAAGAGATATAAAAAGAAGTTGTTTTTTGGTTTGTTTTTTGTTTGTTTGTTTGTTTGTTTTGGTTTGGTTTGTTTTTTTCCAAAAAAAAGAGTATATCTTATTCCAGTTCTATCAAAAGATTCTGGAAATCAAAGGAAAATCTACTGCTTTGAGCTGAATGTACATCACTGATTTTTACGGTCTCTGTGTTATTTCCTGCCCAGTTGTGTCTAATTAATGACAAAAGAATGTGTTTTATGATTATGATGATGCAAAGGTTCCCTGGTTTTCTCATACTAGTAATAAAGCTGTGTCTGCTGAGAATGGAGAAAAAGGATCAAATGACTAACGATCTCATACATTATTACTTGAATTTGAATGATTTTGAATTAAACATTGGCAGTTATTGTATTTTAGAAAAGGAATACCTATTGCTCACAACCTCCAGTATTTACTGTTACTGGATCTGATCCTGGCTACTGCCAGAACAGTAAAAGGTACTTTCAGATGATATTAAACGGGGCAGCTGAGCATTTTTTGCAGAGTTGCGACCCTATGCAGTAAGTTTGGGAGGAAACATAAACAGAAAATATGGCAGCAGAGAGAAAGGGACTTCTATACTGCTGCATGGACAAGTTCTGCAGCAGACACCTCAAAGGCTGTAGTTAGGTCATGCAATGTATAACAATCCAGAGGGGACAGAAATTTGAGTGAAACTTAAGGGCTGTGTCCAAACACTTCTCTTACAACGTTATTGAAGGTAACTTCAAAACAAACTCAGCCTCTCTAGAGTACCAGCTCCAGGAAACTCAGGACTGATGCTTTCTTTTTCTCTTGCTCAGCTGCAGCTCCCTCCAGGGTGTACCATTACACAGCCTGAACAATGCTATCCTCACTGGTTGAGTCAGCACCAGACATCACCGAGGGCCACATGGCAGATCTCATACTGACACTCTGGAACCATTTCACAGCACACCTGTTTTACCAGATGTGATGCGTTTCTTTGGTGGTCAGGGATGAAATGACAGGGATTGCAGGTCAGCAATTTCTATTCCAGATGACCCTAGATAGAATAGAGAGAACTTAATCCTGGACCACATAGATCTGAGGTCAGAGTCCTAATGCCCAGCCTTCTGAAAGTGAGAGCTTTCTGCCTTTTTTCCATTTGCCCTAGGTAAAACCTTTGCTATCACTAATGAAATGAGTATGTTTTAACATAATTGAGGGAGACTATTTCAGCTAAACACTATTTTATTGCTTGCTCTGCTTAAGATCAGAAAAAAAAATGTAATTCTCTAAGTCTCACAAAAAAATAAGAATCCACAGTATACTGGAATTTCCAGTGACTAGAATCTAGGACAAGATAATGGCATTCCTCTTTCAAAATAAATATAAAGAACATCATTGTTTATTTATGCATAAGGTGAATCGAGGGATTTAATTAAATTACTCATCTTCTCAAGCAATGGCATGAGGATAAGACAAATTATAAGACATGACATCTGATAGCCTCTGAGGGAATGACACCAGAGTAATAATCTCCACAATTTGGAGTTCAGCAGAGATGGTAGTGTTGTAAATTATAATAAATTAGCAGTAGTAACATGATTTTAGTTATTTGTTCTGCGCTGGCCATGTCAGAGTCTGATACAAAATTAGAGCCTTCATCAGTCTCCATTATATAACCATATATAATCCATAAAAATTTCCTTATCACAAAACAAGATCAGTGCTTAAGTGCAAACTATTGTATGTGTTTACAACATGCCATATAGTAATGAAGTGTTCTTACTTTGTATCTTGGTTCTCAGAATAAGCAGTCAGATCAGGAGTTCATTATCTGAGCTGCTTCAGAGACTCATAGTCAGAAGCCTTTGACAGGAATTTATAACTCACTCAGTGGAAATAGCAGAAGCAAGGGCTAGAAGGAGAGAAATTAAGATGTTAAGAATTGTTGATAATATTGACTAATTAGGAGTGCAGTTTGATAATATTACCCTGTTTATTAACCATATAAATAATGACATTTGGAATGTTAGCAATTTTAGATGGCAACTTGCCGATTTGTGTGTCCTGTGGAACCTGCCGTGTAATATTATTCCTTTAACTTTACGTTGTTACAGCAGTATTACCAGTGCCAATTCCAGCCATTTCAAAATAAAAGAATAACAGGCTTCACTTGGATATTTTTAAATTGATTAAAACATTGTTAGACTATAAATAAACATAGGAGTAATTTTTACCTGCCTTACAAACCACATTTGCAAGCTTTTCTCCAAATCTGTGAACTTTTTGTTCCTCCCTGAAGATTAGACTATTTAGCAATCTAAAAGCACCATCAGTGGGGACTTTGGCACAAACAGCTTCCCTAATGATTAACATCACTGATATCACCAAGAGAGCTGAGCCTCACCTACAGCATGCCCTGCATTATACTAAACACAGTTGTCAATCTACTAATGGCCAAACTAATAATTTTTTTATAATTACTTGTTATCCAATATATGTAGGTGACTTGTTTAAAATGATCCTGCAGGAGAGATTAGCTATGAGATTAATTATCTCTCAGGATGGCATTGAAGAGACAGATTCCTTTGTCCCTTTCTGAACTCCACAGAGGGGGGTTTCTGGCATTAGGCACATCTTGGCACTCCCTTGGAAGTGTAGCCACCAGGATGAAAGGGACAGTCTTGCTCCAACCAATTTGGTGAATTTATTTGAAGAGGGTCAGCACAACACAAGATTCTGATTAAACCTCCCAAATTGCTCCCTAGCCTGGAAGTGCGTAAGGCATCTGTGCCATTGGAGATCTCCAGAACTGTCCATGTTTGCTGGAACTGTCTTAATTGAAATATTTCCCTGAGTCACTGTACTCCAAGCACCTCAATAGATGAAATGATTAATTTACCAAGATTTCTGTAACAGTGTCAGACCTACATCTCTCAGTTACTTTTCAGAGCAAACACAGGTTCCAGGCACACTCAGGACCTACCACCTGCTGCAGCAAAAACATGCGCACGCTGGGGGCTCAGCAAGTGCCCAAGCCCTCCTGAAAGAGAGAAGGAGCTCTTGTACCAATCCTTGCAGCCTGGAGGGCTCAGTCTGGGCTGACCATGCTCTTGTGTAGTGCACACAGTGATGCCAAGCTTAGCTGTTCCTAAGCATGAGGAGGATGCTTGGGACCCCAGCTATGATCTGGTAGCAGCGTGGATGGAGAACACACAGGTAAGAAATCCACAAACACACTAAGGTCTTTCTGTCCTCTATTTCAGTACCCTGTTTCCCAGCACTTGTGACTGTATGTCAGCCTTTTAGCTCCAGTCTGCAATAGTGATAGTTTGAAATAGGCACTTAGATCCCAGCTGAGGGTGAGATTTCAGATGAACTCTATTAAGCTGAGACCCATTGCTAGCTATTATCATACCTTTAAATATTTCTGTATCAGAGCCAAACGTTGATTAGATAGTTCATGTATATTTGTCCATATCAGAAGTTACATCAGAAGAAACAAAAGAATTGGATTTCTGCTGAAAATATCAACTTCAGTACCTGTAGTTACACAGCCCAAGTACATGCCGAGATGTTATCTATCCATTTTCAGCTTCTACTGGTGGCAGAGGGACTCAAAGTGCTTGTTAACTTTAAAAATCAGACTAAAATTATTTAGGTGCTTTATCATGGATTTAGGTCCTTGCCTTTGTGTTGGGATGACATATAAGCCTTTTCAAGGTGGGAATGAGAAACACTCCACTTTTTCTACTACATATAAAATAATTAATAATGGAAATGGCTGTAAAGTAGAAGAAAGCCTCTTAGGCTGAAGTCCTGACAGATTTGTGATGTAGTGTTAGCCACTTGTTCATGGCAAAGTCTAGAGTACAAAGCTGGCTGAACGATGAATGATATTACTCTTGAAATGTATGGCAGAACTTCTTTGCTCTTCTCTGCTAGAAACTATGCTTATCTCCAGACTACTGCAATTAGAGTTTTCAAAGATACACGGCTCACTTGACATTCAATGGTCCTTTGTTTGAAGCCACAGCTGTGATTCTAAGAAACAAATCCCACAACATCAGGTGAGTCCAATGTATCCATGTATGGCTTCCCTCAGAGGCAGTTCTCTTGTTAAATATTCAAACACAGAGAGTTCATGTTCTATCATTAATATAAGCATTAACAATAATAGTTGCAGGAAGGAAGCTCCAGTGATGTCTTCTCCCTTATAGTATTTTTGCCTTGCTAAGACCTGTTATATCAGTCTCCAAAGGAGGGAGCACTAGCTATTTTTCTTTTCCAGTCCTTAGAGTCACTATGATGTCATCCGTTTAAGGACTTCAGTGCTTTTCTGTGCGAGAGATGCTATGAGAACAACCGAAGTCATGCAATTCTGAGGTCTTTTGTTCTGCTGCAAAATGGTTTAGGATCCATCTGCAGGCTAAAATAATCTAGATTTCAGTGAGTCTGAGTGTCAGCTGGCATAGCTTTATAGATATGTTGTTACTACTAGCTACCTATGATTATAATCCTGCTCCTCATCTTCTAGGCATGAGAGCAGTAAAAATTGTTCTTTTCATATCCACGTCAGAGAGTGGTACTCACAACATTCTTTCCCCCTTTTGGTCTTTGATGTAGCTGTACTACTCATCTTCCTTTTAGTCTTTCAGATGCCACAGAGGACACAAAAACATACTTTGTTGGAGAGAATCATAAATATCATGGCAACTTCATATGAAGATAGCGGCACATTTAGAAGAACCTACGAGAGCAGTAAAATCTTTTGAACTGGTGTGCCATCATTAAAAAGAAAAGAAAAAGTAGTAGGCAGGTGTTTTATTAATGATACAGCTTTGTATATTTCTTTTGTAAAAATAATACAATGTATAAGATGCATTCCCATCCTCAGGAGGATATTAGGCAATTGTTCTCCTGTAGTGATATGACTATCATAATCTCAAATACTGTTTATACACACTTATTGATGTTTTACAGTAGCTCAAGAACATTGCTTGTATTGATTTAATCCTTGTTTTGGTGATGGCAAGGCATTATATAGGTATAGTCTATTGGTTTAGACTTGGCACACTAACCTTAGCTCTTTGTCTGTGTGTGCCTCTAAAGCAAAGGCATCATTCCTCTGGTCATAGGCAATGATCAGTGACTGAACTTCAGAATGGCTTTCAGCACTAGTAGGAAATAAATATAGTGACTAATCTTTCAGTTTCCTCTATATATTCCTGCAAAATCATGGCTCTGGGGGAGGGACACCATTTCCCCCCCCCCCCCCCCCCCCCCCCGTTTCCTTTTCATGGGAGAACAGAAGTAATTGAACTTAAATATTCCCAAAAAGCCAGATTTTTCAGTTTGCTTGGTATTTTGTTCACTAGAAGTCTTACTGATGTCAATGGTGAAATTTTAATAAGGTGCTACTTAACATAAACAAAAATAATAGTGTCTGGATCATAAAGAACATGCTTCAGATATCTCTATGATCAAAAGTACATAGTATAAAGTATATAAATGGCAACTCATACATTGGGTGTATGGAGAGCACAGTGTACAGCTGGCTTATTTGGATACCACTGCTCATTATATGTGTTAACTGCTTCTTGGCAGTTATTCCTACAAACCTTATTAGGGATTGTCTTTTTTATGTTTTAGACATAAAAGACTGCACAAATGGAAAGCAGTCAATAAATTTCAGATACTTCAGTTATGAACGATCTGAATGGTGTGACTGTGCAGGGCTGGGCATGTGGACAAATCATGCAAACCTGAAGCAAATAGCCTAATGCAGCTGCAAGCATGTGTTTGAAGGATGGGGCGTATGCAGACTACATTGAATAGCAGCTTTGAGAAAGGTGAGAAAAATGTCCTAATTCATCGTGTTAATGTTGTGATCGGGATTATAGCTTTTAGAGGTTGTGCTGAGCACTGAATTTGTAAGATCAGACCCAGCACAGCTTAGCTCACTTGTATTATTTACAATCCTGGCATAACGAGAAAGCAAAAACATTCACAGGCCCAGCTGTAGTCTCCCCTATGTGCTTGCACCCAGCCCAGTGTGCTCCTCCGACCCATCGCCACTCCAGCCTCCTCTCTTGTTCCCCACATAGAGAGATGGCACACTCACTCTCTGAAGGGAGAAATAGTGTTTAATAAGAAGAATAGGGTTTAATAAGAAGTCTCAGTCAGGCTAGTGTGCTGACTCATATATACTTGATTGGCCACTTTTGTCCCTTTTTCCCTCTTTTCCTATGCTTGCTCCTCCCTGGATTCACATTGATTCCTCCCTTTCACTGCCTTTGGTCCTTTTGCAAAATACCTCATTGTGTATTTCCACAATACCCTTAAAACATCTCGAAATAAATTTTGTGTAGTCCCAAAATTCTCTTCCACCTGTATCCCATAATAAGCCCCATAAGTCTTTAGGCAATCAGCCCATCAATTTGCCGAAATCTCGAGAGAGTTGCTTTGGTTGGCTCATCTTGCCTGAGATTGATGGGACATTGAGCAAAGATCAGATGATGTATAGACTTCCTTCTGAAGACTCCTGATGTTTTTCTCTCACTTTTCTGACTGAAGCTATTTACACTCAAAAGCCAAACTCTGCTCTTTTGTCACATATGCTCAACATATAATGTTATTTGTTCACACTGAGGTATGAGATCACCATTGACTTTAGTCAGAGCTGACTCTAAAAGCTCTGTTTTATATATCTGCTTGTGGTAGTTGGCAATTTCAATGTCAGCACCTGCCTGCGCTTACTAGAAAATTATTTTACACTGAGAGTCTTGGCAATGAAAGTAATGAAAAGGACAAATGAGTTTTTATCTTTCATTGTTGAACATTCCAGGAAATCAAGATATTACCATGAAAAAAAGTAAGATGTTAGAAACTAATGGGAATAGTTTTTTTTTAAGAAAAATCATTTAACCTCAGAAAAAATAATCAGGTAGCTTTTAATTTAGAAATTTAAACCAAAAAAGTAATTGAAGTTCTCTTTTCCTATTCCTCATTTTCAAACACTAAGATGACCAGTACACTTATTTTAATACACGTAAATTTTATAAACCAATCAATCATTAAACTTACAAAAGAGTAACCTGGATCAGAGTCCTACTGACACAAAATTATTAATCTTACATTCCTCTGAGGACTAACTGGAAACTGAAATATCAGGGATGGGGCAGGCAGCAAAATAAGATTGTCAACAGAGTAGAGTAGCAAGAATTAGAAAGAGGTGAGAGTGAATGTCTTGCGTTGGCTGCCCCTGCACTGTGCGTTTGGCCAGGCTCTGAGCACAGCCTGGGGACATGGCCAAATGCGTAAGCCACAGCTGGTCCCCACCAGTTCCTACCGACACAGATGTGTAACCTGAAGTGGCAAGCAGCGACTAGGAGCTGAGAGCCAGTGGAGCTATCAGCTCTCACCTCTCAGCAGAAAGCAATAGGTGCCTGCCTGAGTCTTCCTTCCTTAGGGCTCACCTGCAGAAAACCAAAGGGGTTGGTTCCCTTCAAACTGGGGATGGAGGAGAGATCACACAGCCCAGAAACTGTTTAAGATGCTTAACAATTCACCTCCCAACTCAGTTAAGTACTGGAGGGCACCCAGGCTTGCCCAGGAGGCTGTTTCATCTCTGAGCTGCAGCCCTTCATGCAGATTTCAAGTCCTGAGCTGAGGAAATGCATCCCAGGTTTAGGAATTTGCAGTGTGCTCAAAGTCCCAGGTGTAGGGTGATTAAAAAAGTTTCTCCTAGTTACAGCTTGCTGGGGGGTAACCTATTTGGCAGCTTGTCAGCCATGTAATGTAAATATAGACTTGGCTACACTGATATATGGAATGAATTTCAATGAAAATAAAATCACTGTGGAAAAAATGTGTACCATATACTCATCTACAACTGTAATTTTGAAGACTGTCTCCCTTGTATACATGTGCAGCCTTCTTTTAGTGTTTTCAAACTCACTGGAAAACTCAAAAGGAAAAATACACATCCCTGAATTAAAAAAAAATCTATCATCTCACATGTTCCTATACTACATGAGGAGCATGTGAATTTGAAGTGAAGCAATTCTTTGAGCTCTACAGATCTAAAATAGGTTCAACCATGTGTGAATTTAGTGGTTTTGAATTAATATAAGCCTTTGTGAAACTCATAAATCATCTAGAGTTACATTTTCATCAGAGTCAACTTAACAGTGTTATCCCTGAACTCATAAACATAAGAAACTTAAAATGAATTTATATAATAAATTGTACACAGAATACTGTGAAAGCTGGGGCAACATTATCTAGCTCTCTGCAGCAAAACAGGAATGATTTAAGCCTCAAATTTTGTTAGGACTGTAGTATAGAAATTGAAAATATAATGTTGTGAATTTTTTTTTGATTGCTGTAATGATCATTATTGAGCAAGTGGATATGCATACCGTGAATGGGAAGTTTTAATTAACTGCTGTCAAGGTGAACATTCATCCTATTAAAATCTCTATGGCTACTCAGTTATTCAGTCAGGGCAAATTTTGTAATGTAACTGGAAAGATATGAAGTATCCTGAACTTTGCTTGAAAAACCTCAGTGCTTTGCAAAATTGGCGTTTCCATTTTTGAAATACATTTCGCATTAAAAGGAAACACCATATATTATGGCCGAAAGGAAGTATGGCAGAGAAAGCAAAACATCTTATAAGCCATAGAAATATTTGAAATATACTGAGGAAAAACTGCATTTAGCAACAGAAAACACTTTTTAAAAAATCCTCTCTGAGGAGTGTATTTTACAATGTCATCAGACATGGAACATTAGTTAAACAAACACCTGATGCATTGTGGTCATCTATTGCCTTATTTGTATTTTTAAATTTCTTTTTATTATTATTATTTATTATTGTCCAGCATGCCTCCAAAGGGAAGATGTGGTGTTGAAGAGGAGCAAGTCACAGAAGTTGAAATACAGGCCTGGATTGAAGTACTTTCATTCTAAACCCTCTGGGATCTTTAATCGCTTCATCTGCTCCCTCATCTGTAAATTAAAAACAACATAAAAAGCTTTTTCTCCTTTCTGGTACATTTTAAGGAATCAATATCTTCTGCTCATGAAGCACTTGAACATGTAAGATGCCTAAATATTAAAGTGATGAGAAAAGTGTAGGAATTCAGGTTGACCAAACCAGAACTGATCTCAGTAGACAAATCTAGTGTGTCTATTAGAAAATCTTCTGCAACACAAATGAGAAACACTGTTGGTGAGCTACCAATTTAATATTTTCACATTAGTGTATGAATGGATGATATATAGCACAAAAAGCACATTCTTATCTTCAAAGAAACTGCTACTATTTTTATTCAGAACAGTTTTCAGATTTAAGTGAGTTTTTATTCTTTTTCTTAATCTTGCTCATAGTTTTCTTGTGTTTAGCATGTATACTACAATATCTTAGTCTTATTTTGTCTGTTGAAAGTAGGTCTTTATTGGTTAGACCTTTACAGTTTTGCTGAAGCTTATGCTTTATGATTCTGTCTGGGGAATAACACATCTTTCCTCAACATTACACCAAGTATGTTATCCAACGGCCACAAGAGAATATTCACAGTTCAATAAACATACTTTTATCAAAAGCTATAAAACAAATTGGCTGGGGTCATTTAAGACCGTAACTTCACAGATACACAGCAGGTGGTCTTTGCTGTACCCTATGTAGTTTTAATAATTTAAGGTAAACAAATAATTCGTAAGTCACAAGTTCAGCAAGATTTAACACTGTGGAAAAGGACTAATAATCATGCCATATAATAAATAAACCAAACACTAAAAGACAGTGAAAACAACTCCCATGGTAAAATCACATAAGGTAATGTAAAAGCATGCAAGGGAACTCAGTGATAGGTCTTTAATATTTTAATGTAAAGAAATACAAGAGTGAGAAATATCTAAGAATGTTGTGAAGAGGTCCCTGGAGCAGGACAGAGCATATCCTACTGCCCTTACTTTTCTAGTAGGGTCTAGGGAAACAACTTGGGGAAAATTATGCCCAACAGTAAAACAAGGAGCTAAAAAGAGGCTCCGAAAAATGAGATTTATACCGCTGCAAATGACTTTTTTTTTAACCTGTAAGTTCTGGTCTTTACAGAGGAAGTAGATTAAGAACTGACTGGTATGTGAGGGGAACCCTCCATGACCAAGGACAATTTACAGATGTCTGGGATCTTTCAGAAATAGAAAAAAAAAAAAAGTTTGAATACAGTAAGCTAACTAGGGAGGCAGAGGCAATGCTCCTGTATAATTCCTCTCTAAGGAAAGGAAAGAAGGAGAAAACAAAAAGAATAGACATGGATCACTGTTACCAAGAGGGGTCAAGAGATCTGCAGAGACAAAAGCAAAAAGGACCTTACAGTTCCTGGGGGACCAATACTGCAGAAGAGGCCACATCCAGTCTAACAAGGTCAGTAATGCTTGTGGCAGTTGGGAAGCTGTAGAAGTGTGAAGCTCTCCAGACAGCAGCAACAAGGAGAGCAAATAATGTGTCCTTTGTACTTCTGCCCAGTCTTTTTCCCTTTGGGGGTTACTTGAGACAGATCTAGTTGGTATGTCTCAAGTAGAAAAAACATCTGATTCATCATTCAATGTGCAGTCTCCCACCTTGTTTGCACGTCTCTTAGAAACAGCTTTATTACAATCAGCTTCATTAATGAGGTATAATTGAAAACTTAGAAAAATTGCACCAAAAACATAGGTCTTCCATCCCTTGAAGGACCTCCTTGGCTATAATGTGCATCAAAGAATCCTTGGTGTTGCTTATAGGAGAACACGTTTCAGGTGAAAGTAAGTGAATTGTCTTGCTTGTATCTGCATCCTTAATATGCATGAAAGGCAGTTTATGACAAGCCCCATTCCTCAGCACCAGTAGGATGCTTTGATGAAGACTACCTGCTATTTACTGTTTGAGGCAGGTTATATTTTCAGTAAGTTCAATGGAACGACCTCAGTTGGACTTAGACTTCCTGGAGATTTCACAGGTAATGGATGTGAAACCATTTATTATCAAAAGTATAAATTCACCTGCTCAAGAGATTTACATTTATTTCAGTATAAAATTAATTTAAACTATAACACAGTTGCTACACTGCAATGAATTACATTTTCTACATAGAGCATGGTAAAATTAGTTCTCCCATAACTGGCATCACATTGAGACTCTGTTTGAAATATTTACTTGTCATCAAAAGGTTTCTAATAAGACTAAAGCTTTTCATGTTCATTCTTAACCATGCAATGCTTGTTTTTTTCCAAGAAAAAAATGTTGAAACAACCTCTGGCCATCCTCGAACACTGAAGGCTTTTTTTCTTGTCTCATAATTATTTGGGGTTTTTTTCTTCTAATTTTCTTTTACTTTTACATTTACATGGCATTTGTTCTTGTACTGGGTCTGGCTGAGCTGGAACTGTTTTTCCCCTACAGCAGCCCTCCTGGTGCTATGGTTTATGCTGGGAGCTGGCAGGGTGTTGATAGCACCCTGGTGTTGTGGCCACTGCTGAGCAGCGCTTACACAGCACCAAGGCTCTTCCTGACATTCTCCCCAGTGGGACGGGGGGGGGCAAGATCTTGGGAGGGGACACAACCAGGACAGCTGACCCGAACTGACCAAAGGGATATTCCAGACCATACCCCGTCTGCTCAGTATAAAGCTGGGAGAAAGGAGGAAAGGAGTGGGGTCACCCTTGGTCCTCCGAGGCAACCACTACGTGTACGGGAGCCCTGCTCCTGAGAAGGCCCGACAGCGCCTGGTCATGGGAAGGAGAGAATAAATCTGGTCTCTTTTTTTTTGCTTCCGTGCACGGACCTTTGCTTCGCTTTGCTTATAGTAAAACTGCTTTTGTTTTACACACAAGGGTTGGTCTGTCTTATTTTCTTTCCCCTCTTTGCCCTGCTGAGAAAACAAGGGGAAAGGGGAGGGGGAGTGATAGAGCGACTTGGTGGGGACCTGGCATTTAGCCAAAGTCAAACCACCACAGTTCTCATCAATGAAAGATAGCATTAAAATAGCTTGGCTTTTGATTAACTGTTTTATGTCGTTATACCTGACGATCTCAAACTGTGTGCATATTGTGAGGCTTCTGTTTTAGAAATAAAGAAGACATGAAAAGCAGAAGAATGTCTTTGCAGTTATGGTATTGAACTGGAAGAGAGAAAGCACTGAAATTAACACATGTTTGCATGTTTTTCCCCTGTGCTCAGATGAGAACTGTGTACCTACCTCTTCCGCATACCTTTAAAGCTTTGTTCTGAAGTATAACCAGAACTCATGCCTAAGTATTCAGGTCTTATTCTAAGAGCGATCTATGGCATAGTGCTGAAGGTTTCAGTCTGTAGATGAATTGCCATTCTTCATTACATTCTCTTTACCTCTTAAATTCATTAAGCAGAGTTGCTAGTGCCCCTGTCTGTTATAATTTGGTTCAGCAGAAAGGCTTGCTTCCTATGGTGATGGATGAGTGATTTATCATCCGTGGTGCTACAAGTTTGAAGTTAAGTATATCAGAGTAAGTGGTGCACCAGTGCAGCCTTACTCCTTTCTGAAAATAATCTATGACGTAGCACTGATGTAATCTGCTTTATTTCTTACTTTTTCCAGTCTATAAAGGTAAAGGTATCTTTGGAGTGGTAGTGGATCTCATTTACTATGAGGTAAGAAAGAACAGAAATATAGAATATTGCAAGATGAGAAAGAAACTTTAACATCTATGATTTCATTCTTACACTTAATTTTTATCCTGGAAGCAAAGCTCATAGTAAAATATTTTTTTTAATAATCTAAAGATTATTGGTGTCTTTATTCTTGATTCAATATTTTGTAGATTTTAGAGTTGCTTTTCATTCAGTCTGTGCTCTCAAACACGTGTCTGACATTTATACAAGTAGATTTCAGCAGCTAGCAATAGTACTTTCAAAGTTGTGCTTGTGTCATTAAATGTTTCCCTTTCTCTTCTTTTGTAAAATATAAAGATCTCCTCTGTCCTTCACCAAGCTAATCTCATACAACTTAACGAAGCTAAGAGCCCTATGTATTAGTTTGGTTGTATCATGACTATACCACTACATAGTGACTGTTTTTAATGGTATTTTGCAAGCTGAAAAATGAGAATAATGATAGTTCAGACAGCTAAAGACATACATTCTTCCTGAAAAGTAATGCATTTCCGTTGTTTCTCTGCTAATTCTTTTTCATAGCAATGCCAGGTTAGAACACAATGTAATTTGTTAGTAATAGGTTCTATATTAGTTTCATAGTTACTTCTCTGAATTATTTTAAAAATGAAATTAATTATTAAATATTTATTGAGAATAATCATAGTCTTCTGCTATCCCTAATTGTCCTTTATCACAACATTTAATAAATAAGATCATTAGGTGCATCAAAACCTTAATGTCTAAGGAAGTCAGCAAATACTGCTAGGCACTTCACCCATTTTTTGGCCTCCCGTATGGTATTTTGGTATCAACACAGACTCTTAACATAAGGATGAGTGAGAAGTAATTTAAAATACTCCTCTTGTGCCTTTAGGAGAGCATCCTTCTGTTCCTTTAATACAGCTTTTGCAATAGAATGTCTATTATTGTACCTTGAGAGGCCTTCCCCAGTGGCACGGCTTGATCTGGCACAGCCTGTGTGTCATGTGAGGGGTTGTTGGAGAACGGCTTGCAGAGAGCAAGGCCACGGGTCTCTGCAGAAGCTGATTGCAGCCATCTGAGGTAAACAAAGGAAAAAACCCAGGGTACAGTTATGCTAACAACAGACTGTTATGTTAACAAAGAGAGAAACTGAGGTACATTATGACCTTGTATATGATAAAGGAACGGCCCTGGGAGAAAAAACAGGTTCAGAAGAGGGAAGATGTTGTGACATATCTGAAATGCCACAAGGGGCTGGGATATTATAATGTAGCTTTTTACATGTATCCAATAGATTTGTGAGTAGTATGCATGATTATTGTAGAGTGCTTATATAAGGTGTGATTTCTTCCAATAAAGTTGAAGCTTGCTCTATCATTCACATTGAATCGGCTGCTTGCTTCCTCCGCCCGCCGCAAGGGGTGAAGAATATTGTAGCTCATTCCCTGTTGCTGGAATAATTTCTAAGGATCCAGTTCCTCCCACACAGGTACAGCAGGAACTATGTACTCTTTTCACTGAGCCACATCAGTCTATTTGGACTTTTCTTATTTTCCCTGTTCTCTCACTCCAGTTCTGAGCTCAACACTAACTTTAATGACATGCATTCCTCTGTAGGATACCAAATACTGCTAATCACAGAACCCACCCACTTCCGACCTCTCCTGTGCTCTCACTAGAGCCTATGGAGAATTTTACAATAGTAGAAGATGCACATAAAAGAAAGGGCAGAAATGTATCTGTTCAGATAAAATGAAACTACAAAGATTTCATGGATGGGACAGACTTTCAGGTCAGTATAAGAAGAGCCAGTCCATAATCATCAGACATATATTTTTCCTAAAGCTGTAGATTGTTGCAATAATGTAAATTGACTTCTCCCCCAGCTCCAGCTTTTCGATGGAACCTCATACTTTTAGCTCTTCATTTTGTCTCTGCCCCTCTCTGATTTAATCTGAGTGTAGTTCTTTTTTGCTTTAGAATAATTTCACTAATGTATCTGCTGCAGATCCTCTCTGAAGGAAAATCTGTGACCCTTTGCAGGTGCCAATCCCTGTTTAAGGTCCAGCTGAACCCTGCACTGCTCCTTTTCCTCCATGCCTTGAAGTTCTTTTGCATTCCTTTATCAGATAGGATAATTCCTTCCTCCAAATATTCTACACTTTGAGGAAAAAATTTCAGTTAAGTTCTAGACTACATAGTATGGGAACAGGACAATCACATTTCCCCTGCTACTGGGACTTCCAAAACTGGTTTGTTCTGGACAGGAGTGAGGTTAAGCAATGTTTTTTAGGCCATCCTTGGGTATAATTTTGTTTACCATTTATTTTTAAGATTATGAATTTTCACAACAGCATAAGAGATGTTTATGAAAATCAAACTAACATGAAGTCACACCCTGTACAAAATCAACTTTACAAAAAAAAAAGTAATTTCAGTGTCAAACAACTCTTCATGATATTTCTAAAAGCTAACAATTCAGCTAAATTTAAATTTTTATTTTAATTCTATATGCATTGTCTGCAGTGTATGTCAGTAACTTTCTGGCAGTTGAGGAACCTAAATTTTTATGCTTTGTTAGTGAGAAAAAGATGGAGCTATATTTGAAAGTCAATATTAAATCCTTTATACATTATATTTCCCTGAAGTATTTATTCTTTTACAACTATTTTTCTTTTTAAAAATGTTATTGGTCTTCAGTGTTAAGGGACATCTATAACAATATTTGTATTTATTTCTCATAATCAGTTTCATTCTTTATATTTCATGAAATATAAACTTGCTCTATTTTCATGGTGGAAGAGCTGGGGTTATTATTTTATAAGGCATGCAAGATGTTTCTGAGAGGATATTTTGGTATTTTTAACAGAAGAGAGGTATGTTTTTCTTTCTGCTCTGGATTACTATGCAAAGAGAATCGTCAAGCTGAAATATCACACCTCTGAGGTTACAAGCATGCCATAAAAAAAGAAGTGTTGTGAAATATTGAAATCATCATAACCACTGGCAATACTAAAAATAAACATACAAACAAATAAGTAAATAAATTAAATAAACCTTAAGCCTACAAAAAGGAGCTCTTACACATTAAATCTATAGCAGAAAATGCTATGGTTTTAACAATTATTTTTTTTTTTCAATACTACAAGAGGACTGGGGAGTGGCTACCTCTGATTATTTTCTGCCTCGGGTTTCTTTTTTGATTTTCTTCTGTTTGGGGTTCAACTACACAATCTCCTTCATTCCTGTTACCAAAAAATGTGAATATCGTTTGCTTAGCTGTTGTCCAGTTTGTTCAGAATACAGGGCTGCAAGCCATATCCCTTACCTTCTTCTCCATATCCAGCCCTTCTTCACCCAGCCAATGACCCTCTCTCTGGTTCCGCTGACTATTGCTTTTGCTTCTTTGCATAATAGCCCTTTGACTCTGCACCTCATACTGACTCGCTCATCTCACCTTGCATTTCTCCCCTCTATGTTCTACTTTGTTCAAATGGGAAAGGTAGAAACCTACTTGATTTTCTTTTTTGTTCTTTGCATGTGCTTTCTTTCAAGTCATATATGATGATTAAAACCTTCCTTCTTACCCCACTCACACTACCTGATCTTAATTTCCTTATAATGCTAGCTGACATTTCAATCTCCAACCCAAAGAAAATTAAACCTTATTATTGTCTCACTATATATATACATGTAACTAAATGTGGATCTATGCTAATGCTTGGAATCATAGCTAAATCTATGTTGCATTTTGAATTTAGGCCTAGGTTAGTGTTCATATTTGCTTTGTGTTCATCATATGCAGATATAAATCCACTAAAGATACAGTTTTTTAGGTAAATCTATTAGCAACTGGTATAGAAACTTTTGGACATGTGGCAAAGACCCAAATATGTACCCCACTGAAGGTAGATTGATTTGGGCCATGTCGTCAGTAACCATGATAGGCCTCTTTGAAGGACTCTTTTGAAACCTCCACAAAGACCATTAAGATGCTTTTCTAAAGAATTTTAAAATTACAGGTGATTTTAATTTGTCAGTTTTGAATATGAAGCAAATATCTGCTGTGACACTACAAAGAGCCTCTGAGTCATTCTGTAGTAACTCTGTATATAACGGCCAGGAAAGGTGAGAGAATTCCTTTCAGGCTTTAGCCAGGAGTGCCTCCAGCATACATCCAGAGGGAAAACCAAAAGCACAAGGCCAGGATACACTGGTAGTCCACAGCCTGTAGTGATTAACGGTTCAGAGACTTCTTGAGGGAGAGATTACATCTTCATAATTAACAGTCCTCAGTGGACTTTTCTTTGCTGAATGTGTTCTGTTACTTTTGAACATTTGCTATACAAAATGTCCCACAGACGTTTCATAGCTGGCTATCACACTGTATGAGGAAATACATCCTTGCTTTACTTTGAGCCTACCTCTTTCCGGTTTATATGATGCCCATTAATTTTTGTATTGGAAGAGAGAGTGAGTGGGTCCCTACTCACCATCTCAATGTCTTTCAGGATTTTCTGAACCTCTGCTGTATTCCCCTCAAGTTGCTTTTTTCCAGTCTGAAGTGTTCTGGTCCTGGTCTTAATAAGTTCAGTGGTTTCTTACACAGAAGTAATTCCATACCTTTAGTCATACTATTTTTTTCTCTGCACTTTCCTATCTCTGTTATGTCCTCAGGGAAACAAAACAATATTCAAGTTATTATCTCATACCTTTGTGCCCAGTAAGATCATGATGTAGAACCTCCTGGAAACTAAGCTAAGGCACATGGAAAATAAGGAAGTGATTGGAGATAGCCAACAGGGTTTTACTAAGGGCAAATTGTGCCTGACAAATTTGGTGGCCTTCTGCAATGGGGTTACAGTGTTGATGGATAAGGGAAGTTGGTGTCATCTACCTGGACTTGTGGAAAGCATTTAACATTGTCCCACAGGGCATTCTTGTCTCTAAATTGGAGAGACAAGGGTTTGACAGTTAGACTGTTTGACGGATAAGGTAATGGCTGGCTAGTTGCTTTGAGTTGCGGTCAATGGCTTGATGTCCAAGTGGAGAGTGGTAACTGGTGTTTCACAGGGGTTGGTACTGTGACCAGTGCTGTTTAACATCTTTGCTGGTGACATGGACTGTGGGACTGAGCGCATCCTCAGCGAGTTTGCTGATGATACCAAGCTGTGTGGTGTGGTCGACACACTGGAGAGAAGGAATGAGAGGTGGGCCTGTGTGAAGTTCATGAAGTCCAACACGGTCAAGTGCAAGGTCTTGCACATGGGTTGGGGCAATCCCAAGCACAAATACAGGCTGGGCAATGAGTGGCTTGGGAGCAGATTGTGGAGAAGGACCTGGGCATATTATTGGATGAAAAACTGACTATGAGTCATCAATGTGTGCTTGCAGTCCAGAAAGCCAACCATATCCTGGGCTGCATCAAGAGGAGTGTGTCTAGCAGGTCAAAGGAGGTGATTGTCCCTCTCTACTCTGCTCTCATGAGATCCCACCTGCAGTACTTTGATCAGGTCCAGGGCCTCCAGCGTAAGAAGGACATGGACATGTTGGAGTGGGTGCAGAGGAGGGCCACAAAGCGGATCAGAGGGTCTGGAGGACCTCCCTTACGAGGACAGGCTGAGAGAGTTAGGATTGTTCAGCCTGGAGGAAAGAAAGCTCTGGAAGACCTTATAGTGGCCTTCCAGTACCTAAAGGGGACCTAGGGAGAGACTCTTTATCAGGGTGTGTAGTGATAGGACATGGGGTTATGGTTTTAAACTGAAAGAGAGTATATTTGGATTAGATACACAGAAGAAATTCTTTACTGTGAGGGTGGTGAGACACTGGCACAGGTTGCCCAGAGAAGCTGTGGCTGCCCCCTCCCTGGCAGTGTTCAAGGCCAGGTTGGACGGGGCTTTGGGCAACCTGGTCTAGTGGAAGGTGTCCCTGCCCATGGCAGGGAACTAGATGATCTTTAAGGTCCCTTCCAACCCAGACCATTCTATGATTCTATGATATAGGGTGTCATGGATTTATTTATACAGATATATCATATTTTTTGTTTATCATATGTTTTTTCTAGTTTTCCAATAATTCCTAAAATTCCATTTTCTTTTTTTTAGTGGCTATTAAAGACTGAAATGTTCTTTTCATAGTTCTGTGTATTAGAAATCAAGGTCTTATTTCTTACAAATGCAAAATATTTTTTTTTCCCCCATTGAACATTACATCTCTTTTCATGGAATTTCACTTGCCATTTTATCATTTCTTTGGTATTGGCACTCATCTTTTCCATTCTGAAGATGTCAGCAACATTAGAAATATTTTTCACCTAACTTTTACAAACCCTGCAATGCAGATATTGACTAAATGCTGGTTTTGATTTTGAATTCAGTTGGAGGAAACCTGCCTTTAAAATATGTAACTCCTAAAACAAGTAATAAGTTCACACATATCATTCTCATAAAACTGAACTAAATTGTAATATGAAATAAAATGATGCACACAGACTAATGTTTGGGTATTTGTTTAAATGAAGTAGAACATCAAGGTTCAGGGTTTTTTTCTTGCTACCTGTTCAAGAAAATGTCATGAAAGGAAAAAAACTTCTAGTCCATCATCTGGTCTATGAGTAAATAACAGTTTTGTACTATTGAAAATCTCAATGAGTAATGAGAGCTTAAAATTTATTCTCAGAATGACTCCAGCTTGATTAAAAGAAGCACAGCTGAAGTTCCCATAAACACTCAGTCTCTTGGGATTCAAAGATCATCATGTATTTGTCCGGATTTAGAGCTAGATAGTCATTATTATACAACTGATAGTGAAGAACACAGAAAATGAGCAAGACTTAAGAATAAGTATAATCATTAGCTAGTAGATATGTGGCTTGTGATGATGAGAATGAGTAGACTGGTTGCACTTATCAGTAAGTCACGTCACTCTAAATTACAACAGACCTTGCACTCTCCAAAATTAAGAGAGAAATGCTTTTGCAAGCATCAGTGAAAAACTAGAATAATTGATATAAGGCTAGCTGTGGTTTTGCAGAAGTTTTCTTATCACCATAGTGATGTAAGATGTCATGAACACTGTTCATAAACATATTTTCAGAATAGCATTTTCAAATAAACCTCTTGAAATCTGTTACTGGCAGTCAATATGAATATAACTGATAAATATGGCTGATAAAGACAGCAAAAATGTGCCACAACATTGTTCTTATTCATTATGTAAGTCACTCAATAGTGGTTTTGTATCATTATCATTCAATTCTAAGTGAATTCAGTACCTACATTATTATTCTCATGACTATTCAGAGCACTATTAAGAATGTTCAGAAACATGAATGATTTGAACTTTGGAAGTGTATTCTTGTTTGTGACTGATGATGTAATATTAAAGGAGATATCAGCCTGCACAGTTTAACAGAGGGCAGAAAATAAGAGTGACTATTTGCCCAGCTGATATAGTATATGGAACAACAAGATAGATTATAGCTAAACTGTTATTTTCTCTTTAAGATTGCACGAGGGGGTTGTTTTCCTTATTTGTGATAGAATTTTAGAATTACAGGTGATATAAAGCAAGACTGAAGAATTTCTCCACAAGATAATTATCTCTATATTCTGTCATTTAAAAGATGTGAAATTGTTTCTTGTTATTAGCAGTTTAGTACAATAGTAAAGTCTATTAGCTGCTATATTACATGTTTGAGTCCTTTTATGTATATATATTTTTTTAAGATCTTAAATTTAGGACCATCTGAACTTATAGGTACTGTGTTTATGAAAAATAAGTTCACTGTATGATAAAGTATAATAAATAATTGAATACAGATCCTCTGATCATGTGTCACTAAAAACATCCTACCCAAAGAAAAAAAGTCTAACATAGTTAATTCTGTGCAATACTCTTATTGTAAAAACCTTCACATTTTTATTTCAGAAACCTAAATTACATTAATACAATTCACTCATTTTTTCTGAAAGTTGTTTACTTCTGTAAGTCTGCTAAGGGTGTTGATGGGCTGATACTTGGCAGAAGACTGAGCATGGTCTTATTTCTGGAGAAACATTGTACTTTGACATGTTTAGTAGAGACTTTATTATTCAGGAATTCAGTATCAGAAAAGTAGTACATTTCATAGCATTTTCATTCTATCCCTTTTTAAAAAAACCATCCACTTGTGGAATTTTTTTGTCTATTTGCATTTAAATGCAGCAGTAGAGAAATATTTTCGTGAGTGAACAAGCTTGAAAGAATTTCAGATACCTGATAGATATTGATTCCATTAAGGTGAAGTTCCAAATAAATTCTAGTTGTAACTGTAGAGAACTTTATGAATTGTTCTAGGAAAAAAAAAAGAAAAAAAGTATCAGATTTACTAAATAATTATCATTAAACTATTTTGAAACTTATGACAACTGAAAGCAGCAGAAATGTTTACCTGAGAAAAAAACCACAATTGATATCAAGAAAAATAGCATGCATTTCTCTAAAATTCTCCTTTAGAAAAGATTCATCCCTTACTTTTTCACAGCCCTCTTTTCCCCTAAATGAAGAAAAAGAAGGGGAGGAATATGCTACCCCCTCTAAAAAGTAGGTGTATTTCAGACCATTCCTTCATCAATCTCTGGAGAAATCTGTTCAAATATCTTTGGTAGGTGATTTTTTTTTTAGGACCCTTGTTCCTTCCCAACTCCTGTGATGTACAGGCTTGTAGACAGAGCTTTTAGGCTAATGATATTGATTTTACTCCATTGATTGAACCTGCCCAAATGATATGTTCTCCACTCTGTTATAAACACATCATTTTGGAAGAGAACTCATAGTTAAATTTTAATAAAGAATTGCCTGAGACAGAAAGAACTGAGCTTAAATTTGAAACTTTTTTCTTACACGTTGAGCTGCCTAAAGCTACTCTCTCCTTTAATTTTTGAACCAAGGCTCACAAATAGCTTACGTTTTGTACACATAAACACACTAGACTATTTCCTCATATGGATATTCTTCTGTACATGGACAAATTGATTTCTCAGTACTTTATTGCAAAAATTTACTCTGATGTCACAGTGAATGAACTCAGATTCAGTGTGGTCCAGTGGAAAAAAAAAAAAAAAATTAAAATCTATTTTTTGTTTCAAGAAGTATACTTTCAGAAAGATACTGTGGCTTGTAGATGAATGTATGATTATGAAGCTAGTTTGTAGTCTCAGGAAGCTGGATAAATAACATACATGAGGATGTTACAATTGGGTCAAATCTTTTTACCCGAGAGGTTTTAATGTATCTTGTTTGCGATGGTCGCCAGATGTGGATACCTAAGAAAGGGGTTCAAGAAACAGTGCCAGTATAGGCTGACCTCCTCTTTAATACATCTCTGTAGAAGTTTAAGGACTTCCTGTGCTGCTGCACCCAGCCTGTTTTGTGTTTAATATTCTATGATAGGTCAATTTTCCAGCAGTTTTCTAATTTTTAACACATAGCATCCTACAGCAGGGAATTTCGCAGTTTAATGTAAATTGTGAGAAAAGATTATATCACTTTTAAGTCTGGAGCTTGCTAATTTCAGTGGGTACCACCTGTCAGTTGTATCATAAGAAAGAGATTCATCATATGCCCATTCTCCATCCCTTCTGTTGCCCCCTTGCCAATCTGGGGAGACCTACACTGCTTAATTTCAGGAAGATGTTTCATATATTTTATGCTTTATGCTGCTTCAGCTAGACTAATAGTAAATTTCAAAGATGGCCTAACTAAAGCTGGCATGACTTCACTCAAAGTCAAACCAGAGACTGCAATGTAAAGCTTCTACTGCAAAACAAACTTCCCATACCTCATGATCTGCTGCAGTGGAGTTCTTGATATTGCTCTCCAAAGCATTTCAAGATTAAAGTCTTATTTTTAAAAGGAGGCATTTATTCACAGGAGTTTAGCCTTCATTTTTGGAGATGCATTAAGCCTGAAAAATTTGCACCTGCAAAATGAACTTCAAGAAAAACACATTCTGCTTCCAGGAACCTACTCTGTACATTGAGTCATACGACTAGTACCTGATTTAAAGCTCAATTCCAATCAAAAGCTTCAGGCCACAATTGCACTTTCAAGGTCACTGTGCCAGGAGTTGAAAATTCCGATGACAGTGGTTTGTGTATGTTTGAAGTTGAAGGAATTAATATATGTTTAGTCTTTTTATGTGTTGGCACTGAGGAGGTGACAGCAATCTCCATAGCAGAAACACAGAACTGAGCCTAAATATTTTTGATTCATCTAAACAGATTGGTCTTTTAAGTATCTGTATTCTAATAATAATTAATAGAAATCTGTCAGGGATTTATTTTGAAAGAGCATTGTAAATGTAATTTTTAGAAGCCTAGATTTCTTATACCTTTAGAAAGCTGTCAGACCTGTGAAACTTTGAAATCACAGAGAAATCATCAGAGTAAATATATATAAATTTCACTTCTCCTTGTGCCTCTGAAGACTATTTCTTTTCTTTTTTTTAATTTTTAAAAATTTCTTTGGATTTTGGGAAGAGAATGAAGACAGTACTTGTGGGGGTATGTTGGGCAAACAGTCAGCTGTGTGCCCTTCACAGAAATAAAAAGACTCTTCTTGATTAGTTTATTGGGTTAATGTTTTGCAGGTAGAGTGAGCTACTTGCAGAAGAGAGGGTCTCACCTGTCTTGCAGAGACTCCAGGGTAAACTAAGACTTGGTGACCTTCAGAAAGATACTTTAAGCCATACAGACTAACAACAGCTTGAAAGAGTGGCAAGTCTACAGGAGTAAAAATTTGTATGAAACAGATCATAACTTTAAGAAGAGCAGAATCCTGTTCAGCAACTGAAAAGTATTTGAAGCCTGACAGGAGCAGAAAAAATATCTTCACAGGTTCCTGCTGCTCAAGGCTATCTCTTATGAGTTACTGCATATCACAGGCCCTTAAGTCACACTTTGCTACTCCTCTGTTGAACATCTGTAACTTGAACTTGACTAAAGCATAACTTGGAAAAAACAAGTTTTCTAGGAACATGTTCCAGGAAAGCATCTAATCTTGTTTTGTTCCACTGGTTAGACAGGGAAGAAGTGCAGCAGTGGTGGGAAGGGCAAGCAGCGCAGCTCTTCTGCTATAGCTGTGTTTTTAATGCAGGATCAGATGCTGTACTTCACTGTGTTAACACAAATGAGGGAGTGGCTTCAAAGTCTTGTGAAGCGAATACATTCTTTCCATTCACCAATAATCACTGCTTCTCAGGCTCTAAGGTAAACATCCAGACTACAGATACCATCAGTTAAATGGGAAAATGATTCCTGATCTTTAATATGCCTAGTGTTTTATTTAAGAAATGTTTCACCTGTTAGTTTATCAGAATAAAATAAATTTTAAAATGTGCCTGGAAATGTCTGTCTTTGTTCCCAGGCACTGAGGATTCACTGTTCCTAAGTGCGCTGAACACATCTGAGTAGCACTGCGTGAGCAGTGTCCCACTAGGTTGTTAACAAAAATGAGACTGCTCTCATGAGGCTGCTCCCAGAGAAAAAGGTTTTGAATAAATAAATGTGTTCTGAGGCAAAACTTTCATGTTTTTTTGTCATCTATAACCTATCCTGCCCAGGATGGTGAGATAAATAACAGCTTCTGTCATTTAATGATACATTTTTAAAGCACACTCAATTTGCAAAGTTAGAATTTGGAAATTATGACATTTATTGTAGGTGCTGTAGTAGCAACTTTTCTTATTTTTTAGGAGACAGATTTTGTTTATTTTCAGCTTTCTGAAAAATGATTGCTGGGAACAAAACTGTCTTTGTTTAGTATCTCATCCTGTTTCCAAAGAAGTTAAGATTTGTTATTGCTCAATAGCAGTAGGAGCAGTGGTAATCTTACATTTAAAGAGTCAAAAACTACTTAGAGGTAGTTTAGTTGAGGGAAATATTTTCTATTTGTTAAAAAGATTACTGTAATCAGCTCCAAAATATCAAGACAAAGGAAAATATGCCAGGAGAAACCTGCAAATTGTAAATGATCTTCAATTTTCCATATACCCCCACTTGTATTATGTTTTTAAAGTTTGTAAGTAACATAAGAACTTATTTACTCTTGTCTTTTGCTTTCTGTGAATTCAGTAGGGCTTTCAGTACATACAAAAAACCCAAAGCCATCAAATAAAAGAACCTCAGCAAGAGTGGAAAAGAAATAAAATTAAACAGGTGTTGTGCTGAGTCAGATGTTCACAAGACTTCTCTAAGATGTAAAGTACACAATTCACTAACTATGCATTTTCTTAAAAACACTCAGGGCCTTAGCAACATCAATATGAGTATTGATTTTTTATGTTAACATTAATAAAACAAGCAAGATGTATTCAATATTGAATACAGATAAAAAGTTGATACTACAATTTCAGAGAAATTGTCTCAAAAGAGGAGGGTTGTGTGATATTTAGAACAAAAGTGATATTTAAACGTCTCAAAAGTGTTCAAAAAAGCAGGGAACTAAAAATAAGAGAGTGGGTAAATGAATCTCATCCTCAGAATTGTAACAACTGTAGACTGCATTTGGCAACAACTAGATTACCACTGTTAATGCACAGGCAAGGACTGAATGAGGTTTGGCCCTTATAAGGATATGAAAAGGAGTTGCTTCTTTCGAATGGCACATGAAATTTCTGACCTGGACTTCAATGAAGAAGAATACCTGCTGTATGGGAAGCAGAGTAATTTAGCAGAGAATTTGTATGTCTGGATAAATCCCTTTATTTAGCACAAAAAGTGATACCAAAAGAGAAATAACATGTTTCTTGAATCCCTTTTTTTTTTTTTTTTCCCCTAGTAGATAGTGACCTGAAAACCTCTGTTGCATGGAACTCTAGAATTGCATAATTTTCAGCTATTTTTAAAGAAATTAAAAAACCTCATGATCTGCATCCCAAACAGAAGGGATTTAAATTGTGATCTGGATAAGATGTTGTGAACAGACCAATCAAAACAGAGTTTTATCTCTGAGGTAAATGGACTGAAACAGATGGGAAGAGAGAAAAGAGAACTTTCCTAGAGGCACAATGTCTCTGTCACCAGCTGTTACTGGGAGATAATGTGCAATGACAAGTGATGTATAGGAGGAAATCCAAATGCCTATAATCTTTTCCTGTGGTCTACAAGAGCAGCAGATTGTCTACACCTTTATCTTGTTTAAAGGAAGGACTCAGATTTGTGATGGCCACTCACATGTCAATTCTTTCACAACTGTATCAGACAAAACCCAAACTGAAGTAAACATTTCTCAAGGCAGGTTAATTGTAGTCTTTCAACATTTATAGGTAGTTAATACATTATAGAAACATGAAGAAGGCATAGTTTTCTTTCGCTCTTACATATTTTGGTCTTTTCTTCATAATTTGAATATTGTAATACAAAAGTATGGTAATTATAGCAATCTGTGGTAATTTTTATACATGTGTTAAAATGAGGGTTTTTTTAATGTTTGAATAATGTTGTAGTAACAAATATTTTGAAAATCAGGCTAAATAAAATTTTGGTACCTCTGCTTTAAGTGATTAAGACAATTCAAAATGCTTATTATTTTACCATGCTGTGAAATCTGGGAGTGCTCTGACTTCCTTAAGTTCGAGTTCTTTAAACAGTTAAACCAAGAACAAAAGTTCTTCAGCTTCTTGAAAAGTGTTGTATGTTCTAAACCTCCGTGCTAGCTTCTGGCAGCTAAAAATTCAGATATGTATATTTCAGGAATATGACTATCCAGATATTAATCTAATTATTCAAACAGCTGAATATTTCTATTGTCTGGCCCACAGTGCTGTAAGGAAAGAGATCCCAGATCTGGAAATTCCTACCATGAGAAAAAATAATTTCTAAAGCTTTTCAGAGGCTGGGGATGAAAATAATTTGTAGGTTAACATGGAAAACTTGGGTTGTGTAGTTTTTTCCATTTACAAGAGAAGAAAATTCATTTAAGTAAGCTAGGAGCACCAGATCCACAAAGAGAAGGCGCTGTACTTAGGAGTCTTCCTATACAATAAAAAACATCTCATCCAAGCCCTAAGAAACCATTCTTAAAGTGGCAGCGACTGGGTTCAGACACATCTCAGGCATTTATGTGGGGCAGCATTTGTTTTAGTATGTATTTAAAAAGTGAGTTATGAATTTCCTAATCAGACATATAACGATACAGGGAGAGGGAGAGATGGATGAAAGAAATAAAGTACCCTACCATGCATCTGCATTTTGGTGGGGTTTCTTAGGAAGCCAACAGGTTCCGCCTGTTTCTAAGTTTTAGCTATTTACCTTTGGTTATATTAATGCAAACTGATAGAGAGCTGTTCAAAATGACTAGAAACACTTGACCAAGATTATATCACACGTTGGGCACATGGAGCTCATGCAATGTAGTAGATTGCTTGACTGTCATCTTGACTGAGGGAGGCCTGAGTGCCGTCCATGTAACTCTGTTCAGTAGCACAGGAATGTTCATGTCACTACTATTTACCTCTCATAAATTAATCCAGGATGTAACCGAGGAATAGTCAGTGAAAAACCTGGGATTTTTGAGAGTGAGCACATTTTGGCCCTTCATATCAGGCAGGCATTCAGCTCAAATACATTCATTAGGAAAAGTAAGGGTCCGTGCAAGGGATGGCGAATGGGATTGTTTCCTAATTTTTTTGTGCTTTCATGTTTCACTGAACATGGGCACTGCATGGTTTCACTAATAGCACTTAAGCAGTATATTAATTATGAAACAGCTGCTCATTATGTTAATGAGGAAAGTAGTCATGACTTCTTTTTTAAAATCAACTGTAAATTTCTTTTGTTGATGCTGAAGCCATTAGTGAGCAGCAGTGAAGAGACCTGACTTTACAGATTCCTAACAAAATGACCGTTGGTTCAAGCCTAAGAAAACGCCTTAGGCCAGTACAAAGGCTATAGCAGTTTTGTTTTTACTTGGTTTTTCTTTAATTTGAAGAAGTGTGGCAATTTAATTATACTTTGTATTAGTCATTAGAAAACTTCTCAACAATCCCTTTTACCTCACTTCTTGTATAAACTGTGGGATGAATGGAGAAAGGCAACATATACACTTGTGTTGTCTAGGATGTGCAGGATCAGACAAATCCATCAGACACAACCTTACCTTACTGGGAAGAGAAACTCTGCATCTCATGTGCCAGTTGCACAGGTTTCCTTGGAAGTGGAAAGTAAGGACTCACAGAAATGCTGACCATATGCTAGGTATAAACTCTAACTCCTATGCCTCCTTTATTGCTTTTTAATAGTGCTGGAGACTGATGAAAGTTCAGGGTGTTTAGTAAGTTGATCTATTTATATAAAACGTGGAAAGGAATATATCAGTGGTTCACTCAATTTTCAGAGACATACACTAGTCTCTTTGTATACTGAATATTTACTGAACAGCAAAAATATTTTAAGCAGCTCTTGAGATACCCTGAATTAATTTTAAACAAGTCTGCTGTATTTCCTAGTACGGAATTCTTCATTGTGAGCTTGAGATCTGTGAGTATACTATTTTCTCTTTATGGTTTCATTATTAAGAAAAAAAAATTGCTGGTTGTCTGTCAGCATCATTTAGAAATTTAAACTACCACAACAAAAATATATGTGAGTTGCCATTTGAACAACAGACTGTGAGTTCCACACAACAAATGAAACTATCTTGGATGTATAGGACATGGTACAACTCACTGGTTCCACCCTTGAAAATCATCCATGCACAGAACTAACCATTTTATTTTTTTTTTTAATAAAATATTATTTCTGAAGATATAGCTATTAAAAATATAATACTACACCAAGTACTCAAAATTACAATATCTACAAATCACATAACACTTATGAAAATCACAGCTTTTCTTCACTCGGTTTCTCTGATTACTTATGCTCTGTCTAAATGGCAAATAGATGACCTGTTCCACTGGACTGCATCCAGGACTCGGAACAAAGGAAAGCTGTGAGGAGTTTTTTTTTGGGAAGAGATTTTTAATTATTTTTGAAGTCTGTTTTCAAGGATCACTGTTTTCTAAGAGCTGTAACTCAAAGAAACTTGCTAGAGGTAGATTTAATATGCTATTTAGGTTCATAGACAAAGGAAATTCTGATTTTCCACATGAATAAAGTAATAGTACAATTTCAGACTTAAGGTTCCTATAAACAAATAAATTTTAAAAAGTTCCTTTATGTATACATTTATTCTACATACAGAATGCTATATTTATCTGGCTAATACTGCGATTTTTCTTTTAGAATTACATTTTCAGATCACATTCCATCTCTTATAAATGATCGATAAATTCGTGGCAAGTTTGCATATTTTTCTCAAATGAATCGACTGAGATCTTTTAATTGCTATAATTTGAATAACTAATTCCAAGTTCTGAAAATGAGTTGAAGCTAGCATGTGATTAACTGTTGTTAATGAAGCTATTACCTAATTAACTAGCATTTCATGCTTGGAACTGATTATCTCTAAATGCAAATCAAATTGATTTGAATTGTCAATTTTTTTCCTGGATTTATAGTATAAATTTTTAATGTTCTGCAACTACTGTTATGCAACATACCTTACTATTTTTATTCTTCTGGCAGTTCTGTAAGTATATGTCTAATATGAACTCTGAAAAGTTATAGTCCAAGCAAGTAGAGTCTCTATTCACATGCAAAATCTTCTTTGCTCAAAATCTATAGCCAAGAAGAAAATTAAACTTATTTTTTAGTGAAATAAGATTTAGTTACGTTGCTAATACTTTTTTACACTGCTTCACACAAACTATATCAAAGTGCAACAAAGTGGCAGGATGTGAAATTATTGAAGTTTCTTACATTGTAGGATTCATGTGTTTAGGTTAATCAACTGCTGGCTTATTTTCATCATTTCTAGACTATTTTTTAGCTCTAATGTAAAGAATGTTAAGATATAAAAGTGATGGAACTGTGAACAGAACATTGACAATTTTGGAACTAGAGTGATGTTTACCCAATAAAATGTAAAAACTTAAGGCTGTTAATTTTATGTTTTCTGTTGTTATTATGGATACTGCAATATCCTTCAGTCAGATTATCCTGCTGTCATATCAAGCTTTCTACAACACCTTCTTGATGGACAGATCTGTCTCAAACGAATTCTTCATTTAAATGGACAAGACAATAAAAGACTGGAAAAAAGAAAGGAAAGTTGTGTTTGTGGTAGAAGGAACAGGAAGAGTTGCTTATTGTTACAAGCTGCTTAACCAAGCAGCAGCTATCATGGTAAAATCTTAAAGCCACTGAAATAATTTCCTCTATTTTTTACCTATTTCTCTCTTCTCCAGTTTTGGAGTCTCACTACTCACCATGATAACTAATTTTGCTTTGCTTTCTCTTGCTTTATTCCCCAGAGTTTTCTGCTCCATACCAATGGCGCCACCACAGGTTTGACTCCTGCCTGCTGTCATTGTCCTTCCAGGGGACAGAAGCAGGAACTACAGAAATCAGTGACCATCCCAAAACATTTGTTGTCTGCTGCTTGGTAGGCCCTGGTAAGACCCATTTTCTAAAGCACAGTAAGGAAGATCTCATATGCACAATGCTTTCCAGGTATCTTTTCTTTGCTCAGAGAACCAGCAGTTGCAAGGAAAGACTATTATGCAGGGTTGTACCTCTCCCTCCCTTTCTTGGGAATTTATCTGTTATCATCTGCTATATTTAAGCTAATCCATTTTAAAAAATATTTTCCTTACTCTGGTCTGCCTTAATAACTTTTGCCCTTTCAAAGCCATTTGAAGAGAATAAACTATGACCTTCTGTATATCCCCCAGTTTTAGACTAAGAAACTTAAGAAAAAAGCTTTTAATTCAAAATTAAACATGCTATATTTGGAATCTAGCAGAAGCAGAATGGTAAAATATATACATTAGAGTATTAGAGTAATGCTAGGAAGTACAAAAATGTACTGAAGTCCTTTAAATTTAATCCTTCATTGAGACCTGTACTTGGGTGTTGCTTATAATCTCTCATGCTCTCTGTATAGATCTTTCATATCCACAGCCATCCACCCACCGCTCCACGCTTGTGCACACACACACACACGCACGCACACACACGCGCACACACACACAAGAATCTACATTCAGTCTATTACCTATGTATTTTTCTTTTAGTGCGGAAAAGAATATTTTCAATAACTGGAAATACATATCCAGGTTTCCCCACCAGACTGAGTCAATTCCAACTCCAGGATGTCAAACATGACTCAGCATGTCAGGGATTCCTGATCAACCAAGGAAAAAATATTCCATTGTGAACAGTCTGCTTGCAGATTTAGGGTCAATTCTGCCTTTCAAAGGCCAAAGTTGTGTCACTTTTTAGACACAGTGTCTAAAAATTTGGCATTTATCGTTAAATTTTAACACAAGTGAAAAAGCAAAGCCCCTAAGATTAAAAATAGCAGTTAAAGTTACTTGTCTGCTGTACAGTTTTGCACAGAACTTTCCAAATGCTGCTCAGTCCCAACATAGCTGCTGATACCCTGACAATGCTGCTCAGTAATGACAACAAAAATGATTAAAAAAAATGTACTCCGTGTTTTACTTCTTGCATTTGTTTTATCCAATCCACTTCTGAAGGCTAACAATGGATTAGCATGAAAATAAAGTTGAGAGTACTAAACGTGTACAATCTGGAGAAGGGTTGCTGAATAGAAATGCACTCTAAAAAGTGGTGTTAAGGGAACAGAGTCATTTTATACAAAAAAAGATTAAACAAGAATATACAAGCAGTGTAAAAACTGTTCTACATACTGGGAAGGAGCTTTTACAAGATATTTTAAATGAGACATTCTTAAGGGACAATTCCCTAGAAATGTTTAACGTTTGATGTAGCAGGAACTCTGGGCAAGTCACAATGAAAATATCCTGCAGGATTTGGTTGGTTTTAGTCTATCGACAGAAAAAAAATTCCACCAATTCCAGTTATCAGAAATACTGGAAAGACTGCATGTTTGTCCACATGAAATACATTATCCTTCACAACAAGATGAAATTATTCAAAACAGAACACCTCCCTGAGATAGTTGGGGATGTCTGGCAACAGTTTCTTTCATGACAGTCTGGTATATTCATTCCCAGTTTGACAAGTAAAATATAATGATGGACTTATCCATAATGGTGATTATCCTAACTTTTCTTTTATAGCCACATTTTTATCGATATGCACCAAGAATAAAAGCATAAAGAGAGAAGGAAACCCAGTTTTGAAAAGGAGACTACATGTTTGTGAACACAAAGAACAAAAAAAGTCCAAAGAAGCGAAACTAATCCTAGCAATATTAATGACAGAAAAGAGTATATAGTTTTTATCTCTATCGTGCAAAAAGAATGTCAGCACTAGCATTGCTGAAGCAATTTATTGCATCAGGGTAGTTTCATCAGAGAGGAAGAAGATTGTCATAACATTATGTGGGCTTAGCAAATGAACAACCTACGGAGCTTCTGTGACAATAATAGCACACAGGGACATTGCTAACTTTTCTACATCAACCTGACAGTAATCATGAAAGACTGCTACAGAGGAAGATATTCAGGAATAAAGACAATTATACTGGAAAGACCTGTGCTGTCCGTAAAATAAAATGGGCAAGCCTATCTCAGTTGCTGGGCTGTACAGATATTCTGTAACGTAACCAATATGAATTACAGGAGATGGAGTGGAAAACAGACCATATCTCCTGATCATTACATTTATGAAAAAGATTTAATGTCTTCTCCTAGAATGATTTCCAATTACGCAGATAAACTTCTGCATAAATATCTGCATCATACTTCTCTAAATAAGGTGTAAATATATAAGAAATAAATAATTCCGTTTTACTTCCATATACTCATCACCTCACATTCAACCTAGAGTAGGGTTGAGTACTTTCACTAGGATGATCAACAGTTTTATCAAAATGGAGACACCCCACCCCCACCCCACCCCCCACCCCACCCCCCCTTTTAATAATTCACAGGAGAGAGTTATGCTATATGGTCTGCAAATTATGCAGATACCTTAGTTGAACGTGCTGTGTGTGAGACATATGAAGATTTCTCAGGTAATGGTTTTACTATTTACCATTGCCACAAGACAGCAAAATGAGTAAGTGATGGTTCAGTATGCTAAGATATCCATCAAGTAAAATGGTTCAGAATAAGTGACATCAAATGTGGTTTGGTACCATATTATACATTTCCTTGACAAATCCATATCTCTATATTCTTGTTTGCTGTACAGTCAGACATTCCAGAAGTGTAAGAGCTCTTTAATACAGGATCTCCTTTCACTCGTATTACTAAATTCTGGTTATAATGGAACTATTTCAGATTAAAGTATTATGCAAGAAGAATAAGTCTAGAAGAGCCTAGGCAATGCCTTCAGCTTCATTCTGAAAACTAGTCAGTGAGCTTCTTCCAAAGTTAGTAAATTCTAAGAATATGTATCTTTCCTGGATAATAAGAACTCCCCAAGATCACCAAGATTAGCCAGCAGCACAGTGCAGAGTGCACTCATAATTTTTGAAAGAAGTGTTCCAGAGACCTTCACAAAGAACACACTGAAAAAAGACAATCTAAGCTTCACTATAAGTCTGTGTTAAATAGGTGTTAATATTCTCTATCTACCACATTTGGTTTCAGTTAGACTGTATACTTTCTGGACTTGCAAACTTCTTGCTCCTTGCAAGGCATTAACATGAGCTAATCCTTCTCATAGGGAGCAAGTAGTCAGCACAAAAGGCTAATAAATGCAAGATCAGGACAAGATGAATGTGCTTGTTTAAACTAGCATTTTATCAATCACTAATTTATTTCAAGGTTCAAAATAGTTAATATTTTTCCAAAGCCCATTTTTTGTCCATAAAATAACTTGGGTCTCTACAACCAGACTTGCTGAGGAGCATATCTGGTTTAGCACTAACAATACATAAAAAAATAGAGAGGCGATTTACAGAAGGCAAGCTGGTTGAGAGCTGAATCACTAGAATGCATGTGTATGATATGATGTTGGTTTTTCTAGGTGTGTGCAATGGAGGAAATAGTCATGATCATATCTTTTGATGTGAAAAGAGAGATTATTGGCAAGTGACAGATATTGTACCTGTTTGTCTCATCTGTCCCCTTGGGTCAACACTGAATTTCTCTTTCAGTGGTGTTCTAGAAAATCCATCATTTTATAATAGCACTGTTCACATGGTAGATACTCTGCAATTGAAGTGTTATTAATATATAAATACTTTCACTACATAAACCTTTATAGCACTGGGTCTTTAAACATCCTTCACTGCCAATGTAAGTATTCTCCGAGTTTTGCATGCATGGTTATCACATTATTACAATGATATTACAATGCAGCAGGAAATTAAAATAATACAGTAGATTTTTCAGAAAGTTAACATAAAACATGTACATCTTTTCCAGCTTTACCTATGTTTTTTTCCTTTTCCTAGGAGAAAAAGGAAAAAAAAAACTCTTTTGAAAGAGTTCTTAATCTTATCCCATTTTCTAGGTAATTTTAAGATAGAGATGTTAACAGTTGGAGCGACTCTTCACAGCTTGAAACAAAAAGGCTTCAGCAGTGTTAAACATGAAACAGCATTTTGGAACCTATATGCTTTCTGGGTCACAAGCCTCAATTAAATTTGTTCCCTTCAGTATGAAGGGCATACAGTTCTTTGATTTTAGGAAAGCTGGTGAAGGATGCTGTAGCTTAATGTCTGCAGTAAAAGATGGATTCCCAGTTCTGCTCTGTGGTAGACTTTGGGACCTAGAGTAACTATCTAAACTGAGTGTCGTGTGTCCGTGTGTCTTCCCCCCCCCCCCCCCCCTTTTTTTCTTTTTTTTTTTTTTTAATACAAAATACGTATTTTCTGAGTTTGTCTATGAACTCCTAAACTTCACAGTGGACTAACTGACAAATCCCATGGTTCTTTTCATACAGGAGACCTGATTGGGTGATCTAGTAGTTTTCCAACTGTCAGATCTATGAATATATGAATAATTTTGTACTTTACAGAGATAGCAAGGTCTAATTCATTAACATTATTGAGTGCCAAATCAGAACACCGGTATAGACAGTGAGAGAGAAGTGTAATTCAGGATCTCAATCAATTTAAACTGGTGTTGACTAATTCAGAACACTGGTCTCTCAGGGATACTGGTGCCAGGTAACCCAGAAGTCTCTCTCAGGGTACACAGAATGTGTATAATCAAAGAATTAACTCAGGACTTATAGTGGGAGAACTGAGAGGAAAATGTATCCTTTTCTATAAGCAAAAACACAGTTAGGTGAATAATTCATAACAAATAATTTATTTATTTATCACATTTTATCTCTTTTTCTGTGCAAGATTTGTCCATATATGGACCATTATTTTCTCCCATGTATTCATTATTCACTGTGTTATTTCTCTGAGCAATTTTTGCTCTGAAGATTGTCTGTTAGAAGTTTATTGCAAGCATTCATTATTCAAAATTTGTGCTGTTCATCTTGGAAATGTGTCACCTAGTATATTTTTGTTTCTTTGCTTGCTGATTGGTTGAGCATAATTCTTAGATTTCCAGCTTGAACCATGAATTAGAAATTTGCTTGCCACTCTTACTGTTAAATATCATTTATAAGTTGCGCTGTTGATAAATAAACTCAATTCTTATAAGATCCATGAAGATCTCAAATAAATGAGTGCAGTTATTTTATGTTCCTTAAAGTATCTGACATATTCTTATTGGATATTTTTAGAAGCTAGCATTTGCAAATCCCATTATAATATTTTTTCTGTTCTAGCTTCATCTTGAAGTCACAATTGAAATGCAAACATCTCTAAGGAAAGTCAATCATTTGTCAGAGATGCTCCACAACAGTTGAGACAAAAGAAGAGACTAGAATAATTGCATATACTTCATATAACTAGAATATTGCTAAAGCACTTTCATCATTTACTCGATATAATTTATCACTTAAGCTACATATCAGAGAAGACATTCTATTTACACTGTGACAAACTCTGTGTTTATCAAGTTTATTTATAGCAATGTTTGCCCAATTCTAATATTAATTTGTTGATATTACTTGGAAAATCGTCAGTAATATAGGAAACAATATGCACTGACCATTTGACTTGGTGTTTTATCTCCGACACAGGCCAACACAAGTTTTCTGAAGGTGAAGGAAGCCTATATTAGCAAACATATGACAAACAATCCTTTAAACTCTATGCCCTCCTAATACCTAATAAACACAGTGCCAAAGCCTAATTTTCCTTATTTGTATGAAATTTAAGTTAATACAAGCTCTGACTGAAACTTCTGAAGGCATTTCTGAGATTTTCAATAACTGGCAGAGAAAGTCCTCATGGAGGAAAAGTAAGTAGAGGAGAAGCATCACAGTAATCTATGCTGGTGAAGTTTAGTAATCACCAAAATAAAACGTTTTGCTTTAATTTTCTCTCATGATATTCTTCAAAAATGTTTTCTTATGGAACAGCTTGATTTTCATGATTTCTCTTTGCCACATCGATCAACATTTTAACAACGTACTTTTGTAATTCACATAAATGATGTCCCAACTTCAAGTTAACGTAAAATTTTTCACATTCCAAGTCCTTGTCTGAAGTCATACTCCCTGACTGCACATTCCAGGTTTTTCCCTCAGCATTTAGTCTGTGTCAGTTCCTCCTCAATGTTGCCTGATTTCAACAGGGAGTCAGGAAAAGCATTGGGTTCATGGCCTCTTTCCTCAGTTCTGAATACTCCAAATTTTTTGCCCTGACTTACAGAATAGTCACTTGCCGGGCTCACTGACAAAGTATGAAAAATGGAATTAGTTTTGTGATCATATGCAATTAACCTACATTATGTGATCTTTGAGGGTCAAATAATAAAAAATTGATCTAATTGCATCTCCCATGGCATACTATTTTTATTAATGTGCAGCAGTGATGAATATAGTAATTGGTTTCTTGGATAGTCTAAAGGTCTTTTTGTGCAAATGATGTATAAATTGGCTAATGGCTTTGACTATGTTTGTGTGTGGCAGCTGCTTCTTGCAAGCAGCAGTTTAATCATTCCTTTCAGATGATTAAAAATACAAGTGAATCTTTATATGCCCTGTCATTGTAAAGCTAGGGAGGGAATTCTCTGAGGAAGAAGCTGCCATTAATGGTATTTGTGAATCAGCACAAAAAGGCTTTGTCTGTCATGGCATATTCTGTTACTAAGCTTTTCATCCCCAGTAGCAAAACAGAATGAGGGAAACTTCCTGTTTTAATGAAAAATCAGTCAGTTTCCCTATGGCATGTTGGTTTTAGATGTTTTTGAAGAGGTTGTGAGAATCTGACTTGATGTTCAAAGTCATTGAAGATCCTGGTGAATGTTTGTATAGTTATCAGAACAAACCTGGGGCATCTCATTGCAAGCACTTGCATAAATTATGTTCACAGAAGTTTCCTGGTGTTGTGGTTTAAGTCCAAAGGGAAACTGAGCACCACATGGCTGCTTGATCAAGTCCTTTTCCCCCAGGGGGATGGGGAGGAAAAAAAATATAAAAAAACACTTGAGGATTGAGACAAGGACAGGGATGGATGATTCACCCTTTATGGTCACACGCAAAAGACAGACTCCATTGGGGAAGAAAGAACAACAGTTTAATTTGAACACTATGACCAGCAACGCTAATTTACCAATCAAACAGAATAGGACAGTGAGTAATACAACCACATCTTTAAAAAGACCACCTTTCCCCCACCCCTCTCTTCTTTCTGGGCTCAGCCTTGCTGCCGATTTCTTGACCTCCTCCCTCTGAGCAGCACAGGGGGGTGGGGAACGGGGGTTGAGGTCAGCTCATCACCCGTTGTTTGTTTCTGCTGCTCCTTCCTTCTCAGGGGAAAGACTCTGCACTCTTCACCCGCTCCAGCGTGGAGTCCCTCTAACAGAGACAGTCCTCCATGAACTTTGTCCAATGTGGATCCTTCCCACAGGCTGCAGCTCTTCACTAACAGCTCCAGTGTGCGTCCCTCCCACAGGCTGCAGTCCTCCCAACAACAGACTGCTCCAGTGTGGGCTTCTCTCAGAGTCCTGGCCTTCTTTGGGCACAGCAACCTGCTCCAGTGTGGGGTCCTTCACGGGCTGTGGGTGGGCATCTGCTCCACCAGTGACCTCAGTGGGTAGCAGGTGCATGGTCTGCCCTCTCACCACAGGCTGCAGGGGAGTCTCTGCTCTGGCACACCTCTCCCCCCAACCTCCTTGTTTCAACTGACCTTGGTGTTTGCATAGGTATTTCCCTCACTACTCCTCCTGCACTCAGGTTCCCCTTCTTAAGTATGTTATCGCAGAGTCATGGCAACCATCGCTAAT
This sequence comes from Athene noctua, assembly GCF_965140245.1. Lineage (NCBI taxonomy): Eukaryota > Metazoa > Chordata > Aves > Strigiformes > Strigidae > Athene > Athene noctua. The sequence goes on from NC_134040.1 coordinate 27,948,816, forward strand.
TGACTTGGTCTTGGCTGGAGGTGGGTCCACCTTGGAGCTGAGGGAGCTTCAGAAGCTTCTCACCTCTGTAGCCCTCTCCCCTACTACCAAATCACCACCACTCATACAAACCAAACACACCTGGGTAGGTCTATCTGTAGTTATATTGTAATAGAAAAAAATCAGTTTCGCAGTAACACTCATCCTGGAGCAATGCATCAACTTCAGAAAGTCAGCTCAGCATAAACCCCATTTTGATGAGTCATCTCAGTAGTGAACACAGGCTGTCAGAACAAGTGGAAAGAACTGAAAAATTTGTCATCGTATAAAAAATAACATATTGAAGAAAATATTTTTATTATGAATCCTTTAAATTATGTGTGAAATCTATACATTCAATATAAGTATACTCAAGAATTATAATAATTCCAATTAACTTTGTCAAATGGAATTAATTCAGATGAAAAACTGTATAAGTGTTTTTTCGGACTATATCCAGGGAACCACTTAATGCAAAGACTGATGTACCTATCTAGAAAAACTGAAAAACTGAAGGAATTTGACACATGGAGAAAACTGAGGAGGAAATAGTTGGCTTTTAGCTGAGTTTTGAAGAAAAGCATAGCATTAAAAAACTGGAGAGCAGGTTTTGTTTCTTCTCATCCTCTTTTTTCCTTTTCTTCTATAGAAACTTTCTACTTCATTGGGACATCATAATCTTTCTCTCATCTGTACTGCCCCTCTGATGGTAGTGTTTTCTCTTTAGACTGGAACTCTTTAGGCTGAACTGGGGGTCTGATCCAGGGGCTGGTGAAGCCCCTGTGAACTCCAGCCAGTTCCTGCTACCTGTTCCTACTGGAAGAAGCAGCCATTGGGTTTGACCCCAGGCATTACGTTGTTCTGGGCAAGATGGTTGTGTCTCACTGAATTAATTACACCAGAGGTTAGCTCAGTGCTTGTTGCTTAGTACAGAAAATGTGTGTCCTGCCCTACCTGTTGATTTTACTGGGGAGTAGGATTGTTCTACAGGGTTCAAAATACCCCTCCATGCATTGCATTGTGGAATTCTTTTGTGTATTCTTTTGTTTAGGGAGCAAAAAACTGCTTCCAACTGTGTAAAGTTCAGGACTAAAAGCATTATCACTATCTTCATAAACAAGAATGACAAGCTTCCAGTTGAACAGGTTATACCTTGTGGATAATAAATATACAAAATTGTTTCAATATGCCAAGTTTTCTCACTGACTTGGCTGAGCTACCGTAGGATTTTAGCAGATGACAACCTCTTTGATAACACTCTGTATTCAGAACTTTTTTCCTCTTTACTCCTTGGCTTTCAAACTCTGCAGCTCTTTTTTTACAATGCTGCCCAGTCTCTGACATCTCATTTTCCGTGATTCCTCACATACCTTACACAGTTTCCGCCCCCACCATCACTCTATTGTTAAGCTGCTGTTGCTGTGTCTTCCTTTCCTGCTGGTTGCCTCTGTGAAGTCCATCCCTTTCAACTGTCACTGTCTGCACTCTTTCCTTCACTAAGAGCTATTTTTTTCCCCTCCAGTGTCTCTTTTGCTCTTAGTGAAGTCAGTTCTTTCATCTCTGTTATCTGGTCTGCTCCCCACTTAGAAGAGCTCTTTCAGTTCTCACTCCTGCAAGATTTTTTTGAAGGAATGAACTCAAAAAACATTCTTCAGTGCTCTGCTGTTATTCCCACCTCTCCCCAAAACAACCAGCTCTCTCCTTCTTCCTGTACACTGATTTTATCCAGAGAACATTTCCCCCACCTTCTGCTGACTGATTCAACAGATTCTCACCTATCACCACCCTGACTGTCCCACCTACCATTCGACCATTTTCTAGGTCACACAGCCACAGTTTCATCTGTGTAAACTGCTTAAATGTTTATGGAAAGGTATTAGTAACTATCTCTTAATGATCTCTGTAGCTTGTTAAACAGCAGGAGATAACTTTTCTTTAGTTTCTGTCAAATATTTTCATAACACAGAAGAAAACAGAGCAACAGGTAAAGCCATGTTCAGATGGCACCAGAAAACAGATGCTTATTACAAGGCTTGTTTCTGGGGCAGCAGTATTGTTTGACTCAAACTAACTCAGTGAGAAAAGGCATTTTATATGTCTCTAGAGAATTCATACAACATGTACCCTTAAAGTCTTATGAAACAACTTAAGTCTGGAATAAAATCTGTGATGAGTATTAATCAGAAATAGCCTGAGAAGTTTTGCAGTAGGAAAAGTAATATTATATTGTAGTTTAATAAGATCTTGTTTTCAAGTAGAATATTCTGTGGGTATATGCTTACAATATTTCTGTGGAAAACACTATAATTTATTTCTCTAAAACATCAATATCTCTAGCACTCACAACTAAAGATCAACAGGAAATTTCTAATTTCATAGTGACATTATATATAGTTTCAGTATTGAACAATGTCACGTGAATGTAAATGTAAAGTCTGAAATAATGATAGTCTTTCTTCAAAGCTATCCTAAAGTTGCAGAGATCATCCAAATTACTTTGATCTGGAAACTGTTAGAAACCTCACAGCCAAAGATCTTTCCTCTATTCTTGCACAGAACAGGGCTGAAAATATGAGTCCCTTGAGTGGATCTCTACTGCTTTTTTTAACTAAGGAAGATGGTATGTGGACACCTGGGGTGTATTTATCTTCTTTTACATTCACAAACCCTTAAAAAACCTTTGCATTGGGATTGTAGCTGTCAAGAGCAAGAAAATCCTGTTGCATATAGGAATAAGAGATTTTGACTTTTGGTCTTTCTTCTGAATTGAATTGGAAATGAGAAATTTGAAACACTTCAGTAAGAAAATAATTTTTAAGTCAATGAACAGAAAGAGTTTGTTTCAACAGCACTGTTTTCTTATTCTTTCACCTTTTTATTTTATATATTAAATGATAGAAAAATATTTCAATTTGTAAGAGAAAAATTTTCAAATTTAATTTTCAAATGTGGAAATGTAACATTAAAATATCCTAATGCCAGATATATTTTTAAAAATATATTTTAGTAAAATACAAGTTTGCAAAGTATTTTGTTTCTGTATAAAACACCTTCTAAAAGGGAGTTTGTTACTCTTTTTTCTTTTTTTGCAATCTGAAAATTTCTCCAGATCTGGAAAAGTACTTAAATATGCCTTTAGACTAGTCACAAAAGGGAATTTAACACTAAAACCAGCAGGGGCATTCTAACTTCATTTTATTCCTTGCTAAAATCAAATTAATGTAATTCAGGCATCTGGATATAATAAAATAGGTGACAGGGCTAAATCCTAACGACTAACCCATAATAGGTATTCTTCTTGGACAAAAACACCAGTGTTGCTCAAGATGTGCTTACAAGCAAAGGACTTTATGTTCAGAGGTGTATGTGTGCAGAATTATAATACTGTCATGAGTAGAGAGGTCATTTAATTACAGAATGAATCAGAATGTTAAGGAGCAGATGATCTTTACCATACAGAGTGCTATCTAGTGGTTTTATCTAGTGGTTTGAGTGTTATTTCAGGTTTTACTGGTAAGAAGAGGTACATCTTCAGAGGTGTGTAACTTCCATTGCCCTTGTCCTTTGTATCAACTGTAAGACAGAATCAACATTTTAGGGATTTTAAGGGATTACTTGGTTTTACTGACAATCAGGATCACATTTAGAAGGCCCTCGTCTCTCAGATCCATGATCTCTTTTGATAGAATATGTTAGTTTAAAGTCATCTATCTGTCCTTAACTATCCCACAGCCTCAAGTTTTCTAAGATGCAACACATTTTGCGTAGGGAATTGTAATTCTTACCTATTTAATTAAAATAAAGACTTCACTTACTGCCATCCACCTTAAGCAGGACTTCATATCTGCTCTCATCTTGTGGTGTTGCAACTCCCAACCCCTCCTGGGCTGCTCGGTGCTTGATGTGATTTCTTGCCCCAGGCCACATACCAACATAAAATGGATTGGGAAAAGGCAGCGGACCAGAGCATCCTTTAACGTACCCGTGTCCTGCCTTCCCTATTGCTTGGGAACAGTAATGACAATCAATCATCTCCTGACAGCCTAATACATCTGTACCTGGGTCATGGCTCAAAATGGGTGATACCAGAACTCCAAGATCTTGCAAGTTCTGGGCCTGCGCAACTGGTGGAAACCACCAGAGCATTTCATTATCCAAGTCAGGCTGAAATGGAAAATTACCGGATGGAAGTCAGTTATCTTGGACCCTATAAATAGTGACCCTAAGCAAGACCCTTTGAGCTCTCCTGGATCGCAGTGGGCTGCGACCAGCATCTCCCTTGAGCTGGGACACCGCTCAGGCTCAGACTCCTTGAGGTTTAAAGACCATCTGCTGACAAAGCTGAGGAAAGGCCAGGGTGAAGTCAGACTTCTTGAAGCTTAGTCATCACCCATTAAGCATTGTGAGCATTTGCTCTAAACTCGAGAAGAGGGAAATTTTATCTATAGGCCAACCTCTTCCATCCACCTCTCTACCTATCTATGTGTTTGAATGAGCACATTTGCCTTCACAAGTGCTACTGTCTACATATTTCACTGGTTCCAAATATTTCTGTGTGTCTCTGTGTGTGTATGTTTTGTGTTTATTCATAGGTACATATATATCTTTCGATTTAAGGTACTTTATAGTAAGTTAGTGTGAATCTTGTCATTCTCAAATCTGTAATTAAGTTATAGTTTTAATTATAACATATTCTACCAAAACACCTTGTTAATTTTTAAATTGGTCAATCATTGAGTGCTGCTAAAATGCAACTCGTTGATTCACCTCACACCATTAATAAATCATGAATTGGCACTAAATCATAACTGTGTCATAATATTTTCATCCGTGACACAACTATACTGAGATTATATTTGATTTGGAAATCTATCACCTTCCTCCACATCCAGACTAACATCATAAACATGCTTCATGTTTGTGTGTGTTTTCCTGTGGCCATGTCCTTTACTTGGTGAAGAAAGGTAAAGTTTTGCTTGTTTTTCTGACAATGTATTACCACTACCAACAGAGAGATTTATGCCTTTCTTCTTGACACAAGAGCTTGCAGGGGCACAATGCCCCCAAAGGAAGCATCTGGATTTGTACTAGACACAGAGCAATGTATATTTTTCTAGCAGGTCAGTTGCTTGACAGAGCATGGCAAAAAGTATCCTTCTGCTATCACTTTGCTGTGGCTGTGGAGAGAGTAGAAATTTTGTTGGCTGGTGTCTAACTTACAGTTTTGATGTGTCTTGTGCACCTTAAAATATATTGCAAATTTTAGTACATTGAATGATACTTTGACAATGATATTTCTATGTTACCTGACAAGGAAAGAAAGCTCCTAAATGCATTTCTTACTTACTGCCAGATTCCTGTGGAGTTTGAGAATGCACGAAGTGATAATGTGATACAGTATTCATATTAACCTCTCCTAAAAGCTAGTTGTTTCCTGATAAAAACATTGCCTTACCACAGACCTACTGTTCAGAAAAACTCATCCATACTATGCATTCAAATAAAGCAGAATGTTCGAATATGAGTCATTTTAAAATTATAATCATGCCCTAGCTTCTCTGTTTGTATTTTGTTGTATTTCTTGGAACTCAGACCCAAGGAAGAGAATTTGCAGTGTTTTGCCTAAACAATTTCTGTGATCCTCACCAGCATTATAATTCTGTACATTAGAAGCTGGATGAAATTTGGAATTCCAAACAATTTTGACAAAAATTTGTTTTAGGAAATTGTTGAGAATAAATTTTCAGTCTTCTCTGCTTCTTTAAGTAGATCTAAAGGGGTTTTGTATGTCAGGATACCCTACTAATATCTCAGGGAGGGTGGGCTTTTTAGGCAAAACTCCCAACTGTGATTAACATTCAAAACTGTATTAGTCTCACAAAACCAATATATTCAGCTTTATATATTCAGCAGGAATCTACACAGCTCTACTAGGATAAATTTTAATAGTAGGTCTTTTTGGACAAAGCCACAAAACAATATCATGCATTTTATCTAATGAATATTTCATGTTAAATGCATAAACAGTCTTAGAAGCAGGGACCAGAAATTAATATCTTCTTTCCAGTAAGTGCCCTCGTTGATGGGTCACCAGATCTTGTTCTTTCAAGCACTTCTTGATTCCATAAATCCTGAACTATTTCCAACACAGTGTCATAATTTCAACAGGAACATGTAGGTCAGGGCATTGCCCCAGTTGTTGGAAATATAGATCTGTCACTGAAAGGAAATTGAACATGTATAAGTGCTATAAAAAGGGATGGAAAGAAGCATTGTCACATTATCTTTCTGCTCATGTGATTGAAAAAAATAATAATTAATATGTGCACCTCTGAGTGGTTTTGTCTTTCTGTCTCTCTTGAAGACAATAGTCGGGGCTGCAATGTTGAAGCAAATTTCCTAAACCTCAAAGGGTGCTGAAAATAATGCCTGGCACCAGTCTTAGTGTTTGAGCTTACAGATGTGAGATCTTTTACCACTAGAATCAGTTGCAATTCTCATCTTTTCAGGGCAAGTGCCTTTTTGTTTTCTCTAACTCAAAGCCTTTTGATACTAATCTAAATCTCTTCACTAACTGCAGTGAATCTTTGATCTTTTTTTCTGTAGGTTGTACCTCTAAACATGACGCTTAAGGATCTTGGTTAAGTATATAATTACTGCTCTGTCCAAATCACAATGAATTATATGTTGTTGTCTCTGGACCACAGTATCTACTCATTTTACAACTGTGACTTTCATAAAAAGTTCCATCTATTTTATAACCACACCGGTATTTATTCACAAGAATATGTTGACTGACTGACTTTCCTATTATGAAGCCCAAGGTCTATGGAGGATGTTATTGTCTGCCAAAGTTTTACATAAGAACTTCCTATAACCCCTGATTGCTGCCTCAGGATCTCTATAAACTGACGTTATTTTCCTATTCATTTTCCTGTTTCTGTGTTCCAAGTCTGAAACTGAAAAGATCATCATCCTGAAAGTTGTATTGCAGTACCCACTTGTAACTGAGGAAAAATTCTTAGAATTGAATCCATAAAAAGCAATGACTTTCATTTTCTTGGTTTCAAAGCATCAGCTTTAGCTGTATCAATTTTAGAAAGATATGAGAAAGAAATTAGTGGCCAGAGCATATTTTTTCGCCTCTTGCTCTCTCCTTCCTCTCTGTTCTGTAATAAAGCATTTGCCATGTAAGGATTTTTACTTAGGAAAGAAATTGTTCTACAATTTTGAATATGGGGTTTTAGTCTATGCATACATCATACTTTGGTGTCTATTAGATCCTTTTTCAACATTTTCTTTGTGTTGGAAAACTTCTAACTTAATTTTAAAGAAAAGATTGACAGCCTACAAAATATGAGGGCATTATGTCAACGTTTCTTACACTCTTTTGGTCTTCAGGTATTTTAATTACTCTTCTAGTTTAGTACCTGTTGCTTTGCCTTATTCAAATTCTCTACCTGAAACCCAAGGTTTTTTCTTTGCTTGTATCTTTCTTTGTATCCTCTTCTATTGTCTTTTACTGTCTCATTTTTTTCAACTCTTTAAAGACAGTGCAAGCTACTTTCACCCATTCTTTTACACCAAGAGATTAAACACATCACCTACTAATATAGACATGATGTCTTCACTTCTTACATTCTTGATTGCTTCATTTTCTACCATAGTGCAGGAAAGAAAAATTGGTCTACAGCTGTATTTGTGCTAAGGACTTTAATCTTTACTAGGTAGCCCCAGAGTGGTGCTCATGTCTGAGAACAGTTTTGCAGCACTTTCTCATTAAACCACTGTTGTACTGTGCTGTCAGTACGACTCCTCAACAGTCCTTGACAATTATTTCTGGAGGGAAAATGGGATAGAATTTGCTAATTTTCTGGAAAATGTTGTACACCTCTGTATGTTGGTATTCCTTTTTAGATCTGGCCTCAAAATGAAGGTCAGGAAGAAAACTTAGCTCTTGCTTTGAGCTTGCCACACTAAAGCTGTGGTAAAGCAAATGATAATTACCTGAGAACACATCCTAGTTACTTGCTATCTGAAAAAACACGTAGCAGTCTGGGAATTGGTTGAACAGAGACCCCCAGGGAAGCCCACAGCACCCAGAACAGTAGATACAAGAGTGCTGCCTGAAAGAGGGTAGTAATTCTTGAATTTCACTTGTTTTGTATAGATTAGTCTTGTAACAGCATAACAGCCTAACAAATGTTTTTATGTGTATGTGTCCCTTCTGCACACAAAAAAGACACTATAGCATTCTGTGGTTAATCACTATAACCAATGAAGACTTGTAGCTGCAAATCTGCAGGAGAATACATCGGTCTTTGGTAGTAGCCTAGTATGACTCTGAAAAACCTTTGAGAGGTTTTTAATAATCACTGCTGTACAAATTTTAAGGAGTAACATTTTCTTGACAGATTTCATTTTAACTTTCTCCATGTTAATAACAATGAGTACATTAATATTAATATAGTGGACCGTTTCTACAGCAAATGATATTAGAGATGCTGATCGTGTCTATTTGTTTAGAGATTATGGTAGATAATCAGAAGAATGCTGATGAAGCATCTTTTGATATTACTCAAACTTCTGTTGATTTTATTATTCTCATTCACAGAAGCTACCAAATAAATTATGTTCATGGTTTTGAGTGTAATGATGCTGGATGTTAATTGATGCTTATTGTAGGAACTTGTAAAATATCTTCTTGATAAAGTGACTAAAGAGAGGGAGTCAAAATTATTTTGTGAAGTGTTGATCAAACAAACCATTGATTCTTCTTACAGCAATTTTTATGAACTACAAATTAACAGTGTGAAAAGTTCAGCACATATGTCTTTGGGAATAATAAAAAAGTGCTATTCTACATTGATGTTAATGATCTGACGAGAAAAATATATCTTCTTAACAGTCATATTTGGGCACAGTATTTCAAAAGAACAGAAGCTGGGAGAAAGGAAATGCATCATAGGCACCAGTAAACATTTTTAATAGGACATATGATCTTGTCTTCTAAAGCAAAAAGCTGAAGTCAGTTTTGTCATCTAATTATTTGGAAAAAACCCGAGGTGTTCAGAAGAGCAGCTCTAATGCGATTTTATCTGCAGCTCCCAGGATCTGGGACCTGGGTTATTATCTGTTCAAGTCAGAATATATTATTATTATGGTTTTTGATTTTTTTTTTTTTCCCCAAGGAGTATCTCCCCTATTTATGGTGATTAGGTATCTCATTAAGAGCATGATTTCCACAGAACACCCTCTTTTTTAAAAAAATATGAAGGTATTAGATGAAAAGCAAAATATCAGAGATATTAATTTCAGTGGGTTGTCTGAGTGCTCGGATGATTTGAAAACCAGCCATTTCTCACTAGCTTCCCAAAGAGAATCTATCTCATCATATACACAATTAAAAATTTTAAATTTATTTTTTTTGATAGATATTGATAAGTGCCCAACTTCCATACTGCTTTGCTGACCAGGAAAATAAGCAATGGAAACTACAAGTGCATTCTGTAGATGATTGATAGATAGATAGATAGATAGATAGATAGATAGATAGATAGCCTTGTTATATATGTATATGTATTTTTATATCACTTTTTTTTTTTTTTCCTTTAGATACCAGGAACAGGAGAGCGAATTAAAAGCAAAGACGTGGTGCCTTGGAGATCTTCCCCCTTCTCTCACCTTAACCATGACACAGCTGACACAGTTTGATAGCCATTTAGGCATCCTGACTCTCACTCAGAGGGTGGCAGACATGTGAATTTCCTTTTTCTTTAAGCTCATACAGGGATGAAACTCTATCTTCTATGACATACTTATTCTTTCTTCCAGGAAGGAAGATTCTCTGACTGACATTAAAAAAAAAAAGCAGAGTAAGATGGATGTAACTGGAATATTTTTTTTACAATATTTTGGATTCAGTATTAAAATTGATAAAGGAAGAAAACCCTCTTCTTTCTACATCTTTCAAGGAAAACTCAGTGTCAGGATTTAGAAAACCTTTGCCTAGTCACTACAACTCATAAAGTTTTTGTTCATTTAGAATAAGCAAAGTATGCTCCCAAAATATGTTCTGCTGTTGTCTGACTCCTGTCTGCCTAGAGTTAAAAAACCTGTAAACTGTAATGCCTTCTTGATGACAAAAAGTTACATTTACACTTGTGTGGCTAGTCCTTTCGTCCTGACATGAATTCAGTGTTTCAGTTACTGCAAGCCTTGATGTGTTTATGCTAAAGAGATGACAGGAATATGAGACTCCTGCTGCCTCATGCTCCAGTTTCAAGGAAACACCACTCATGCTAAAAACTGGAAGGCTTCTTTTTGTTCTACTTTGAATTTCTATATTTAAAAGACAGGATTTTTATGAGGAACTCAGTGTTAAATCAAATCTCCTTGCAGAGTAGGTCATGTTTAAGTTCTATGACTTCCACGGAAGCAGATTTAAGCCACTAAATACTTTGGAACATTCCCTTATAAATCTGTTAAACACATTATTTTATTGACTCGTTATACTCTAAAAACATAGTAGCAGATGTTCCACTCTAAATTTTTCTATAAAAGTTGAGACATATCGGATATTTTGAGGATCTACTCATGTATTGTAATCTTAGTGCAATTTAACATACATTTACTACTGAAAAGTTTTCTACAGCTATTTCTCCCTGATGTTTCCTGTAAAGCAACAACTACTTTTTTTTTTTTTTTTTTTCTCATTTGTTGACTGTCAAAATAGATGGACAGAACAACTGTAGCTAGAATGTTACACTGTCATGCCTACAAATATTGCAGAAAACTTTCATATCGTTTCCTATGGAGAATCACATCACAAAATGTTGGAAAATAACAAGAAAACTGCTGTGGAGGAACTTTAACAACTTCTGCACCTCACATGGCCTTGAGTCCAGCTAACCTGTGTTCAGAGCTGGGCATTTTTCAGACTATCTGTTTGGCTTTGGCCTGTGATCTTAACATGATGGGCAAATACCAAATATATGTGTTTCAATAATCTGTTCTTTTGAAAATCAGATTTGTCTCTGGAGTTTCTTCAATGCATCCTTTCCTAGATATTCCAGCTATTCATGTATGCCGAGGATATTCTCTTGCAGTCTGATGTCTGGTGGCTAACAGCTGAGATTGATACATGCTTCTCTTAAGAGCAAGTGTAAGTGCTTGTGATAAGACACTTGCTTTCCAGCACGAGTGAAGAACTTGCACTCTCAGCTTCTAGTTGAGGTGTGTTCTTTCACTACATCAAATATCATTAGTATCCCTGGGACCAGAGCTAAAAAAACCCGAGATAAAGGAAGGGTGCATCATATTAAGAAGCCTCATCCTTGCCCCTGCCTTTTCTCTTCCTCCTCCTTCCTCCCATCTGATTTCTGGTTTTATACAGTCTGCACTAATATCACGCAGACACACACAGACACAGACATACACACACATGTACATCTCTTGTCTAAGGGTGTTAATGAAGACAGTGCAGGATGTTGTAGATGGAATATGTGGAATATTGTTTGTAGGCTGGTAATTACAGGAGTAAGCCCAAAGGTTCTGTAGGGTTGGATTCCAATACTTACAGAAGTGGTTTGAACTGTTGTAGGAACTAAGGGCATGCAAATAAATACACTGTCTGCATACTGTAAAGTGTCAGATAATTATATACTTATATCACATATTGTTTTACGATCTGCAGTCTAGCAATGTAATACTGTAATTATAAACATACGGTTTTTAATACAGGAAGAAAATAAGCTGTTCATCGTATGAATTGTATTCCTTGTGACAGTTTAAACTCCTGAGAAATGATTGTAAAATATTTACCTTCTAGTTGAATAAAAGAATAATTCAAGGTAGTTTATAACAGTATGTTTTTTACAGCAGATATTTTTTAAAAGTCTCACTAGTCAGATACTTTGTAAACACGATTCAAAATTATTAAATTGGTTAAAAAAATTATACTGATTCCAAGACAACATTTACCAGATTTGAAAGATTATAAATACATACAGCAAACAGAAACCAGAATAAAAAATTAAGTTCTGTGTAAAACTCATTTGAATCCTTCCATTCTACTTCATGTACAGACTCCTTAGAACAACTACAGTGGTGTGTCATGAAAAGTTGACTGTTTAAAGCCTAAAGGATAAAAGAAAACCTTAGCTGGAAATGGAACAGAGAAATCAGAAAGGCACTCAAACTGCCCCCCCCCCCCCCCCAAAAAAAAAAACAACCCCAAAACCCAAACCAAACTGAAAAAACACCAAAGCTTTCTTCAGCATCTCCTGCCAGTATTTTTATGTTTTACAACTTAATCTATATGTATCTCTGAATATCTGTCAAAATAGGTGTTCTTACTGACTGTAAGGAAGTAACTCCCTCTCCTTAGTAAAGATCTGACAAATTATGGGTGGTGGTACTCATAGAGCTACACGTAAACTTTCATGAAGATGACCCAATTCTATGGCCAGACATTTTTCAAGCATTAGACTGATTTGAAACTGTGAGTGCTCTTAACACAAAGAGAACCTACCTTTAATGGATCACATAACAGCTGGAGTTTTATAGAAGATGAGCGTAATAGAAATGGCACATTTGATGAGCGTTTTCTAATGGGGATTGAGTAACTTGAATTACTGATATAATTATGAATATCTTGTCATGTTTAATTATCTGCACAAAGAGCCCAGTAACTTTGTCAAAGGGGCTCCAGCTTGTCTTTAATGTGACAATAATGTTTAGTACTTTACTTTTATGAATCGCTTTCTAAACACTAATTAATCCTTACAACACCCTTACGAAGCAGATGAGTGAGTCTTGAGCTTAACTGCAGTTATGGGTTTTGTGACACCTACAGAGGTTAGCACAAGTCAGAGTTTCCCAGGACCACAGTGGGAGGATGGAAAGCTCTGCAGGGCTGACCCTATAGTACATCTTTGATAGATCTGGTAAATTTAAAATGCCTGTTTTCAGGTATGGTCCTTGATCAAACAACCAGTGTGGACTGAATAGCCAGTACTGCTTAAATAACCATTCCAGGCTCAAACTCAGGGAAGTTTAGCATTAAGAGATGAATAATCAGACTTGTGCAACAGAACGAGGGGAATATAGGGGAAAAAGAAATCTTTATAAAACCCTTGGCTAGTGGAAAATGTCATTGCAGTCATCCTGAAAAACTGATTTAAATACGGATATTGCCACAGATTTACCATTTTTTACATCAGGACACAAGTAGGAAAAGCCAATACAAGTTTGGTTCATTGATTTAGACTAGTGGTAAAAAAGGTAGAGGCTATTTTTGTGGCATGTGACAGAATGACGGAGTAACAAAATCACCTCCTGAGATCCTAAGTAGGCTGCTAGGTTTCAGATGGTTGTTCATCTGGGTAAAGGCTGCTCTCCAAGTCAGCTTCTATCCTCCAAGTGGTAGGTAAAGCATAGGAGTCTGTTCTGGGAGTCATTTGGGAATATTTCATGAATTGCCATTTAGACTAAGATATAATTTGTCACCTAACTGGCATGATAATATGAATCAGAGAAGGAAATAGGAAGGCTTTGTTTTTTGAATATATTTTTTTCCTGCAAATCAGGCTTGAGTTAGGCAGATAGGGAGGATAGGTTAAAAAAATCTCACACCAGTGAGGCAAGCAGTTCAGCCATATAGTTCAGCCATATGAAAAAAAAATCTATCTTAATAGTGTTCAAAAAACCTAAACAATACAATTTCCTCTCATTTCTCTGTTATGTGTAGAATTATAGAGAAAAGAGAAAGGGTGGCTTCCTACAGAAAAGTGGGAACCAACTAAAGAAACAATTGAAGACTGACAGAAACCAGGGGATAATAATTAAGGAAAGATGACATCTGGCTGAATTATTGTTTGTAGTTCCTCAGGGAGTTACGCCAGTGAAGCTGTAGTCTAATAAACCATACACTCTGCATCTTCCTGCTTATTCAGGACAGTACATCTCCAACCAAACTGCTGTGAGGATCAATACCATAAAAGCTCTAAGGATGTTTTTAATAAATAAAATTTTCTTGACCTATAGACTCTGATTTTAATCACCTCTACAGAAGACGCAGTTCAGAAGCCAATGGAAATAAATTTACTCTCCTTACAGGAGAGTCTTGGAAGAACCTCAGGACAGAGGAGAAGCAATTCCATCCCATCCATAGGCAGAGTGGCACACAGGTGGTAGATTAATAGACATCTCATACACACAGAAAGATAAAGATGAAACTGAATATCTTCAGTTTCCAGTGAAAAATCCATTTAATGTATGAGCTTCATATCTTCACTTGTTCTTTTCTTTTTTTGGGGGTTGGGGGGGTGGGTGTGGGTTGGGGAGTGTCCTATTTCCCAGTAGAAAACACAGGAAAGAAAATTGAAAAAAAAAAGAAAAAGGAATACAACTCCCTACTCTATCAGTGCTGCATTATTTTTTAAAAAAATACATGTATATTTTAGAAATTTCTCTGAGCAAAGTGCAAATAGAGAAAATTGACTATGCTGGACTGAAATGGTTAAATGTGTATAAAAATATACATATATGCTCTATCCATTGGAGACACTCAATTTTTTTCAGAAAAAAATTCTTCTATAACTTCAGGACTTATCTAAAGTTTGTTCACTTTAGTGTCATTCGGTATCAGTCAAAAGAGAAAAAGGTAAATGCCAAATTATTTAGAACAAAAAATTTAATGAAACAAACACTTGGATCTTCTCCTGAATGTTGGACACCAAATTTTTTTTAAAAATGGAACTCAAGTAAGAACATCTAATATCTTTAATTTAGAAGAACAAGTCTTGGCCTAGTTGACTTTCTTTTTCAGGAGGGAAAATAAACTAATTGACCTAATCTAGATTTAAAGATAAAGGTTGATAAAGAATAGTTTTCCACTGGTAAAAAAGAAACATTCAATATTTTAAAATATAATATTTTCATATTTTAATAATAATTTTAATGTTTTTAATATTTTAATATACTATCAGTATATTAAGCACATATATGACATCCTTGTACAACTAGAGACAAAAATAAATAATTGAAATAATGATTCCATGCTCAACTAGGCTATGTCTTTGTGTGTTTTTAAGAGGTCACCCTTTGAAATTATTTGTTCTGTAAATATATAGCTTCATTTGGGAATAAAACCCAAGTCATTCTATCATAATGAAAGGAAGAATGTGAATATTCTTAAATGTAAAAGATAACTGTATACCTGAGTACACTGCACAATAAGATAGCTGAAAGCTAATAATCCAAAACATTATTTTCAAATGTATCTGCATTGCACATTTATAAAACTGTTGCTGTCTGTATTCTCTGTTTGGTATTCAAAATGAGCAGATTTAGTTTAAAAAAATAGTGCAGACAATTTTTCAGACAATGGAACATAAATCCAGGTAAATTAATATTCCTTCTGGGAGATGATAGATAATGACTTGTGGTATGATTTTTGTGAAATTTAGGTAATTTAAATTAGCTACAGACAGTTTGTTTCTGTGAACAGAGGGACCTCAAACAGCTTCCTTTCTAATTATTTTGTCTGCTTGTCTCATTTTTGTTTCCTACTCAGTTTGTGATAAAATGTTACCATGAAATAGAGGAAAAAAAAAAGAATATTGTTTTCTATTACCTTTTGTGTCTACAAAGCTTCAGTGAAACAGAAAAAAGGAGAATCATTTGTAGGAAATGGTATGAACCTATAAATACGACTTCAACTCATAAATATTTTATAATAAACATTGTTCTTGGATATTAATAATTTTTAGTTTGAAGAAAAAATGAATTGAAAGTTTCCATTATTTTTCTCTGCCTCTAGTGAAGAATATAACAGGTAAGCATTTTTGCTAACACAAAAACAGGTGAAAAGAGTATATAATGTTTTTGACATGTGTTGGAGGTGGGAATGAAAATGTTCTGCTTTTCTGAGCTTAGGTGTGTACAAGAATCTGTCACAACCCTTCCAAGCCCAAGACTCAGTGATGAGAAATTAATTACTTCGGTTTTGGGGAGTCAGAGCTTGCTTACCCTGGGGAGAATGTGCACTCTCTTGCATTCAGCACTTAACCTGGGTGGTTTAAACTGCTCTCATCCCCTCCAGGGACTGGGGCAATCTGAGCTGGGAGGGCAGGGAAGGGGGGCTGGGCATCCCTGGCCCTGTGATGGCACAGGAGTGCATGTGATACGCCAGCTCTTGGTGTTTTCTTGGATTTCTCTTTTGAATTTCAGTCCCTGGCTGAATCAAAATGGCTTGAATAACTCATAAGCACACTGGTGAGCACACACCGATACATAAAAAGGGTGAGATCCTTTGCAGAACTGGGCTGTAATGCAAGAGACATGTACACACACAGGTTCATTATAACATTCAACTGAAGGTAAAAAAGGTCAACTAATGCTATAAATTCAATTGAAGATAAAAACCTGAAAATCATCAAAAGCCAGAACACTTATATCCCTGTTGACATAAATCTGTCCCATGCATAACTATACACAACACTTGATAAAATCTGTTGGTCTTCCATGTATGTCTTAGAAGAGGAAAGAGATTAATATGGAAAGCAATTAATTCTGAAAGTCTGCAATATTCTAGATCACTCCATGATATACAAGAAGGGATGAAACCTCTCTTTTATTTCAACAAATAATATCAGAAGACAGTAACATTCATAAAAAGCAGACTTTTGAAATGCAAATTTCCATAACCAAGGAAAAAGCACATTTAATTTGTGAGAAAGTATAAAGTGAAGGAAAAGAGAGGAAAAGGTGCTCTAACTACTGTGCACATCTATTATATTTTGGTAATATTTTACCTCATTTCAGTGTATTCTTGAGGGTTTTACTTTGGAAGAACTGTAACACTTCAGAAAAAGAAATGGGTTTTACCATCTTTGAAAAAAAAAGAGATTCTGGCAAAAATATGGTATAAGAAAGTATACTGGCCTGATGTAGCCTCCTTTCAACTGTCATGTTGAAGCACTGTATGAAGATCTTGACTAATCTTTGACAGAATACAAAATAGATTTGTGTCAAAATATGAGGACAATGGGTAAAAAGTTCTGGGTGACGAATTAGGGCATAAAACTACAGGGATTTTCTAGCCTGAGGGGGAGAAATTGCACTGAGTGTTTTGATGGGTTTGGGTTTTAGCTTCAGTAGCAGAAGAGTTTCAAGAGAAAAGGAGAAGATCGTGTGCTAAACACTGGCTTGCTTTTCATTACTGGAGGATAAGCATGTATTCGGATTACAAGGAAAAATAATTAAAGGAATTCTGTGCACTCAGAGGTCACAGGATCACACTTTGATATGACCCCAAATGTATTCATTGTGTTCGTAGCCATTAGACATCTCTTTTAAAGGAAAATACATGAATACTATAGCTGGTGATGCAATAGTATGGATGGCACTCACTATTCTCTTAATTATTTTTATTGTCTTACTTAAAGCATTGTGGATTTTATATATTTTATTTTTAAAAGGGGGAAAAAGAGCTATGTATAGTCAATAGCAAATTTAATGTTCCTTTGGAAGACCTTAGCATCTTTCTAAAACCTTTACTAGGAATCAAAGTGAAGGAAAAAAGAACCTTGTAAAGGGTGGGATTATTTTAATTTCATTTTCTTTTCCCTTGACCCTTTCACTTTCTATATTTGAGTGCTTTCACCAGGAAATAAATTTAATTTAATCTAGGCATGAGGACTCTTAATTATATTGGAAGAGCTTTTAATTATGTAATTTTCAATAATGGTAGAACTTCTTTTTGTCTGAGACTAATCAAAGGTAAAAGAAATAACTCAAAATGCACTTTGCAATTATATTGGAATAGTTTTGCACTCTGGTAATTTCATGCCAAGCAAATAGCACTTAAGGAATAGATGGTCTTTCTTGATACATTTTTAAAGTCTGAAAGTTTTCGTTATATCAGGTGGACTATTATTACATCTACTTATTAATTTCTAATAGTACCCACTGTGTTCCTGTGCAAATTTAGAAGGAAGGCAGAGACATACATGTTAACCAGACCAAAACATTCAAATTATCCAGTGCTTCCCCCAAAAAGCATCTGCAACAAATAAATGTTCATTCAGATAATTCACATCCTAATCTAGCCTTCATCAGGTATTCAAATGTGCTGAGATGGAGACTGTGCTGGTTTTGGCTGAGATAGAGTTAATTTTCTTCACAGTAGCCAGTATGGGGCTATGTTTTGGATTTGTGCTGGAAACAGGGTTGTTAATACGGAGGTGTTCTTGTTACTGCTGAGCAGTGCTCACACAGAGTCAAGGCCTTTTCTGCTTCTCCCACCACCCCACCAGCAAGTAGGCTGGGGGGGGGCACAAGAAGCTGGGAGGGGACACAGCAGAGACAGCTGACCCCAAACAACGAGAGGGATATTCCATACCATATGATGTCATGCTCAGCATATAAAGCTGGGGGAAGAAGAAGGAAGGGGTGACATTTGGAGTGACAGTGTCTGTCTTACCAAGTAGCGGTTACATGTGATGGAGCCCTGCTTTCCTGGGGATGGCTGAGCACCTGCTTGCCAGTGGGAAGTGGTGAATGATTTCTTTGCTTGTGCAAAGAGCTTAACACTTAGGTTTTGCTTTACTTACTATTTATTTATGTCTTTATCTCAACCCATGAGTTTTCTCACTTTTACTCTTCTGATTCTTTCCCCCATCCCACCAGGTGCGGTGCTTAGTTGTCAGCTGGGGTTAAACAAGGCCAATGTGTGTGATTATAGAAGGTGATAGGAGAAGTGTACAAACATTTTCAGAAAATGTAGGTCCTATTAAGCAAACATGACAAAAAAAGTTACATTTTCTCTTTACTGGAATTTGGTTTTAGACCAAATTAGGATGAAACACTCATCCCTGTAAAGCTACTAGCAAAATGGCTCCTAATTTCCTTCAAGGCAAGTATATATAGTAACTAACTTTCCTAGATAAACATAGGGGACATTCACACAAAAATCTGAGAGATTGTTAATTATAAAAGGAAACTTTATTTTCCCTGGAATATTCTGATTTTTTTAATAGAAGTATGCTTATACTGGCTTTGTATGTGCCATTTGATCTTCACAAGTCTTAATGTATTTAAGAGAGAAAATCAGTTCTAATATGTTTCAAAAATTCATGTTCTTAATTAATAAAACAGTATATGCACATTACATTAATCTGAAGTTCAAACATAGCACATATAATATCTCACAGGTTTCTATAACCTGTCCTGATTCTTTTTTACAAAGAGAAAATATTTTCACCGTTTCTTTTGAGATAGGGATAGACATAATAAATTCACAAAATTTAAAGCTCCCCAAAACCCTAGGATTTGAAGCAGGGAGTACAGGATTCCTGAAGCATCCATAGTCTCATCCAATTCCAAATTACATGGTATTCCTCACAAAAACAGTTCATATAAATTCTGTTCTGAAGTTTCAGTCCTTCAGTAACTATGTGCCTATCTGAAAATTCAACATTTTTTTTTCTGGAGAAAGTGAATGAATTAGGCTAAAGTAATAATTTTTTTCTAAGTGAATGAAAATGTGATGTTAAGAGTCTGAGACCTCATGTGTATTTCTGGATGTAGTCCCCTTCAATTTTCCCTTTTGTGTTTTTATGTCAAAATTACATTTATGAATGCTTTACCAGTGTTTCAATTTACTTTTCAATTAATTCACTATATCAAAAAAGATTAGCTTATACAAAACCAGGCTGTATTCTAACTCTAAGACCGTATCATAAACAATCTTTGCAACTTGTTAAAAAAACATAAGCAGTACTCTGGCCTAGGCACTTTCTTCCTCTCTGTCACCCTGGAAGGAATTGCACCTTCCAGAAAGGGAATTGGCTTGGCCACTAAGGACTCCTAAACTAATGGCAAAATAATTGCTGACAGTTGGGAAAGAAGACCTTTCAGACTCTGACATTTGGAAATAATCTGCAGGATATAGTCATCTACAGCCTTCAGGATGCAGTGATCATTTAGGGTACATGTCTTATTGTTTTCATGTATTTGGGATGAACAGAATCAAATGTCTCTTGTGAAACGGAATCACACTGTTGCTTCCATGAGAAAATGGTATTTAAAAATTCTTGTTAGTCAGCTTACAGTAATGTTCCCTAAATGAGCTTGTTAATCAGGTGGGGGTAAAAAAAAATCTGATTTTCCTGTAATATATACTTAGAATCATAGAATCATAATTCAGATAAATCATCTATAACCAGTTTTTTGCATGCTATTTTTTTACCTGAATTGTAAATGTAATAAAAAACCCTCTGGTAATTTTTGTAACTTATAAATTCTTAGAAATGAAGTCACATATTTAATGTAGATGTGCAATGTAGCTGAGTTTTAGAAAAACAGAAAGAGATTTTTTCCTGAGATCTGTGGTTAGTTTTTACTAAAAGATGAAGGTCCTTTAAACTAAATTCTATATCAAAAAATGTTTAATTCATTTTTACATTATTTGGCAGTGCTGGGTTTTTCTATTTGATATAGCTTTTCCATAATTAATTCAACACATCCATGAAATAAGGATTCTCCTTAAAACTAGGAATGAAATGGCAATCCTGCTCAATAGTGGTGGAAACTGGATGAGAGAGTAAGATAAAAAATGTATAAAAGGGCTCCAAAGTGTTCTTAAAATCTAATATTAGCAGTACAGTTGGTACAAAAGAAGGTGAAAATATCCTACATGAAAAACTGAATGTCTTGTAGACTAGAATTATACAAATGGAGTATCACAATTAAAAGGTCATATATTCAATGACTGATATGGATTTCTGCTGTAAAGTAGTGGCTAGCCAGCAGAAAATGTCAGAGGAATATTACAAGATGACTGTAACTGATTTGTCAGTGGGGTTATGACCTATTGCTATGTAAAGGCTGTGAAAAAGGCAGAAGTGTCTGACGGATGGAGTAGATGAGGTTTTTCTTCTCATTCCAACTGTGTAACATTTTCTGTGGCATATCATACATACAATGGTAAGCTATCTTATAAAGTGGTGGAGAGAGTTAATTGAGAAAAGCATATGAGAAACTGGCCATGTCAATTAACTAAAGACGGAACTCATAAGGAACTGGTGCTAAAAAATCCTAGAATGGTGTTCTGTGCAGAGACATGAAACTTGGAAAGGCCCAATTGGTTTAGCTTGATAAACTTTAGGAATAGTCGGTCCCAAAAAGCAACATGTTTTTAAAAATGATGGCATAAATATGCCTGCTGGTGTGTAGTCTCATAGGTCTGGAAAGAGAAATGCTCACAATGAGACCTCTGTGTTACAAAAGTTCAGCTGTGGGATATTGTCAAGAAGCTCAGAGGTCTCGCTGATGGGTTCCCATTGGCAGCGTTAATGCTTGCCGTCTGTGAACACAAAGATCCTTTTTGAGGAGGCCCATGCCCATGGCTGTCTGGTCTGACAGCAGAGGAATTTCAAGGCTTGAGGACAGCAGTTTGGGAAAGTAGACCCTGTGAAGAAAATAAAACCTGGGATGCCGGTTTAACTGCATTTATTTCAGATGGTGAAAACTATGATACGGCACACTCACTGGCATGGGAGATCAGGGTTTACTGCTATGGACTATTCCCCTCCATCCTGCCACACCTAAGATCCCTGACCTTTTTTTGATTTATTCACACAGAACATTCTAGCTTGCAATGTAACTATCAGGTTGCTCTTGGGTAACATTAAGGACATCCAATTATGAATTAGAAAATTCACATCTCTCACCAGGAATTGACACAATTCTCATGAGTTCAGAGATGAGCAATTTTATCCTGTTACCTATTCACTCAATGTGTCAAATCAAAGATAGCAGACGACCCAGCTAAACATGGAAATTTTAAATACTGAATAAACAATCTATTAAATTACATGCCAGAAACCACTTAAAAAATTATTGAACTTGGAAACACTGAAATCACCTAAGTTGTCAAGTAACCTAAATTTATTTATAAATGATTCATCAAATCTTAGTCCATCATATCTATTATGGTTATTAGATAATTTTTCTGGTTTGTACATATTCACATATTCTGCATAGTTTTAGCTGATGGAATTCAATCATTTAAAAAATATGGAGATTGCTGAAAATCCACACTAGAGTAATACTAATCTAAAGAAATAGGACTTTTTAAGACCAGAAGTAAATGCATTCCTAAAAGAACCAATGGGCAGGAATCCTAGTATTTCACACTTCTGTAGTAAACATTGTAATGAGGTCCCAGTTCAGGACAAAAATTTATAGAACTGCCTTACTTTAGAAACATGCTTGCTAATTCTTTCCTCAATAACAGTCATAGCATAGCTGTTCATGTAGAACGGATAGTTTTGCAAATGTAAATTATATTCATGTGTCTCTGTGTGTGAGACAACAGCTTTCAGAAGACTGTAAATGATAGACGTGATCTGAAATCATCATAAAACCCCCCAAATTAATAATCTGTTCTGTAGGTTTTAACATATATTTTCATTCCAGTTTTCATCAGAAAAATATTATACTTCTCTTTTCTAAGAAATATCTTGAGTAGAGAATACACTACTGTGCCTTTCTTTACCTACAAAGTTCTTTGTGCAAAATAAGACATTTCATAGAAAAGAAAAAACCTGGTATTGCCAAAAGCTTTTTAACTATTCTGGCTTGTACCTGAGTGACTGCTGTTATTTCTTTGCTGTCAATGTATTTTTAATGTTTTTAAATTACTTTGGTTTTACTGACTTAGGCTGAAATTCTGCTGGCATCGTCTGTGGAGGTTTGCCAAATGGTTAATTTACCACTGCTGATTTCCCAGTGGAAGAGTCAGGTTTTCCCAATCTAACTTACTGCATGTAAGATCAAGGGGGCAAGAAAATCAGGAAACTGGGCAATTACAATAAAGGGAACTAAGTAAAGTCAGGAAATAGGTATTTCTGATGTGACGTGCAACAGTTTTCTGCCAGGAAGGCACAGACTACATTTCTTTCTCCTCAGTCTATCCTTGTTCTGTTTCCAAAAGACAAGAGCAATAACAGTATGTCAGTAATGTCTCATATCCGTGACAATACCTGTTCACTAGCCTTACATAGTCACAAAACAGCTGATTGTAATTGATTCTAAATCTCTACAATATAACTTTAAAGTATTGGATGTAATTCTCCAGCCTTCCTGATATTTGATGCCAGAAAATTATTTCTTAGAGCTTAAGGCTGGAAGAGGACAGGGATCTTGTGAAATCTCATATGTCACGAGATAGTAAATTTCATCCAGATAGCCAGTAAGAAACCTAAATATTTTAGTTAGAGTAAGTAATTTCATGAGACTGAACTGTGAATTACAAGCAGGGGATGAGACCTAAAGGAGAAAGATTATGCAAGATAGACACAACTGAACAGAAAAATAAAATCATATCCCACTATAAACTATATCTCACATTGAAACAGGAAATTTCATTGTAACAAAAAACATGGCAATTGATAGGAATCCAAGTATGAAAGTAAGGCTAGCTGAGCATCTAAAGAAAGGGTTCTTTCTCCTGCCTTACTTCCTAAAAACTCATGCCATATGACATCAGAGTTTTCTTTGAAACTCCCAATGATGTATAGCTTCTGTCAGCCCTCACTGACTCCTGTATGTTCTGTGTGCTTTTATTAATTCAAATCAGGAGTGGTGGTTGACCCAGCCACCAGCCAAACACCAAGACAGCTGCTCACAGAATCACTGGTTGAGTGATCACAGACTGGTTGAGTTTGGAAGAGATCTCTGGAGGTCATCTAGTCCAAACACCCCACTCAAGCAGGCCAGAGCCAGTTGCCCAGGACAATGGGCAGATGGTTTTTGATTATCTCCAAAGAGGGAGACTCTACAACTTCTCCGGGCAAACCATGCCAGTGCTCAGTCACCTTCACAGTTAAAAAGTGTTTACTGATCTTCAGAGGGAACCTCCCGTGTTTCAGTTTCTGCTCATTGCTGCCCTTTCACTGGACACCACTAAAAAGAGACTGGCTCCCTCTTCTTTAAGCCTAGAATCAGACCTGATCACAACATGGAAAGAGAAACATCCACAAAGTACTTGGAAGATCCTGAAAAAATTACCAGAATAAATCCTCACAAGTCTTACTTTGCATCCCGCTCTTCACTTACCCATCTGATCTAAAGATCAAATGAGCTTCTTAAAGTGCTTGTTTAGTGAAGACCATTCTCCTGGCATTTATGCTTGATTAGATATGACTAGGGAAACTCCCAAATAAAAAAATCCGGTTCCATGCTTCCTTATTGTTGTTGGAAGCTTAAAATTTCCTGGCATAAACATGGATTCTAGAATTAAGGCCTGCAGTAGCAAGCTTAGGGAAATATTGTAATCTTACTTCTCGATACTTTCTCATGAGTCAATTCTGTCCTCTTCATCCAAATTCTCATGGCTAAGGACAAGCCCATCCAAGTGTCATCAAGAAAGGGATGCAGAATGAAGCATCAGCACCATGCTTCCTTTTGCTTTATTCCTCCCTTTTTATTCTTTTAAAGTCTTTTCTGCTAAGCACAGTAAGATTTTTCTTGACAGAGTACAGTGACGTGTCACTCCTAGCAAGTGTACTTGTTATTCTCACCTAAAAAGTGCATTTCTGATTGCACTTTACAGTGGATTGCTGTTTTAATGGCACCATTTATGTAAGAACAATTCAGCAGCACACATTAAGACAGGTCTTTAAACTAAACTGAACCAATGCTTAGTTCAGAAATTCAGAATCAATTACAGCCTTTTTGTGTATTAAAATCTGGTTCTTGGTCATTGAGTGGAATATTTTAGAGAGCCTGACTGATTTGATGGAATAATATGTTATAAATTTTCTATCATCTCACTTGCGACAGGCCTGTTTTCCAGACCAGAAAAGCCTGGCTTCCAAATTATGGAATACTTGATTCTTGATTCAGGAAACTTGAATGAAGAAGATTCAGATATGAATTTGTGTGTTATGATTAATGAAAGAAAACTACTTTTAATAAAATTCCCTATCAGTTTTAATGACATTAAAAAATTGATCACTTCAAATAAAAAAAGGTTGCGTTTTATGAAAAGGTTTTCACTTTTATAGGTGGAACTGAAAAAAAATAGTGATCGTATACAAGAATGCACATCATACATACACAGCAGATGAAGAATCCAGAATATATTGATTTAAATTCTGGAATTCCTGTATTTCTGTAATCACATTCGCTAAACTAATTTACTAATTTATATTTATTTTTCACTCATTTATATTTATGTGTAAAATATTTTCTTTTTCCATACCTTTTAATTGTCTATAATGGCAGCCACGTTATATCTGCAATAATGATCACTCTGGGGACTGGTGTACATCCAAAACTACTAAACCAGGGAAGTTAAAGAAACATTAATAAGATAAAACACATGCAGTTGAGATTTGGACATTACTTTTGTTTTCTCTAATTCAGATATTTTGTGTGTATATGTTTAACTTGAGATGTCTTAATCTTTTGGAGATGATATATATTTAAACCATTTTCCAAAGCTTACTTTCCTTTTTGTGCCTGTGATAACTTAAAGCATATGGTTAAACCTTTTTTTGTCCATGGTTAACATTCAAATCTAATGTTAGCCACAAACAAAGAAAATTTCTTACAAGTAGTGGTAAACTGTCAGAACTTCATTAGAGGAAAAATATCAGCACTGGAGAGGCAACAATTGTGCAGTATAGTAATTCATAAGGTTATTGTCAAGTATGTGTGAGCTAATGCAAGAATAACACAGGAGGGAGACATTAAAAATGAAAGCAGAGTATTAGATGGTCAAGTTCATTCCTCCAATGAAGAGAAAATCTTTGTGTCTGCTCAGTGTAACACTGTTCTTTAGCCAAAAACCTTTAAAGAAACTTTCTCATAATAAATAACTTCCACTCTTAAAAGCTCTATCTGATGCTAGAGATCAGGTGAAGTAAATGTTCATTTGACTTAGAGTAGTGACAAAAGACACGAGTCAGACCTCTCTCTTTAATAATTCAAAGGTGTTTTCCTTTCTTTAGAAGCAGCTCCATTTGTTCTTTTTTTGTATCCATCTCACAGGTGACCTTAAGGCTGTTTCCCTAAATATTGCAGCTTTCTATGGAAGGTTATTTAACTCTTTTTCAGCTGTTTCTGTGAAATACTCAGAAACAACTATTGCTACATGTAGAATGAAATACTATGTGTTTCTTATACAGATTTTATTTAAGATTAATTCAAAATGGTAGTTCTGAGATTATTACAAGTGGATTCAATTTATTCTATTTTTTGATTACAGCTTGCATCAAGTCCTTCATGTAGACTCAATAAGTACTACTCTCAGGAAAATCTATCCCAGTGTAGGAAGAATAATAAAAGTACATATGTTAGCCTGAGATTGTTGCCCATAAAGCAGGATTTGTCCAGTTCTGGTATGAAAGTAAAAGGCATATAACTGCATATCTATTTTTTTTTTTTTTTTTTTTTTTTCAGATCTATCAAAGCCTCAAAAAATCAAAGAATATCATATTTATTTGGGAAATAATATGGACAGATAGTTGATGAAAATAATTAAGTAATGTCATAAGCTCACGGTTGCACTCCAGTAGAATATGAAATGCAACCAATATTTTATCAATAGAATTTTCCATATCTGTGACAAATTTTAAGGTTTGGTTCATTGCTAAACATTGGTCTTTACATGGTGACCACTGTATTTGTGGAGTTGTGATGTGACTATAAAACAACTCTGATAATGGTAAATCAGTCTAAGTATTAGAATATTAATCTATTAATTCTGAATGCAGTAGGCTTTCCCTTTGTCTTTTTTATTTTTTCTGGGTTTTATTTGCTAGCTTTTTTGTAGTAAAAGGACTAGGTACAAAGTATTTCTTTTATGCTTAAAACAAATTCGATATAGATGTAACAAATCAAAATTATCCCAACTGTTATTCTAACCATCTTGATTTGACAGTCATAAGACATTTAAAAATATGTGCCAATGTGAAATGCAGTTTATCTTTGTTTTTTTCCTACTCGAGTTTGGTAGTTCATGTTAAAAAAGTAAACAAATCTGGAAATACTCGAGAGGGTTAAGAAATCTTAAATTTGAAGTCTGTACTGCAGTAGAGATGTAGAGATTTCTTTACAAAATGTCTAAAAAGTTGAATATACCTGAAAAATAAACTGCATTCACTTATGGGATATGGAAAAGTGAGGTTGAGAATCTGGAGTCCAGTGCATAAGGTAACTACTATTCATATGATTTTTCTTCATGCTTGAGCTCCTGTTTTAATTTGGGGTTAGGGAAAGGTACCAAATTCATTAAGCAGTAGAATAATACATCCCTTATAGACAGGAGGTAGGCTGAATACTTCAACAGCAGTGATTGCTAGGACAACAATGACTGCTAATAAACAAACCTGATAACCACGACGGTAATTTCTTCCCACCAGGAAATTACTTACACCTCCTGTCTGATCTGTGAGTATCACAGAGGTAAAAATGGAATCTGTAGATACTCTGAAATTTCTTTTCATAGTCTAAATTCTATTTTAATTTTTCTTACAAGTTTTTATTCTGGAATAAAACTAGCTATGCCAGGACATCACTTCATGTAGTAGTTGATGGGAAAAAGTGAGATCTATATAATTCACTCTGAGATCCTTTGAAGTTTTAGAACTCAAATACTGGAGACCATCCTCTGCAAAAGCATAAAACTTCAAAATCTACCACCAGATCATTAACAGTAATAGTCTAATTAGAGATACAAAGACTAAACCCCAATTTATTAGGCCATATTAGCTGTTAGCACTGGGAAGCTACCAAATGAAACAGTCTCTGACAAAACCTTTTCTCCTTCTCTGAAGCAGTTCTGCTATATTTTAAAAACGAATCTGAAGGAGCTTAGGAAGAGTCAGGTAAGACTTGTAAATGAACAGGCTTAATTTCTTTGTAGTAAGGTTGTCATTTGGTCTTCTATAAAATTACCAGAAATTTTGCCCTTAGAATATGCTTAGGTAGCCTATTATCCAAACTACAGGTGATTCCAGTTATCACATTGAGTGTCATGCTTTCTTACTAGTTTTCATCACAGCAGTTTTCACATTACATATTTAATTTACTTTGAAGCCTGACTGGGATAACACAATATTTGGTATTAATGGTTAAAGGCTCCATCTCCCATTGATCTTATGAATTAACAATTTCAAGTCTTTTGCTTGCACTTTAATCCACATAGCAAGGTAAGAATGCTTATGCACCACAAATAACTCTATCACTGCTTGCATTTTTGACTGGATTGCATTCAGGGCTGATGTACCACTGCAGAATATCCCCATGAACAATGGTAGACTTTTTCCCCTCATTACTTAGAAAACATGTACAGATTCATTTCTGACAGGTTGTATTATATAAAACATACAGTGCCAAATCATCTGTCAGGCAATCTGAGAACTGCCATAGTAGGACCAATGAGCCAGTTCTCAAGAATACCAGTATTTACTGTCTGTTCAGAAATAAGATTCGCTGTGTACAGAACGAACAGCAGCATAAAAGCTTTCAGTTTCTGTCTGTACAATGATTTTTCCACTCCATTTTTCTTCCACACACTGACCCAGTAATAACAAGTGAAGATAATAGACATCATGGCAGTCAAAGCTGACAACTTACAGCTTTAAGGAGTTTTCCTTTGGAAGTAAAAGTAAATAAAATATTTCTTATATTTTAATTGCCCCTATGAATATTGCAAGAAACAAGGCAAGTTTGCCCAAACAGCTGTGCCTGAAGTAGCTCCCAGAAACTGTCAGGTCCAGTGCCCCGTCTCCTCTGCAGGGAGTTCCCATGGCAACGCCTTTAGCAGAAGTAAAAGGAACTACAGCTAGATTCCCCCCCCCCCCCCCCCCCCCCGCCTTCCCCTCCTCTCTGTACCAGTTCAGAAAAAGTGTTGCTCTCTAATCTTTGGGGCACTGAGAATTGCCACTGGGCTACCCAGCTTCATTTGCTCTGTTTCTTGCATTTGAAAAGGCTGTCCTAGTTCCCCTCTGTCTCTTGGGTGTCTGATTTATGACATCAAACAAGAAAAAAAAGTCAAGAGAGACTTTCAAGAGTGAAAGTTGTTGTGGGGGGAAGATGCTAGCCCAGAGCTGTCTTCAGTTCAGGCACTTGAAAAACACGTCATGTTTAATTTTTTTTTTTAAATTTCTCTGCAATTTTCCAAGGAGTCTGGCTATAATCATTAAAGATAAGAACCTCACATGAAATGTAGCAGCTAGAAACATGTCTGCAGAGTATTGGCAGGCTCTCAGGTTTGTTGTCAGTGATTTGTGCTCTGATGAGATTGATGGTTGCTCTGGCTGTATTTGGCAATTGATAAAGACATATAACCTCATCAATTATCTGTGAGAAAATAACCTAGACATAGGTGAATTTATCAGAGAATTTTGCAAAAATATAATCAAACTGTCACTCTAGGACTAATTATCTCTTTTTCAGCATGCAGCTCTACTGGAAAGAATAGTGCAGTGACTGGCATCTGACACAGCTCTTGCTCAGGCTGTAGTTTCAGTGAGAGCATAAATGCTAGGTGTTCTTGCACAAATATAGAGTAGATTGCTCATGATGGGCCCATTGCCAGCCATGGTGAAGCCAGTGAGCATCCTTTCCAACCACACTGGGCTTTGAGTCAGGCCCAGGAAGAATAAATGCACAGCCCAGATGTAATGGAGAGGACCAGGACTGCAGAGCTGGCTATGCTGACACTGTCAGAACAGAAAACTCCTTTTCTCCTTTTTGGCTCAAGGTGAGTTTAGCCCTTTAGTGGGTTTGGGATTCCTGATGTGCCCCTGGGCCTGGGTTTTCTCTAAAGTGGCATTTGAAGAAGTGAGAACAGGCAGCCAAGACTTAGATGCAGGGATGCTTAAAACACAATCTTGTCCTCTTTGAGAGAGCCGGAGTGTGCTCTGAGGCTCCTGCAGTGCAGTCTGGGGCAGCACCAGGGGCCATTCTTTGCTGAAGGAAGATAAAATCCAATTTGTGCTAAGACCAAGGATGCTTCAAGTTTATGTTTCTGAGAAGTTAATGACTTAGTTGGAAGCAGAGGTTATGCAAGAAGTAGTCTATAACTCCCATATCAATGCATGAGACATAGATTCATTCTGAAAATTACAAAACAAGGGAAAAACAGACGATCAACGGTACCATACCATCCTGCTCTGCAGTGCTTCTCAATGGCAATGTTTCAGGTAGCTTTTCTAATCATTCCACTGGAAGCTCAGATGCAGGTCTCACATCCCCCACAGCTCATGTGTAATATACAGATGTCAGCAACCACCTTTTCTGACCTCAGCCTCAAACTGCAAACAGACATGCATCTGAGCACATATATTTGATTTTAACATGCTGATTCATAAAGCATTTTAAGATGAAAAGGCCTTGAAAAGCTGACAAGAAATTTGTAATATCCAGTAGAAATTATGAAAAAACTGTATAAGCAGGATGACAGTATCTACTAGAGAGACTGTATTCATACATTTTGTAGGAAGTTTAATACTGTCAACTTAAAAGTATACTTGAACCTGGACTGCAGAAACTGTATGAAAGCAGTTAATTTGTAGGTTTTTTTCGTTTTAAAAACTCTTCCTGAAACTTTGGTAAATTCTGAGATTGCTTTTATACCCAAAAGAGCTTCGTTTGTTACCTCAGTGAACAGCACACATCTCTTTACCACTGTCCTGCAAAGACAGTAAGAACCTGGTTTGGAAGCAAGCCCACATCAAATAACAGATTAAAGAGTTCTGAGCTGAATCCTGGAACTTTGTGAGCAGAATTTCTCTACCACTAATACAAGGAATGGAGAAATTTCTTTTGTAAAACGAATGAAAGTTATCACTGATTTAAAGTGGTTTCAGAAATTCTTAAATAAGTAGAAAGAGATTTTTCTTGCAGAAGGAACTTTCAATAAAGCAAATATATCCATTGCATACCACACCTTAGCCATGTATATTCTAACTGCATAATTATCACTTAATCTTCTTAAAGTTAGAATACCATTTTCTTCAGGGGTTTGGAAAACTAACTCTATTGCATAGTACAAGATTCAGCCTTGGTTAAAAAAAAGTGCACCTGTGTCCTTGTCCAAATCTTGCTTTGAGCATCCTAAAAATGTCCCTTTGTTTGTCTCATTTCATTTAGTTGCTGTCCAAAGTAATTGTCTCTGTGCCTCCAGAATCCTTTACAGCTGACTTTGCATTATGGTGCAGCCTTTGTCTTTTAACCCAATTATCAAGTTAAAAATTGCTAAAATCTCTCCTGGCAAACAATTTGCCTTTTAATTATGAAGAAGCCTGCCAGTTTACAAACACAGTTTCAAATGTGGAGGGTCTCCTCTGGTCCTCCACTGACTCAACCTTTTGTCTGCTGCTGTTTCAGCTAAAAGAGAGACTTGGAACAATGCAGCACGTGGAGGCTTTCCCCTTCCCTTAACAAATGCTGCAGATCAAGGAACTGCTGTGGTAAGAAGATTAAAAAAGAAGATGATGATAAAGCAGATGCTAGCAGTGCAATAAAGATCTCATGTTCTCTAGACCACCAATAATAATGATGCATATCTGTATGATAGGAACATCTCACCATCCTAAAAATGTCAAACATTGTGCTTGTCTCATAGTGCATATAAACAAACTTTTTTTTTTTTTCCCAGTATAGTTCACCAGAAGTTCTTCTATTATTCATATATGAGCACTAACTGGAATGAATACAATGCTCTCATACAGTCATAAAACTAATGAATCATGCAGTACGGTTTAGGCACAAGGGCTTAGGTACACTAACAAGAAGCTACTGTGTGTCAGTTTATTCATGAGAAGTATGCATACATACATTTAATTCGCAGTGTATACAAACCCTCTTTCATGGATTTCCATGGAGTGTGTTAATTGAAATTTTTTCAGTCAAAGCTATTTGATAGACTTTTTTTTAAAAAACACAGATCTTTTGCAGTTTGTTTTTGAAGAAAAACCTGAAACTAATTGTTTTTTTTTCCTGAATTTCTTTAGATAACATTTTTAATAGAAATTTATTTTCTTACTAGCACTAATAACTACAACATTTCCAGAACCAGTATATTCCTCCTTACTACATCCATCCCCTGCTTCTGGGTGTAACATGATGCTTACTTGTTTTGTGTATTTTGAAAAATATCACCTTGAAGTTTTCCTGTTTTCAATAAAGCAGATCCATTATTCTCACACTTATGGCTATGCTGGCTTTTGTTTAGGCTCTCTCTGTATATGATCTGTAATGCATTTAGTGGCATCAAGTATTAAGGATTAATTTTCTATACCAAGTCACAGAGAATTCAAACCTCAATTGAATCTAAAGGCTTATGAACTGAATTTACCTATCCCATTATTAAATGGAAACATTCCTTTTAAATCTTAATTATCTTTGCTTCAAATGTAGCTTAGAAAAAGAAAGTAATTTATTGACACAAGGCAGTTTATGTAACTGAGACTACACAAATGGACATAAACCAAGCATCTTACGGGTCAAGAAAAAATCTGTTATTTCCCTTCTTGCTGGTGGTGTTTTTATATTTATGAGAAGCAACAGACTTTTCATACTTTCTCTGTTATGATTTGCAATACATATTTTTTTTTTCCAAAAGAAAAATTAAATTAACATTAATCTTTATTATTAGCTTCAATTCCTTGAGAAAAGAATAAGGCCTTTTTTTTCTTCTTTTCTTCCCTAAATTTTATGGCTATGGTATCTTTCCCTTGTAGATTTAAAATGCTTTGTGGCTTTTTTTCAATTTTACTGGAACAACTAGATATGTTAAGCAGTTGAATCTTGTGCATTGTTATTTTTCTTCTTCCTCATTGGAATTATTAAAGGCTTTATCTTTATTTCATACCTCTGGGCTTGCTCCAAGGCCTGTAGTTACCAACTGAAAGATTCTCTGTCACATATATCTTTTTTCATGCTGTAAATTGATGCTTCAGGCATGGAAAATCATGTGGCTGAAACAAGCTCAGCAGATTCTTGAGTACCTTTAAAACCAAAATAAAACCTTAATAATCTGTATCTGGTTTCTAAATAGTGCCATACATACTAAGACAGAAATTAATTTCACAGTGAGACCATTAAGAAACTGAAATATTAAAAGATTATAATAAGGTCACTTTACTGCTGTGCCCAATTCCTTTATTCTAATTGTGGTTTTTTTAAGCTAGTTTAATCTCCTCCCTGGCACTGAATTTTAGGTTTGGGGAAGTGAGGAAGGACACCTAGAATACACCAAGTACTTTTTATTGGCCTCTAGTCAAAGGTTGCCAAGGCTGCTGACAGAACACTTGTACTTTATCATCTCATTATTCTTCCATATCTTGCAAGTGAACATTGCTCTTCAGTGTCAGAGAAGTGCATTTGTTCTTAGGGGCCTGATTCATAAAAGTGGTTTACCTCGTATACATATCTTTCCCACAGGATATACTCACACAGATTTTTTTCAAGCTCTCAAAAATGTTAAAGATTCATGTATCTTTTTGTATAGGTACTAATCTGATATTGTATTAGTACTAACACTCTCTTTTGCAGGTGAAAAGACTATAAAATCACAAGTTAGTATGCTTAAACTGTAAATTTCTTAGAGCCAGGGATGGTCTACTTTATTTCTTGTGTAACGTCTAATACAATAGTGTCTCATACGTTACTGGAGTTGACAATAGCTTTCACATTAGAAGTAACTAATTATAAATGTAGACTTAAAAAGTTCATTGCAAACCTAGTCTTACGTCAAGGGATATAAAGAAAAAAATTGAATCAAGGCTTTTTTATTCTCATGTCTATCATGAATTATGCATATTCCATTTCTTTTCTCATCATTTTATAGTACTCCCCCCCCAAATATTTGCACTAAGGAGCATTTTTAAGATCTCCAAGGCTTTTCTCATGAAGAGAATGGCAAAAAGTCCTGAAGTGATATAATGAGGTATAATTATCCATTTACTTGCTAGTCTGAAGTCTGAAAATGATGGCTTTCCGATAAAGAAGGAAGACAGCATACACAAGGTGACCCTGTTCTCATTGATAAGCAAAGTAAACTTCTAAACCTGGTGGCTGTTTCCTAGGGTCATCTATATAGAAAGCAGTGCACATCTGTTACATATCTGTGTCTCAGCACATTTACCTTATTCTCTAGCAGCATAGCATTTTGGAGCCCAGGACTACTTGGAAAGGCATATCTTAAAAAGTTGTTAAAAAGACCTATTGAACAGTTGTCTCTGGGTTAACATGAGTCTACCATGTGCAGAGCCAAAGTAGTAAGATCTGTGCAGAAAAAATGTCCTGAGTTATAGAAACCATTTAAAAGTCAATATCAGAGAGGTAGGTTCCAGGGTACTGACAGTAAATCGGTAAACAAAGAGCTAATAGCTACCAGAAAGCCGTAGAGATAATATCCATATATTCAATATACTCTGAGATTTATTTTTATTAAAAACACATAGGAAAAAATAGTATAGAAAATACAAAGCCTTTCAAAAGAGTAATGAAATAATATTTAACTTAATGTGTTAAAATTTTAAGGATGATATTTATTTGTCTGTTGCATGCAGGTTCAATTCTCTCAGTACTGAAGATAGTCAAGGATGTGAGTAAACAGCAGAATAGGTCCCTGAAACAATCTTCAATTTTGGTAGTGAAATGAAAATTGCTTAACACTAGACTCACAAGAAGCAGTGGATTATGTCAAAAGATGTTGATTCATTGTCTTTAATACCAATTAATAACTTTTTATAGCAAACTTACAAATGAAACTAAATTAATTGCTTTCTTAATGTAGTAATATCTTTCATTAACGATAAACAGCTGAGATTACTGGAGGATCTGTGCAATAAAGGGAGCAATAATTTGTAACAAATGAAAGTAATCTGCATTACTGCTGGATTTTGGCTGTAGAATTTAGTTTAGGTAAATTATTAATGCATTAAATTGCTAGAAAAAGTCATGTGAGAACCAGTTACAGATTTCAAACATGGATTCATTCAGTCATGTAGAGCTGAAAAGGACAATCCTGAACTATAAGAAAATAAGCTGTGCAGCACTGTACAAGTGCTTGTTTAATTTAGAATATTTAGCAAAGTTTAATTTAAAAGGGCATTTGAAAACTTGTTGCTTTCTGGTAGAAAACACTGGAGATGGTATGGAGGGAAGAACTCAGGATAAGGAAGTCCCATTTCTAATTCTGTCACTGATTGTTCTTAATAAATCTCTCGTCTTAATTCCTTCCTTTCTGTGACACTCGTATACCACTTGTATAACAATGCAAGAATATTAAAAGCATGCAAAAAAACCCTGCAGTCTATTGCTGCAAATAGTTGAGTCCCAGCGAAGATATCCACCAACTGTGCATGATTCAGATTCTCTGTTTGTGGAGAGGATGGCACTTAAGTCCAGTTGAACTGTAAAGGTCGTCTGGATTTATTAAAACTGCAGCTGTAACTTTAAGTCACAGCTATGATAATTTTTTTCATGTGGGGGCTTGTTTCTGGAATCAGAGACCTGTAACTAATGTTACTTAGTGAAATAAACATATATGTATACATAAATACAAAGGGGCATACACCCACACATGTGTACACATACACCATGTGCATACTGAAGTAGTAGTGAACTCCACTGAAATAAATGCTAGTGCATGGACCTATAGACCAGTCAACTTTAGCAAGTCAGCCTTGCAGTTTATCCTCACTGCTTTTTTTCCGTGTCTTATTTGTTGCATGCAGCAATTAATAACTCTTACTAATCCTTACCTGTCATTATTCTCATTTGCTGGCTACTTATTTCAGTTTTAGAAAGATAGTTTCCTAAGATATATTAGTAGATCTTCCCATTTGCTTCTAGAGGCCCAGAATTCAGCTTAATAATCTATTATGAAACTTGAGTAACTGCCTCTTTTTCTACATGTCAAGAGATATATCTTACACCCCTAAGGAACAAAACATCACTGTATATTTGCAAAGCCATTCTTAAGAGTAGTTTATGATTAAAAATTGTCTACCAGGGGATGTAACATATATCTTAATTTTCTTCTACAACCAGTTTGGATTCTACCAGTCAGCCAGTTTGTGTCAATTCAGTTATGTGGTTTTCAGAAATACTTTAAATTTTGGCGTCTAAAAAATTTAAAATTTTGTAGACTGAATCCGTAGTTCAAAAAAAAATGTTTTCCTTCACATTTTGATATATATATCCATATTGTCATGGAGAGTTCCCAAACAAAAAAAAATTCTGTTAGTATAAATGTTCATGTGGTCTCCAGGTGTCATTTAAAGGAAGACTATATTGAAATAATCCAGGTTGGAGTGACACAGACTGGACTAAATTCATTAGAGCAAATAGGTAGGGAAAAAAGTATCCACAGTTTCTTGGCCAAATATAGATTAAGCTTATTTCCTTGATGTATCCATCTATGTATTTGGGGCATGCAAGATTCAAAACATGTGGAAATAAGGGTACTTTTCAGCTGGAAAAGCATCACTCCAAAAATAAACTGTTTTCTGGCTTTAATATAAGACTTGCAAAAGTCTGAGAAATCTGATGGCTTCAAATCCTTCTAAAGAGGGGCCAAGCTGAACAAGTTTAGTGTAGCTTTAGTCATCAATGTGTAGGAATATTTCAGGTGATCCTATAGTTTGTAAGCTTTAGTCCCAATCATTGTGCAAAAGAATGTATGCCTAAATTTGGGTCCTCATGTCTCCTGTTTAATTACTACCAGCAAAACGAAGAAAAAATGCACACAACCTTGTCTGTGTTGCACAAGAAATCTGGATGCTAATAGATAAAATAGGTTAGATAGCTAAATTAGAAAAATGAGCTAATTTCCTAATTTAAATTTAAGAATTGATCTAGTCAGAAGGTGACAAGAAAAACAGAAGTTTCCCTAAAGACAATTATCGTTTCATGAAAAGCCAGCCAGTTTAATCCTGTGAAATTCTATATGTTCCAGCTCAGCCTGGCATGGTTTATTCAACCTCTGCCTTGTTTCTGAAAGGGATCAAACAGTTTTGCAGATTAAAATCATAGCCTCCAGTCTAGTGGGACCAATCAGCTAATTTATGTTTAAAGTTTGCGAGGGAGTGATTAAATACCCGCTATCTTAGCAAGCACAGTAGATACTGTCAAAGAGGCATTTTTAGCCCTCGAGGCATGTAATCACTAGTGCTACTCCATAAGGGAATTTCCTCCTGAGAGATTTTGGTTATCTTTCATAAGGAGCCTCTCTGCTATTGATAGCTGATACCTTCTAAAAATGTTCAACTTCTAGCAGATGGAATACTGAGGGTTCCAGAGGGCGGAAATTCATGCAGTTGTCATGGGACAAGCCATTTCCACCAAAATGCTGTTATACTACTTTTGCAGCTACTTGTAAATTTTGCTTTCCTAAGAGTAGGAAAAGTAAATAAATCAGAGAAAGCTCTGCCATGAATAAGACAATATAGCAACAAAAGGATCCAGCTAGTTTTGTCAGTCATTTTACTCTTGAACATTAATTTTGAAAGTCAAACACAACTTGAGTGAAGAACTGCAGCTATGTTCCCTCTGAGCATCACTGGAACTTCCATCTGCTTTCTTCTCTGAAAGCTAACTTTCTAAAGATATTCTTGTGCATGAATGGAAAACAAAGCAGTCATAGAGTTTCTTACAACCACATATGAGGTGATGATGGAATGCAACACTGACTTAAAATTCATTTTCTCTTGCAATGCCCTTGACAAAGAAACAACTTTAATTTTGGTAGTCCATGGAAGAACATTAAAAGCTCAGTGAAGTTTCTAGAATTTAAGAAAAGGAGATAAAATACTCTGACTTAGAGTGGTCAGATGCCATCGAAAAAAAGTCAGGTGCAGTATGGATGACATGAAAATGCAATAGTACTCAAAAGCATAATGTAAAACACTTGCATTTACATTATGAGATACTTTATTTCAATTATGAATATTTTCAAACAGATGAACATCTTTCTTCAATTAGCTTGACTCTTCTAGCATCTTTACTCCTACCATAATGAGTCATGGAAAAAACCAGAATGAACAAGGCCAATAACATTCACGTGTTTTGAACTTTTTTTCTGGCTGTTGGATTGTTTAAGTCCCATTATCAACGGCAATTACAAGGTGAGACCTGATGGATTCATCTTCTCACAGGGATGCCCTCCTGCCCCTCCTGTGGCTACAGTCAGAGAATGGCAGATACTTTGGCAGCAGCATAGAAGATTTTTGAAATAGATTGTTCAATATGCAGAATCCCTCATCAGCCATCCTTGATGCACTCTGCAGGCAGGTTGTCTCAGGCACCTTCTGCATGGCTATTTTCTTTCTATGCACTCAAGAAAA
Source organism: Athene noctua (assembly GCF_965140245.1). Lineage (NCBI taxonomy): Eukaryota > Metazoa > Chordata > Aves > Strigiformes > Strigidae > Athene > Athene noctua. The sequence goes on from NC_134040.1 coordinate 27,987,212, forward strand.
AAGTAAGAGTAGAATTCTTGTCTCAGAAATCCATCAACTCTAGAATACTTATTATGAAAATACTTCAGCTAGAAGGAAGATTTCTCAAGAATTCTGCAGTTTCTGTTGCATTTAAATTTGGGAAATAGCATGTTTCAAAGAGACATTTTTTTCCTGTCTGTCAGCTGCCATGAAAATGGATGGAGTGATACAATACAGTATAATTTTGGCATCAGCTCCAAAAAGAAATGCGGTTTCTTTTCTATGTCTAGGGTAAAGTTAAACCAAATTATCCTGCCAAGTCCTTTTTCAGTTCTGGATTCATCCTGACACCAGATATTATTCTGTTAGTAAACACTTGGGATTGCAAATATTTCAATTTCCATTAAATTACATTGTAATTTTTAGCTCCCTTCACTCTGCACACATATGCTTATGCATATGTGCCAATGAAGATCATTCAATTACATAAACTACTGATTCTGTGCAACCATTGTTTTTCCCACAGCACATATAAAACCACAAACTTGATGATAAGTGATTTGGAGCTTGTAATTTATTCATTTTTATTAGTTTACTGGGTTCATATAAGATTTTATAAACAGAATTGCTCATTATGTGGCAATTTATGTAACGTTGTGTCAGATTCTCAATTTCATCTTTACTTAGGGAGAACAAGTGGGGTTTTGTAAGTCTTTTTCTATCTGTCCATCAACCCACCCGAAATATTGCTACAGCATAATTAAAATTTGAAATCGTCTTTCTTTTATGCAGTTTTTATGTCTCTTTCACTTGTTTTTCAAACAGCTCTTCTTTGCACACTATCATCTAACAATGTCCTCCAAACACTAAAGCAACATCTCAGGTGGAGCTGGGGGAACATTGCAGAACGTGTTCTGTAAACATCTTCGATTTTTAAATTATTCACTTTGACTCTGCTCAGGCCTTCCTTTCTCCATGAATTTGCTAACAGATAAACATAAATGAAATAATGTTAATCAAAAGAACAAGTTAGTGAGGACTGGAAAACCAGAAATACAATTTCAAAATCATAATTTTAAGGATTTGAATCAGAAACCTGACACTAACATTTAGCATATGCAGTCGAGAAATTGAAGTGTGTCATATCAAAACAAGTCCTATTTCACATAAAAAGACTTTATGTGGAAAAAATACAGGTCATAAATTATCTTTCTAAACTATTTGATTAATAACTTTAGATATGAGAGACATATACTGAATGAAGAGTGAAATGGAAATTTCCTTTCAGTACTTATTTAAACAAATGTCCTGTCAGTCTTCAGGTCACTTCCTACCACCTGCTTTGTGAAATTTGTTGCTGAGGTTCCATTATAATCAAAAGCAGACAGGTAATTCATGACAAGAAGTTACAGGTTCTAGTATCACTGCCTTTTTTTGGTCATCCCTGTAGGGTGTACAAAATTAATAAATTCTGGCCTGTGAGAAGATGACTGAAAAGGTATGATAGGATAGAGTAGAATAGAATAGAATAGAATAGAATAGAATAGAATAGAATAGATTAGACTAGACTAGACTAGAATAGAATAGAATAGACTAGAATAGAATATTTCATTTGGAAGGGACCTACAGTGATCATCTAGTCCAACTGCATGATCAGTTCAGGGCTGACCAAGTTAAAGCATGGTATTAAGGGTATTGTCCAAACGGCTCTGAAACACTGATAGTCTCAGGGCATTGACCACTTCTCTAGGAAGCCTATTACAGTGTTTGACCACCCTCTTGGTAAAGAAATGTTTCCTAACGTCCAGTTTAAACCTCTTCTGGCACAACTTTGAACCATTTCCATGTGTCCTATTGCTTGCAGAAAATCAGGCCTGCCTACATGGACATCTTGGAGCCTACAGATAGTAGCGACGGTTTCGTAAAGGGGCACCATTCCCCATTCCCCCTTCTGCCCCACTCCCTGAGCTCAGGGGCACTCAGACACACTGTTACACCAGATCAAAACTGAGTTTATGTCTTGGTGCTGTTATGAGTCTTGGAACACAAAAAATAGTTTGACAGCAGTAACTTTTCACTGATTTCCAGACAAATATTACATGAGTACATGGAGTGCCCTTTCACAGTATAGTGCATCTGCCTATTAACAAAATGGATTTTTGTTTGAGATCTGCTGTTTCCTGCCCTATAGATGTATGAAAATACTCTAAAGTAGCACTTTATAGGGTTTTTTACAGGCATCAATTGTTATTATTTATTTCTTCAACATCAAGTTCAGAACAGGAGAAATTTTTACACTAATATTGTGAAGTTCTTTCCATATTATACAAATCTGCTCAAGTTGAAACATACAATAAATAATTTTTCTCTACTGATTTTTAAAATCAGGCTATTCATGGATAGTACATTTCTCAGGGTTCAAAATTCACAGCTGACTTCTGCTTTAATTTTCCTCCTGCTTCTCTGATCAAAAATATCATGACAGAAGCAGTTTGGTGAAAACACTTATAGAGTGGTTTTAAATACAAAATTTTACCATTAAATGAAAATTGTTTAATATTTTTCACTTTATTTTCTGGCTGTGCATCAGTCAAGCTAATATTCTCAGAACAGTTTGTAAGTGATTTTATAATTAAAAAGAAATATAGAAATAATATTTGTTCTTCCACCAGTAATGAATTTTGTCCTCTCATTTAAAATCAATTCATTTTCTTCCACTAGTCCCACAATGTATTTTGCCTTCTAATGCCTACATACTTAAATTGTTTGCCTCATTGATCACTAAAAGGACAGGAAAGCTTGGGTTAAAAAAAGGAAATACAAACCTCAAAGTCCAGTATGACATAGTTGAACACTTAAGATCAAATAATTTCAACTAATGTACATCCAGTCTGGTGCTAATATACAGGAAAATATAATGCAAAGCATAATAAACCATGCATATCTATAGATTTCTGAATGAACATTCTTAACATGCTATTGATTCTAGTAGTATTTTTGCATTAGAGGAATTGTTCTCCACTGTTTGCACTCAGGCACATGCATAAAGGTTTTGCAGAACCATTTAGGACAGCTGTACTGCTGAGAATCCTCAGTTATCAGAAGGGCAAAATTGTCTGGTTTCAAGATAAGGCTCTGTGGTAATATTCTTTCACCTGTTTAGAAACAAAGTGTGAAGAGTAATCTTAAATGTTTTTAAAGTTTAATTCATTAAATGTCACTGAAGTTCATGCCGAGAAAATATTTTTAAATGGACATATTGGAAGCATGGAGCAAAAGGTGACAAAATGCCATCCTAATAACCTCCCACACGAGATAAATGCAGATTAATCTCTGACAGCTACTGTATGACATCTAACACTGGAATTAAAGACCCATAGTCACTAGCTGGAAAAATGAGTAGCTCTTGTGTTTGCAGGCATCGGACACAAGAGGTGTATGCATAGCTGATGCTAACAAATAAAGGTGAAGTATACTTCCATTACAAAATATCTTCAGAATTATAGGAAAGAACCATTAAATTTACTTTATTCTACCTCTTTACTTCTGAAAAATAATGAATACTAGTCCATTATAGGCGTCTGGGAACTGCTAGTTTGTTTTGATATATCAGCAACAGCCTTGCTAGGAAGAAACTCCATCATATGCAAATAAGTATGATTAGATTTTTTTCAAATTCTGTTTGCCATTATTCCTTTTTAACTCTGTTCCTTCCTTTAATGTTGCCTTGAGTGCATGCTATTTCCTTGTCTGAAAAAAAAGAAAAAAATAATCATAATTAGTGTATCTAAACGGCAATATGTCATTTCCTTGCTTGAGAATGATAAATACATTGTTGCTAGGAAACAGTTTCCAAAGACAAAATTTTCAAAGGGCAACATATATATAGATTAAAAACTGTCCCAAGTATAATCACAAAGCAATGCAGAAACCTAAACAAAAGTCCCCTTATGGGGTTTTAAGGGGAAGGAGGGAGAGAGTCCATAGACAGAGACAGCTAGTTAGTAGCTTACTTTACTAGATAAATGTTTTATGGCATATCCTTATTTTAACCTATTTCTATACCATGCATAACACGCGTTTCTGAGACTATGATTCAAAAGCAGTATTCAAATATAAGTGTAGCCCTGGCTTTTCAGGCATAGAATCTGATCTTCAAAAAAATTGTCCTCGTGAATAAAAACATATCAGCCCAGACCGAGGAGGGCATAGCACGGCCCTTTCTGAAAAGTAAAGTTTTACATCTTTAGCTATGTTTGAATTGATGTGTTGAAAAAAATGGCATTAATTTAGATACCTGATAAGTCTTTTTTGAAAGTCTCAGTAATGTGCCATCATGGAAGTCTCAGTAAGGCTGAGTGAGGTGAAAGCTGTACCGAAATTGCTCAGACATCACAGATGTTTCTGCATGGCCCAGCTGCTAAACATGTAAGATTCTTCTTTCCTATGTGTCTTTTGGATGATGTTGACTTAAGACCAAATGCTACTATGCATGAACTTGCACCTCTGCAGAATATTTTATGTAGTCTTGTTTTTTTTGGGATAAATCTCTTCAACATCAGACAAGTCAGTGTTATGTCCCTGATCCCAGAGGCCCTCTTGTCCACTCTGGGATCTCCCCAAACCATGGCCTTTTTAATTCTTCTACTCCCACGGGAAAAAATTGATCCCACACTCACCTGATTTGCAGTTCACAGCCTCTGTGTTGAGCAGTGTTCTTTTGCAGCCATCTCTTGTACATACTCTCCCTGCTAGGCAGTCCTTTTCTCTGGGACACTTTCTGTAATAACACCTAGGTGACACTTCAGAAAAATCCTTAGGAAAAAACAAAACCTGCTCCACCTGCTGCCCTTGCTCTGCTTCAGGGACAGTAGTTTTCAGCAACTGTTTTCTGATTAGTGGTTCAGGCACAGTCACTAGAGGCAAAAGGATCCTGTAACCTTCAGTGACCCTGGCCTGTGGAGGATGTATCCTTCACTAAATCGATGGAAACTTTAAGGACTAAAGGCAATGTAGTTGCATAAAAAGAGGCTGCCTGTGAGCTCTGAAGTTAAAATTACATATGGGTATAGATATTGGTAGTAGCACCCTAATTATTGATTAGACATTACTGAGTAACCTAAATAAATACTTACTACAAGCCTGGCCAGTGCTCTGGTTCCTCTGACTGCTTCATTTGCTAACATCCAGATGAGATATTCTAGTCTGTTCTGTAAAATTCCCTTTTTGCTTTATAAGAGGCGGTTGTTTCCACAAGATAACTAATTCACAAAGGTAGTGAAAGTCTATTGGGAAGCAAATGGAATGAGATAAAGTCTCTGAAGTCAGAGCTCAAGGGATGCTTGGTGGAACAAGAAAAAGACTGCTGAGAGATTCCAGCTGTGCCAGTGCATGAGACAAGGTATCTATGTAATGATCATTCCTTTTCCACAGAAGACTAACTCAAACATGCCTTTGATCCTTTCAACAGAAATGAGTTTGATTTTTTTCAAAATGTGAAGCTTAGATAATTTCGTTGATGTAAACTAACAAAATATCCATTATGATTAGAAGAATGTAGTGTTTCCACTGAAGACTATAAAATACAAAAAGCAAAATATGTGTAGACGGGAAAAACATATATACTGTAACAACTAATAATTACAGTTTTGCAGATATATGAGCAAATTCAGGATTAGCTTTGCATGAACTGTTTCTCACTTCAGAGTTTTTGAACTAAGGAAAAAATCATCTGTTTCTAAAGAAAGAATGACAGCATGAGCTTGTCCTGACAATGACCATGGAATTTTTTGTCATAATAAATTAGTCCAAGATTTTTGCAGCCTTTTTATTAGTCATTCATGTAAGAGTAGTTTAAGTACTATTGTAAGGGATCCTGGGTACACAGAGGTAGGAGTTCTCTAATATAGAAATTGAGCAGCATATTTTACTGATTTCAAAGTCTTGTATTCTTACAATGTAGAATAGGAAATGATCACCCATAATGGAACTGTGTTAAAATGGGCAGGGCAACCAAAATACAATGTGTTTAATTATCTCAGAAGATAGTAACAATTTCCAAGTTATACCTCTGAGCCTGTAAAGGAATGGCTGAATAGAAAAAGATCTTAGGTAGCAAAATTTAGAAGTGCAATCCCAAAAGGCTGCCCATTACTAGCTGCTTAGCCGGGGAGATTATTAAACTTCATATATGAAAGTTTTGCTTTTAGGCCCCTGGAAATGGTGGATGCTAAACTGTCAGATATCTCATAAGCCTCACTGGGTCTCTGAGTTTACACAGTCCTCTGCAGTTTCTCACTCTTCCAGGGTTTTCAGTTTGGTGGGCATAGTATGTTGGTGTGCAAGCGCTTTTTGCAGGCAAGTTCAAACGCACATCACCAGCACTCTGCATCAACCAAAAGCCATGTGACAACATCAGCTCACACATGTCAAAATGAAAATGTCCCAGGAGCCCCAGCTGATATTCTGGTTCAACACTGACCTTTTAAAATACAACTTCAAAAATGTTCTGAAAGACTTACAACTTTTCTACAGTTTTCGTTTGTGGGTGCTTAGAACCACAATGCAGTTCATCTGGAAGGGACCTCTGGAGATGATAAAACCCATAGTGTTGCTGAAAGCAGGCTAACTTCAAAGTCTGAGCACATTGCTTAGCGTGAGCTCAGTGGAGCAAATCACCAGGGGTGAAGAGTTGAAACTACCATCAGTGCTTAATCGCTCTCATTTTGATCCCTACCCTCACCCCATGTTCCACTGGAGTTTCCCTGTGGGAGAGGGGCAAGTTGACATCGGCCTGTCAGCTCTGCGCAGCCCCTGAGAAGCTGCTAGGCTTTGATGAAAAACAGGCCTTGGGAGTAAGATAAGAAACTGCCAAGTTGTGCCAAGGTGGCAGGGAAAAACGATGGACAGCTGCCACACTGAACTGTGAGAAGTCACCGCTGCATGAACAGTGCATGAACGAGATGATTGGTCTGCACAGCGCGTGTTAGAGTGGTGTTATGCTGATAGGAGAAAAAGTAGATAGCTGCCTAATTGCTGATTTGCTAATTATGAAGTAACAGCTTTAACCATAGCATAAGTATGTACTATTGTAATAATAAAGGGTCTTTCCTTCTGTGCTTCATGGAGAGTCTGTGCCTCAATTGCCACATTTCCTGTGTTATAATTTGTGGCCACTGCATACAGTGTTGCCATAATTTGATGCATATAACATAAATTCAAACTTTGATACGATATTTAGGGGGGGAACACTGGATTAGATAAGGCTTGTAGTAAAAGGGATTGATTTTTTTCCCTTACACATAATATTTGAATATGTAAAACAGAAACATAGAGTAAAACTGATGATCAGGATTTGTCCTTGAGATTATATTTTCTTAATAAGGTTTCTCTAACAGACTTCCACTGATTTAAGTAGATTCACTAGAAAAGAAACATTATCTAGTTGGTGTCAACAGAAATATAAACTGTGAAACAGTTGAAGGCAAAATTAAAGTTGTTGGAGAAATCATTCCTTAGCGAGACTGCTGAAACAGGAATACAGAATTTAAATAAATGCTGGTTCTAAGCTGGAAGCTCTTGGAAATAGTCACTGGATGGTAAACAACTTCATTCAATAGGAAAAGAGGATGGAAAGTAATCTCAGTGAAAGAAGCAGTTTGTATATGTTATCAAATGAATGTTGGAGTTATGATTTGCAAGAGAAAAGTGCTTGATAGTTGTAGAAATCTATTGAACCACATGCAAAATGCTATGTATAATTCCAAGTCTGGCCCCTCCTAAGTGAAGATGAATGGTTTTACCAGCATGAACTATTTACAGAAGCAAACAAATTAAAATGAATTTGTAAACATCAGTTATCAATAAAGAATTTCAGTTTCCTTGCAAACTTCACACATTCTTGGTAGTATTCTGGCTGAAATAGATTCCTAATTCTTAACAAATCCAGTTGCCAATATTCAGTAGTAGTTTCTGAACATGCCACAAATTTCTCTGAAACATTTCTGATAAAAGCTATAGGAATTAGGACATCTTCCAGTAAATTATTTCTTTACAACTTATGTCTGAAGACAGACCCCTCAAACTAACCTTGAATTTCAAGACAGAACCTATCAATAAGTTTGCCATGAGGATGTGGACTTAAGGGTTTATAGGAGAATAGATCTCAAATGTAATGTCAGGTCTATTCTTAAAATGCATTATAGAAATACCAATTTTCTTCCATGGCAAAGTCACAGAAAATGTATCCTGTACAATATGAAGAAAAACTGTAATTTATTTCTGAAATTAATAATCTATCTAAATATTTTTATTGAAAAGTTGTTTTGTTTTGACAAGCTTGAAGGTATCTTATGTATTCAAAATATTTTCTCTTTGCTTTTTGTCAAGATACGAAATGAGAATTTCTTGACATGTACTGCAGGATTGCTTTGTGCCATTTCTCTAGATAAATTAATTATCTTTCTTTCCTCCTCTCTCATGTGTATGTATGTGTGTGTAAACATATTTATAATGTTTTATACATATGAAGAATGTTTTCAGTTCTGGTGTGATCAAGTGTCACTGGAGGAACCTGAAGGAAAGTTTCAGAAACTTTCACCATCACATCTTTCAATGAAGATGTATAACTATGGACATGTTGTTCTAAATTGGGAGGGATAGGGAGAAGAAAACCTTTTCTTTTACAGTGAGTTCGTATTATCTCTCAGTTGTTTGCACATTCTCTTGCACAGTAATATGATACACAGAAATTATTATCCTCTGATTATTTTCTACTCTGTAATCAATTATATGGTCTTCCTTTTAGTTCTGTAATTTTCCTCATTGATTCAATCAAACAACAAGCCTGTCATGAGACTTTATAAGGATGAAATTATTTAGGTTTGACAAGATTTGGGCAGAAAGAGGAAAGACTTTCTAAAGCTGTTATGCAATTAAGCTACATAATGACAGTTGAAATTCAACATGGAGAAATGCAAAGCATTACATATCAGAGGAATCAATTTAAAACTTCTCACATATACAAAAACTCCTAAGAAGGGCGATGAAAGTTATTAGTTGAGACTATGAAGAACTTCCCTACAAGGAATTATTAAAAGCAGCAGGACTAATTAGTTTGAAGGGAGTGGGGGAAAGAGGTTTTTTAAGAGTGAAAGCTGCTATGGTAAGGATATATATTAAATTAAAAATTCTAAAAAGAAGGTTAGTCCAATGCCCTTCCCATAATACAAATATGGGAAAGCATTCACAAACAGTAATATATTTGAAATGGTTCAGGGGAATACTTTCTTATGCAAAGTATAACTAACCTGCAAAGCTCCCTGTAAAACATATCAGTCTTCCTTATTGACTAGGATATTAACTCCTTACTTCCCATGACAAGTAAAAGTAATTGTTCCAAAAATAACTGGTATTATGGATTATACTTTCCCTGAAGCATCAGTTACAGTATACTCTCAGAGACACAATGTTGAAAGAGGTATGTGGTGTTCCAGCAAGGCAAACTTTCTGTTTCTGCAGCTGGCTGAGGACTCCAGAATGAGAGCACAGTAAATTCCTAGTTCTAATGGCTGATGCAGGGAGAAATAAGGCTCAGGTGGCCAAGCATTTCCCTGCAGTGGTACTTCTCCTCAAAAAATAGTCTTTTTAAAATCCCATTCTTCAAAGTGTTATATACTCTGATTCATATTCAGCAGGGTATTTTAACTTATGCTTAACTTCAGCATTTATACTGTTTTGATTTCTGCACAAGTTTTATGCCTTGGAACCACAGGTAATTCCAGAGAAAGAGGAGAAACTAAATGGATGTATCAGTATCCATTCACTTCAGAGACAACAGACCTCAGCACTGCCATTTCCCTAGTGGCATCTCACAGAAGAAAACCTTTTTTTACTTGTTCCACAAAATGTATAAGAAAGGTAAAACTTGGCAAGCAAGCCTTAACTTACAACACAGCAGGATGAATTTTTTCCCAGTGTTTCTCACTTCCTGACAGATCTTGGGAAAAATGGTCAGCCTTTGTACTCAGGGCCTCTCTGGATTTTCTTCCATGCATCTTTTCCACCTTCTTGTTCTAATAAAAATGTTAAATTAGCATCTTCTCTCCTTGATATAGCATGTGATTTATAAAAACTTACTTGACTGTTATACATCTATTTTTATCTGTGTATCGCAAAATGTTTTTATAAAAATCATGTGATTGATTTTATAGATTTTTAAAATCTCATGTGTCACAGCCAAAAAAAAAGTAGTAAAAAGTATTTTTTATCACAGCAGATTAAAATACAAGCCCAGACATTTTTAATGTATGATGAGCTTCATGCACATAAAATAATTTAGTAAAATATTCAGGAAGTCAGTGATAAAGGGGTTTTAAAATAACATCTGATAAGTCTTTTTTTCTAATAGTTTTCAAAATATTTGAAAGTGTCAGAAGCATCCTCTTCTGAAAGGAACACATGCAGTTTTAAATATATTTTTCCTTTAGGAGTAACGATTGAAAATCTGACATATAATAGAAGATTATCTTCAATCTTAATTCTGGTGTAAGAAATTACTCACATCCGTGAGTATTCAAATCACTAACAAAAAGAGAAGTGAAAAGATTATGTAAATAAAGGCAGCAGGAATTTTGGATAAGGGGTGATTTTACAAGCCTAGTTAAGCATGGTAGGCCAGTTATACAACCCAGTCAAGTATGGCTGATTGATTTTTATCTGCAAATTGTTATCGACTGTGAATGCTGGCTGCAGGTTGTTGTTAAAATCAAGAGCACTGTGCATTCTATTTAGAGAACAGTGGTTGCATAATAAATCTGTTTTCCCATGAAAAGCATGCAATTAGTATTAATGACTTCATCACAAAGAGCAAGAGCATGCTAAAAAGTTGCCAGAGATGCTGGGTTGAAAAACACTGTTAAAACAATGATTGTGATATTATACAGCAAGTGCTAATAGCCTCAAAGCCTGGAGAAAAAGACTAAGAGCTCAGAGAAATGGTACAGATAGCAGCTCATTGTGCAAAGTACATGTAGGACTTTTTGATGAAGTGGGAACTCTCTAGATGTAAAAATTAAAAAATTAATACAGTCCACCAATACAAAATAGCTGTGTGTTGGGCAGATTAAGTTTTAAGAAGTGTTATTTCCAATATAAAATGGTAATGACAGTAAAGTATTAACATTAAGGTATAACAGGCTGGGCATAAAGCCCGTTACAATTTTACCCTCATATGTTGAGGAAATACAGAACGAAGCAAGAGTGGAAAGACTGCTAGGATGGTAAAAGACTGGAGATCTTGCTGCATGACAGGGGACTAAAAAAGCTTGATTTTTCAGCCTAGCAAAACAAAAACTCATAGGGATTATTATTCCTGTCTATAAATGCAACAAAGAGTATACTCAAAGAAGGGAAAGAGCAAACAGAGAACATATCCAAAATATTTTTATCTGAGTTATTAAAGGTATACACTTTGAATACATTTACATTTTTAGATGGGCTTGTTATGAGGCTTCAGCTTTGCAGAAGACAAACCTGAAGAAGCTGAATACAAGATGATAATGAAAGGTAAGTGATTAGTAGTTTGTCTGGTTTGAGGCACATTGCATGCCAGGAAGGAATTTTGCAGAGAATAGAGGAATATAGAGATACTGCAAAAGTCCTTGGGTAAAATAAAATAAAATGGACCACAGTATCTACAATGTGAACATTTAGAAGGCTTAATCCTAGTATGAATTCTCTGAAAAAATGAGACAGTTTTTGTATTCCAATGAGGCAATTTCTTGCTTAAATATCAGAGAGCTGACCGAGATGCTTTTTAAGCTAGGTCATGCCTTCTCTTTTCTGCCAAATATAATTAAAAATGTATTGAAATTGTGCAAGCTGCACTCTTCATTAAGCATTTGCAGATGTAACGCCATGAGAAGCCCTGCTGCTGTTCTGCTTTTGGCAGTTGACATTACCATGGCAAAAAAACATGCTGAGCAAATAGAGCGTCTGCATGTTGGAAAGTAAAAGCATGACTGGGGTTGAGAAAAGCAATTCCCCAAAATACACTTCACCTAATACAACTTCTTGAAATTCTCCTTTAATTACACAAATTCATGTTGAAAATCTAACAAATAAAGACTAGGGGTGTCTAGAAACATGTACAGAAAATGATTTTTTCTCTTTCCTACTAATTTTGTAAGTTTTGATTTCTGCTCTTATTTAGAACTAATCCAGGGTTCTCAAGTTTTAAGTCCTTTATGAAATTTTCCTTTCCTTTATGAAATATGTTCAGACATCATCTTAAGCTATGAAATGTCATTTTAAACCTCAAGATCATCAAGAGCAACATAAATTCAAGACCAGAAAGAATTCTTCCTGAAAGTTGCAGGTTTTCCACAGGGTAAGTGCAAGAAAGTACTTGAACATATACTTTATACCAGACGAAGATGAAACACAGTTGCTCACATTCAGTAAAAACTTTTTGTTTCCTGCTTTTCTGGCTCAGCAGAATTCCTTGTTTTGAAACTTATCTTTGAGATTTGTGATCTGTCTCTGGCCAACAATACAGTTCTTTATTAAGCTAAACCTTAATCCAAACCATTCTTATTGGTTGGTTGTCAAGTCTCAGTTCAAATTTCCGTTTGAACATCTCAGAAAATCCATTTAATGGACTTGCCATTCATGATAGCCTATCTGCTGTTATATGACTCTTGATTATCTTTTTTTTGCTTCTGTTTCTTCAAGGACAAGAATCCCTGGTCAGTTTAATGACAAGAGAAACACTTCCCATGTATTCTTTTCTTCAGTTCAAGTAGTACAATACTTATCAGACATTTCTCTTAGCGGACTGATGCCTGTTTACTCAAAACTTCCTCACTACGGGTTATTTTTACAAAATCTATAATAATTTTTTATGTGTCATAACCCACCAAAACTGCTTGTGATTTTGAATAGTAGCTTATCTCTATCCAATGTAATTCTTGACTGATGGTCTGGCAAAATTATCTAGATTTGGAAAGGTCAAAGGCAAATTCAGTGCCAAAGTGATGATAAGCTGCAGGTGGGATTGCAAGCTTTTCAAATCACATAAAAGACCAGGAGCGCTTTGCTAAAAGATTTTTTAAATTTATAAAATAATTGAAATGAAAAATATGGGTAAGTCTGTGGCATGTAAGTAGCAGAAGAAAAACTATAATTTATGCTGTGTCTGTAAATTATTATATTCATCAGAATTTTTAAAAACATAATACTCATCAGTGAAATATTACCAGATCATGATCTGTATTACCACTTCAGTGAATGTTGTGGCCCCTTATTTTTTGCTGTGTATGTGTATATCTTATCTGAACAGTGGCAATGATGATTTGATGATATATGTTAGATTAGAAATTTACATGTCAGCTCTTCACATTTGGCATTTTTTTTTTTTTCCACTGTAAGAACAGTGAAAAATAAATGTTTCTATGGTGTATGGACTGCCTGCTCCTTAAACTCTACAGTTAATTCAGCACTTTGTGATTACATAGGAAGAAAAAGAACTGGTAAAAGTGAAAAGAACCACAAATGTGGCAAAGTGAAAGACTAAAAACCAGACATATTAATGGAATCAGGAGGCAGATGGGCAGTGAACTTCACATGCCCGGTTTGCCTTGGAAAATGGCAGTGGAAAGTAAACAGGGCAGCCCAGAAAAGCACACATCTATGCAGGTTATTTGGAAGGAGTCGAGTACCAGAGCCCTGTTCCCTGCTGGGCACTGAGCCCCAGGTGAAGATCTGCCCTCATGTAGCAGCTGCACTGCCAGTGCCCTAGACACTTTATTCAGGGCTATTTTTTGCATCTGTGCATAGTGCAAGGCGTGTAAAGAGAAGTGTCTACATCAGACCATAGAAGAAAACCAGAGGTATTGAAAGTCAGTTATGTAGCAGTTAGGAATGTGAAAGAAATTTGAAAATAAAAAAAAGAGGAAGTTCAATGACCCCATATCATTTTTTCACCAGGTCAAATGAACATTTTATATTCTTTCCAGATTAGTCTTGCTCATTTCTTTTTTTCAAATGAGTGAAAATATTTAGTTTAATTCAGAGCCTACCACTCTGACATATCAGGTAGTCAGGAGCTGAGACTGTCACCGCAAAGCCCATAGCTATGGCCAGAATTGTAACAGCCCACTTATCCAGTTGCCTCTCACTCCTTGCCTTTTCAAATACTCTGTCCATACTATTGCACTATTGAATGAAGCGTTATTTTTCTTCCTCAGAGGCTTAATTATCAACTTAAAAGATCTACAGTTCCATTCAAACTTGGGAGAGCTTCTGAGATGGTTCTTTTTATTGATGATAAAACAAGGATCCCAGCATGTTTCAAGGTGTTTCTCTAACAGCTGATGAAAAAGATTTTGGGATATGGTTGATTGTAACAGTTGGAGTTTTTCTTATGTTCCTGGGCAAACAGACTTTTTTTTTTTTTTTAAAAAAAAAGGATTTTTTCATGACTGCAAGTATGATTAGTCAATCTTTAGACAATATATCGGAATACTCACTGTTATACTTACAAGTCATATTTTTCATATACCGATGGCTTAGATTTCTCCATCCTACTGCTTTCATAGTATTAGAAGACAAACAGAAAGGATTACAGTCACACTTTTTATTACTGTTTACAAACTTTAAAGTGATGGGAACTAAATGAATAATTATTTTTGGTTTTAAGTATTAAAGGACAACAAGTGTCAGTCCAACATCTTGGAAATGTTATCTCTGAGGATGTTGTGAGAAATGGGGGATAGCATACATGCAGCAACATTAATTATTAGTTTGTTAATACCTTGAGATTGATGTATCTATACGGATAATGAGACTGCTGTGTGGCTATTCAATACCTATGAATCTCAGATAAATGTACAGTCATAGCTATTTCACATGGCATTCAGAAGATATTTATTTAAGAGTGAAGCAGAGTACAGATTATCAACAGATGTGTTTTAACAGAGTACAGATTATCGACAGATGTAGACTTTGTATGTGCATGTTCACTACCTGCAAATTATTGCCATGGGTTAAATAGAGCATGTCAACTTCTTATCATCCACCTTTTATCATTGTTCTACAGACTCCAAAAACTCTGTATTTTCTCATTATTTTTCCTTTAGTTTGGATCTGGAAACTAATGCAAACCTAGAAAAGTACTAAATGGATCTCTAATTTGATACTCATTAAAATCCAATTTGGTAAAAATGAGAAGTACATTCACATTAACCTAAGGCTGTACTGAAAGCCCCCTTTTAGCTGTCCAAGAGGTTAAATTCAGAGTAACCACGCATAATTAATGAGGTTGATATTAAAACCTTCATTTTGAGGTCTGTTTTAAATATATATGCTTTCCTAGCTAATATATTTTACATACAAAAAGTTATCATGCAAATATTTATTAATACATATTTTATGTGAATTGCTTCCACCAATGTCTGGAGTTTAGGAGTCTGTAGTGAAAGCTGAACTCATTAATGCTATTAAAAAGCTTTTGTCTTCTCACAGTCCTTGAAGTCTGTCACTAACTTCAAAGTCATTTGATATCTATTTTTTGTAGTTTTTCTAGCCCTAATTTTCCCTTCCCTGACACACAGAAAGCTGGTTTTATAAAAACAAAATGGAAGACTAAAGATACTAAATTTCGTTCTCATAAGCACAGCAATTTTGGCACCTTTTTCCACAATGAAAATTGCGTGTTTTAGTTTATTAACTGTTTGAACCAAGCCTTGAATTGCTGTTAAATGGTATGATACTTAGAATTGAGTATATTTTCTGCTGACTTACTTGAAAAATACCATTTTCTGAATGAGATATCTGCAAAATACTTCTTACCTAACCTCTGCAATTATACTGTTGTCTGTTTTTCTCATGGAAACTTTTATCAAGATTAAATAAAACCTGAACAGAAAATGAGTAATCTAGACACTTAGAAAATGCTGATATGAAAATGCTGCCTTTATTTTCAAAGCACACCTTTGTCTGTGAGGATTTCCTTTTCATCCACCCCTTGGCATACACATGATCCCTGACAGCTACTTAGGGGCACAGCTGCTTCAGCAAGTCCCAATCCCTTGCCAGACTCTCTCTGAGAATCCACCTTTCCCCACACCACCTGAGTTATGAGTTGTTGTTCTGGACTCTGCTGCAGAAAATGTTCAATCCTCACGGTTGCAGGTGTTAAGCTACCACTGAGTTCTTTTGAGGGAAGCGTATTTGTTGTAGCTGGTGTGATCAAGCCTCATCAGGGTCTGCCACCCTTGTATATTGTGAAGATTTGCTCCTACACTCTGCTTTGACATGGCAAGGACTCGTCTGGCTAGCATCCCCAGCAGGGTGATTTGCCACCTCTGTCTGACCTCTCCCTTACATAACAGAAGGAGAAATGGCAGGATTTTGGGACAAACGACACCCATACTTAAGAGGTTTTCCTTTACAATACTTTATTTTTCTACTTTCTTCTCATAAACACTGCTAACAAAGTACAATTATTTCTGGGGTTTGGGTTGGTTTTGGTTTTGGTTTTTGTTTTTTGTTTTTTTTTTTCCCCCTGAGGTATGAAAGAATAAATAAGAATGTTGCTTTTCAAATGTCAAAATATTGAGGTAAGCAGATAGGAATAGAATTTCTCTCAGACATTATGATTACTTAAATACATTGTCATGAAAAGGCAAACAATCAGCAGAATTCTTTAAAAGGTTCAGTGCAAATTAGTTTCTGACAAGGACTGTATGTTGTTCAAGGCTTCATTAAATCTCTTCTTTTATGAATTACCTTAGGAAAAAGAAAGGGATGCTATTTATCCTAAAAAATGAGGCAGAAGCCTCAGAAGCCCTCTCAGGGCATTAGGCGGCTCATTCTAGGTTGGTAGTTCAGGGCATCATCTACCACTGCCTCCATCTCATGGGTGGCAGCAGCACTTGGGAATTAAATGCATTAATCAGAAACGGACATTTCTGTGTGTGCCTCTTAAGAGTTTAATTCTAATCTGTAACAGTATTTTAAATGTGAAATACCAACAGTTTTTTTCCACATTTTTTAAAGGAAATATGTATTTCAGGACATGTAGCGCTATGCTAACTCAGGTTTGTCCTGTCTGCCAATAGGTGGCACTAGGAATTTTCACATGCACGTCTGGTGAACTTAACCTTCAGGTTTTAGCCATCTAAATAATCCTGTATAAACATTTCCCTGTATAAAATGTTTTAGAAATACCACAAGCCGTATCCTTCAGTTATTTACAATAGTGTCATTCCACTGTTTTCAGAGAAGTTGCTAAAGAAATATAATGATTATTTACATTACTGTTCACATTATTGACACTGGGAGACATTTTTGGCTTTCTGTTTTCTAAGTTGTTTATTTTCTATCATTCTTGTACGATCTAATTTGTCAGAGTGGTTTTATGAGCTCTCTAGGATGTTTATCAGAACATGACAAACACTGCACTTAAGCTATTTTATGCACACTTTCCATAATTTTCACCAGTCTTGTTCAATGGAAGAAGGAAATGAAAGACATTTGCACCCTGTCAGATGAGGTTTGTCCTCAGGACAGCACTGCAGTAACAGGACACTCTTGCTGGATTCCCTTCATGTTGACCAGGGTCTGATGATTTAATGTTCTTCATGAGGAGTATGTATCTGTGAACAAGCTCTTTGGCTCCTTTCCAAAACAGCTGTGGTATGCCCCCTCTGGAGCGTGACACAAACAAGCTTCTTTTGGTTCCAGTGCGAGGTGGGCATCACTGAGAGCATCTTAGAGGGTTGCAGCTCTAACGGGGAATGGACAATGTGAGCTTTTTTTCTTTTTAATTTACTACTGTTAAAAGGTCAATAGATTTATGCAACAGAAATTTGAATAAAATATACCTACCCTTCTAATGCCTCCCCTTTTGACCTTGCTGATGGTCAAAATATTTTTACTGGGCTACGGTTACAACCATTCTTTTGGCACCCAAGCAGGATCTTGTTATATGTTGTATTTGAAAAGGTGCACTTCAGTGAAATCTGACTGTGGTAGCTGAACTGAAATGTGAAACTGGATAAGAAAGAGACTGCAAAAAAAAAGAAAAAAAAAAAAAGGAAAAAAAAAGGGAAAGTTCTTCATAGAAATGGAAAAGGAAAAGGGGGAAAAAAAAGTGTAGGGAGAAGAGCAGTAAATGCAGGATGAAAAGACAATGCAAAGAAGTACTGGAATGAAAATGGAAGCCAACAATGCAGTGATGTCAATTTTTCAAGCAGCCTATTCCACGAATAAACATTATTGCTAGAAGGATACATTTTCCAGCACCCGAGTGGCATCTGCTGAACAGCATGTTAGCAGACCCTCTTACATAGAAACAGTTCCCTCTGTACTTTGTAAACCTGCATCCCTTCTGTGAGTAAAGAAACAAAGGGTAACATTGGCAGAGCACTTAACAGGGTGAGATCTGCCCGTGCTGCCTGCCCCCAGCACCGTCTGACGTAGTGCTGGGGTGGTGCTGACTGCTAACTAACCCTGCTGTTCAGAAAGTCAGCATCAGTAGGGTTCACCTCTTCCACACTAAACACACCCTCGGGATTTCTGGTTAGCTCAGACAGCCTGAACAAAACCCATTCATAACACCTTGAGAAAAAATGCACGCAGCAGGCTATACTGAGAGCACCATTTTAGTAGAAACCAAAGGTTTATGGAGAAACTATCTCAGATTATTCAGTGATGTTCTCCCTCTGGTGGTCTTAAAGAGGATTGTAAACCAGTCGGAATCATGGATAGGCTTCTACTCCTGGACCAGGCCAGCACAGAGATTAAACCTGGAAACTGAAGACCTGCTGTATGGGGAAACGGCAGAGGGAAGGTGCAGGAGAAACATTGGTTGCAGAGACTTCAGTGGTAAAATTCCTGCTCAGCAGTGACACTCTTACAACACTGGGAGTTTTTCTATTGAAACACCAAAATCAGACCTTAAATACAATGTGAAAAAGTTCACACCATATTTGCCCTGATAGCAAATATCCTTTTCGGTCCTACGGTTGGCAATGAGTGCAGAACTGGGAAACACTGGAGAGAGAGTAAATAGACTGGGGCTGTGTGGAGGATAAGGGGGAGATTGCTGGGCAGAGCAGAACCTGCAGCAGCTGTATCACATGCTTCTCTGGTAAGAAACAGGAGCCCTTTACCCCTGAGACACCAAGTAGCAGAGAGGAATGGGAGTCTGAAATCCAAGGCCAGTCTCACACCCTGGAGCACCTCATGTTTAAGGAATAAGAGTGAAGAAAAGGGAGAAAGGCAATAGGATCCTTCTAGGAACTTGTCTGAGATCTCTTTCTTTGAATCCAAAGTGATTCCCAAGTCATCTATGCCTCTTTTCCTTAGCAAAGAGAGGCTGGACAACTTTTTCTTAAAAGATCTCCATCATTAGGCTCATTCTAAACAGGACTATTTCACGAGGGGCCTATACTAGTGACCTTCTTTAGGAGGAAAGAAACACTTCTGTAGGAAGAGAGCACCATTATGAATCTTTGTCTTAGAAAAACTTGCTCAGCTTGCTTTACCTAGCTAATGGATTTAAACCCACATGTATATATGTAAAATCACACACAACTACGGCAGAACAGGATAAGGAAACAAATACCATGTGGCAAATATCGCACATATTTAACACACTAACAAAATATGTTCATATACTATGGTGTTAAGCACAATATAGGCAATTATATAAACAAAACCAGAACAGAGCTAAGCATATAAACTCAGTATTTCTCAGTAGAGCTTGATGGCATAAGTTGCTTTCACACTTCCTTGTGGGTTTTTAATGCAATTTACATTGACATCTGACAAATGATTGCTGAAAATGTTTATATGACATCCAATATATGTTGCAAAGTTTTATAACAGACTTTGCAATAGCTATGATATTAAATCTGCATCACCAGTCTTTTTTTCAAATCAAATAAAAACATTTTGAAAGCACTAAAATGATTACCAGGAAGAAGCATTAAAAAAATTCCAATTCATTTTGTATTTTCAAAGACCTCTGCTATTTTCTGAAGTCCCCATTTATCTCAGAATTTTGAGCTTGTTATGCTGTCAAAGCTTTCACTTTTGATTAACATATGTCTTCCTGAATATTAATTTGTGTTTTGGAAAGCACATTCTCTTAAAATTGCTTTGCAAAGTTGTATGAAATGTCCTTTTAAGATGCTTTAATACTGAAAACTTTTTATATTATTGACATCTTTTGTACTTAATGATTTTGGTCACTACTTTTCAGGCACAACAGAAAAGATCTGGCTGTTGTTAGAGGTAAGTATTGTTAATATACATTGGCTTAATTCTTATTATTGCTGCTTGTTACTGTGTACTCAAATGGGTTCATTAGTAAAACCCCTTTCTGCCATTACAGGCACTACAGAGTGCTTTGGGATTTCTTATCATGCCTTTCAGTACTGCCTTTCAGCAGCTAGATTATATACAGCAGGGCCTGGGTCCCTACTGCATTTTGCATTTTCTACGCAAGATTTTCCATGCCAACAAGGTACAATGTACTTCTGTGAACAGAAGTAGTGGAGCAAGCACCTTTTGCTGACCCAGTCCATCTGCTCTCTTCTGTTCTTCGTGGCTGGAACTCTGTTTCTTTTTCATCCGGGGCTTTGATCAGCATTTTACCTTCAAACCATGCTTTAAAACTGTTCTTATTGCGGCTATGTGCTTAACTGATTCAGATTTTTATTTATCATAATGGATTGATTAAGAAGTGTGGCTTACTACATCGTACTACTGAGTGGAATTATTAGGTTTTAGTTTAAAATGTATAAACTACATGATCGAAGATTATTCACTGCCATGATGATTTTGACCTTGGATTTTATGACATAAAATCCTGAAATTACTGCTTTTGCATGAAATGACATCCTGCTTTCCTTTCCTGAAAGCCCTGAAGTTCTTGACAGAAAATGTATTCAGAGGGTTGTTTTCAGTAGCTTTGAATGTGTAGCACCTTCTGCTGGATAAGTTAGCAATCATTAGGAGTTGCAGGCTAAGCCTGGGGAATCACTTACCATGTACTTTTTGTCAGAACAGTGTCTTTTCTTTAACCTACAGAATACGAGGTTAGCAAAAATAAAATCTTCCTAAAGGAAAGTTAGAAAGATGAAAATCATCGATCTTTTAACATAGTTTTCTTCTCATGTTTCTCTTTTTTTCTCATCCATGCAGTGACAACAATGTTGAATACTAATTTTACAGATAGAATGGTTTTCACAGAGAAAAGCTGAGCAACTTATTGAAGGTCACCAGGCCCTGATTTTATGAATTGCTGAGAGCCTCATGAGAGATGTTGAAGCCTGTTCCTACTGGACTGAAGAAAAAGAAATCCTTAGATATTCTTAGAAACATATGTATTATGGAATTGTGACTCATCTGTAATAAAGTCAATATTCAAAGCATACTGTTAAATGTACCTAATTTACACAGGGAGAGGATAGTTTTGTGATGATGAAAAGAATTTATCTCAGAATAAGCTAATTGTTTTCCTGAACCGTCTTAATCTTCCTTTATGCTCCTCAGTAAACTTCTAGGGGTCAAAGTTACCCTGCTTGAGAATTTGAATTTGATTGTGACTAGATTGTTTATAGATTTAGGGCATATTTATTTATGCATTATTTCTGTATCATTTCACAAGACAAGATACACAGAACAGCAAGATTTTCTGAAAGAAAATAGAAAGACAAAGAACTTCCCTGATCATCAAAGGACCTGTCCTGACTTTTGCCATTGCTGTGAGGTCTGACATAGATGTGGGGGTATGTTTTGAATCAAATCACATGGGTTCTAGCAAAGCAGGGAGACAATGACCCACTTTGGGAAGCCTGCCTGGTGTTCTCCCCCTCTAGTCCTCTCTCATGAGACCCCACCTGCAGTACTGTGTTCAGCTCTGGGGTCCCCAACAGAAGAAGGACATGGAGCTGCTCAGGCAGGTCCAGAGGAGGCCATGAAGGTGATCAGGGGTCTGGAGCACCTCCCTTTATGAGGATGGGCTGAGGGAGTTGTGGTTGTTCAGCCTGGAGAAGAGAAGGCTCGAGGGAGACCTTATAGCAGCCTTCCAGTACTTAATGGGGGCTTCAGGAAAGATAGGGGGACTCTTTATCAGGGAGTGTAGTGATGGGATGAGGGGTAATGATTTTAAACTGAAAGAGGGTAGATATATAAGGAAGAAATTCTTCACTGTCAGGGTTGTGGGACACTGGAACAGGTTGCCCAGAGAAGCTGTGGCTGCCCCCTCCCTGGCAGTGTTCAAGGCCAGGTTGGACGGGGCTCTGAGCAACCTGGTCTAGTGGAAGGTGTCCCTGCCCAGGGCAGGGGGGCTGGAACTAGATGGTCTTTAAGGTCCCTTCCAAACCAAACCATTCTATGATTCTGTGATTCCTCAGTTTCAAACCCAGCAAGTGCTATTGAAGCACCCCAGCTGACATCATCTTTTCCATTAAAACACAGAGGAGATGTTTCTAAACTTCACTGAAGTTTGAATGCTAAAGCTAAATGTCCTTCATGTGAAAAGCTACTAAATAGGGAAACAGATTTCATTTTGCTTCAGTGGAATTGCCAAGTAATTTTCCCATGGTCTTTTATGCTATTTAGATTGAGCTTCTTGTTACAACACTTTATTATATGTCATTAAATTCATGAAACATTGATTCATCTCATGATGCTTAGTGACTAGGTGATAAAGTAGCAGATGAAATTCAACATTGATAAGTACAAAGTAATTCTCTCACAGAAAAACAAACCAAACCATACATACCTAATGAGAGGCTTTAAGTTAACCATTACAACTCTGAAATAAGATCTTTAAGACATCTTGGATAGGATTACAAAAACATTAGCTTCATCTTTAGAAGCTGTAGAAAGAGGGTAGTAGAATTTTTTAAGAAAATGCTTGACAGAAAACCAGACAAAAAGTGAAAACCACTGACTAGCTCTTTGGTGTGCCTACACCTTTATGCCACATGCCTTTCTGAACTCGGTTTAAAAAGGTACAGCAGAACTGTAAAAGGTACAGAGACAGACAGGAAAGATGTTCAGAATTATAGAACAGCCTCCCCTCAAGAGGACTGAAATAGATCAAGCTCCTCGGTCTAGAAAAAAGCAATGATTTAGATATGACAGAAATCTCTCAAATCATGAGTGAAATAGAGGGCATAGGAAATACTTAATCAGAATTTCAAGCAATGTAACTCTAGAGGCATCAATGTCAATATTCATACAGAAAGTTTAAAACCAAAGTACATACTTTCCCATAGAGTATCTAATTACTGAACCCCTGCCAAAGGATGTGAATGTTAAAAGTTTATATGGTTTCAAAAGGTGATTAAGCATACTTTTGGGGAGTTAAAAAAAAACCACAACAAAACAGCATCAAGGGCAATATAAATCCAAAGATACAATTCCTGGTTTAGAAAGTCCTTAAGTTCCAAGCTGCTGAATTCTAGAAATGGTAGAAATGTGCCTGTATATTTGCTCTGTTCCTATACCCTTGCTTATGCATCTGACCACTGTAAGAAATTATACAGGTCCATATTGTAAAGTTCAGCTCAATGAGAGGATTGTTCACATTAGTTCTTTTGTAATATTAATAAGATTACAAATGATAAAAGCACCAATAGCGAAACAAAGTGATCTTCAAACACCTTTATTATACTGTGTTCCTAGATTTCAGTGCATTGTAAAGTCACAAATGGAGAAACTGACTGGAGATTTCTTGGGTCAGCTCATTCACTTGGATGGGTAATTCTGCTAGGAGCAGAGGATCAATATCAATTTGTTCTGTCTGAGAAGTTGCCCCATGTGGCATGTCAGCCACTACTTACACCATCATAGTTTTGTATCTCAATGACTACCACAGCAGCTGGTGCTTTATGCATGAGCATTAGCTTGGTCTGAGAAGTATAATGGAACACATTAGGGTTTTACCTTAAACTCTGGGGCACAACTTTGGCCATTAGGTTGCCTGCTTTGTGCAAAGTGGAGATACCTGGGTTTAATTATTTCATATGAATGAAACATCTGAATGCTTCTAGACATTTCTGAGAACCGTGAATATTTCATATTGACCAAAAAGACAGTGTCTCGTGGCTATGTTTCCAAATTCACAGAGTATCTGATAGAAGTATAGGGGCAACAAATACTGTCCAGGGCTAATGCTAAGTGTATATTAAATCCAGGCTGATACATGTACAGAGGGCACGAGGAGTACTTGACAGCTCCTAGATATGGCTGTACTTGACAGTTGCAGATTTATTCCATGCATCAGAACTGAAGGACATTTAGTCTAAAAGGTCTTTGAATCACCCTGAAATGTAGGATGTGCTGCTAATGTACCTGCTTTCTCATTCAGCTCTAGGTGAGATTAATGTTTTCAGACATGTAGTAGGAGCAAAACAAAAAAAAAGGTAAATTTAATCTTCCTAGTCCTTCCATCAAAAATATTGGTAAAGACAGAAGAGGTACACTGTGGACAGCTCAGACATTTGTACTCAACGTGTATGTAAGTAGATCATACTCCTTGGCTGATGAGCATTTCGTATTATTATTCAGTCTGAAATAAAATCCACTATTTGCTTCACAAGATTTGATTTGGGCATAGCTCTGCATTTTCTCTGTTTGTAGTCTATAGCTTTTATGTGTAAACATAGCCATGAAAAAAAAAGTCATCTTGCCCAATTAATAATTTATTGTTATTGGTGGAGTCATCATCCCTGGATGGGTTTAAGGGTCGTTTGGATGAGATGTTGGGGGATATGGTGTAGGGGAGAACTTCATAGAGAAGGGTTGATGGTTGGACTCGATGATCCCAAGGGTCTTTTCCAACCTGAAAGATTCTGTGATTCTGTCATAGCAAACTTCCAATTTTATACTTCTGCAGAATGTCCTGACCCATAACCAGTCTGGTAAAGGGATTTTTTTGATATCAGGTCTATTTTCAGGCATGTCAAATATTATAAGAAACTCTTTTTAATATATGTTTATGTTGCAGAACTTTCAGAATTCCAGCAAAATCCAGCTATGGCAAAGACTGTTTTTTACTTGATTTTATGAAATATTTTTAATTGATAATAAATTGCTATTTTAAAAAAAGATGCTGTTGTATACATATTCCTTCAAGCAGTCATTTTGACTTCTGGATTCAGGACTCATTAGTTGAGATAGTTACACAACACTCCATAGGAGTTGAATCGCCTGTCAGTTACGACACCCATTGTAGATGTAATTATACACATTCCTTGAGCTTCCCAGAGAGATTTTAATAATTATTTAAACAGCTTTTAGGTACTTAACACTGTTGAATGTAATTTCCTTTTATCTATACAATATCCTTAATTAACAGAGAAATCCAGATAAATTTTTTGAAAGAACAATATATTGCAAAAATTAAAAATATTAGATAAAACTAACTTTGTAGTTGCATTGAAGTCTTGCATTTGACACTATAAATTGATCTCATTATTACAAAAGAGTTAGAACACTTAATAGAATGTTACAAAAAAGGTGAGTTGATGCCTGTCTGAATGATGTGATGATGTGTATCTTTTGAAAACAGAGGATGGTCCTCCCTTGTCTTCATTTGAAAGGTTCTAAAATAATATTCTCATTGGTATTGAGAGGTGGTAGTGCTTTGGTCTGTGAGGGCATTGTAGGAGACCTGACCTGAGCCAAGCCATTACATTCTGACTGCTTTGCATAATATGATCAAGTGAAGAAATTAAATTTGTTTAATATGCATTTACTACACATCAATCTGACTTTATATTCCTAAAGTGGGTCTTACAATAACGAATTGGAAGATTCACTTTTCCAGTGTTAATGAAAATAGTTCTGCATTTTGCAAATGTTAATGTTGACGAAGCTTCACATTATGGATAAAATGTAATATGAATATATGCAAAAAATGTAATATCACTATTTTTTGCCACTTGATAAACACTGAAAGACATGGGAGGTTTTGATGCTGTAAACAAAGAGATAAGAAGTAAAGAATAAACAATATTTTTCTTTTGTAATAATTGAAATGTGAACTGAATGTTAGGTTTTCTTTTTTCAGACATAAGACAAAACTGTCTGGGAGACATTAGCTGTAGAAATGCAGTCATCAGTAGTAAACTGATAGGTGAAAAAGTGTGAAAGAGTAAGATATCCTCAGAAACAAGAACAGGTGTACTTGATCCCTATTTGGTAGCACTCTAAGGTTGTTATGGTGAGGGATACTTCAGAACCTTAACCCTCCTATAGCCATCCTATTCATGTTACCTCCACTTCCCTCCAGTGCTTCATCTTCTATGCTGATATTCAAACTTTTTAAAGGAAAATTGAAGGTTCTTAATTAAAAAGCAGCTGAAGATGAAAGCACTTGTTTTACGTCATACTAGTGCTCTATGAACAGCATCTATTATTTTGTGTCTAAATTGACACTGTGAAATTATTTAACACATTCATTGATTCTTTCCTCAGTAGTACTCAGACCTTCTACATAATTTGATCTGAAATAGATAGCAAGGCTAAGAGCTGGTGGAAGTGAACCACAGAAAATGGTGTAATGGCTCTTACTGTATGATCACAAAGATGGAAATAACTGTCCTTGTTTTGAAACATTCCTTCTTTTTTAGCTCTTATTAAGAGAGACAAAGCTGGTAAGCAGTGGAAGTTGCAATCTTGCCAAGAAATTGAGTCATCTTGCCAAGAAACGGGATAATCTTGCCAAAACCAGTACACAGCAGATACTATTTACTATTTGCAACAGCTTAAATTTACTCCGTTTTCCTGTTCAATTACAGCATGTTTTCCTCTTGACATCTGTAAGTGGGATGTTGTGTTGTTAAAAGAAGAGGAAAGAGGAAAAAAGAGCAAAATCTTCCAGAACAATGAACAAATACAAAAAATTAAACCATGTAGAAACAGCCTGAGTGATTTTTTTATGTGGGTTTCAGGAAGGTGCTCAGCTGCCACTGTGAAAATCATTCATCTGCTATGTGTAAAGTGCAGTTAGACATCAAAAAATCTTTTTCTTGAACATGGTAGGAGGCAGACACATCAGTGAGGTAGACTGGGGATGGGTCTAGCCCACCAGTTCTCAGTTCTGCATCTGGGAACTCTCACATCTTCCTTCTGGAGTGAAATGAATCAGAAAACATAGTCAAAAGCACCACAGTGACGCACTCAGGATAGCCAGCAAGACACAAATAGACAGTTATTTACGCTTTGTTGGAC
This sequence comes from Athene noctua, assembly GCF_965140245.1. NCBI lineage: Eukaryota > Metazoa > Chordata > Aves > Strigiformes > Strigidae > Athene > Athene noctua. The sequence continues at coordinate 28,014,431 of NC_134040.1, forward strand.
AGCCCAGAGGGACACGTGAATCTATTTATTAATATTAAATACCATAGTGGACTGCTTTACATGCATAATGCTAAATGTTTATTTAGTGGCTTGCTAACCATGGTCATTACTTTTTAGTGATGTCAAAAAACATTCACATAAAGTAGCAAATCTTTAAATTTGGTATTTTTGCAAAACAATACCTGCCTCATACATGTGCTAAAAAGAAGCATTAGCAAGGCAGAAGCAGGCAGATTCTTTCTCTCCTTGTCAGAAAATAGTCTTAGAAAAAAATAGGATGAGGGCATGAATGTTATTAGTTTGGAATGAGCTTTCCTAGTGTAACCTGGAATAATACACTTGGTCTGTGAATAATCACTCTGCATAAGTCTATATTGTTTAAATTGCTGTATCTTGATTTTTTTTCAGATAATAATCCATATTAGGATACTGAAAGTTCTAGAAAAAAATAATGTAAGAATCAAAGCAAGAGCAAAAAAAGAGGGACGACATCCACTGCTAATACATTTCTTCAGCTATTCACTAGGTTATGGATTTTGTTTCTGTCATTTCAATTATACTATCTCCATTTCATTTTCCTTCCCACTAAGAAGATTATAGCTCCTTTCTAAAATTCATTTAGTGACTGTGGATAGTTACATTTTGCTAGGTCCAGTCAGTAAGGCTAATGTTACATACTGAGTCATTTAATTAAAGTCAAGAAGTAACCCTCAGATTATTTAGTCTGATCTCCTGTATCACTTGGTCCATATATATTTTACACAGGTTTTAAACTCATTGGTTGTATATGAAATAAGTAGTTAATTGGATGTGGTAGTCTGACTTTGGCTAAATGCCAGGTCCCCACCAAGTCGCTCTATCACTTCCCCCCCTTTCCCCTTGTTTTCTCAACAGGTCAAAGAGGGGAAAGAAAATAAGACAGACCAACCCTTGTGGGTAAAAAAAAAGACAGTTTTCATATAAGCAAAGTGAAGCAAAGGTCTGCGCGTGGAAGCAAAAAAAAAAAAAAAAGAGACCAGATTTATTCTCTCCTTCCCATGACCAGGCGCTGTCGGGCCTTCTCAGGAGCAGGGCTCCCGTACGCGTAGTGGTTGCCTCGGAGGACCAAGGGTGACCCCACCCCCTCCCTCCTTTCTCCCAGCTTTACACTGAGCAGACGGGATATGGTCTGGAATATCCCTTTGGTCAGTTCGGGTCAGCTGTCCTGGCTGTGTCCCCTCCCAAGATCTTGCCCCCCCCCGTCCCACTGGGAGAAATGTCGGGAAGAGCCTTGGTGCTGTGTAAGCGCTGCTCAGCAGCGGCCACAACACCAGGGTGCCATCAACACCCTGCCAGCTCTCAGCATAAACCACAGCACCAGGAGGGCTGCTGTAGGGGAAAACCAATTCCAGCTCAGCCAGACCCAGTACATTGGATAAGACATATAGTGAATCCATTTTCTTCAGTATATTGTTCACTACTTAGTCACATTTGCAGTCACAAAATAAAGAAATAACTGCCAATTGTAACCATTGATTATTATTTAAGGAGACACTTAGGATCTTGTATTTCTTGAATTTTATTTTTTTTTAAACTTTATTTCTCAGAAACTAGGGGGGAAGTGGGGGGGAAGTTGGTATAATTATCTTCCATCTGTCAACATGTTTTTAAATGGTTGCATCTTTTCCATACCATGCTTACAGATTGCCCCTCACAACCTATTCACTGCTGCCTATTTGTACAGTGAAATACTTCTTACGCCATTTTTGTCCATTCCACATCTTGAAAGTTTGTGTTCACTTCTTTGGCTCATGAGATTTGTAAATCTATTTTAGACTCATTCCTTTCCTCACAGTTTCCTATCCCAGAGCTGCCATATCTTTCTAGACATGTAAGTTTGCAACTGGCTACATTAAATATACGTTTGGCTCAACAAATTATGAAAGGATCCAGTTTCTCTTGTATGGCTGTGCTGAACTTATCTTCCAGTGTGGTCTATTGGTTTTATAATTTTAAATAAATATTATTTCATATTTACTCTGAATAATGACTGGAAATGTTGAAGGCTGCTGAGCCTGGGTGAAACCTTGTGTATATACCCTGATGCTTCCATCTGACAGCAGCATCTGAAAATCTGAAATATGTCCCTATTTTTAATATCAGAACACGGGGTGCTTCTAAGTCAAATGCCTGGTGTCATTACCTCTAATAATCAAACCTGTAACTTTCTCAAATAATTAAACTGAACTGTTTGATGAGACACATTTTCTAGGAAAGCATGTTAATTGCTTGGATTATATTTCTACTCTTTGTTTTATATTAACTATAGGCCTTTATATTCAATATTTTTTGAATCCTGTATGAGCTCTGTCATTATTTTCCCCAGGGCTGGTGTCATGTGGGTCATCCAGCACACCCTGGCTGAATGTTTGCAATGTCATACTTTATTTAACTGTACCTTTGCTGGAACTCCAAGACTTAATTAAAATTGCTAACAGTGGGTAAGAAATGTCCTCTATCTACAATTCCAGTAAACAGGGTGGTCATTTAAAAATGTTTTCTCCTAGCAAAGCCTCTCAATTACAACTGGAAAAGCTTTGAGATTATCAATTCAAATATAAACCAGAAAATCTTACTGCACCATTATGAGAAATGCTACAATTAAGTAATAGACTATATTATTAAGTAGAATTTTTTAGTCCAACTCTCATCTCAAAACTTCTCTTCTTGTCCTTAACCTACCTTTTTTCTTTTTTCTTTTTTTTTTTTTTTTTTAAATCCACAATACTCCTAGATTCTTTCGTGAAATTTTGGTGGGTTTACTTCCCCCCTGCTCCTGTATCTTCCCTTTTGCTTTTACATTTCAAATTGCTGCCCACACCACATTGTGAAACAGCAAGTACTTTCAGCCTGAAATGTGTTGTGGTGGTTTAAATTTTATGTTATACTAATCTTGGTAATTTGGTTCTTTAGAGTACTTATAGATGATTCTAACTGCTCAAGAATGTAATGAGATCATGCCAGTAATTTGGCAATAAAACCAAGCCATAAATGATTATTTTTTATCTGGTCATTCCTTCAGTGTCCAAAATATTTGCAATGCATTAGGCATAATATTTGTTGGAAAAATGTTACCTATGCATTTTAGAAAGACTGTTGTAGTGTTATTGTACACTGGAAGTCTTATGCAGTGATTTTCAGATTAAAACTTTTTGACATGTAAGACAGCTTACTGGTACAAAAAGGTAAAAATACTTTTATGAAAAAAAAAACCACCTATTTTTCTGGTATAATTCAATGTAATTTGACAGTATCTCCTATCATTTCTCTCATACCAGGATGTGATCCTCAGTTAAGCAGTTCTTGATCAAAGATCCAGGAGCATAAAAAGTCCTGAGTTTGAACTTTCATAAAGTCTGTACTGTAGCAACATTTGCTATGGACAGTCTCTCACCTCACTTTTACCCATGCTGTCTGGCCTCACAACTTGAAACTTGCCATTGCAACATCTTAGCCATGTAGCACATTCCAACAATATGTATGGGGAAACACAGGAAAAGGATGGTAAAACAGAGAAGCCACATGTACTCAGTCCCATACACGGATGTCTTTAGGAGTAAGCTAAAGAACTATGAGGAATGACATGAGTATGGTTGATTCTGTCTTAGTGCAGAGGGATAGACTGATGAAGCATCGAGATAATTTCTGATCTTTGATTTTTGGTTATACTGGCTGTTTTGGAAAAGATTGACACATGCTTTTCTCTGTTCTGTCCTATAAAATTAACTTAACCTTCTTGCCATCAACTATAAACTCTTCTTTTATCTTTTCTATAAACAGATTACTAATCAAAATACAGGATACACTGTGGCAGGGCATTCACAAAATTGAGGGCTGCATCATGATTTATCTATACTTGAAGTCAGCTATGAAATGTAGAGGTATACTGAGTTTTATCTGATTATGTCACCAAAAAACGGGATAAGGTAAATCAATAACAGTTAAAGTTAAGGAGACAGGTCAGATGGCCACAGAAATACAGAATATGGTGCCCTGTAGCATTTCTAAATCAAGTGCAGTACACCTCTCAGTACACTACACTCAAGGAGGTTCTGGAACAGATAAAATGAAGTGAGACCACGTGAAGGTAGTAACTAATTTATAAGCTTAGCAGAAATACTTCCATCTTGAATGTTATGCCAGAAATCTCAGAGAGGACAATTGAAAGAGAAAAGAAGAAACAATAAAAATAAAAAATACAAATCACAAATCCAGATCCAGGAATAAAACATGGCTCTTTCACCATTGTGCTTTTGCTCAGGTCTGACACTAGCATACTGAGGAAATTGAGGATTACTTGAAAATCAAACAATGAGGTATCAACCAAACCTTATCTACACAGCATGGTAATCTGTGTAATGGCTTGTAATCAGCCTTTAAGGTCCTGACATGTCTTTTCTTCTAAATAACAAGCTGGATAATCCTTAAAAAAAAGGTAGTCAGGAAGTAGATTTGACCAAATTCCCGTGTTCCTATTGTAACATTACACAGATTTTAAGTGTTTTCCAATAACATGCATTAATCCATTAAGAGACTGACAAGCAGACATTACTGACCTTATTTCATCCTAATTTTAGTTTAGACATATACGTAGTTTAGACATCTGCCTGTTCAGTCCCTAATGACTTCCCCACCACCAACCACTCCAATTAAACAGTTATCTCCAGCAGGACATGTTAAAGGTTATCAACACGAGTGACTGCAGTCTGCCTTTCACTATGTGTGGAGCCTAAGGCAATAGGCACCCCCAGGGTACACCTGGTAAACGGACATGGAGCTCCTCACAAATTGCAGCACTTGGTGGGATGAAAGGTGACTAAGCCTCTAGAATAGATGAATGAGTATAAAAACCCTGGGTATATTTTTAGACCTGTTTAAGCAGAGGTCCCTCCCTACCTCAACCATTCTGTGATTCTCCTCAGCCTGAAAGTGGGTTTAGGTTCCTGCTGCTGGTGGTGTGCTGCTGACTACTCATCAGGAGCGGGAAGCTATATGGAAAGGAAAGAATCTGGAGAGGGAAGGAAAGGCAAAAAAGAGAACACAGAGGGGAGGGACAGTGCTGCTGCTGACTCCCAAATTCCAGGAATATTTCTGTTTATTTTTGCCAAACTGAACTAAGCAGATACATTGTTTGCCTGAAACTACAGGTTCCTGCTTGCTGCTTCTTTGTTCCTTAGGTTGCTTCACTCTTTCTCCACTGCTGTTGTGAATTTTGAGTCTTCCATAGACAGGTGACTTCTAAGGTAGTCTGAGTGTATATGTTGATATGACAAAGCTGGAAAATAGCTGTTTAATGAAGGCTTAATATTTTTATTCTGAGTGTTGCAAGTGTAAGTCTTGACTGCTTTGCCCTCTTTATAATTAAGTATGCCTGTATATTTGTGCTTATACATGTATATGCATAAGTTTTGTTTTATTTTAGACTTTACTTGCTGTATTCACAATTGCCACACATCTGAATCCCAGTACCAACTACAGAATGATTAAAATTTATGACTTTACAATTAGTCAGCTATTATTGTGTCGCTTTCAAAGTGAAACTATGTACGAAATGAACAGCCTTTTCCCTTTGGAAAAAACTCTTGGCCCTTTTATTGGCTATTTATGTCAGACTTCTAGGCCTTTCATCTTTTCCCTCTGCTCTTAAGTGCATTTTTTGGAAGCTAGGTGTCACTCATATCCTTAAACAAAATACTTCACCTAATATTGACTGTGCATGGAAACTGAACATGAAAGTATATAATTTCTGGGGTCACTTCCCTGAAGAAATGGAAAAATCTTCCTTTTTCCAGCTCTTTGATTTTCAGACTGTCATTTTCATTCAGTGAGGTCACAGGATGAAAACTCCCTCGTTGAAAGCCTGCATATTGATCATAGTTATGTCTCTGCAGATGCACCATTTTATCGCCTTGCTCTGACATTTTCCACTGCTTCTTGAGCTGTGTTTTGTCAGTTTACTGGGTTACATTCTTACCTTTAATGACAGCAATATTCTAGCAGTGACACAGGAAATAATCCAAGAGTTTATGCAATGATCATGAAAATACCACACATAAGTAAAATCAACATAAATAGGCACAGATGAATCATGAACACCTCTGATCAGATTATGATATGATGAACATATTCTGTGAAGTGCAAGTGCCATTGCACAAGGGTATTATTAATGCAAGTATATGAAAATGGGTATTTCTGAGGATGAGAAGTGTTCTACATCTCTTTGAGGCAATTCTTGTCCATACTACCTAACAGCTACTACAACAATACTTTTCTAAGAAAAAGAAGAATTGATTTTATCTTAAACTCAGTAATTTATCGCAATTTTCTAATTACTTCAAATAAATAAAGCTTAGAGGTCTTTCCATGGCTAAAATTATTTGTGTGAGTGCTTTTCTTGGTTGGTTTGTGTGGTTTTTTCTAAAAATAATGGCGTTATTTGAATTCTATCATTTTGCTGAATGAGGATAGGCCAAAAATGCATATAGCAAAACATTCAAGGTGATACTCAGAGTGTGTTGTTATATACATTTGTTTATCCTGAGAGGCAGGCTTTTTATATACCTGGGCAAAGTTTTATGCTCATGTGGATCAGATCACTCTTGACCTAGAGCTACAGACACATATCTGAGCCTGAATGGATTTTCAGCCTCTTATCCCAGTTGTGGAAGAGTTTGCACAGGCAGATTCATTATTCTTAGGTCATTACAGGTCAATAAAAGCCAATTTTTGTCAAGCAGTATCAGTTATCTGTGTTAGAAGGGAGTTGTTAGGTAAATTATTGCTCATTTGTTTCTCTGAGGAGTCTGCCCTAGGTCTCACTCCTATAGAAAAGATGGCATGTGCAAGAAACTGAAGGAAAAATAATCTGTTGTGAAAAACATAATTTCCCAAATAAAGTAATTCCAGTAGACTAATATTGTAAACCAGCAAATCTTCTATATGTTCAAATGAACATATTGCTCACTGGATTTTGCTATGAGACAGTGGTTGATCTGAATCTTCAGAGCATCCTGTGGTGAGGCAAGAGATAAATGCCGATTTTTCTAATGCCGATCTACTACTGTTTGATATTCCATTTTTCAGTGTACAGAAAAATGAGAAGAAAAGCCAAAGTAATCTGAGTTCACCTCCTGCAAAAATCAAATTGTGAAGAATGCTGAAAAAGGGAGCTGTGGTTTTCTTAGGAAAGCACAGAATCATTTTAGGAAACTCTCAACCTTAATATTAAGACAATTTAGAAACAACAGTAAAAACTGAAAGGTGATCAACTCCTATATGGTTCACGCATAACTTTCTACCCCTCCTGCTTTATTTAAAATCTTTTCAATCAAAAGAAAGCAAAGCTAAAGAAAGAGATAACATAGGTCCGCTGTGTCTTGATACTGTTTTTTCAAGATTGATCTCTGGCAAACTGCAGTAACTATTCTTTATTTCTATGAATATCCATCTGTTCTACCTGCACACAGTGTTTTAGTCTTTTAGTGCTTCCACTCACATGAAATGGATAGGCAGAGAAGGCACCTGAGAATTTGAAGGATGCATACTCTGATCCTAGTACTGGTCCTTTTAAGGGACACCTTGAGAAGTGCTGGACTGTTTTGTTCTCTGTCTGAGAACCTTGTGTGTTAGGAAAAGGCACTTCTCCCCTGTGTGTCCTCATAGATGTAGACTACAGGTCATGCCAGCACTCTAGCTGAGCTGCTGGGGGAAACAGGATAAACCAGATCCTTGGAATAGGTTGCTCTGTGGGGACTCAGTAGGAGATTGTCCACAAGATCATTAGGATGGATCAAAGCCCATGCAGATTTTTGTTCTCACCATGGGCTTAAATCAAGCACCGTGTTCTGGAAGGAGAAAAGCTCAAGATCTTGGTGCTTGACTTGACTTTTGGCTGACCTTCTGTGGGCTGTGAGCTAGCACTGGTGGGGCAGATTGCTCTTCAACTGGGCTCACCAGCATGTATCTTGAGCACAGCCCCAAGCCCAGGTGGACATTTTAAATCATAGCTATAACAAACCAGCTATGTGGAACGAGAATATGCTGGCAGAAGAGCTCAGCAGATTTGAGCCTTCTCTCAAGGTACCCTTCACTCACCTTGTAGGGCAGATAATACAGCTTCAGAGAGAGAGAAACAACAAAAAGGCTGAGGACATCATATCAAATTATACTATGAGTGCGTCAGTTCAAACATCACCTCTTACAGAAGTGTAGCAAGCCATAGAGAATTCAGCCATACATAAATTATGCTTTGAACAACATCAACATGGTGTAAAATAAAAATTATACTATGCTGTCATGAGGGACAGTCTTTGTGCTGTTTCTTCAGTCTACCTGTTTTTTCTCCATGCTGCTTTTTGGATTACTATACTAGAACTCATATTTCATTATCATTGCAGAGATTTGCAAATCTCGCTTTAGTTACTTAGAATCTGACAAACCCTTTCAATTTTTCTCCTAGATATCTGCAAACAATGTAAAAGAATAAAACCAGAACTGCATCTCACAAAATGTTACTATGTTTCTGTAATTTTTAAGCAGAGCATCCCAAGGGGAGTCTCTATAATAGTCTTCATATAAAAAGAAAATAAAATAGTAACCATAAAATCCCTTACCTGTTAAAGTTAATGTATCTTCTATTGATCCTGCAAATAAGTTCATCAGAGAAATACAAAGTGTTTAAAATTATTTCTGGGTAAAGCACTGCATACTTTATTGAGACATAAATGCCAAATAGGCATCTTTAAGAAGCAGTACAAAAAAATAACTCATTAGAGAAACTATTTTAAAATAGTTTGTTTCTTCATTGAGGGAATGTGGTATTATTGCCCTAGAATGATTTAATTCACCCTAATTATATTCTGTTTGATATCTGCAGCTGTCTTGGAAGAAGGCTTCTGCTATGCAAATCCAAGAGAGGTTTCTCATCTCATTTGAAACCCCAACGTGCTTTAATTTTCAAAGGAATTATAAGCTGGTCTCTGCTTATGCTCATTGAATTTTTCAGATGAATATCAAAAGAATACACAATTTTCTGCACACTGTCAGTTATACTGACTCTGTTCACCCTTAGTTTACCTCATATACGTATATACATAGAATACAGTGTGTATTGACACTGCAGTGCTAGTAAAAAAATTGTGTAGATTGACCAGAAACATTGTTTTGAAATGTTCATAAAACACGTTAGTACAAAATGGCTTTTTCTTTTGTCTTTGAGTTTCAATTTACTTCAGAACAGATGTGAAGTTGTCTCTTCAGCAACTTTTCAACACAGTCAGTAAACAGCACCATTTTGGCTGACATCGAAGGAGGACCATATAAGGATAGATTTCTGCCAAAAAGCTGATGTATATGCATCCTTCAATGTCTTTGGGATTAGCTGTCCATGTTACAGTGCCACATTGCATAATGGTGATGTGCAGGAATTTGTAATTGAATATTGGCTCATGGATGGTCACCAGAAATGGCGATCAGCAAAAGGCGGTATTTATTCTGGAATATCATCATCAATTCCAGGCAAGATGTCAAAGTGAAACTATGTGGTGTCAAAAGCCACAAGTGTCTATGAAATGTGTGGTGACTTCCTGCTGCTCTCTACAAATTACCAGTGGACAAAACAGAGCAGTTTGCTTTCTCCTACTCTGAAGGAAAATTTTCCCTTTACTAATCTCAGCAAGGGTTACAAATTGTTTGCAGAGAAAACAAGGGAAGTCAAATGTTTTCCTTCAAATAACACTAATTTATAAAGGTAGAATGCTAATCAGGGATTAGAAATTTAAAGTAAATGAAGTTTTATGATTTGGAGATAGAACTTGAGCAGAATTTATGTAATGATTCAAAAGAAAGCCCACAACCTTCCATCAATAATTACTACAGTTTTTACTTGATGAACTCCTTAGGTAACTATAATTCTGTTTTGATGCTACACCAGAACAACAGGACTAAATTGTAGTTAAATTGAACATCAGGAGTCTTAAAATGGACATCTCCCACGTTAAGTCTACCAAAGAAGACAGTTCATTAAACACAGTTTTAGACTATCCAGTACTTCCCAGCTTCCCACTCCTCCAGCTGAATATCACAATCTTCAGTTCAACACAGTGAGATTCCTACATATGACCCAACTTAATCCTGAGCTATATTCTGCTATGGTGTCAGCAGGAAGAATGAAAATGATTTGTCTACCCTGCAGTTCCCCTCTCAGCTGAGCCTAAACAAATATATAGCCTGATCAGACAGTTGACCACAGGGGTACAAGAGGCAGGGTGGATTCCTGCTCTCTGTTCCTAAATCTCCCACACACTCTCTGTTATAACCCATAAGCTTTTGCAAAGGGGCAGCTCCACCAAAAATGGGAGCACTGATCTTTGTTCCCCTTTGGATGGAACAAAGTAAAAAGTTCTGCCACAGATGTTCAAACCTGTCATACTCAAGTTCTTAAAATAATCTCTTCCTTCACTTTCAGTTACCTATTTTATCTGACTTCTGCTTCATCTTGCCATGCTAGCTGCTATGAACCCTTTTACAAGGTTTCCAAGCCTCTTTATGTAATATGCAGTGAGTTAAAAGTTTGGTTTAGTCCGTAGGTTGATGGCATTAAAAGTTCTTCTGTGGATGTGGCATTAGACACAAAAATGAAAGAAAAGCTGCAGTGACATTAACATATACTCCTGAATATCCTGAAATTAACTTCTGAGGACTGGAAACTTCCATTCACAAAATAAGACATCAGAAGTTATAAAAAAATACTCAGCATCAAGAAATAAATGGTATATTGGGAAAACACATTAAAGCTGGAATATCTTAACTTTTACATATTTTTAATAAGGGAAGCTTCATAAATTTTAAACACATGCACGATTACTCTTCAGAGAGTGTTTTAAAACTACATTTTGGGAATGATCTGGAAATAAAACTCAGACATATGCCAAACAATTGTAATGGACAAAGATTTCAGGACTCAGAAGTAAAATTTTTTTCCTGTTAAATATTCAATCTGAATTTGCCTTTCTTTTAAGTAAATGGGCAGAGATCATGAGTAAGTATACAAAAACAACCCAATTTCCAATTGCATGCAAAGCTGATAAAAAAATATAGAAAAATATAAGGTCTCAACATCTGTGGAAAATATCTCATTAAACAAATGTAGTTTATTATCTTTCCTAAAATATTCCACTTCATTTCATATGAGCAATAGCAGATGCTGGAACTACAGAGAAGTTTTATGTGACCATAGAAAATTTGTGCCAGCATATTAAAAAGCTGTGATACAGTAACAGTATAAGGTCTTCAGGTGAAAGTTTGAACTCCAGCAGCTACAAAGGTTCACTTTAAGTCTAAATCAGTGTTAAAACAATAAGCAAATTAGAAAGATTTTACTTGTTATAAAACAATTTCTACAGCAATTTATGAGCACATCCCAATCGAGAAAAATGAAAAGGCTTCAATGGAAGCCTTTCATTTTTAAATTACAGTTTCGATTACTTATGGTGATGACTTTCTCTAGTTGTCAGGCACCTCTGCTGTTCTCCATCACTTTTCCAAAATGATAGAAATTAGCCTTGAAAGGACCCCATCCAGCTCTTTTAGCACCCTGGATGCCTTTCACTTGGTACCATGGACTAGTATATGTCAAGTTTTTCCAAGTAATACCCAAGTAGATCCTTAGTCACTGCTGGTGGTTCTTCTACTGGAATCTTTTTCCTCAAGCACATGGCCCTGGAAGACTTTTTTGGTAAAGACTGAAGCAGAGACAGAACGGAGCATCTCAGCCTTATACAACATCTGAAGATGCTCCAAGGAGAGACAGAGCTGGGACTGTTTATCCTGGAGAAGAAAAATTTTGGAGGGGGTGGAGGAAATAAATAAGACAGAGACAGCCTCTCCTTAGTGGTACCAGAGGCAAAATAAGAGGCAACGGGCACAAGCTGAAATACAAGGCATTCCATTTAAGCTGTTTTACTGTGAGGATGGTTGAACCCTGGAACAGGTTGGCCAGAGAATTTGTGGCATTTTCTTGGAGATATTCAAAACCTGACTGGACATGGCCCTGAGCAACCTGCTCTAGGTGATCCTGCCTTGAGCTAGATGGGTTGTAGTAGATGATCTATAGGGGTTCCTTCTAGCCTCAACCAGTCTGAAATTCTGTTATTCTGTGACAGATACTGCTTAATAAATTCCTGTTGCCAGACATGATCCCTAGAGTTTATGTGATAAAACAATGTCCATCCATTTTTCTACTCTTATTTTATATTGTTATACATTATATGAATAAGTAGACTGGAATACCCACATGATTAAGCTGGTGTAAGGAAAAGGTGGACCATAACCTATACACACTCTACCATCAGCCCCTCTGGTGAAAGAAAAGGTCTTCTGTGTAAAACTTCATTTATAACATTTCTTACTGTGTTGCCCCCCGGTCCCATTCATCTGTGTACTTATCTATGACAGCAGCATTCTTCCAGACAACAGCAACACCTTATGTAAGGCAGGTGGGGATTTTCACTCAGCAGGTATGTAAATTTTATTTTTATGAAGATTTTACAGTACATGTCTGGAGATGTATAGCTTGTACTTTTCAAATTCCCATAGCAGACAGTCTTGCTAAGCAGACTAGTCTGCTTTAATCTCAGGCTCAGCAATTTCCAAGGATTATGTGATTTAGACTGCATTTGTAAGTGAATAAGGAACTGATAAGACCCTTTCGCTTATATGTCATTTACAAGAAGGAGGTAAAGAGTTCTAACGTCATCTCAAGCTAATTCTATATATTTGCAAAACTACATGCAAAATCTTTGACCATCTTTTTAAAAGTAGCCTGTGACAGTGGTAGGCAGTAGTAAACAGGATCTACAGAACACAGAGATGTGAGAGGAAATCAGGTGAGAAAGATGCAATGATGTCTGAAACAGAATTTCATTAAGATCCTTTTCATGCCAGAGGGAAATAAAGATGAAAATGTAAAAATAATTTGGTTTACTGTGCAGCTCCATTAGGATTCCAATAGAAAATTAATTAATTAAATGGCATTCTTTGAAACAATTCATAAAGATAGGCAGCAGTAAGCTTCATGAAACCCACAGTTTTGGGATTATACCAAAAAAAAAAATTTTTGTTTTTTTTTTAAATAAAATCATGCAAACAGATGCAAAAAATCTGTAGTATTAAAGTCATTGTACCATCTCCCTACAAGACTCTTCATAATTCATCAATCTTTCATATATATATATATATATATATATATATGCAATATATAGTATAATTTTCATTAAGGATGGTAAGTAAATTTGTCAGAAATTAGCATACAAAATTTAAACATGTCTGAGATGTCTGAGACTCAGAGAATAGACTTAAAAAAGAATTCTAGCTTTGCAGAGTAGTGGTGAGCTGAGAAGTTGTACCCTGGAAGGAACAGGCATTAGCGACCAAAGACACTTGACCATGTTGTTAGCTGACTTGTTTGGCATCCTATGATGCTGAGCTCATATAAAAGCCCAACCAAGAGTTATCAATTACCATGAAAACTGTTGCTGGCAAGAGGTTGTTTGAGGAGTAGCAGTGTGGATTTTTACATATGACAAACTTTATGTTCCTGTCAGCACTGTTGGTTCAGCCGTTTATTAGGGCAGCTGAAGTGCTGCAAGAATGTTATGTGCTGAAGAATGAATGATTCTGTACGTGTGTACATATATATTCAGTGGATAGCAGGATGGGTTTGTAGCACAAGCCAATCTGTTCTGGAGGTATAAGGTACTATATACTCAGCAGTAAATATGAAAGTAAGATACCAGTGTACTCAACTGTTCTCTAGGATTATTGTATTTTCCTATACTTGACATGAGGTTTTGACTACTAGAAATTCTATGTGAATCCATACTTGTTCTCAGGTTTATTTACTGTTCCTAAAAAATTGGTTTTTCTTTTAGCTAGCTTTTGTCTGCTTTCTCAACCTACTCACTAATTTTCTTTGTTGCCTGACAGACCCTCTGCACAGATTCATTTTTATTCTGTGTTGGCAGAGTAACCTGGCAAGTGTCTTGGTAGTTTTTGGCTTGCGCACAATATTACAAAATAAGTTGTAAAATAGATTATTATATAATTTGGCTCGTGGTTCCAAATCTATGAAAAAACATATTCACATAAGAAAACAAAACTTTTGCAAGAAGTTATAAAACGCACTTGTCTGAGTGCAGTTTAAATGATTTACTAGAATCAGTAGTTTATTTCTCTATGCAGTGCTTTAAAGGCATATTAGCTAGTGATAAAATTGACACAATTTGAAGTGTTTATCTGAAATATACCATATGGGACTGTTAAGTCTGTCTACACAACTGATCCTAGCTCTGGTATTCCTTAATAGTCTTGCTTTGTAGCTCACCGTTAAAAATTCAATTTTCGTTTCTAGATTTTTCTCATAAAGTGCTGAGGGCTTCTATACCACTTTAATTCTCATAAGTCAGAAGTCTAAAAGTAAATATTCTATAAACTGTACAGGCCACACAGAAAGTGTTCATTTGCTGACTGTCATTTCATAACGGTTTGTTTTCTCTTTATGTCTAAGGTAGAATCAGGAGAAACAAAACTTTTAAAGTTCCCTTAAGAATCATACAGGACACATTTACCAAGGTGATAAATTCCTTATTCTTCTACTGGAAAAAAATAGGTCTAAGAACAATTAAAAGTAGCAACATGGTAGAAAATTTCCAAGTTCACTGACATACAGGCATTGTAGCAAGGTTCAAGACAACTAGGATAGCATTTTTGCCATATGTCACATATATATGTGTCTAAATATTTACAGAAAAATGTATATTTTTATATGTGTAAATATTTACATTACATATATATAAATACATAAATACATGAAAACTCCATGTACTGAGTATATAGATATATATACCCAAACACTCTTTCACCCTTCTTACTTTACCCTATATAAAACCCTCTTGAGTGCAAACAAAATGGAGTATCTGTGAATCTTTCATGTTGTCTCCATTTATAATGATCAATGCAGAGAAAAAGCTGTACTATTGTGAGTGGCAAACACAATATGCAGCTGATAACATAGCAATGGTAAATGACCCATCACATACATATACATACAGACATACATGTATTCAGTAAACTTCTAGGCTGTTAATGATGAGATAATTTTCTAATCTAATTACTTTGAGAGACAAATAGTTACAGCAGTATTTCCTGTCTTCCAATTTTTATTTCATTGGACTAGTGGGACATGGGAGCTGAGGCAGCATTTCAAATGGAAACAACACAAGTGTGAATATTAAAGGACTTTAAATAATATTTTTTAAAGGATGTTTTCAGGCAGATAGTTCGCTTTCTTGTATATAGAGACAAAAATTATGCTTTTAGCAAGAAACATAATAGGAAAATGTCTTTTTCAGTTACACAGGTTTCTTTGATTCAAAACAGAGGAGAGCACTGCAGACTGTAAAGAAGACAAAACTTCAGGGGACCTGCAACTTACAGGAGTATGAGGGAAGAGACAGCATTTGCAGTAAACTCTGTTTGGTACTAAAGACATACAAACTGATCACAGTGAGAAGAAAAGATACAATGGAAATGCAGAGAAGGATGAAAAGGGTGTTAATGGAGGCAAGATTCATAGCTGGTACTGAAAATCACAACAAAAATTATTCAACTACTAACGAATGAGGATAAAAGCTGTAGTTTACAGTAGACTATGATGTGGGAGTGATACACAATTCACCTGAATCTGAAAATGAGCATAATTGGGCTTGATAATACTATAATAAATGTTGGTTATTTTCTTTCTTAAATGTGAACTCACCTATGTAACATTTCTGTGGTATTATGCCTGTTTGATCACATGCATAATGTTTGCCAATATTAAGGCTGAAGACAAAGGAACACCTAAAGAAATTGAAAAGAACACCATTTTGTGTCAAATAGCTCCACAAAATATGACTCGGATCAGGTACAGGAGACAAAATTCACTACTCATGTAGCACAAAAATCAGAGCAGCACACCTGTTTTTAAAACAAATTAAGCAAAGGCTGAAGAAAAGATTTTTTTTTCTCATTCCACAGAAGTATATTCCCGTCCCTTCTTCCAAATTTCTGTTTAAAGAAATACCATTTTAATTGGTTTAATCTTTTGAAGCAGAACTTTTGTTACTTTTTAAAGAGTAACTGATGGGACAGAGATTGAATGTATGGATGTGTGGCCATTATTTTTCCTCACCTAGCACCTAGTTTATATATATAGGGTATAGAAAGAAAAGCAGTGATGCAAAGGACAAAGCCGAAGTTGCTGAAGGTATATATTGCACTCATTTGCACCAGAGAATAGTTTGTTAATTCCACCTTACACTTTTTATAATCTTCCGCTTCATTTCTCTTATTTAATTTTTTCTTTCTCTTTTCTCTTTGGTAATGCAAACTCATTCTCTAGCCAGAGCTAAGAAGCTAAAAAGATTTAGGTCATGATTAAACACTCCAGTACCAATGACTATCAGTAGATGCAAACCTACGAAAAGGATTCAGATTCTCAGCTAACTATGAGGATATCTGATTCCACAGCCTCTTCTCATTTATTTTAGAGACATTCAGTGAAAATAACATTGTTCCATAGTTTGTACATATAGAAAGTGTAAATGGACACAGTTACTTCTGTCTTAAATTTGCAGTAGGTAGAACATTTGTTATTTTGATTGTATAGTAAATAATGGCATTACAGTAAATATATTTTCTTTAAGTAATCAAGAATGATGTGATAGCTAGGATGGGTTTGTCAATAAGTTGAAACAAGCTCAGTTATACAGAATGCTCACAGCTTAATCATGGGCTGATAAAATGCCCATGTCTTAACCTCTTCCTCTGATAAGGACAAATCAAATGACCATTTACCTAGTTTTTATTACTAGATACAATTTCCTCAATGAATTGATATATGCCTGGTAAAAAACAAATTATAAATAAAGCATGCTTCTTTCTGCGACTAAGATGGGAAACAGAAGCAGACACAGTTAACCATCAAAACTGGCTAATCACATTTTGAAACACACAGAAATTCTTAGGTAGCTAAATACAGATTTTC
This sequence comes from Athene noctua, assembly GCF_965140245.1. NCBI lineage: Eukaryota > Metazoa > Chordata > Aves > Strigiformes > Strigidae > Athene > Athene noctua. The sequence continues at coordinate 28,031,553 of NC_134040.1, forward strand.
ACGGGGGCCCACACATGCACAGTAGGTAGCATCTTAATATCTAGGTTACTTTTAAATTCTAGCATCATAAAAAAATTAGCAAGAAAGAAGTGCTTAATACATGACCACATATTCCTAACACTGAAAGTAGAAAAAAGCAGGTATGGCCACTACCTATTCTTAGAAATCATACAGGTATCTACCTTTTCCACCCTAACTGATGCCTCAGAAGACTTAAAAGAAAGGCAAGAGTCTGATATCTTAACACTTCTTCAACCTGAAGAGAATCTTTTTCCTCAGATTTAATTTCTTCAGGACTCCCCAGACAGTAGAATCTGGCCATAGGATTCATGACAGAAGAAGCGAGTATGAGAAAAGCTGAGTCCCAAGCTTCATGCGCGGTGTGATGACAAGTTTGGGTTCAATTTCTTAATCTGTTTATGTATTTTACATGATAAATATGCTGTATTAAAGCTATAACGCTACTGTAAACTCACAGGCCTGATCATGTTCTGCCTTCAACAGTAACCACTTTAGGTCTCCACAAATAGTACCAATTATTTGACAGGTATTCAGTAGCATCACCAAAGACATGAAATCTGAATGGGCTGTTCAGCCTCTGCAGTCCTGAATCAAATCAAGGGTGAATTGGAGTAAGGTGCGTGATGATCTGACAAAGTAAAATACATGCTAGTCCTCCCCATAAAATAAGAAATGTCTTCCAACCCCCCTTTTTAAAATTTAATAACTGTCACTGGATTTCTGCCATAGCAAGAATTTTTATCTGAATTTTGTTTTTTCTGGAAAAAACTTTCATGAGGACATTTTTGAGATGTTGTAAGAAATGCAGATGAGATGCACATGCAGCCCTTGCTTGACCTAGGAAATGTCCAGCTATTTTGAGGAAACAGCTAGCTTGTACCACAGACTTGAAGATTTGTGAGTGTTGCCTAGGGACAGCTCTGTTGACTAATTCCAGTATATTCTCAGTCATCAAAACAAGTCACCGGTAGCTAGAGCCTCTGGTCTGCTTATGCCAAGGCATGCCAGAAAGAAAAACTTTTGTCCAAATTGTTAATGATGCATTCACATAAGAGATGGAGTGGGTCCCTGGTAGTAGGCTCTAGTGTTGTGCATTGTGTTACTGGCTTACAATAATAAAAAAAAAAAAAAAAAAAAAAAAAAAAAGGAAAAGAAGCAGTTATGTGCCAGCATAGATTAAAAGATATGCAAAGATATATATTGAATTGTTTCCTCTTTGTAGGCTATGAAAATCTTTCCTTTAAAATGTAATGAGTTTGTGTCTGCATGCCTATGTAGACTTTTTCTATAGTTTTCTTTTTATGTTTCAGCAGATGCCATCAAGGAAGCAGAGCACACATTTGTATTTATTCAGCAATCCCAAACCCTTTGCTTCATTTCCTCTTTTCCCACTGCTCTCAGCTCCCTTGTTTAGAGACTGTTCTCAGGAGTGCCGTCTAGGTTGTGTTCAATACTTGTGATGATTTATCAGCAACTCTAACAGGTTTATGATATAGAGGGTACATAGAAAACATACTAATGTGAGGAAAAAGGGAAGAGCTCAACCAAAACACCCAGACATTTTGGAAAAGATTCAGAAGTAAAGCTTGGCAGACAAAAATATAAATTTCTTAGAGGAAAATAATGTACGTAGGAGAAAATCATAACACACAAAGGAAGACAGATAGATCCCAGCAGAAAGAGCAATCTCTGATATGCATGTCTGACCTTGTTTCCTGCAACCTTATGTGTTGCAGGTTCAACAAAAGCACAGTGTTAATAAGCTCAGGCAGAAGATGAGAGCTGTCTAAGTCCTTGAGTGTGAAAGAAATCTAATATCTTTATTTATAGCTCTTTTAGGTGCCTGCCAAATGTATTCATTACCCCACAATAATACAGAGATAATATTTCAGCTGTGAATGTACAGTCTGCAAATTGAATGCAAAGCTCGAAGAGTCGCTGGTTGCAGACATACTTGTTAGGGCATTTGGCAAAAGAGCACTTGAGCAAAGTGCACGAGACGAGATAAAAATCACTTGTCCTTGAGTCAGACAAAATACAGACTTATTGCCACAACCGCTGCTCCAGAGAAAAGCCTGCATACAGATACTGATGCTGTCAGTTTAAGCCTACTGTGACAGTTTATTCTCAATCTCAATTAGCAATATGACATGGGCTCCCTGGTTCTGCATCCCACCGGTATTTCCTGAGGTTTAACACTGTCCACTAAAGACTTAAAAAGTCTAGGATTAAGGTGATGTTTTATATTGCCTTTGAGTGAGCAATGGCACTGAGAAAGGTGGTGAGGCGGACTGCAGATGCCAGCCAAGCAGTTCCACAATGGTAACACTGTAAAAATTGGGTGGCACAGAAAACCAGTCAATACTGGGAGCCACATCCATCTCCTGGATGGAAGCCTGTGAGAAAAGAGCAGCTCCAAACTGCACGGGTACTGCATCAACAGGCACCGGTGAGGAAGGCATCACAACTCCTCCGGGCCAAGAGAAGGGGAAGGGGCTGTGTGACCTGGGGCTTCTCAGCTGAGGACTTCTGTGATGGCTGTGGCAAACTGAAGCAATGGAACTCCACAATGTGAAGCAATATATAATAGGACTGTTGACACTGATTTTTCACTTGGCAATAAAGACAGTCATTAAAGTCTGCTAGCTTCAGAGATGGACATCTCTGCTAGTTGCTTCTTGAGTGGTCAGCTGGAAGATAAATAAAAAAGGTCACTGGCAGTTGCAGAGTAACCACTGACAGCTAAAATGCTTTGAGCTTCTCTTAATTTTCCCAACAGAATATCAGGGTGTTATAAGGTTTATATAAAGCCTGCTTCCTCCTTGTATCCTTTTGGCCTCACTCCTTACACTACCAGAATGTCCTGCTCTACCAGACTGCAACTTCAGGGGATCTCCTTTCTCTTCTCAGTCAGTCCTACCTTTTCTGGCCACACCAAGTTTAGGGCCAGAATCAATAACATCAGTAAGACATGAATAACTTATATCTACCACGACCAGTTTTAGTCTTTCACAGGAGTCCGTGTGAATGACCATTTTGTAAACTCAGCTCAGTTTTGTGTAGCCACTCTGCTTCGTAGCAACAGTCACAGTCACAAGACAACCTATTTTTCTTTAAACCTGTATCTCAGCTGTCTATGCTCTGTCAGTCAAAACTTAATTCTGCAGACAGGTCTTATCCTTCATTGATACTGTAGGTTTTGGCACGTTATTTTACTTCTCACTTTCTCCCCTGAATTCAGTGCTAAAATACCTATGTAACATCTTCTGTATACTGGACCTGACTCCAACTGCATGTCTTTTAGTCTTATAGCTGTTTAACTTCACTAGCTTCTGTTGAATAAGTGCTGATTAACATTACATTGAGTACAGCTTCACCAGCCATTATCCCAGGCTTCAAGAATCTCGTCTAAAATCTCTCTCAGATATTACTGCTAAGTTAACTCAGGAATAGTCAGGTTAGACAACCTGACTCATGTTAACAACCAATCTTTTTCCTCATCTATTTAATAGATCATCAAGTTTAAATCCAAGTTCCTCATTTATTTTTTACATTTCAACCAATTCATTCTAGTAACATCTTCCTGTAAAAATGAGATAGCATGCTGTTAAGATAAAAGAGTACCAACATGCACTTTACTGAATGTCTGGATTATGGGGGTTCTGCATGTCATAGCTGCCGTGTTATAGAAGATGGCTCAATATAAAACCTGTAATTGATCTGCACATCAAATGCTCTGAAAATGTAAAAGAGGGGTTTAGACTGTCAGTAGCTTGGCTAGCTTACAGTCTATTGTCCCTGGTCTCATTTCTTTAATTGCATGGTGATAGCAATGGCTAAAATTAATCTGCTGTCAATATCAATAAATCTCTAACAAAAATTCACAATTGGTTGTTGCAGCTTTCTTGTCATATTTCTTTTTTGAATATAGAATCACTAAAGCAGTGTCAGGGTATTTTAGCATAATATCCACTGGGTCATTTGTGGTGCCCATTTTCATATGAAACATGCCTTTTCACCATCTCTGGCTGTTGCAGAAGTTCACAGTGGTTATAGAGGGGGAAAAGGTTGGGAAATGGTTCCAGTGTGCTGCAGGCTTTCAGAGAACAGATGTCAGTTAGACATTAAAAAAATAAACTTGGCTGAACTGAGTTTACCTTACAGACATCCTTGGGCTATTAAAAAAATATATCCTTGACTCCTGTTCCCCATCATGTAGAATTAGTTTGTTGTTGAATTCATGCTTGATCTAACGCCACTGAATTTAATAGTCTTACACTAGGGATGAATTCGGCCCTTGGTCTTTAAAGCAATCTTTCCCCTTGTGTGAAACAAAAACACCATATGGTGAGTCCTTGGCTTGATATCCATAGCTGAGCTTGCTATTGCTCCTTTCTGATTCTGTTGGTGGAAAAGGTTAAAGCCTGCAGAGCTGTTTCAGTCAATGCCAAACCTGCAATGACAGGGGGTGGAAAAAGGAGTTAATGGGGAGCCTCATCTATATGAGCCCTGCTGCTCATTCTCCAGGGGCTGCACATTATACAGGCTGAGCTGTTTACTGTTTATAGAGTGATGGAGTTGAGTCCCACAGAGAATCAGAGCAACAATCCTCTTAAAACTATTTAGTTATTCCTGTAGTTAGGTCTGTGAGACATCCCTTCTCATAAGTGCTCAGAAAAAAAGCAGTGCCTGAATAAGTTCTCCTTCACACCTATGACAAGTGGCTTTGTCATAGAGCATGATGTATTCACACAAAGCCTTCGGGATCTTCACTCAGACATTCTCCTCCCAGTGCTAAATCTGTAAGCAAGGAAGATACAGTTAACAGTACAACAATATATCTGCTGCATTTAATTCTCCACAGATTTTTTGCGCTACACTGGTAAAAACCTTCTGAGAAGCGGGTATTGCATACTTTCATGTTGTGAAGTAGGTGGATTTGCCAATCTGACCATGTCAGTCTCTTCAAAGTCTCTCCAGTAGTTTCCTCTCTACCACTATATCTAGCACACTTTGCCATGAACTACAGAGCTGCAGCTTTGCCTTTTACCACCTGCCTTGTAGCAGGATTAGCCTCTGCTTGGTCAGTCATGCCAACCTTTGACTTGCTGTTTGTCTCTTTTTGTCTCAAGCATCTCTCCAGTTTCTTTGTTGAGCCACATTTTGAAAATCACTTTCAGATAAAAAATGTCGGATTAATGCTTTCAGCTCTCTCCATGAAGCTGTTCTAACACATTCAGAAAGCTTCCACTGCTGGCTCTCAAAATACTACATCACGATTGCTTTGTATTTCAGACTGGTTTTGTATGTAAAGAAAGATTCAAACATCCTTATATTAAAAGAATGGTATTGTTTTACCTAAAGTTTTAACAAGTATTGGCTTTCTTTTGCAAATAAATTAGTCTTTCAGTTGGAAATCAATCCATTAGGAAATTTTCATGCTGTTTCCAATCATGCACTTGTCCCAGCTGAGTTGAGAAACATAGAGACAGCTCTTCAAACTTCCTGTGTCATTAAAATTCACAGAGCATTTATGGCAGAAGAACCATTAAAAGATTTATTTCAATGTTACTGGTGTGGTTGTTTTCTCATTTTTAATAACTGGGGGGGGTGTGTGGTTTTGGTTGTTGGGTTGGGTTTTTGTGTTTTTTTTTGTTTTGTTTTTGTTTGTTTGTTTGTTTGTTTGTTTTTTCCCCTACAGAATTCGCTTATACAGTTGCAGTACAGCACAGAGGAAAATTCACAAAGCATAGCTTAGCTCTAGAGATACTACCTGCCCTGGGTCTCTCAGTTGAGGGAGAGAGGCAAACTTGTCTTGAGAGCAAGTCTAGAACAAGTGTCTGTTTTAAGACATCTAAAACCTCTCCTGAAGGAACTGTCTCTGCCAGCTGACAACAGGACAGGAGGTTAAAATCTCCAGTGCTAAAGTTAGCTTTTGTGGACACCCCTCTCCTCTTCTATGGCGTTTTGCTGAACAGCTACCTACTTGCTGTTTCACAGATTCCTGATTCATTGGGTGCACTGAAGGGAAGCACAGGCTGTGTCAGTACTTATTTTTTCTGCCTGCCTTACTGTCAACCTGTGGTCTTCTGCTTTATTTACTGCCAACTCTTCAGACCCTGCTCTGAGGGCAGAAAACACATCATTTTCCAATCTGCCTGTGAAATGAGAGGGTAGGATTGTTCTCCTTTAACTAATCAGGACATGAAGGGCAGTGAGATTACTGTCATGAAAGAATAAACACATTAAGCCATACATGAGAAGGGTTTGAATGTTCAGAGCAGAGCTGCTGTGGTTGGAGGAGTAGCTGATAAGAGTTATGGTGTTTTCACTCTCTGTCTGAACCAGTACCAGGTAGGGTGAGCTCCACATCTTAGCTGAGGTTTTCCAAGCCTTGATGACTGATGTGTCTCTGGCAATGGTCTCTGTAGGACCATTTCTGCACTTGGAGACATGCTTGTTCCTCCTCTGGGCCTGCACTTCCCTGCCCCTTTAGCTTGTCCCTGCCCAGTTGTCTTATGAGCTCCCTAGAAGATCTCTGTCTATAATCCTCAATGCCATACCCTTTTCCACAGACCTGTATTCAACTCCATGAATCCTTTATTAATCTCTTTGTATCCTGTCTCTTATTTTCAGCCTTGTTATCCTAGTTCACAGAATCACAGAATCATCAAGGTTGGAAGGGATCTTGAAGATCATCCAGTCCAACCATTAACCTAGCACTGACAGTTCCCAACTACACCATATCCCTCAGCGCTATGTCAACCCGACTCTTAAACACCTCCAGGGATGGGGACTCCACCACCTCCCTGGGCAGCCCATTCCAACACCTAACAACCCCTTCTGTAAAGAAAGGCTTCCTAATATCTAGTCTATTTCTACTGTATATTCCCCTCTCCCAGAATACTTCTTGTCCCTGTCCAGACCTTTTGCCTTGTAAGGCTTCATTTCCCCTTCTTGCAGGCTGCTGTGCTTTCTTTTGGGCTCCAGCATTAGCCACACTTGAAGCAGTGGAAGGTGCATTCTCAGAGACCCATTGCTCATAGTAACGAGTAATAATTTCAAGGAAAAAATGTTCATCTATTTCAGAGGCAATTTGGACAGACTCCTTAGAAGGAGGAACACTGGAAACATTTGGAAAACACTAAGACTTTTTTCACAGGTTAGTAAATTGATCATGTTTTGGTAGGCATTCAGTGAAACAGCTACTTTGCTGAGCCAAAAGCAGTGATAAATTGAAAGTCCTATTCCTCAACCTCTTGGTATTAATGTAACATAAGCAATTGTAACCAATTATTAGTCCTTGCTGACATTTTTGAAAGTCAGAACAATTTTGTAGGGGAAACATTATTTTACAAACTTTCCAAAAGTAATTCTGTCTGAAGAGCATTTACTGACATGGAAAATTCTAGCTGCAACAGCTGAAATTTGACAAACTGATAGGTAATTGAATGTAGGATCTTATAGAGAAAATGTTAGATAGCAGCCCTTTTTATACTCATACTCCTACTAACTCCACTTGTAATGTGCTATTTGCTATATAACTACATTTCAATTACTACAGTAACAGATGAGAAAAACATTACTCAACTTTTCATCATTTTCTTGCAATAATAAATTAAATAATTACTTTATTAAGGGTAGCAAACTTTTCACATAAAAGTGGTTTCTGGATATTCCTATTTAGCTCTTAATGACAGTGTGCACATTATTTTGGGCTGAAATCAATAGTATCTGTAGTCATGATAACTTTTAAATTTATGATGCTTATTTGCTATTTTTGGTATTCCAGATCTATGCTTTTGCTACTTTTGTATGCTTTGATTTCACACACAGCGATATGTAAGCACCAATGCAGAAAATTTGTGTTAGCAGGATAAAGCAGGCTATTCTTTTTAAGATAACTGTTTTGCTGGTTCAACATAAAACTGCTTTCTCCGTCTCTTGACTGCTTCAACTCATAGGAAGATTATGAGTCACCAAGCAGCACAGGGACCTTTGTAAACTAAGAGTAGGAAATTAGATTTGTGAGAGCTTTTCGATTTAGTGGTGGAAGCTGTTCCAAAACCAGAAGCATTGTCCAAGCCTTCATATAATTCTTGTAATGTAATTACAGTTAATAGAGAAAGTTTAAGGGATATTTCGGTAGATCAGATGAAATAGGAAGATATTAACCCCATGTTTATCAGAGGAAGTAGCTGTTTAGCCGAAAGGGTTTGTCTCCCTATTTAATTTATATTCCTGGACACAAGAAGACAATGTTTGGAATTAACCAATACAGAGAAGATACCTTTGGAGAAGCCCTGAGGTGTATAGTTTCAATCGCCTTTCTTTAAAAATGCAAACTGGCATCCCCAGGAACTGTGGGTATGCAAAAATGCAGGCTGGGGCTTTTCCTCTGACTGCAGAAACCATGGAGTAATCAACCAAATATTCCACTGAGCTCCTACCCATCTGCCATATGACACAATTTAATAAACGGCATTTTTTGGAATCCCCAGACAAAATTTGCACATCTGTTAGCTGCATTAGCCACCTGGGCTTGTAAGAATATTTCTGAAGTATTTAAAAAATAGATTAAACGTGTTTCAGAAAAGTGAATTTATTTGAAATTATCTATTGGAAAAATGCATTCTCCTAGTGTCTGTAACACTTGCAATTCAGTTTATTCACCTTCATCTGGTCTCAAGCAGTAGGATGATTCCTGAGAATCATAAGCACGGATATTTATAAGCTGCAAGAAATAGGTCTAGACAGTACCTGTTTCTCCTGCCATAGTATTATCTCCTCTGATACACAGAAAAGATTTCCAACTACATAGGCAAAAAAATTAAAAACAATGTTTACATTGCACTATATTTGTCAGTCCTTGTAATGAAATTTGAGTTCAGTAGTGCTTACAGTTGCACAGTAGTGCTTACTCATAATGGGAGCATAAGGTGGTTCACCTTGCACAAACTGTTGCCTTTTCATGTTGTGGCTCAGGCTAAGCACACTACAGCCATATTTGCTTTCTGAGAAACAGGGCTCTGGGCCTCTCCTCATTAATGGTTAAAAATAGCTGAGAAGAGAGATGTCTATTTTACTGGGAAAGCAGAAAACAGGGCTTTGGATGTAAGTTAATTTATCCTTGACTAAAGCTTTGTCCTATTTGTTTTAGAATTTAAACTTCCATTTGAATGAATTGAGAGAACTGGTTCAAATATTTATAAACAAAAAAGAAAAAGATGAAATGGACAAAAAAAAAAAAAAAGATCTGACAAGATAAATAAAGATTAAGACAGAGTAAGTCTGCTAGAATACTTAACACTGCTTCTAACAATCATACCTACAGTAGGTAGAAGGGGCTGAAATCAATTAACTATTGCAACTTTCTTGTGATTCATAGATTTTTTTAAGATAGAAAAACTTGTAAGATCATTCATTCTGACCTGTCTAATACAGTCCATAAGCCATGTATGGTTAGCACTTACACATTTTACTAAGGAAGAGTATGTTTTTTACTGAGGGATTGAAAGAGCGCAGGATCACTTTATTCTCTCTTCAGTTCATTGAATGTGAAGAACTAACAAGGAGTTTCCACTCAGTTTTGTTGAAATATTATTTTCTTGGGTGGCATTCTGGAGAAGTTAAATTTTATCTTTAGTACATACAGTACACATTTTCCACAAGGGGCGAATGATTATTAATAGCAGATCTTCCACATTTAATGAGCACCTGCTATGCAGAATGGGTCAGTGTTGTTGATGAAACATTACGAAACACTTATTATAATTAGTGTAATAGGCCTTTCAAATATCTGTAGAAAATCAGATTCTCAAACTTACTTTGTAGGTGGTTATAATACCCCGCTGATTCAGACAAGTTTCTGGCTGTTTGGGCAACATTCATTAAAGTCTCAGTTTTTCTGGAGAAGTGCTTAGCAGTAGTTGTTATAACCATACAGAAACGTTCATACTTGACTAGACCAGTTGCCTGTTTAGACTTCTGTCTTGTTTTTGACAATGGTTTGTACCAAATGATTCAAGGGGAAATGTTAGAGAGAGATTGCCTTCTAAACAAGTACAAGTCATTGTCTTTAACTGAAAGTTTCTCTGTAATAGTCCTCAAATGGGTGTAATGAAAGCATGTATATCACTTTTAAAATGGGTGGTTCTTGTGTAATCCAGCTCTCTGCTTGCTTTTTTCTTGTGAAGTATGCATTAAGCAGATGAGCACTGGGACATGATTTCTTCACAGAAATCAATTGCAGTGCCAATTCTGACATGGACAATGACCTATACTGTCTTTCCCGATCCCGTCGTTTGCCTGACTCATTTATTTAGAATATCAGTTCTGCATAGAGAACAGCAGAAAGATCACCCTTTAAAGGGAAAATACATCTCTATGTAGCAAAAATAATTAACAACAAGATCCTTTTGAAGTTACATAACAAATTGGATTTCTAAGATCATGACATTTATTTATCTATTTATGAGGTTTATTTTCAGCAATATTGGTTCCTTTCATGCAGAAGTTTTGATTTTGTCAAAGGTTTTTCCTTAAAGCAAATTAACTTATACCAAATGTCTCTGGTAAGGAGGCAATGTTATTCCAATCTGAAATGATTTACATTACTTCTAAAATATTAAAAAGCTCTTTGAAATGCTCAATTCACACATTTTAAATGGGAAATTTTAAACTGTTAATTCTGCAGAAAATGTTCGTGTTTCATTTGAAATACTCTTCAGTAATGAGTTCTGAGAATCAGCCTTCTGTGGGTGTTTGTTGAACTGCAATAAAAGTTTTAATATAATATTTCCTTTTAGTCAGATAACATTCTTGGAGTGTAACTGTGGAACCATAAAACCCACAAAATAATTTGTTCACTGAATAGTGGTTAATTAGCCTATGAAACAGATTACCTATAATTTCAATTTAAGCCCTTTCAGTAACCTACCAGGTTACTGTAAATTATCTTAAAGAAGAAAACACGCTAACATTCAGTAAATTAAGTATTTGAGAGGTATTTTAACAGCATTTACTGCAACTGCACTGTCTTCTAATGTCATGACCTGCTGCTGCTCCATATTTTATGGCTAGTACTTGTTTGAAAGCCCAAATTCTTGTAAATAAGTAACTATTCTGTTGCTGAAAGAAGTTTATTATATCTGTTGCTTTATGTTGCATTCAGACTTTCTCATTTTCAAAGCCCCCCTTTCCTCATTTTTGCTTGAACAGGAAAAAATAGAGAAATCATTCTGCACAGAGTATGATGCGTAAAGCTCTCTGACTGGTATGGGCAAGTTGGTCACTAACTTTGAAATCCAGTTTGACTCACTTTTCCATGCACATTATGCAAGGTTATTTTCAGATTTGGCAAATATTTCCAGCATAAGAAAATATTGCTGCAGAATGAACACATGGAAGGTTATCAACATGAACATTGAAAATGTGTTTGTAAATACAAGGGAATTTCTGCCTTATACTTGCAGAGAATTCACTCAGCTTCAAAAGCATAAAAACTTAAAAGGAAAAAAATTTTTTTAAATTATACTAGTAAAATATTACAGTTTGTTCTTCAGTCTTCTCTGTTCACAGTTTGAGTAAGGAATAGCTGAATCTGAACCAAAAGCATATTTGTAATTTTGGTATTTTACAGATTATAGTGTAATGCTTATAGACATTTTGCATATACCAACATTATCTACATCATGTTAAGCATTATTTTTCATTTCACGTATTCTGGTTCAGGGAAAGCAGTCATTTTAGCAGGGTGAAAAAGCACCACAGGCAGGATGCCAGCTCAGAATGAATTGTTACATTTACAATTTGAGAAAATCAGTTCAGTTCCCAAATTAAAAAAAAAAAAAAAAAAAAGTATACTGCTAGTGTTCCTAAAGACTCTAGCATTATCTTCCTTTATATCTCTTGGGTTAAAAGTACACCAAATGAAGCAAACCTATCCTCCCCCCACTTCCCGAATCCCTGTCATCCATTCTTAATTATCATCTGAAAAATAATGGTCAAAATATTTCAGATAGATATTGCTGATATGACTTGGAAAAATATAGTAAACAGATGAGTGCTTTGATCAAAGCGTCGTCTTGAAGAGAAGATGCAGTTTATTTGGAGGTTAATAATCTTTGAGTGCTTCAATACTTTAGATCTGCTACATTCAAGTTGTCAAAATGTTTTCAGTTTCAGAAGCCATGACTTAAGAGAAGGAACCCTTATTGTCATACTGATCCATGACCTAGTTTCAAGCAGTTTTCCTTCTTTAGCTCTTTCTTTCTTTCTTTTTTCCCTTCCCTTCCCTTCCCTTCCCTTCCCTTCCCTTCCCTTCCCTTCCCTTCCCTTCCCTTCCCTTCCCTTCCCTTCCCTTCCCTTCCCTTCCCTTCCCTTCCCTTCCCTTCCCTTCCCTTCCCCTTCCCCTTCCCCTTCCATCTTCCCTTCTTTATGTTACTTTATTCTCTGCCTTGAAATACCTTAAGGATAACACGAGTGTCAAAAGCAGGGAACATGCTGACCAACACAAGTACTTCAGCCCTGGTCTGAGAGCATCGGAAGGCTAGTGCTACCAAAGTAACCTGAGTCACAGTTACACAGACAGGGTAAAAATAGTATGTTATACACATGTTCTGTACAGCTGTATTCTGTGCAATGAAAGCAAAGTAAGTTTCCTTCCTCAGCTCTGTTTTCTTCACTGTATTGGTCTTAATCCGGTGTGGGAATTTCCCTAAGAACATGTATATAGCCACCTGCATCAAAATGGGGTAGGTACACCATGTTTAACATTTCTGTGGGCAAAACAGTTTCACACACAAAATCCCAAAGCAGGAGAAAAAGTTATTTCAATCTTCAATGACCTAAGACATACTTTTTCTTTCAAATGAGTGGTTCAGGTATAGATTACTTTTCAGAGGTTGGAAACAGCATTAGAGATTGTCTTTATATACTATTTGCAGGTTACACCTGCTCACCATGAGGCAAGGTGTCAGAAAATAATGAAGCAACATTATACATACTGAAGTTGCAAGATGGGAAATAGGAATCAGATCAAAAGTCTCTGAAGGATGAAACTTAGAAACAAACAAATTTCTGACACTGAAGAGTGAATAGTCTATCTTTGAAATCCTTTCTACAGTCATTGGAGCATGCTTAATGGATTTTTTGTTTCTTTTTTTTCTTCATCATCTTCTTTTTTTAAACACCACATATGACAGAATTAGGTATTACGAACAAGTACAGAACCCAGTCCAGCTACTGCTGTTTATTTTCCACAAAGCAAAAGAATTATTACACTGGTATCTTGATCATAGGTGAACATAAACATGTAGGTATTTCATGTATTTACCGGCCTCAGTGCACATTCTGGCAAGTAATCTTGAAAACTGGCTGAAAAAAACTGCAGAAAGATTGCTATTTCACATGTTAGCCTGGAAACTTATGCTGCTGTAGTGTGTTTCAGTGGTATATTCCTAGATACGTTGCTTTTTGGGAAGTGCAGCTCTCTGCACTTCTTGCCATTAGATCCTTCTATATAATTCAGACATGGTGAAGCAAACTGCTGAACGCAATTGCAAAAGAAGTTAAGTCCAGCCTACTAGGGAGTTAATTAACATTATTCAGAATATTCCAGTGTTGTGCTGCTGTAGAACATGTGATAGGTGCTTTCACCATTAGAAGCAGGGAGCCGTGTGTCTGAAATGAGGACCTCTAATTGGTATCACAGCTACAGTTATGCTGACAGACTGACACTTAACGGTCCAAGTGATCAAATATGTAGAGCTGAAAAAGTACTGGACCTGAGGAAAACAGTCCACTGCAGTGACCTGGTTCACTGAACCTGGTGGAGATACGCTCACTTACTTCAGGTGAGGACTCAGGCCCATCAGTGAGCTCTGACACTTTGAACACTGTTGAACTTTTATCTCACCACATGACGGGGCATGCTCCTTTCATTTTCAATGTAGCCCTTCAGAGACTTCTCGCTTTAGATACTGTAAATGCTGACCTCGCTGGAAATATCCCTCTCTTGGATTATTTTCTTTTAAATGCCACAAGATCACAGATGAAACCTTGAAAAGGTATCTCTTTTCAGCCTGTATTAATTCATTGAGATTCTACTCATATTTAATATAAAAGGTAAAATATTTCCTATGAATCTCTAGTCAATTAGCTTTTCAGTGTTCCTAAATACTTTTCACTGGCAACATTAATGTTTATAATAATGAAAATCACTTCCCAAATCCACAGTGTGTTTAAAGTCTTTGGAAAATAAGAAATAATACAGGATATTAGAAAAGAAAATATAGAAATGAGCTTATTTCTCTACTGAAAAGTCAAGCCTGTGAGTCAAAGTGAATTTAAATAATTGTTTTTCAATTTTAAACAGACTTGCAAGAAAGGCTATTGTTTCCTTTGACATAGTAAAACAATTTTGAGAACAGGCAATCTTATTTGAAATGACTGTGTAGGTGTCGTGCTTAGCTAATCATGAAATGTCATTTTCAAAAATATTAATATATTCATTTTGGAATGGGAAGCAAAGTAATGTACTTTGTAAATGAGATCAGCATTCTTTAACTCTAGAGAAATACTATTCACTGGCTGCACCATAATGCCAGTTCCTGTCTTCTAGTAATAAAAGCTGTCATGCTTCCTCCTATAAAGCGCTTGAAGGCTGAGGACCGATATAGCAAACAAACAATAAAACCCACAAAGAAGCCCCACAAACAAACAATGCTGCTGCAAAGAAAGAACAATGCCTTAGTAGCAGATTATAGAAATTTAAATGTAACAGAGCTGAACTTCCAAGATGTGGTGTACATCCTAAGAAATTATTCTTGTATTCACATCATACCAAAGTCAAAGGGAGAAGGGGATTTCTAGCACTCCTCATGGAAGATCAGGAGACTAGGAGTCCACATTGTGATGGTCCTCAATCAGCCCTTAGGGTGAACAAAATACAAAGATTCTGAACCTGTTGTATAAATCTAATTAAATTGCACAGCTTTTCTTATTGCACCAAGAAGTTTATTCTAAAGCAGAATTATGGAGTTACTGTCAGTTCAAAAGAAAAATAAGTCCCCCACAACTGAGGTATACAGCCCCATCCAATAAGAATACTTTTATTTTGCAATTCAAGCAATTTTGTCTTTTTCTACTTTTATAAACCTCTCTTCATAAGTGTAAAATGCAAATTTTCACCATCATTTAAGGATTAATGAATCTGAAATCCTGGAAGACAAAGTTAAAACCTCTCAAGCTTCATTTAGTTTACTTTCTGAAGCAGCTATTTATGTGACAGTGTCGATCTTTCAGTAACTCATGCATGAACTTGTCAAAAAAACTATTTCCACTTCTCAGTAGTACAGTGAATTTTTTTGACATACATATTGGTAAGAGACTGAACCTATAAACTACTTGGAAAAGTTTTAGAGGGTTGAAAAATAAGGAAATTTTTCCAGACCAGCAAACTGCTTACTGTAACCTTCTCATAAACCGAGAGCTGCCAAAGCACACATTAATTTTGCTAGGTTCGTTTCATATCCATTTTCCCCTGTTTGCACTTTTGTACAATAAATCGTGATGTCAAAGCATGTTATATTTTACTTCTTCTAGCTTTTAGGCTGAGATAATAGAACAACTATATTTTTCTAGAAATGATAGGCACATAATATTTTCTGATGAAATACAACAAGCAACTATGGAGCAACTAACAATAAAGATGGGCCAAAATTCATTTTCCTCGTTGCCTGGAAGTGTTATTTATAATGACAGGCTTTGTGTTAATGCCCAGCATACAAAACATACTCACTCAGGCAAAAAACAAGGACGATGTATTAAAATTTTCCACAAAGTACAATCTTTTTTGGTAACATTATAGAATTTTGCCCACAATACCTTTTCCGATACTTAAAAAGAGTACTTCATTCAACATTATAACTCCTGATGTATTTTCCAGTGACTTGGAGAAACTGGGCAATGTAACTCAATTATAATGGAATAAAGACAGATTTTCAATCAATGACTTTAACAATCATGCATGAAATTCTAGAGAAACTGAGTGATGCAGCTTTAATTGTTGGTGGTTTGGGACTAATATTGTCCTTTACTATATATGCCTGCACAATTTATCCAAAATGAGTCCCAATCTGTTCACAGTTGTTACTGTTTCATTTTTTTTAACACTTCAGTGTTCATAACGATCACAATGGTGGAAACAGAAAACAGATGAATCAGGAAGTGTTCAGTGCGGCTCAAATGACACATCAGTTTTCTAATTCAAAGATTTATTTTTTCTTCCCTGCAGCCTGGATTTTCTACCCAGGTCCTCTATTGTTGGATCATCATGCATTTTATTTTTTTAAAACATGGCATTTTATCTCAATATTACCCATGAAAAGAAAAGCAATTCCCATTTGCTCTGAAGTCTAACTACCGTTTCTAACATAAAGTCCTTTCAGTGTGTTAGTAAGTATGGGAAAAGGTGAGTATTCACAGACACTGAAATAACATGCTCTAGGTCTCTTGAAACAGAGCTCTGCTACTGTGATTGAAAGATACGGGGGTTTTTTGTTTGTATACTTTTTCATTTAGGCTGATGTTGGTGTCCATCTTATGTTTCCTCCTTTTCAAGTCAGAACCACATGTTTTCTGCTCAAAAACAAGACAGAGGACTCTGCTCAGTCTACCTCTATGCAGATTTCTTAGGAAAGCATTACTCTTTCAATCCCTTACTTGAATATTAAATCAATTTTTGTTATTACGGCTCTGCCTATGTTGTTGAATAAATTCGGTTTAGTGCTAATAAATTCGGTTTAGTGCTGTTGGTCAGGCTTTGAGTCACTCCTGAATTATTCAGTGACCTCATGGGTATTCTTTTTATCTACCAAAGTTAGAGGTAGCCCAAGTAAAAACAAACTCTTCACTGACAGTCACTAGAAATCGAGGAGACTAATGGATCTAAGTCTGATTTCTTTTGTTAACAAGAATTGAATGAACAGTCAAAAAAACAATCATTGTAAGTGAACAACTCTGAGATATTGGCAGGATCAATACCTACCACCACTATGTCAGCCAGCATAGTGCCTACAACCTGTCATTTTCATTTTTTTTCATACACTTCATATACAGAATACAGAAATGTTCAGGATTTAATAAATGGGTCTTAAAGATGCTTCAAATTCACCCTTTTACTTTTTTTTTCTAAACACTTCTTAAGTCCTGGAAAATTGCCTTGGGTCTTCATTCAGAGTTTTTCTTCTGGCTAGTAAAAACATCTATATTCTAGCATAGTCTCTCCCAATTTTAACAGCTATTTCTTCTTATTAGCCAAAAAATCATCTCTTGCCTTTTGTTTATGTTTGTGCTCTTGCTTCCCTTTCAAAGATGCTTGTATTTCCTGAGGGAGATGCACCTAGGGAATGCAGTCATGTCGCTATTCATTTTCACCCCCCCCTTTCTTTTCTGTAAGAAGTTCACACTAACAGTGTATGTGCTGAGTCATTTATCTTAACACTGGAGGATAGCAAGTGGACCTGTTCGTATCTCTTGAAGGAGAGTGTTTACACTTGAAACAGTCTTATCATCTATCCCACTGGTGAGCTGATAAAATTAGAATGGCTATATATGTATAGTTATCACTGGTGCTATTCTGTATTATTTTTAATGAAGAGATATGCTAAAGGTTGTTTTCATTTAAACCCATCCTTAAAATATTTCTGTAATGTTTTTCAACATGTTCTTTACTTTTAATACATTGCATATACATAGTTGTAATAAGCATATACATATTTCTAGGTACTTGGAATGAGACTGCAGATAGTGAGGCAGAAAATACCCTCTCTGCTACATTCACATCACCTCTATCAAAAAGCTCAGACAAAATGATTTCTGAAAGGGTAATTGCAACACACAAATTTTAACACTAATTTTTTTCTCACTGTGATACAAGCTCTTTGAACACTTGTGAATGGTCCCCTGCCTCATTTATCTAATAATTTCTGATCATTTTTGATCCAGGGCTCTGTATTAAGGGATGTCCCTTTCAATAAAAAAAAGTATGATTTTTCTCTTTCCAGTAACAGAATATACACACCTAAGCTTACCCATCTGTGGATACCCATGCCAACAAAACTCAGTGACTTTTTCTTGTAGAGCAATATAATGTCCCATGCAAACAAGAAAAATGCATGAGCACAGCTGAATCTACATAAATTTTACATCAAAATAAGTCCTTGTGAAAATGTTGTTATGCTAATTGCCTGACTCAGTATGATATCATGTCAAAATGTAATCATCCAAATTCATCACTAGATCCAAATGTGTCACCAGCTGCATATAACAGCAATTGAGTTACATGAGCCATTCATTTGGCCCAGTTTGTAATTTATCTAGTATTTATGTGATCTATATAAAACTAATTTCTTCCTAGGTCAGGACTGTCCTGCAATGTTGATTAATACTTTTGTCATTTCACATATGGATTATTATAATTCACTACTTATCGGTTCCCTCATTGCACGTTGCACAGGCTTGAGTTTATGAAAAATGTTGCTTCACATTTCTCAGTCAAATTATAAAAGTTTAATAACTTCACTCTGCTTTAATGAAACTTCACTGCCTCACTGCTCATCCATGGAATAAGTATGGTGTTCACAATTGTCATCATAATGTGTAACCTTTCTAAACATTTGCTGACTTACTGTGGTGAGTGACCTTTCTCTTTTGTCGCGTATTAGTTTCTTGCTTGATAACATATGGGGAGATCACTGATAGCAGTCAGGCAGTAAACAAAAACGTGGCTTGTTGCTTTTTGAGTCCCTTATGCAACTGATCTTTTCTTAAATATTGCTTTGTTTTGTCATCAACTTTAACCATGTCCTCTGAAATATTATTTTTATGGAGAAAAGGAGAAAATAATAGAGAAATAAAGAAAATTGATCATAGCCTTTGCTAGTTTATTAACTTTAAGTGATCCCACTTAACTTTTTAGTGTGATAATCTGCTAGGAAGAATTTTACCCCTTTTTAATGATATATTTGACTTTCTGAAAGCTACAATAATACTCTTACATTTTCCCCTAAAAAGCTGAAAACTAATCCATCCAATATATTTTAAAGGAATTCAGTAAATTAGTCCATTTAAATATTCAAAGTTTTTTAATACTAGATTTTATTTTAAGATTCACATTGTTCTTGAGAAAGAAAAGACCATCTTATCTTGAATATTTGGTGTGATGGAAAGAGTATGTAAACAGGCAGTGAACAAAAAAGGTGCAATCTGTTTTATGAGTTCTTGAAAAGAACAGTGTTTCCCTTGTCTAAAGAAAGTTGTCTTTCAATACAGGTAGAATAAATTTACTCTCAATAATGGGGGCAGTTTAGGAAAGACAGATGTTTAATGAGAAGTGTTCTTCTGTGAAGTGTAGACTTTATGTTTATGGTACATGACATTTTATAGAACTTAAAGAAACTGTAAATTTATGGAAAAACAGTACGGCAAATATACAGCATATGTTACTTTTCTCCATAGCTCACACAAGGTGTTACAGAAAAAAAGATTCCTGGGTATAAGTAGTTCTTTAGCCAAAACTTTGAAAGATGGTGGTTGAATGTTATCAGTTTATGCCCTTAGCATATTTTTGATTTCACTGAGCAATAATGATCAAGTGAGGGCTCTTCCTGATGATTAGCAATCAAAAGATGAGGGTCTCAGGTTCAGCCACTGTTAATCCCTAAATTATGTCTGAACCAAGTCTGGTTTCATTATTTTAAGATGAATTCCCTTTTCTTCCTGTAATTTAGTGTAGATTGACAACAGTGAAGATTAAAACCTCCTTTTTTATACAGAGACTTATTTTTAGACCACCACACAGTGGTGTGGCTCAAGACCAGAAGCAGTCTGAGACAAATGTGTGAGAAGTAACACAGGATATGTCGTTCTGCAGTTAACATGGGATGTGTTTTGGAGCACATGCTGGAGTGCCTTTTATGGGACAGACATCAGTTGCCTCACTCCCCGTGTTGGGTTTGTGTGGAGGGGTTTTTTCGTAGCGGCAGAGGGGGCTACAGTGGTGGCCCCCTGAGAGAAGCTTCTCAAAGCTTCCCCGGCTCAAAGTCAGAATTGCCTTTGCACCAAGGCTGGGCCAATTAGTGATGGTGGCTGCATCTCTGTGATAACACATTTAAGGAGGGAAATCTGGGAGGGGGAGTTGGACCCGTGAGAAGTTGCGAGGAGGACACCTATGTGAACACGGAGGTCAGTGGAAGGAAGGACGAGGAAGAGGCGGAGGTGCGCGAGAGCAGAGAGTCTCTCCTGTATCCCGTGGTGAGACAGCAGGGCTGCCCCCCCCCCCCCCCCCCCCTCCCCACCACTCATGGAGGTCACCGGTAGAGCAGAGATCCACCTGCGGCCTGTGGAGGATCCCACACTGAAGCAGGTGGCTGCGCATAAAGGAGGCCGGGATTTGAGGGGAGAAGTCCCTGCTGTTGTAGTTTGGCACTGGGAAGACTGCAATGCACAGGGGTGACCCATGCTGGAGTAGCATGGCAATGGCTGCACCCTGTGGGAAAGACTCACACCGGAGAAAGTCCCTGTGAGAAGGGAACCACGTGGAGCAGAAGAATAGGACGAGTCCTCCCCTGAGGAGGAAGGACCCATGGGACCTGACCATAACCCCATCCCCTGCCCCCTGTGACACTGGGTGGGAGGAGTAGAGAGACTGGGAGCAGAGCTGAGCCTGGGAAGAAGGGAGAGGCAAGGGGAGGTCTTTTCAAGACGTGGTAATGCTTCTCACTGTCTGTTAAGTGGTGGTGTTGTGTTTGAATTACAGTGATGAGTTTTTTTCTTCCCTTAACCAATCTGTCTTTTGCCCAAAGCCATAATGGGTGAGTCATTCTTCTCTGTCATTACCTTAATCTCAAGCCTCTTTCTTCATTTTCTCCTTCCCAGCACTTTGGGGGAAAGGATGAGTGAACAACTGTGTGATGCTCTGTTGCTCTCTGGGCTCAAACTAGGACACTTGAACTGTGTAAAAGAGGGTGTTGCTGTGCTTTTAAAACCATCCCTGCCATGGAGCACAGCCTCCCAGGGGAGAGTTTGAAAACAAGCCATTACTGATTTAGAAACAGGATTGTAATGCAGGATGAAAAGCACTGTTAGATTACTCTCTCTGCTGAAAGGAACTGGAGGTGGATTTTACTTGAACATTCACGTCCCAGTTTTTTTTAATCTGCTTCTATCCTCATGATCACCATTTATTTCAGAGACATTTACAGTAATCACGGCAAAAGTATAATAGGCACTAGATCAAATTCTAAACTGAATTTGCAGTCTAATGTCTAATTCCTTAATACAGTGCAACAACAGAGGAAAAGAAATAAATAAAAAGAATAAAAAACTTCTCTTTCTGTAGACAGAAGAACATTAGGCAAAACAAAATATTTATATAATACATGGTGACTTTACCCTTGTTTTCCTTGATTTTCTATGCAGTCCTGTTTAGTCTATAAAAAAGGTCTGGGTTTATCAGATTAGCTTTTGCGACTGAAACACAGAGAGTTCCTGATCGGGCTATTCCAGATCTTTTTTTGCAGAGTCAGTATAGTTCCTTTGGACTATTTTTGCCAGAATTTACAACATAGACAAATAATTCATGTATGTGAAATGGGCAAAAATTACGTATTTTATTCAGTCATCATCAAATATTTGCAACTACTCTTCAATAGACAGAACACTGAACCTAGGAAATGCGTGCCATTATACCTGTAGAATAGTATGTAGACTGCTAACAATATTAGCAAAAGCAAAAGGCACTCCAAAGAGTAGTACAGGCTTAATAGTACTGTTTATCTTCAAGATGAACCAGAAAGAATCAATATCCTGTAGTAACTGCTTCCACCATTTTTATAAAGAAAAAGCAGAAAAGTTAGGTTACCCAGTAAGGAAAGCTAAGAGCACAGAGCAAGGGTACCCTGGCAGTCCCAGCAAGGTAACTGCCTAGATGGTCTTATGTGTAAATCAACCTTCTTGGCAGATTCAGACAGGCAGTAGAGTAACAGAGTTGGAATGAAGATGATAAGAAACTCAATTCCGTATGCAGTTTTCATACCTGCACAGCCTTTACTTAACCTGAACTACTTTCAGAAGACCCATCCCTGTGGGTGGGAAGGGCCCGATGAGGTTTCCCTTCCAATAAATCCATCTGGTCCGGCAGCCCCTAGCAGAACATGAACACTGACAGAACAAGGGGGCACTCACTAAGACATCACGTTCTTACTGCAAAAGAGTTTTTTGGACCGTGTAAAACTGCATGTTGCCATTTTGTTTCCCAAACATTCTGTAAAATGAAGCCTTTCAAAATTCATTTCAGATTAAAAGTTTAATAAAATTGTTTCAATTTTATAATAACAAACATTGCTGACTGACCAAATGTTCTGTTAGTAATTTAATTTTCTGGGAAATACTAAAATTTCTGGGTTTAATCAAAAACAGATGCCTAAATCACAAGAAATTAAAGTAGAATTTCTCACCTACCTCTGTTTAACCTAATGTTCTTGTTAGGATGAATGCTGATAAAATATGTGCTTTGCAGAAATATTGTCATTAAAAAGTACGTAAAATAAAATGTGTTTTGACAGGATTAATAGATATGCACATTCACTTGAAACAGTAAATTAAGTTCTAGTTAACTCTAACCCCATTCTGGTATTAATTTGATCAGGGAAAAAAAGGTAGAAAGTGAAATAGGATAAAGGATAAAATCTGTATTTTCTGTTTCTCTCAATATTTTCTGGTAGTTTGGGTTTTGATTTTTTTTTTTTTTTTAAACAACCTTCAGTGCAGGGACAACCTTACTCTTGAAAAATATGTAAATATATAGCACATGTTCAGAAAACTCAACTAGAGTCTGAACAATAAAAATAACATAAAGAACATACTTTGTTTTTGCAGAAAATTATGACTCTCAGAAGGGATGATCACTGAATCACTGTAAACCTTAGAAGTAGAAGCTATACAACTGTACCTGATAATTCATTTAGACATAAATTCAGAATTATGAAGTAGTGTATTCTATTTGCTTAAACAGTTTAAGTATGAAAATAGGTTCTGTAAAATCTGCTACACCATAGCTCAAAACCAGCACATATTACTATTTAACACCTATGTTCTTAATTGTTCTCATACACTTCCTGCATAATTTTAATGCACGAACAAGTAACTTCTCCCAAGAAAAAGAATCCAGAGCGAAAAATGGACAAGACGTAATGTGCAGACTTTGATCTAAATGTGAACTGCCAAAAAAGTAAATCCATTTTGAAGGTTTCACCTGTCTGTAGTAGAAACACTACTGCTGGAAAATTCAGTAAGAATTGGAGAAGATTTAATGTTTATAAATATAGATTTCTGTGCTGTTATATAAATGTATTGAGCAATATGATTTATTGGGTGCAAAGGATGAAATTCAGGAATGTTCATTGCTCAATATCAGATTTACCACAATACTAAATAGGCGGTTGGGTAACTTAGTACAAGGTTGTGAGAGTCACAGTGACTAAGACAAACAGAAACATGATGATATATCATAGGCCATACACACCCAGATTTTACTTCACATGGATGCATTGCTGTATCACAACGACTGTAAGTATCAGTTAGGTTAATTTTTATTGCCTTGGCTAAGAGAATGTTGACTTATGAAAGAAATCTATTAACCAAACTGTTACAGATTTGCATACTTTGCTCTCTGTACTGCAGGCATCCAGGTACCCTAAATGCTACACCCAGATAATCAGCTCTGTGGTTTAAAACTTGGTCTACAGATCCTTGCAAGTCACTGTACTGCTTTTGAAATGTATCCTTGAAAGGAGCCAAGAAAAGCAAGCATCTCTGAGTAGTGCAGGAAATCTTTTTAGAAGCCAACAAATCCACAGATCTTGAGAACTGTAGTCAGAGAAATGATGTACAGGATCTATCCATACAGGTGCTGGCTGTACTCCATTAAGAATACAGCCAAATTGAGATATCTGATGTATTAAAGATGTGACACTCCGGAAGGCTGCTAAGAAATGGTTTCTCTAATCCGTGGAAGCAAGTAGCTGTGGAAAAAGGTATCTGAAATAAATTTAATTCAGGCACTACCATTTCTAAAGCTGAATTTGACTGCTTTAGGTAGGAGGTTTTGAGATAGAGGAAAAGTGCAGGCAGAGTCACTTAAGTGCAGTGAGTACTGGGCTAAGGTCAGCACAGATATATTTGAATTAAATGGGAGATACCAGCTTTTAGTATTGGACCACTACTCATTTTTGAAAAAGACACGATTTGTTATAGAGCACACTGAACTAACACACTGCACATCACAGCTGGCTCGTTTAGACCTCAGAAGTGTTAATCACAGAAAATGGGTCATAATTTGGGAATGACTCATTGTTGCAATTATTTTTGGTACAGCTCTTTTTATTTACAAGCAAATATGTTAACATAAAGCCTCTACAAGCAGCAGCAGTAGATTCAATTCAGAGTACTCCAGCAGACTCCAAGGCTGTATGACTGTACTCGGGGTGTCACACTGCGTCTCACAGCTGTTCAGTAAAACACAAAGCCTCTGTGTCAAAGCCTACTGCTTCTTGGTGTAGCCACAACACTTAAAATGACATATTTTGAGACTATGACTCCATCAGTTCCTACACTGGGCACCCTTATCTTCATATTTGTCCCGGAAATTTTCAGGTTCTGGCTGTTTCATGTTACAGCCTAACTCTATTATAGTTCCTTCACCAAGAAGCACTAATATTTTTGGATTTCAGGAACTCTGTAAGTAGCCAAGTAGCTAGAAATGTAAATAGATTTCTCTCAGAGGAATCTTGCTAAGCCTTGTTGTCTTTCCAGTAACCAAATTCAAAACAAGCTCAAAAGTCAGGCTTCATTCTGTTCCCTCTCTTGGTGTCTTGTACATTTTGAGTGTAATGGACTATAGGGGATAAAAACACCTGTAACTTTGCCCTTCTTTTATCTCTCAGAACCTCACTTCTGTCTGCAAAATGGGGGTAATGGGTTAATATGCTTTGGAAAAAAAAAAAAAAAGTGGCATCTATTATAGTAATTGAAGGTTTTGTATAAAATTAAGTAAGAACTCCGATATAGTTCCTACAAAGCTGTCAGCAGGTTTTCATTATTATATTTTCTCTCTAAAGCACAGTTAAGAGTTTTTGTTGCCATTAGTTACACTTTAAATACAAGGTCTGGGCTAAACTAATGGTCTTAGTAGCCCCACAGATCAGTCAGTGTGAATCTGCTGAAGTTATTAATGACGTTACACCAAAGCTCAAATGATGGAGGGAAAACGAGATTCATGCCCTTAATGTTAAAGGTGACCTCTGCTATGCATGCACACTATGAAAATCTACAGCCCACAGGCAATTTGATTTTCTGCCTGAAAATTACTGTAGAGACTTCAGTATCTGTGAGGCAGCCTCTTTTACTTTTCCTTTTTAAAATATTAGCATGAAGGGCAGAGGGAGGATATTAAAAATCAAATCAGGACTGACTAAGAATCTGGTATTAATAGTCTTTTAGCTTTAGAGATAAGGAACAGTTCAGAGGTACAGGGGCAGTTTGTGCAAGTTTGGTGGTTTCTGATGGCGCAGAATCTGCTGACTGCATTTTCCATCTCATTAACCTGAGGTTCCCTAGAGGGAGAGAGAGTCTCTGGTGCTCGGGAAGTGTCAGGCACAGCTAGATCTGTCATTTGTTTGCCTTGTGATAAAGCAAAAAAATTACTTCAGTTTGACTGGTGCCTTCCTCCTGCACTGCCCATGGCATGTCCCCAGTAGATACTGCAGTCCCCTCTCTGGGGTGCGTGGCTGGACAATGTAGAAGGATCTTCCCCTTTGCAGAATCATGTGAGGGAAAGAGAGCCTGGGAGGTGGGAAAGTAAGTGAGAAACACTTTTGTGGTCCAGGAAGCAAAACAGAAGAAATGAAGCAGAGACAAAGCCTTTGCCCTCCTTCATCCTCTGTCGACCTGTACAGAACTGGTCACACTATGCAGAGGATCACAACACTTCCTATGTGGCTGAATCTCTAAAGGCAGAAATGGAAGCACACACGAGAGCAATACATAAAATGAAAACATGCGCTTGCTAATGCAAAAGCCTCTTTCAGTGTAAGATATGACAAACAGGCTTGGTTGGAAGTCAGATACTTTCAAGGACTGCTCAGGAGCAGATGCAGGTGTCAACATGGTCAGGAAAGCTAGTCTTTCTGGTGGCTGGTAGGTCACAGAAACTCATTGGGATGCACTCAAAGGTTTGAAACCAGGCAGATCAGCCACTGCAGTCACTGCGAGATGAGACTACTCAGTGCTTCAGAGTAGATTGTTTATGTAACTGTCTACATGAGATTTCAGGAGCCTAACTCTAGGCACCCAGGTTTAGAATGCATATGTTTATAGGGACCCATTAATCATATTTCCTACATTATATGAGCTGCTAATTTTTTTTTGAAACTAGTTGTCAAAAAACATCAGAAAAAAAAAAAAGCCTCTATGCTCCTCCTTATGCTGTAATTCAAATGATTTATTCAAACTGGAGCTTCTGAGCATGGCTTAGTGACTCAGATGCTAACACACAAGTCCCCAAAACCACTCTTGCTTACCCTTATTCATATTTCGAGTTCACAATGAAGGGCAAATCTCACAAACTCTGCTCAAATCTGTACCTCTGAGACACAGTTCAAACTGCATTCAGAGTAAATAAAATGCATTACAAAATAATTAAAATATTTCTGGTGTAAGCGAGCCAAGTCTTGAAGGGCTCAGAGAGGAGGAAAGAAAGGAAAATGAGAATGTGCTGAACTGCAAAACGGTAAATGCTTCCAATGAGAAAAAGTTACAAAGAGAGAAGATGGAGAGGTCAGGGAGCAGAAGGAGATGAACTCCAAGCAACCATTGGCGGCTTGGGGTAGAATATGTAGAAGTGACAAGTTGTTATGGGGAAGCTGTTGCTCACAAAGCAGGGAGTTTCCAAATCAGTGAAATGTGAGCTCAGAATAGGAATGGGGACAATAAGGCTGGGCTGAGAAAAAGCTCTGATAAGTTGGACAGAAGGCTGGCAGTGTAAAACCTAAGAGAAAAAGAGGAAAGTTGAATCAGGTGAGGGGCGAGATCATAAGACAGTTTTGATAAATTACCAGAACTGTAACAGTTGAAATAGAAAGCAAATTATATAGCTTCTTCATCTTACTGAGGAATAACTGGAGAAATTTAACAACAGCCTAGCAGTGGGTGGAAAGGGAAAAGGAGGGGTCTAATTTAACACTCTGCTATTAAGCCTGAGTGACTGGGAGCACCGTCAAGTTATCTCACAGAGATGAAGAAAGGAGAGAGGGGAGAGACAGGAAGGAAATTAAGGAATATGATGTTTGTATAGAGTTTTGTTTCAGTATGTATAGGAATAATTAATAAAAGCTTATTTTATCTTCCAATACTCCATACCTGTCAAGCACAGACTACAACACAGCATCATAACTGTGCAGTGTTATCTGTTCTCAATGAGTAAGGGTGGGGATAATTCATTTTCATGTCATGTATCACTCACAGCTGTCTGCTGTGATTGCAAAAGTCAAATTACCCCATCCTACATTCACACTAAGCCAAATTTGTTTGAGAAGCGGGGGACAGAAAGTGGGTGTGTTAATAGCAGATAATTTGCTTCCTGAATATATCTATGAGGTCAAAAAGGGAACATTAACAGTCCTGCGTGGTATGTAGTGCTATTGAGTATAGGGCAAATTGTCTTGTATCACTTATTCAAAGCGTAACACACAAGAGCTTAACTTTATCTTATTATAGCTTTCTGTAACATCTTGTAATTTTTTGTGTACTTTTTCCACTTTCTTATAACACGGCATGTCTCTAAACAAGTATCTGAAAGGGTATTATTTCTGAACAAGACAGAAACATTAAAACTCAAAGAAAAGAGAATTTAAAATGTAGCCATTCATGATATTTGGCCAATGGTTTGTGCTGTCCTACATTCTGGAGTCTACAGAACATTATCCAAAGTCTAGGTAGGGCAATACATTGTTTGCTGACTTTTGGTGTATACAGAATTCTATAAAATAAAATAAAATAAAATAAAATAAGTCTTTGATTATTACTCCAGTTTTGGAGAAAATTAATTAATAGTAAAATATCTCTTTTGATAGTTAAATGTCTCATAACAATAAAAAATGTGAGCTTTCTTCCACAGTGTAGCCTGTGTAGGAGTTTATGCATGCAAAAGAATTATTCAGAACAAAAGACAGAATGATCACTTTTTCAATTCTAAGCCTTCTAAAAACTTTTTTTCAACTTCAGTAATAAAGTCATGATTTACTACAGACAAGCTCTGAGCACCTTGTCGCTATGCTTGTCACATTAAGGTTGGTGACAAAATTATTCTGTAGAATACTGTAGAAAACTGTTATGTCTCGGTCCCCTTCCAAGATCTCATCATAAAAGCTGCTAAACTGTAGTTAGAATAACTTGGCTGAGTACAGTGTGTTTTCTTCCTTAAGGTAATAGTTTAAAGGTGCTGGTGCTATTCCCCATTTAAAGGAAGCTGGAACATCACTACCACCTTTCAGGCTCCTGACTCCAAGATAGATCTTAACTTCAGTCCAAAGTGTAAAGAATATTTTGACCTACAAACAGAGCTTGCTTTAGGTCTTTCCTACTCTGTTGTATATGGTGAAGCAGTTAGAAGTTGCCCTGCTGTTGTGGTTTGAGCTCAGAGGCCATGAAGCCTCTTGCTCATATTTTCTCCCTCAGGGAAGGAAAAAATAAACCAAAAGACTCAGGGCAGAGAGGGATGACTCACCCATTACAGTTACGGACAAAAGACACACTCATTAGGGGAAGCAAACCAACATCAATTTAATTCAAGCACCACCACAACAACACTTAAAAAACAGAGTAGGACAGTGAGAAGAAGCATTACTACATCTTAAAAACACCTTCCCTCTACCCCTCCCCTCTTCTCAGTCTCACTTTTGCTCCTGATTTCTCTCCCTCCTCCCCACCAGCAGAGCAGGGTGCAGGGGATGGGGGGTCCAGTTAGTCCCACCACTCCTTCCTTCTCGGGGGCAGGACTCCTCACATTTTTCCTCTGCTGCAGTGCGGGGTCCCTTTCACAAAAGACTGTCCTCCATGTAATTTCTCCAGTGTGGATCCTTCCTATGGGCTGCACCAGCGTGGGCTTCCTTCTGAGTCCTGGTCTTCTTCAGGTGCAACCACCTGCTCCTGTGGCATCCTCCACAGGCTGCAGGTGGGTGTCTGTTCCACAGGTGACCTCCAGGGGTGGGAGAGGGACAACCTGCCCTCTCACCATGGGCTGCAGGGGACTCTCTGTTCTGGCACACCTTCTTCCTGCTCCTCCTCCTCATTTCTTCCACTGCCCTTGGTATTCGCACAGATATTTCCCTCACAACACCTCTTCGTAAGTCTAACTCCTCCTCCCAGTTCCCCTTCTTAAATACGTTATCACAGAGGTGCAGCCACTGTCAGTCATTGGCTCGGCCTTGGCCTGAGAGGCAGGTCCTGCTTGGAGCCAGGGGAGCTTCAAGATTCTCACAGGGGGCCACCACTGTAGCCTCCTCCCCTGTACCAAAACCCTGCCACACACACACAAACCCAACACACCTGCAAAGATACTGCCTGAGATTCAGCCCAAGTCCCAGTGAAAGGGGTTTATCTTGAGTGTCATTGTTATTTTAGGTATTTTGTCAGGTCTTTGGTCCTTTAGTAGGTTGTTACTGACTTGTTATTAATTGTTATTGATTTGGATTTAAATAAGGAATGATTTAGATTAATCATACAACCAGTTATGCTGCCTCAAAGTCCTTTTTAAAGTCACAGGCTAAGGCCACATAGACTAGTAATAATCACTAACCAGATTTCTATTCAAATAATAAGACTCATAATGATGCACCATTGTTAGACTGTTTGGTAAGGACGATTTATTGCTCTGTAGACCAGGTATTCTAAAAGTTGCATTGTGAATGGGCCTTGAAGCATGTTAAAATCACAATGTGAGGCAAAATCCTTGGGTCATGAGCATTGGAGGGTCTTTCTTTTAGGTCAGTCATCCATGGTGGTAGCAAAAGCAGTTCCCCAACTCATTTCAGGACTCAAGTGCGCATGACCGGAAAGAGGTGGGAATAAGAAAATGAGATACAGAAATT
The DNA here is from genome assembly GCF_965140245.1 of Athene noctua. Lineage (NCBI taxonomy): Eukaryota > Metazoa > Chordata > Aves > Strigiformes > Strigidae > Athene > Athene noctua. The sequence continues at coordinate 28,061,783 of NC_134040.1, forward strand.
ATCATGTTTATGTATGAGAGCTTGATTACTGTTTATTACTGTATCCTATAGAATCAGCATGCTACATGAGTTAGGTGTGCATTGTTGGTGAGACGACCCCTATGCACCCAGCCGTTAATAAAGGAGTGTTCTTTCTCTCCCTTTGTGTGGCATTCTTATATGGCAGGTCTGTCTTCTGCTTCCATGCATCCTGCTGCTGTCAAAACACCAGAAAGGATCAGAAAAACCTCTGCAGAATAGTTCAAATATTCTGTTGCAAGGGTATCACATGGTGAATGGTCACTCTTTATCAGCAGTTTTGCATGAAGGGCTCTGAGACTGCTAGTTATAGCAAAACACGACTGTTTAGATGATGTTTTGCTTCTTTGGTGCTACTAATTTGATTCTCTATTTCCAGGGCTTGGAAATAGAGGATGAAAGATGTCTGAAGGATGCTTTAGAATCTTATTTGGTGAACTGCTACAGCAGCATTTCAGACACAGTTCTGTCTTTTAAAACTTTTCTGTGTCTTCCTAAATATGTATTCAGAAGTACTGTATTAGAGGGAGTTACTGTGCTGACAGTATGAGCAATATGATTTTTTTTCAGTAGCGTACCTTGAATGAGAATTGATTGAAAATACATATAAAAGAGTCCAAAACCCAGAAAGACTGAAAGAATCAGTTGTATTGATTAACAGCCTGCAGTAATAATCCTTTGGTATTACTGAGACTCAGATTTTCTGAAATGTAGCTATTGTTTACTTAAGTTGCTCAAACACACTGCCAATCAAATATAAAGTATCACAAAAATATCTCTAAAGGATATGAACTCTTCCACCTAAATAGGTATTTAAGCTTAGAAATAAGAAAGTAATTTATAATCATAAAGTGATTTAATGTAAGAAATTATAAGTGAATTCCCTCCTGTCAGGAATAAATAAATGGTAGGAAGAAAAAGTTTCTCTTGTAAGTATTAGGGCAGGAAAGTTGAGGAAAAAAGATATTAGAATAGAAAAGTTTAATAAGATACCAAGCGTAATAGTGGAAATTCCATTTTCCACTGGATACACAAGGGTACAAAATAGTCAGTTGCTGTTGATTCTGTGATTACATTTACAGATACCATTTCATTACAAACTGTATTTGGAATTCTAAATCCATTAAAAAAATGCAAGCACATGATGCATTCCATTCCTGCTCAAATGGAATGCTATATTTGACTCTTTTTCCCTCTAAAAACCCTCTTACCTCTGTTGCATAAGAAAAAATAATTTCAGATATACAAAATATTATTTTAATTATTTTTAAGTTGAGCAAGAACAGGTACATGTGCATGAGTTAATTCTGTGATGTATTAGCTTCATATATCTGCTACCCCTTTTTTCCCCAAAAAATATATTAGTCCCTTTTCAATCAAGACAACAGAGTGCATGAAAAGTCATTTCTGGGTTTTAGCTGATTAAGAGGAGTGAGATAAAAATTGAAAGACTACAACTTGAGCAGCTCATATTTGTCTATATGAGAAAGACCCTGACTCAACCATACTAACATGTTCCCCAGAAAGAGGATTTATGTCAGGTAGCCAGTGCTTGAAGCATTCAGCATAATAGATTCAAATCAGAAATTGCACCTGCAGTCTTACTGGCATCTACATACTAGTTTATTGTGTTGACAAAGTGCAGCCTCACTTAATGATGGACAACATCATTTTGGTCTTAGTTTCTGAGTAGTTTGAATGGTAACTTCAACAATGAAGTTGAACCACAATGAAGTTCTAAATCTAGAAGGAACAGAGGTCTGAGGCTTGTCACACACCAAAAGGTTCAAAAAATATCACATAATATACACACATTTGTATCATAGAAAGAAAATTGTGGCACCGAAGAGTCCTGAATTGTAATTCCTCCTAATTATGACTCCATTGTCACTGGGAGTAAATTATTGAATACAAGTAAGAATATCTGCTCTGACTGGAACATCATCCTACTCCCTGGTTTCTCATAAGAAATCTTAATTAGCTAAGATATGAATTAATATTTGTAAAACATTTCAATGACAACTGTAGTTTTGCCATCTATATGTAACATAAATGCAATAGGAAATTACATCTCTATCAGCCTTTTTGGACATCACCCTTGGTTTAATTTGATTTTTTTTTTTCCATGGAGTTTACATTTTTCCCCCAATATGTGCTACTTCTTAGCTTGCATAAGACATATCATAAATAACACTGGTGAACTATAGTACTCTGACCTTTTCAGTATTCAGTAGTCTGAATGCCTAGAAAGTATAATTTACTAAAATTAAAGCAGCATATTACTTTCCCCTTCAAATAATGGAGAGTGAAATGTCTTCAGAAGCAAATGTGAAGATAACTGTAACATAACAAATTCATGATATACTCTCCAGTCTTCAGTGTTTTAGTGCGGCAATAATGTCAGACATTCCAGTTTAATACTTGCTTTCTATGTAATGTACCAAATTAGTAGAATTGGAAAATTTTCAGCAAAGGGCATCAAAGATAATTAAAGTTATCAAATGACTTAGGTATGAGAAGTATATAGAGCAGGAAATATCCTGGAAAAGAGGCAAATATGAGGGAAGAGGTATGACAATTCTGTACATCATCAAGTATTCTGAAGAGAGCCGGTAGTGTGTGAGAGCAAATAATGAAGAGTGAATCTGATCAGATGTTCACTCTCCAATAAAAGACTAAAAGAGCTCCAAATGAAACTAAAGGTAATTCCTAAAGAAAGGCAGGAATTTATTCTGCAACTTCTAACTAAGCTGTAGACATCCCTGGCAGTAGATTTCTAGTAGATGGCAAGGGTGACAAAAGTCACTGGTCAAAGACATGAAAGAAAACTCCATCTGTGATTATTAAATACAAAGATACCACCCTCTATGGAATCTCCTAAACCACAAGTTGCTGGAAGCAAGAGCATCTGGGAAAGTTCATCTACTTGTATCTCCTGTTCTGATACTCTTCTTTGGGCATGCTCCATGGATGTCTAAGTAGGCATTGCTCTGACCTGCTAGAGCCGTTCCTAAATAGGGTCCAGTTCAAAGCAGAATCTATCAGAGAGAACACACAAGGAAAGCTCAGAGAATTTGAGTTCCTTAGGTCTTTAGATTTTCTTCAGTACGTCTCAGCTAAAAACTGCCTTTCCAGAGGGTACAAAATATGGAGATGTTGAGTTTATATCCATGTAGTTTTCTATTTCAGCTGAATTACACTATCCATTATCAGGTAAAATAATGCAATACAATAACTATCATATAAGTCAACCAATATAATTAAGTAATCAGGTACAATCTATCATAAGAATTAACAGTTATATATTGTCTACTTTCTTTGACCTGCCAAGGAAATGAAATGCAATGGAAACTGCATGATATGTTCATAGTAAGGGAAACTAATTCCTATCATACAAAAGCAACCCCTTTAATTATGTGCCAACTAAGGGGATGCTTATTCCATTGAAAGAAACATTAAAATTCCCTGGTAAGACTAGAAATAAATATATGTGACAGGCATTAACACATTATGAAAGCATGTGCAAACTAATGAAAATTATAGGAATGTGCTTATGTATTTATAATATGAGAAAAATTTTATGTCTTAATTTAAATGTGAAGAGAGTTAAACATGTGATCTAACTTTTGAACTTGAAACTAAAAGAAGTTAAAGACAAAACTACCTTTCTCAGCTGTAAATAATTTAATGTAAGATACTTTTCTGAAAGCTAGGCTAGCTGTAAGCTCTTTGTAAAAACTGGAAAATTATAACATCTTAACTGGAAAATATTTTACATTTTCAACCCCAAAGCTCTCCAGTTAATAGTTTTCTTTGGCAGATTTTTGCCCTCCAGGCTGCTTGCACAGGCCTGGGTTTTTCAAGGTATCCTGGCTGTACAGAGCACCTCAAAGAATCAGGAACTCTGATTCAGGTACCTAAGAAGAGGTATGAACTATAATAGATTAATGACTGCTTCAGAATATGGTACCACTTCAAAGTACAAGTTACTTTGCTTCCCCTCCCACAGCAGATGACATATCATAAAGCAAAACTGAAAAGCACGATTGATGAAAGCACTGTTTTATATCTCTATGATTTTTTTTCCCATTAATTTACTTTTATTCCTGGGGGACAGCTGCCTAGATCACAGCCGTCCCTAGGAACAGTGCTGTCATGACTTCAAAAGTAGTCAGGAAGCTTTGAACTTTAGAAACAGTTATTTCCTTCTTAGGAGACCATGAACAAAGATAAAGAAATAATAAATTATTAGAATCTATAGCACCTATACATATTACAGTCTCATACAAAAATAAGGGGGTTTAGTAGGGAATTCAACAGCAAAACTTGATTGATCTACATGCTCATACACTGAACAATGAACTAATTACATGTACATAAACACCCCCACAACTTTATTGGTTCAATGCTTCCTCCATCTTCTCTTTGCTCTGAATGGCAAAACTCATCAGGAAGGAAAAAAAAATCACCATCTACCCTGCCTTAGTACTTCATCTCTTCTTAAGTCCTTCACTCATTTTTTTCTGTCTCAAAGACTTGTTAATACATTTGAACTTCATCAAAAGCTATGGCAAAGTGATCTTTTTGTTGAAGCAATGCTATTTCTCCAGAATGTCTCCTTATCATGAATGGATATAATTGTGTTTACCAAATTTAGGTCTGTATTCCATGACTTCCTATTTATCTGTTTTCCTTGAGAGTGGGATTCATATAGTCTCATTTTGACTGTCTGAATGGTAAGGATCTATCCATGCTAATCATCTAGATCTCTTAGAAGAAAACAAAAGGAGATGAACTTCTGTCAGGAAGTGGTTCAGGTGATAGAGATAGATATGTAAGATCTCTCTGCATTGACTGAGGGAACTTCATTACATCATTGATGGTTAGCTTAGATTAGACAGTCTTTCGGGTTGCTAAAGTTCAGGGAGATATATCTCATCCTAAATATAGATTTTTGTCACTTATGCTCCATTAAACAATCTGTGGTTGGAAATGGAGGAGTCAGAACCCATTACCTGTGTGACCAGTCACATGGAAGATGCTTGACCCTGGTGGTACAATAAGGAGTTTGTTGCTTTATCAAACACTGGTCTATATTTACAAGTGCCACCATATCTAATATTCTCCTTTGTATTCAAGGACACTTTGACATTAATGACTGACTAACTGACTCTTATGGAAACCCCGTGCCCCCATCCCATGATAGCCAGGATGAATGGCTTCACGGGGACATTTTTACAGCTGTTTTAGGGAAAACCAAAGGGAGATTTTGCGAGTAATTTCACCATTTGTATTCAGTCCTATTTGTACTGCCGAACCAAGTATACACCAAGAATGCAATTACAATTGCAATTGAATACACTAGAGAAATTATTTTCTCTTGTAAATTTGCCTTACATCTGCACTCAAGAGTCTTGTGCTGCACAATTTAACACATTCCTGGTACTCTTGACTAGTACTGCTCTGGTATCAAATTTGAAGCAATGAACCAGGACACCATGCAGACTGCTCCAAATACAGTGTAGACAAAATGTAGCAGACATCTCTGTATACATACCAGTAATGTAGACAGACTGTAAGCACTTCCGCTCCCTGGATTTATGGCAACTAATCTACTTTTTCTTGCATCATTTTATTGATTATATGCTTATTTGGTCTTTATAAGTATTCTTATCCTCATAAAACAGTGGAAAACGTTTTAAAAAACTTGTTCTGGCATTCCTTATACTTTCCAGAAGCTCATCTGATCACACAGGGAAGTAGGCTGTGTGACTATATTTGCAAATTCATCTACACCAGTACACCAGTACAGAATCATTAAAGTACACAAGCTAACCCAAGTTGTATAATGTTAAAGTAGGACCCTGTGCTTTTAATTGGGGGTGAGAGGTGGGGCTGGAAATCAAATGTTGTTCTATTTCTAATTGTCAGTTTTTCATTAAATACTTACAGAAAGATGTATTTGAGAATCCAGTTCAATAATAGGGTTTTCTTGGGTGGAATTCAACCTCTGGTAGACATTAATGTCAAATTATTGAAGGAAGCTTTTTTTATTAAGCTAGCTGACATTCTAGGGACATGCGTAGAGTCCTATATCAATGGATTCTCAGTAAGACAATATTATTTGGAGGCCACATGGAAGAGACATGTCCATGTGAGTATGTGTGTCTATATATCTGCCATAAATTCAGGGTGTGGGTGTGTGTATATGTTTGTATATGTATATGTAAATGTGTTCTGATTCATTCTGAAAAAAAAAAAATTACAATTAAATGTTAACGATTCAAGAATATCAGAATTAAGGCAGATAATATTAACTTGATTTTGTTAATTTCTGTTACAGTATTATGACAATGACAAATATAAAAATTGTGTAAGTCCAAGGATTCTAGAGCCTTATAGTCAAAAACACTCTAATTCTCTAAAGAGAGTAGTTTATCCTTCAGATCCACAGGTGAAAACTTTCCAGCTTTATTGTCAGTGATCAGAAATGCATGTCAGAAATCAAAAAAACCTTTCTAACACTATGGATATCGAGCATCAGCAATAGATCGCTTAGCAATCTTGGGGAATGTCCACCATTGGACACATTTAGGAACTGTCTAGGTAAATATAAAGAATGACATGAATAAATTTGATTCTGGCCAATGGTAAGAGAATGGACTAGATTACATATTTAGATTGTTTCCTATAATATTTTTCATGTAATTATAATATTTTTCATGTAATTATAATTTATATAATGATTGATACAATCAAGCTTTTCTGAATAGCAAGAATGTAACTGTGGATGTTAATTTAGCTTTTTTATAACTTTGTTCATCAAAGTTATAAAGTTGTCATCAAAGTGAGAACAGAGTCTGTGTCACGCTCAGCATCAGTGCCAGGAAAGGAGTGGTTCCCAAGTAACAAAGTGGGAGACTCTGAGAATATGTCTAGGTCTGTGAGGGTATACAAGAGGAAGAGAGGAAACAAATAAACCTTTCCACTTGCTGTCCTGAAGGAGATGAGAATTTCTCAGGGATAGTTTAGAGGTATCAATGTGTGAGACAGAGAAACAGAAGAATAAGACTGCTAGAATTTGGGTGAAAGATATTCCCAAACACACCTGTGATAAACTTGGAATGCTACAATATTGTCTACACACACACACACACACACACACACACGTTACCAAGTAATCAACTTACTGTGATGTTAAGATTTTGATACCCCGCAACAGCCTGATAAACTATTATGTTATTTATCCCTTAATGTCCTATGCATTCTGTCATCATTTACCAGTTTCAACCTGCAAAATCTACTAAAAGCAACCATTTCTATGAAAAATTTTAGAGATTCATTAATAGCTTTACTATGTTTGACCTTCAGTTTGCTGGAGATACTGAAGGTGGATATAGAACCATCTTTTCATCGTCACTGACTTTTAAAATTGTGGTGGTTCTGTGCAATTCTTACTTATTCCTTTGTTTAGCATTGCTTGTGAGGCCCTAAAACTGATAAATGTTTAATATAAATTGTGCTTATTATTACATGTAATGAAAATTACATAAGAAAATACTGCTAAAAATAAATTAAGTCCAAGTAACCCCCTGTTCCAGTGCAGACAGGAATGACTCAAAAAGATGTCCCAATGTAAGTAACCTGGGGTGTTCCACTACAAAAATTTCCAAAAAGGTTTCAAAACCCCCGAGAATATTATTTATACAAATATTACAATATAGAATAACAGGTACATGTTATTTATACAAAATTAAAAAGTTATTAGGAGAGTGAGAGAGAGACCTCAAGACATCATTTTGGCTTATGGATTTTGGAGAAGTTTTCTGAAAAACCCATAAAAGTTCTGGCCCGTTCATAAAGAAAATGGAAACTACACAGAAACAGAGTCCTGATACTAACACATTGCCTATTTATTTGGTTCAAATACATTCTTTTCTGGTGCAAAGCTCCTGAGATAAACTATAGATGTTATATTTTAAAATGACATTCTATCTTATTCTATACTGTTCTGTTCCTTCATCTCTTGTACACTGCAGTATATCAATTTATTTTTTAAGGAACATCTTATCACAGACAAAGTTGATATATTTTTTCCACTTCCCTTAGTATATATAGGCAGAAGCTACAGTTTCTTATGAGTTACATGAACCTGAAAGAACCTCCTGGACTTCTTCCAAGAAGCAAGGACATATCCAAAGAAAGCATCAAAATCTATAAAAATATGTTCATCATGCATTTCAGTTCTGAGGACATGCAAAAAGAAACCAGTCATCTGAGTTTATTTTCATCTAGCACAGAGCCAAGTTTCTAGCTCATTAAAGTCAGTGGTAAGTTTCTGTTGACTCCAGTGATACCAGGATTTTGCCCATACAGCTCAGAACTGTCTGAAAGTCTTCCTTCCAGTCAATGGAAGTGTGAAAAAGTTATTCAAATGTACACCTACAAAGAGACAGACATCACTTTCACAATGGCTGCTTATTGTAGAATTTCTTCTACATGAATAGCAAGGAAACATTTCATACTGTTGAAAGATTTTTTCTTTCTACTGACGTCCAAATAAATTCAGAAATGCAAATTGCATTGTCTTCCGAAAAGACATTGCTTGTTTGGAAAACAGTTTTGCAGTCTTCAAGGACTTTTTTCTGCAAGAGGCTGTCTCCCCCACCTTCACTCACACTGTTGTCATTAGGATGAGAAAACAGTCACTTCCAGAGGTTTAAAATTCCCTAATCCTAACAAAGACAGTTTTAACTGGGATGGAGGTAATTATTCAGAAGATGTTGTACCTGATCCACTATCCTCTTTGGACAGGGTAACTAATTTTACAGTTTTGGAAATATACTGAGTTACCTTTGCAGCTGATTAATAATTACTCTTCAAATGTAGTTGGAAAGTGAGATAGGGTTTTGTCCTGTATCTACGTTCCCTGTATGTTGTAGATGAATTTTTGCCACGGTTATATTTAAGGATGAATTCTTCAAACTGCTGCCCTATGGCATGGTGTTCTGCTGACACTTCTCTTATTACTGCAAGCCAACCCTAAAAAGTTTTATAATAATTTCTTCTCAGAGAAATAGGAAGTTAAATCGTGTCTAAGAAAACCACTGTCTAGGCCAAGTAATAGCACCAGTGCTATCATCAAAGGTAGGATTTTAAACAATGAAAGGGAAGTCAGGATGTTTAACTTATTAGTAACAACTAATCCCTTTTAAAATTTAATATTTAATTATAGAAGTGTCTCAATCAATGACAGGGTCCCCACTGTGCTAAACAGACAGTCCTGCCTGGCAAGACTAAGGCTAAAGCTAAAGCTCTTGTCTTGTACATGTGAATTCTGGGTTTGATTGTTGGTAGTTATGAAACCATATTTCAAAATTTCATGAATAATTCAAAATATTTGTTTGCATCAAGCAGCCCAGAGGCAAGAGTTCCTGAATTGCTTTTGTAATTTTCCGTGAAGCACACCTGACTTTGCCAGAAGATAACACACTGAGATAAAATTCACTGGCTATGGCTTTTCAGTTCCTCTTTATATCTGGAATGAGATTCCAATATCCTCTGACTCTGCTCCCAGTAGGGTGCTGCTACTGGGGTTGAGCTTTAAACTTGGAAATTCAGAATGAGCTTGATTATATCATCTCTGTTTTCAGAGGTGCTGCTATCCTGCTTTGTTCTAGGTGAAGCTGTAGTCCCAGTCAATGAAGCAGCCTGTTCTAGTTTTGCTGACTACAGCTTTAGACAGTCTCAAAAGGTATCACCATTGTGCAGACATCTGAATTCTCCAAGCATTTCAAACCAAAGTTCACCTGATGTAACTGTATCCTGCTGTGGAAGGGAGAAACAGCAAATGGTTCTCTTATCACCTTTGGAGCAGAGCTGGCAGTGATGGCTTGCTCACTTCCTAATCAGCTATGACTAGAACCCCTTACATAAGGTGACTGAAGGAATGGAAAGACACATTAAATGCGTTCCAGGACCCAGGTGTATACTGGACACGGCTGCAAAAATCTAAACCTTGTTTCCCAGTAATCTTATGAGAATATACTTTAGAAGTGTGTTACAGGAAGTCATGTTAGGCAGCTCTGAAACTGCTCCAGAAACAGTTTACAGCACCTCAGCCCAAGGGGAGAGAAGACAGCGAGGACCAGAATCTCTGACCTGTGCAGTCAGACCGACTCTGGCTGTACCATGCTAAAAATATGAGTAAAGCTGTACAAAGTAAGACTGCACTTCAAAATGAGATTATTTTACCTGAAAAAAACAGAATTGTTTTCAAAACATCAGTGGCTCTGTACAGATGCAGCAATCTGTAATTTCCTGAATCAAGCAAATTATGAAGGCTGGATTATAAAAGTTAAATAATCTTGTAATGAATAAAAATGACAAGGAAGGTTATGATGAAGATTTGATAATACAGAAACCTGTATTTATTGTATGAAATTAAAAAAAAAAAAAAAAAAGAGTGGCCAGAATGATTTTATTATTGTACAAAAACTATGAAACTTGAAATTGATGCTTTGTCAGTGTTGTCATTTTTACCAACCTCAATACATCAGTGTTACCCATTTAGGATGGGAACAAAGATACATAAATTTAGACTTTCAGTTTACCATCACATATTTTTTCAAGGGATGAGAGGCGTTCTGTCTGGTTTTTCATTCTGCCACTCTTCTCCTGATTCAGACTCTCTTCTTTTCAGATTGTATTCCCATACTGAGGCCTTTTAAATGAGCAGAATGAAATATGAGACCCTCCTGTGCTTTCCCAAAAATAGTGCCCAAGAACAAGGGAACAATGATCTTGAATGTGATGCATATGCAAATACATCTGCAAATTCATTCATTGCTCCATGAAGCTGAGGTATATAGCCCCAGTGGATACACTTTTCTACAAATTTTGGAAAGCATAAACCTTTGTCCTTTTTTCTTGTTTAGTTCTTAACTTTTCATTAAGTATTTATTGAAACAAGGATCTAAGAATGCAGTTCAGTAACAGATTTTCTCTTATTTCAAGGTCATTTGAATTTTTTTGAGCAAAGATTTTAACTTGCTAGAAACTAGTCTGCAAGATATAATTTCATCCCCAGTAACACTGATGTAATTCACTTGTTGAAGGTGTATTGCGATCTGCATAACTATCCTTCTTACGTGTTGATATGCTTATCATATAATCAAAAGTAATGATCCAAATTCAAATTTATCAGACACATGATTAGTAAGTACTTTACTATAAGCTACGCTGATTACATTTTCCTCATTTTCAGATATCAGATATGAGTTTTCAACTAATTATTTCAGAGTTTGTAGGGTAAAATGCAAAACACATGAAGGCACTGAAAGTGATAATGTTATTTATACTGAGGCTGAGTGGGGGTGGGATGCAAATAATTTTATGAACATGTGGCATACACAGGAGATCTTCCAATCAGAGCTTGATCTTTTCAGGCAGGCTTCTGGTGAATTTATTTTTAATCTATTTGGCATTTTAATTCAGGCCTGAGTGCAATTTGTCTAATTTCATGCAATTAACAGAGGTGCTTACGTTAAGATTACAACAACCCTAGGCAGCTTTAATAGTCAATGGAAAAAATAAACACCTCTAGATAACATCTTAGCTCATCAGACTTCACAGTTTTCCTTTAGAGACGTTTCTTCCTCTGTCTTCGTAACAATGGAGGGAGTCTGAAGAGATAATATTCCTGTCTCCTCAATGCTTTAATGCAGTGGGATTATTCCAGGCTCTGTGTAGAAGTGGGAGCATGTCCAAACTCGATGGAGCATGGCCAAAAATAACATCAGAGTAAATATCTTGAATCTAAAATTCAATCTCCTTGAAAGAAATAACTTTATTTTGATCTGAGATCTGCACATACACCATTCTGAAAATCACTCTTGAGTCAGAAATGTCCTAAACTATGTTATAATTACTACTTTGGTAATGATTAACGTTACAAATCAAGGTTGCCATATTCCTTCTTTACCACATTTCATGGTAGCTCTTGTCATTTGATTGCATAGTAAATATCAGGCAGTAGCAGTCTAATTATATGATAATTGCTATAAATGTTACAAAGTAAATAGAGCCAGTGTCAGTTACAGAGTAATTATTCTTGGCCCTGCTAAGCATTTTACCAAGTAATCTGCAGGAATGTGCAATTATCTTAACACCTTTTCACTTGCTTCCTTTCTGCTGTACCAAGAAAGGAATTTAATATTACCTTCTCATCTTCCAAATTCTTTATGGTTTCTTCACACTTTTGCTGCTTGCTCCCCCAGTGTTTCACTCTGCTTGTGAAAGCCCAGTCTATTCTTTTTCCTCCCCATTTGATTGCACAGATCAGGATGAGACAGTGACTACCCTATCTTGTCATATTAACATTTGCAAATGCAAACGTTTGCATTTGCCTCTCATACTTTTAGGTAACCATCCAAGCATAAATAAATCACTGCTGAAGTTCATGCTCTGAGAAGACAGAGATCCATTAAGGATCTTTTCTTTTGGAATAAGAGGATAAATAGTGCTGTGTAGAGATTTCTGCACCTTCACAAGAAAAGGCCAACACTTTCCTACTGTAATTCCTGCTAGTGTGAGTTTGAGATAATTTTAATTTTGTTACAGCTATACCTAGGATTTCCATGGCTCATTGTCAAGACATAAAACTGCTTCTTTTTCCTATTTCCCCATGCTTATCCATTTCTTTTTCATCTGTTTCTGCCACTTGTTTTTTTCCCCCTAATATTTTGCCTCATATGTTCTTACCTTTTCTACTCTGTATCTGATAAATAAGTATCTGATGCCTGAGGCAAATAATTCAATAATTGGTGTAGGAGAAGAATAATGAAATCAACAGCAAGAAACCTTGTGCAATCTTCATTATAAAACCTCAACCAAATCAAACCAAAACCCAAACAAGCAGAAACCCACCCTCCTCCCTCAAAACAGATTTGCTATCTGTGCTTGCACTTTTATTGCACTCTCTATATCCGCCCCATGAAGTTCATCCAAATCTCCCTCTGCTCCAGCCTGCTTGAAAAGGTACAAACTGACTGCTCCTGGAGGAAAATGTCCTGGAAAAATCCACAACAAATAGATAGAAAAGCTGAACAGGACCACCCTAATTAATCCCTTTTTGGGTCTCCGTACCCAGTACTTTTATATAGCTTTGAAAACAGAATGATTCAGGCTATGGTAAGGGCTTGAGTCCCTTCCACAAATAATTGAAGAAATATGCTGGTAATTTTGTATGGTAGAGATGGGTCTGGTTCCAAATGTTCCATCTGAGAAACAGCAAATTACTTACTATCTGAAATTTTCTCATTTTATTAACTTTCTCTTACAGCAAATTTTGGTATCTTTTGGAATGGACAGATTCTGGGCTCTGTAAGATTTCTTTCTACAAGAATGTTAATTAAAATATTAATTCATACTGGAGATCTGCACTGCACATTAAAGACTGCTTTGCTTTTGATGGCAAGTTGTAACTACTTGGGTATCAGACAGCGTTTGCACTTTTACAAATTTGAGATTGATTCTCTTGGCATTAGTTATACATACTTTTTAAACTCAGTTCATCTTAGCCGTATCTCATCTGGTCTATTGATAAATTAATGATAGTTCATGACAAAGAGTGGGAAAAAAATTGCTGTACACAGCAGAAATTTATATCTCATAGTTGAGGTTCAGAAGCAGTAAGTAAATAGTGGTCAGAGAATCAAGTAGGAAAAAGTGTTGGACTCTACAATGAAAGCTTTATCCTTCTAATACTGCTTTTAGCACTGACTTCACAGGTAGTATCTTAGAAGACAGAGTTAGATTTTATTTCTAATTAACCTCTGAATATATTCCCATAACAAAGAAAAATGTGCAAAGGAAGAGTATGTCTCTCCAGTGGTGACAAACTATCAAACCTGCAATGAAAGATACTTACATCAGCTAAAATCAGTCAGGGTTGCCTCCAGTAAAATGCAAGGTGGAATCCTTATACAACTGCATAGCTACCATACCTCTGACAGAAACTGCTATCACCAACACATCACATATAGATTTTTGTTTAAGATGCCATGTGGCTTTTTTCCACTTTTCTTGATTAATGCTACAGCTTAAAGCAGAAAGACATTAAAACAATCTACTGTTCCTGTTATAGCATGGGGAATATTCAAATACTGTTACATTTCAAACATAGTCTGAAGCTTATTTGATTGATTTTCATGCCATTAATCCCAAGAGGTATCACAGAATCACAGAGGTTGGAAAAGACCTTGAAGATCATCCAGTCCAACCATTAACCTAACACTGACAGTTCCCAGCTACACCATATCCCTCAGTGCTATGTCGACCCTACTCTTAAACATCTCCAGGGGTGGGGACTCCACCATCTCCTTGGGCAGCCCATTCCAACACCTAACAACCCCTTCTGGAAAGAAATGCTTCCTAATATCCAGTCTAAACCTTCCATGGTGCAACTTGAGGCCATTCCCTCTTATCGCTTGTTACTTGGTTAAAGAGACTCATCCCCAGCTCTCTGCAACCTCCTTTCAGGCAGCTGTAGAGGGCGATGAGGTCTCCCCTCAGCCTCCTCTTCTCCAGACTAAACACCCCCAGTTCCCTCAGCCGCTCCTTGTACAACCTGTGCTCCAGAGCCTGCACCAGCTCCGTTGCCCTTCTCTGGACACGCTCGAGTCATTCAATGTCCTTTTTGTAGTGAGGGGCCCAAAACTGAACACAGGAATCGAGGGGCGGCCTCACCAGTGCCGAGTACAGGGGTCAGATCCCTTCCCTGTCCCTGCTGGCCACACCATTGCTGACACAAGCCAGGATGCCATTGGCCTTCTTGGCCACCTGGGCACACTGATGGCTCCTGTTCAGCCGGCTGTCAGTCAGCACCCCCAGGTCCCTCTCTGACTGGCAGCTCTCCAGCCACTCCTCCCCAAGCCTGTAGCGCTGCTGGGGGTTGTTGTGGCCCAAGGGCAGCCCCCGGCATTTGACCTTATTGAAGCTGCTCCAGTTGGCCTCAGCCCATGGCTCCAGCCTGTCCAGGTCTCTCTGCAGAGCCTCCCTACCCTCGAGCAGATCAACACTCCCACCCAGCTGGGTGTCATCTGCAAACTGACTGAGGGTGCACTCGATCCCCTTGTCTAGATCATCAATAAAGATGTTAAACAGGAGTGGCCCCAAACCCGAGCCCTGGGGGACACCACTCGTGACCGGCCTCCAACTGGATTTAACTCTGTTCACCACAACTCTTTGGGCCCGGCCATCCAGACAGTTTTTTACCCAGCAAAGCGTGTGCCCATCCAAGCCACGAGCAGCCAGTTTCACCAGGAGAATGCTGTGGGAAATGGTGTCAAAGGCCTTGCTAAACTCAAGGTAAACAACATCCACAACCTTTCCCTCATCCAATAAGCAGGTCGCCCTGTCGTAGAAGGAGATCAGGTTTGTCAGGCAGGACCTGCCTTTCATAAACCCATGCTGACTGGGCCTGAGCATCTGGTTGTCCCGCCTGTGTTGTGTGATGGTACTCAGGATGAGCTGCTCCATCAGCTTCCTGGGCACTGAAGTCAAGCTGACAGGCCTGTAAGTTCCCGGATCATCCTTCCGACCCTTCTTATAGATGGGTGTCACACTGGCCAATTTCCAATCTGTCAGGACCTCCCCAGTAAGCCAGGACTGCTGGTAAATGATGGAAAGCGGCTTGACGAGCACACCGCCAGCTCCTTCAGCACCCTCGCGTTTATCCCATCCAGTCCCATAGACTTGTGTGTGTCTGTGTGATGCAGTAGGTCACCGACCATCTCCTCCTGGATAAGGGCGGGGGGGGTGTCATTCTCCCAGTCTCTGTCTTCTGGCTGAGGAGGCTGGATTCCCTCAGTACCACTAGTCTTGTTGTTAAAGACTGAGGCAAAGAAGGCACTAAGCACCTCAGCCTTTTCCTTATCACTTGTTACCATGTTTCCTCCTGCATCTAGCAGGGGATGGAGGTTCTCCCTGGCATTTCTTTTGCTGTTGACATACTTATGGAAACATTTCTTTTTATCCTTGACAGCTGAAGCCAGATTAATTTCTAGCTGGGCTTTAGACCTCCTGATTTCTGCCCTACATAGCCTCACAGCCTCTTTGTAATCATTGTGAGTGGCCAGCCCCTTCTTCCTAAGGCTGTAAACTCTCCTTTTCTCCTTGAGTTGCAGCCAAAGCTCCCTGTTTAGCTGGGGTGGTCTGCTCTGGGGCCAGCTTCTCTTACAGCACCTGGGGACCGCCTGCTCCTGAGCCATTAACACTTCCTTCTTAAAGGGTGGCCTGGACCCCTACACCCTTCCGGACTGTCTCCCAAGGGTTTCTATGAAGCAGGTGCCTAAATAAGACAAAGTTAGCCCTTTGGAAGTCCTTTCTGCTGCCCCCTCTCCTGGTCTAAGAATAGAGAACTCTAGTATTTCATGATCGCTGTGCTCTAGTCAGCCTCCAACCGCCAACCGTATGTCATGGTTTGAGCTCAGAGGGCAACTGAGCACCACACAATCACTTACTCCTCCCTTCACCCCAGCGCTGGGAAGGAGAAAAGGAAGAAAAAGGCTTGGAATCAAGATAAGGACAGAGGGAATGGTTCACTCATTAAGGTAACAGGCGAAAGACAGACTCGTTAGAGGAAAAGAACATAAATTTAATACAGACAGTAACAACAACAGCACTTAACAAACAGAGTAGGACCATGACAAGCATTACCACATCTTGAAAACATCTTCCCTCAGCCCTCTCTTCCTCCCAGGCTCAGTTTTGCTCTCAATATCTGCACCTCCTCTCCCCTCCCATGGTGCAGGAGGCAGGGAATGGAGGGTGTGGTCAGTCCTGACACTTCTTCCACCTTGGGGGAGGGTTGGAAATTCTGGCATTCCTCACCCTGCTCCAGTGTGGTCTCCCTCTCACAGGAGACAGTCCTCCACAAAATTTCTCCAACATGAGTCACTCCCACTGGCTGCAGTGTTTCCTTAGCTGCTCTGGCATATGGGTCACCCCTGCATGTTGCAATACTCTCAGCACCAAACTACAACAGTGGGGCTTCTTTTTCCCACAGGGTCCTGGCCTACTTTCAGTGTAGTCACCTGCTAAAGTGTGGGCTCTTTCATGAGCTGCAGGTTGGTATCTGCTCCACTGTAGGCCCCCATGGGTGGCGGGGGAGTGGAGTGGCCCTGCTGTCTCACCAGGGGATACGGAGGGTCTCTGCACCAATGCACCTCCCCCTCCTTCTCCTCCTTTCTTCCACTGGCCTTGGTGTTCACACAGATGTTCTCCTTGCAACCCCTTTTCACAACTCCATATCCTCTTCCCGAATTCCCCTTCTTAAATACATTATCACAGAGGCACAGGGAATAGCTTTGGTGCAGAGGCTGGTCTGACTTGGAGCCAGGGGAGCTTCCAGAAGCTTCTCACGGGGGGCTACCACTGTATCCCCTTCCCCTGCTACTTAAAACCCCATCGCTCACTCAAACTCAGGATGAGGTACTATTGTAAAAAAGCAGCTTCACCCTCTCTCTCAACAGGGGGTGCTGGGAAGAGATCTGTTCCCATAAGGAGTCACCTCTTGTGCTGCAGTTGAGTGAGAGTGATGAACTAGCATCAAATATAAAAACTGAAAACAAAGAGCAATACATGTGAGGAAGCTGTAAATCATCTCCTCTCTTGCCATGACAGAGGAGTGCAGCCAGCCAAGAGGGTATAGATATAGTAGTTTAACTCCCGCTGGGTGTTTCCATATGGGAAGTTACTAGGCACTTCAGTAACCTCTGCTCAACATGGGGAAGGCCAATAGTGGCTGAGGAATGCTTTCCAGATCTCAGACCTAAAACTCAGAGTCACTGCTATGGGAAGCCAAGACTGTTTCTTATGTTCTTCACTACTTCATCATGCTGTGTTTTAAATGGTTCAGAAATCTAACTGCCATCAGTTCCTTCAGGAAATTATTCTGGAGACTGATGTCCACCGGGCTGAGGGGTTTTTGTGATCTCTCTGGCATTTTTTTTTCCCTGCTGGCATTTTTCTTTCAGCTTAAATAGGAACAGCAATTGCTGAATTATTTCACTACAATATGTATACACTCATTTGTAGCTCATTTCCACTCCCATTAACAAGCTTTTCAACACCCTTAAGTAGTAGGAAAGAAAATATTTGCAGCTATTAACAAATGCAACATTTAATGACATTATAACCCTGCCTGATCAGAGCCTTTTACTAGATATTGAATTGCTTGCTGAAAGTCAATTTTACAACAAAATAAACACTGGCATGGCATAAATTTCACTGGTTTAGTTTTCAGATGTAGTTATATACCATATTACTCCTCAGGGGTGAAAAACATAATGTGTGCAAATGAATTTAGATACACAACAACTGATTTTCCAGTGATGATATAATTAAGGCTATAAAAGACTGCCTATATGTAACAGCTACTGTGGGACACCTCACATGCTCTTATATACATGACTACCATATTTTGTTTTTCTTGGTTTTCTGTAACACTTACTTGTCTTTCTGTAAAGCCAGCAAATAATTCAGTGTCTAAAAAAGTTTCTAAAATACTGAGAAGCACAATAATTAGACCACTGTGACTCAAATCTTACATTAGAGAAAAATAAACATTGCTGAATCAAAATACATCCTATTTGTTTGATATAAGTACTTGTTTTCAATATATACACATGCACATCATAGGTACAAAGAGAGTAGTTTTAGCATTTTGCTTTCCAGTTCTTTCCAAGATGATCACCTGGTGTATGAAACAAGTGCCTATTAGAGCCTCTCTGGTTCCTAAACAAAATATTGATCCACTTCAGCTTCACTTGGGATTGGGACAGTACCAAGTAGGCACTGTGCAATATTTTCTTTTGTATCAAGGGGACGCTTTGCTGCATTGCTTTTTTTTTTTTTTTTTCTTTAATGCTACCAAAGGAATTGACTAAGTGGTGAAATTACAAGCACCATTCAACTTTCTGTTCTCTTTGTTCACCTGAGAAAGCAGAAGATAAGTGATCGTGGCTTTATAGCACCAGGTCAGAGACAGAGGGCTGCTGAGCAGTATAAGCATGAGAGTGGAAGGGGAGGGAATGAAGATATCCAAGCACTAGGAGCTGAGTTACATCACTGAAAAAAATCTGAGCTGTTTTAAAATACATTTTGGAATCCATGAATAAGAATTATAAAACCAGTACTTTAAACAGGAAACAGTAGGGAAACACTAATAAACTGAACTTCACTCTGCAGTATGGAGAATTATTTCAGTGGGTTTTTGGAGTCGCTTTTTACTCAAGTTATACATGCAAAATTTCACAGATTTCTCTGGGAACTTTGATTCACTTAAAAAAGCAAAAAAGATCGATTTTCTGAGGTAGAAGAAAAGGAAATTATCTCCCTCCAGTCACATAAACTATGCAAGTACAACAGTTAATAATCAAGGCCGGTCAATAGACTCCTGTTAAATTTATTTGCCAATACAAAACTGCATTTTCTGGCAAAAATACTGCTTTCAACAGATATGTTGATATTTTGTTATAAAACCAAGTATCTCAGAAATGAAACCTTGAAGTTTTGTGTGAGCAGACAGAATATTTTCTCTGAAAGACAAAAAAAAAAAAAATCTGTTCCAATAGTGCTATTTTCTGCTGTGAATTATGCTTTTTAATTGGCTTGTAGCTCACAAATAACACAACGTGTCCCCTGTCTTCATTAAGAGAAGATAAAGATATGAATTATGTGAGAAGGAGTCAGGCTGGAGAGCCCACCAAAATGGCAGAGTGGGATTGTAAATCCTGAGCATCAGTTATAAC
Organism: Athene noctua; assembly: GCF_965140245.1. Classification (NCBI taxonomy): domain Eukaryota; kingdom Metazoa; phylum Chordata; class Aves; order Strigiformes; family Strigidae; genus Athene; species Athene noctua. The sequence goes on from NC_134040.1 coordinate 28,081,615, forward strand.
AGTACCTTCATCCGGCATGTGGCACCATTTTGAAGAGAATACTTTGACATGTTTCAATTCTGGATTAGTTACTGAAATATGGAATTTTTCCTCTTTAAAACTGGGATGTTTCAAGGCATATTGAAATCCATTTTAATATTTACCACATCCTTGCCTTTGGATCTGTGTTTACGTAATATACATGTTCACAGTGCATCACCCCACATAGGATGTAATCTGCGTTTTATTCACACTAATATTCTCTATTACCAGTTGAACTATCAACTCCAATGAGCTTTGCTTTACTTTCATTAAAGGGGGTCTGGAAGCCTCCCACGTTAAATTTACTAATGTTCTGTGTCTCAGATTAGATCCACATCACAGCTACCAAGCAAGTAGAGGTATATTCAGGGTCAGTACCATAAGTGACATAGATCTGTAATATGTTGTTTAAAAAAAATAAAATAAAAAATTGGAGGCTGTGAGAGCGTCATCACTTTAATGCAATCTCATTGCTTACACACCACTGCCATTCCTTGCCAAAAAAATAGGTCTGTTGGAGGTTTCCTAAAAAGAGATGCTACTTTTTGTCTGCTCCACTTCTGATTTTATTGTTTTAAAGACTCTCCATAATGTCTAATTTTGCCTCCAAACAGCTTTAAAAATAACATTAGACATAATGAAATCTAAAGTTACAAATCCCAAATAATCGCAAATTCATACAATCCTTCTGGGCCCAGTCAGTACATACTTAAATCTTTTTCAATATTTCCATTCACCCAGATGACTATTTCAAAGCTTCACAAATTCAGAAGTGAAATATAATATTTTCTCCTCATCATTTTCTATTATCTTGCTACAAAGCTTCAATTTTCTGTCAGGAGCAGAAAAAAAAAAATCAGGCAATTTTGATGTCTACATATCAGCTTTCAATAAAAGTGTCTTCGGACGCTTGAGAGCAGAATTCAGTCTCGCAGTCTGTGATCATTCTAAACTGTTCTTAAATGTCGAACACAGTTGAAAATGTCTCATAAAGTTTGTAAATATTTTTTAAAAACTCAGTGATTTTCATAGTGTTTTATTCCATTGTGACCCTGAGTTGCCTTCAGTAATACTATTGTAACCTCTCTTTCAAGGAGTTGAGATTGTATGTGAAATCTTTTTGAAATCTAAGTTGTTCAACCCACAGGCAGAAAAAAGTAGTTAATTCAGCAATATGATTACAAGAGCTTTCAAGTTTTTTAGGCCTTTTATAATATCCTATGCTCTCAACACGTCAGAAAGGAAAGTTTACTTATTTTACTCTCAGTAACCTAGGCATAGTGGGTGACATGGTAACAAGGAAACACCAAGAGCTTGGACACAGAAATCAGACTGTTTTCAACAAAAAGCTGGTGCTTTGTGGTTCTCAGGGTGTAATGTCACTGAATACAGAGGCGTATTTAGAATGTGTTTCTTCATTGCCTGCTGGTTTGCTTTTATTAGGAATTTGATTGTTATCTGTGACAGTTTTCTTTTGTATTCATTAGGATTGTAAACTATGGGAAGTACAAGAAATGCTGACGCCTGAACAGCCTTACAACTGTAACAGCTGATTTCACAACAATGAAGAATTTCAGACAGATACTAAGTCCTAATGCTCACAGCTGCTTCTCAGGTTTGCTCCAACAGCAATAAACACCATTACAGAGGGATATATTAAGAAAACCTCATGTAGTTTTTGCTTGCTCCCTCGCTTCTAAGGACTACGACCAGAAAAGTATTTACACAACTCAATGATTCTTTTTCCACTGGAAACAGAAGTGCCATACTTCTTTTCTGCTTTTACACCCATGGTGCAAAATACACGGACAGATCCACCAAGTCCAGAGATTTGTACATGCTTTAAAGGCAGCACAAGAGGTTAGGAGAGGAGAGGATACATGAATCATCTAAATAAGATCATTTGGTGAGAAAATGTTCCCCAGCATAAGGAAGGGGTACACAGAATTTTGTTATATAATTTTTTGTCCGACCTGGAAATCATAACTTGATCTGCTACAGTAGGAACAATAAGTTCAGAGCTTTACTACTCCCAGAAGACCACAGGATTTACCACCAAGGTTAAGTTGGATAGTGTACTGAAAATACAATAATTATAGTGACAGATACAAAATTACAAATTTCGTTGACACCTACTGATTTTTACGACTCTTGTTTTTGTTTTTTTGGGGGTAGTTTTTTGTTTGGTTTGGGGTTTTTGGTTTTGGTGGTTTTTTTGTTTTGTTTTTTTTTTTTTAATGGAGAGGAAAAATGAAGTACAGAAGCTTGGAGAAGAGGAGAAAACTTAAACATGTCCAGAATTAAGTTAAGAAGCATTAGGAAGATAACTATGATTTTATGTGGAAAACTGTGAAGAAAATATGACTAAACAGCAGTAGCTAACCATTAAGTCTAGCTTCTATTCAGAGTGGGGCAAAAAAATAACAAGAGATCGTTTATAACATTTTCAAAACTGCTAAAGTGATAAAGAATCAAGTTCCCCATACGATATAAAAGATTTTCCATCAGCTTTAGTGGAAATCAAGTTGAAATATATGAAGCAAAACCAATTAAAGACAACTTCCTCCTCTGAGGCTCCTAGTGCATCCCAGGCTTGGAATCAACACACTCCAGTGGAAAGTTCCACATGAAGTTGTTTTTTTTATTCAACACCGGTCCCATTAACTGTGTAATAAATAAATACAGAGAATGAAATTAATTTATATCTAGATTCAAATGTATCTGCTCAACTTAAATGCGGAGCTTTGTTTTTAAGACAGCTTTTCAGAATCATCATGCTGGAACCATGTTTTTTGAGCAAAATGAGAACCAGACATGATGGTGAGAACTTATTTTTCAGAAAGTAAAACCAAGAATTGAAATGTACGGAGAATGCAGGTTAGGCTAAAGTCTAAAAAAAACATAATTCTGAATATATATTTTCTATTTATTCCCACAGGAAGTCCAAATAAAAAAATTCTAAACACTAGGAAGTGGAGGAGGTTTGTGGGAAATATAATGTTGTCACTTTCCTAGTGACAGGTTTTACCCCAATCTTCATTATTATTTTTATATGGATCTAAATGTGGTTCTCTATATAATGTAATATAAAATAACATCATCATAAAGGCTACTCATGCAAAGACTAGATTTAACTATTCTCACCAAAACCAAGTTAAGTTACTGGGACCACCAGTTTATTTTCTACCTGAATTTTTTCTTCTAGCCATTATATTCTGGGTTGTTGGGGTTTTGTTTGTTTGTTTGGAAGACAAATTACTTCTGTGCCATGAGGGATAGGTCTTGACTGCTCACTGCACTGACTGATTATTCTGAGTTTAAATGCTGCAGCTGTCTGTGGAACAAGTGATCTGCTCGGCTGATCAGGAAGTCAAAGGCTGTAGCCCTGTTTTTAATTTACAGTCATAGACTGTTTTAAATATATTTTAATACCAAAAATATAGTAAATGCTATGGGCTAGTCATAGTGCTGATCACTGGCTTCTAACTATTTTAATAACACTCACAAGCAATCACTACACAGTTACATAGCATATGGTTACTATGCAGTAAAAGCATAGTAAAATGCAAGTCAAACACCATTGAACAGTGATAACATGTCATGTTATCTAATAGCATTGGAGGTCAGAAAGTATGCTCCATCTCTGTCTAAAGACAGCCACACTGATTCATTATCATAATGATGTGATTGTTCTTAGTACTTCAGAACTCATTAACAAACAGAAGTTGTAGCAGAAGTACTGAAGTGCTATTAGTTGCATATAATATGCTGCTTTTACCAGGCAGACACCAGATTTGCAGGTGTGGTGAGTTACTTGCAGTTAACAACAGGCTTTCCTGTCCCGTTAAATCCTCCTCCGCTATTTTTAGAAGCCTCTCACATTTATTCATGCAGCGCTCATCAATGTGTGAAATTAAAGTGTGAACTGATCAGTATGTGAAAGTGAGGTTCACAGAGTTAATTTATGAATAAATTATAACAGGGATGCAGAATACATTTAAAGAAGGCTATCTAACCTGCTGAAATGAGCTACTAGTAATGCATTGAGGGCTGAAACCAGAATGACTGAAAGTGAAGACTGGCTGGAATGCACTAAGGTCAGGCAAATATTGCCAAGTTACTAAATAGACAGCTAATTGCATTTTGCTGGGATGGCTACCTTAAAATCATATCTTTAAATATGAAAGGCAGGATTGCAGAAAGGCAGTTTTTTACTGTTAAAGATACATAATTTAAAGGCAATATTTTAAGCTATAGAAGTAGTTTACAAATCAACTGTGTTTTTCTCAAGTTACTGAAATCAGCAGCTCCATGTATAGTGGCAATGTCTGTGTATTATGAATATAAGTACTTTAGCTCCTCAAAAAAAGGCATTCTGGAGTAAGTAAGACGTGGATATATCCTGTTAAATTAGTCTCATACTCCCAGATAAACTGAATCACCTTTGTACAGCTTGGGCTCAAAGAGACTATCAACAACACATGGAATCAGGAGTAAAATGAAATGGAAAAAATAACAGCAAAGAAGAATATTGCAACTAAATGTTCCATTAGACCTGAAATTCTATGGAAACTCAAAGCATCAGGGAAATTTTTAAGCCATACAGAGGGTTCTGGTAGGAAGACAATCAGAAAGGAGCTTAATTTCTGATAACAGAAGGTTCTGGCACATTTAATGCATCTAGAGGGATAACACTGTGTGGCAAACCAATTTTGCTGGAGATGGGACACATAGCATAGTGATGTCTGACATGATTGATAGTTTATCTATTTTTCCACTTTCAGACAGAGTGGTGGGCTTTGATAGAGTAATAAACAGCCATTTTACAGCACTGGGTAAAAAGTATTGTGTGGACATGATGATGAAAAAAAAATAATGTTGGTCTCCCCATTCTCCAAATGCTTCTAAAATGTGCTTTTGCTTTCTCTCCTGAGCAGTTCCATGAGTATTTGACAAGCAGAACATGTAGGTAATAAAGTCGTGGAAAAAGTGGAAAATTAGAAGTAGATATTTTCCCAGAAAATTATGCTTTAAAATTATTATCAATTTAAATACATAATAATTTTTTTAATGCTCACGTAATTTTAAAACTCTGGTCATAAGTCCACAATTAGTTGTACGAAGATGGAGCTCTGTGCCTATAGAAAACCTGTTGGTAAGCTGGGAGATACACTCCAGCCCAGCACCTTCTGGAGCTAAGAAAAACTATTTCAGAGCTTTACAACTACTAAACAAAACCACTGTTCTTCAGTTTTGTAGGCCATAACAACTGTGATACCCTGCTAAAACAAATCAGATTTGTGATTAAATCATCTAACAAAAAAATAAAGACGTTACTTCTCAAGTTAGTAGGGGATGCATTACTCAACAGGTTTGCCAATAACACATATGGAAGGGATGGCAGACCATATTTTGGGAGAGTTTTGAGAATTATTAATTCAAGCATGTATTAAGTGCAAGTCTAATCACACATGAGCTAAACACCAATACTGAGAGTCTCGTTCCTCATTTTGAGATTCTTCTGAGCTTTGTCTTACTCATAAATTTATTTTCCATCCATCTTGCTGATCTTGATTCTTTGCTCTTCTCCATCTAATTCATAGCAATTTTCCTATGCCACTATAGATTCCAATCTCTATGTTAATGATACCAGTGGCTGTCCCTCTCTTAATATTTTAAATCAAAATTGAGCCAAGAGTAGATATGCTGTGGAAACAAGATATTTTTTTTTCCTTCAAATATAGTGGATCAGTTTACTGCTGGCTAATATTTTCATATGCTCCTAACATTTCTTTAAAAATAAAAGGGAAGAAAGGAAAATGTACTAGAATTGGTGAGCACAAGTATAAAGCACCATGTTTCAGTGGGAAGTTTAAAAAAAGATTTTGGCTGTGCTGGAAGAGTAAATGTTAAATAAACAAATTTGATAAAAACATCATCATGACTTTCAAACATCCTACAAGACACATAAGAAGAGTCTGTCTTTCTCAGAAAATTGCAGATTTCCTCAAACGTTTAAGTTCAAGATTAAACTACACCTGCTTATTCAACCATAAAAATTTCTTAGAGTTCTAACATTTTTTTCAGGTTAATGTTTTAAAAATGAAATTAAACTGATTTTAAAAATTTCTACAGCTCCATTTCAGCCATTTATTTTTTTTTCGAATAGTACCACACAGTAATATTTTGATATTTTTGGAACATAAGATTTGCTTTTGTACTTTGAAAATGAACATTTTGTTTCATTTAGAAAGATATACTTAACGGAAATAGAATATTGGGTATAAATTCCCAATTGTTTAATTGTCACTATTTTAATTGATCAGACAACACTTCAATTTTTTTTTTGTTTTAATATTGAATGGAAACATTTTCAAAAGTGTGAAATTATGTGCCAAAAAAAAAAAAAACCCAAACATTTCTATTTCAACAAAGTAGGAATTTACTGTGTGTCAAGGTAATAGTTGTGTTGAAGCCTCTTCAAAAAACCTGGCATTTTTTAGAGGTTAAAAAAATAGGGGTTATGGCTCCAAGGAATGCAACTAGGAAAGGATGAAATTAAAGAAATCTTGTGAAAAATATGAAAAAAAAAAAAAAGAAAAACCCATAAAAAGGTACTTTGTAGCACAGCGTGATTAATGAAGCTTGGTGCACTGGTGCAAGTGAAAACAGAAGACAGAGGAATATTGTCTGATGTGGTAAATTTGGAGACTGATTTTTATCGTATCTGACAGTTCTCTCCTTTTTTTTTTTTTTTTTTTTAATCCAATGGTTAACTCTGATTTGGCTGGAAGCAGGCATGTGTTAGCTGAATGACACAGACACTTACCTTTGCTCCTGATAGGACTACACTTATAGTACCTTTTACCTTTGAAAGGAAATTAAATGCTTTAAGTTCATTTAGAAGAAGGCAAGTTTCTATACTTGGAAATGTGATCAGCTCTATTTGCATAAGTTGTACATACTTTATATTTTAAAAGACTGTAATCTTCTATGTACTATTGTTTCATGTATAAAAGTACAATTTGGTGCACAATTAAATCATACAAAAATACATTAAAGGCTCTAATGCTGCCTTGTATGGGTTGTGAAATAATGAACATGTTCTGCTCACAGCCTCGGCCATTATAATGTTATTACACAGTCATTAAATTGAAGCTGTTATTCCACTGCTAAAACAACTGATCAATATCCATTACCATTCAGTGATGGTTGGAGCCAAAATGAGATTATATTGCAAATGAGCCGCAGACAAGGTAATGATCCCTCTACTTTGATATATTTAAAGGCATTCCCTAAAGCAGATAATTTCTTTAAGAGAGAGTACAACTTTTCTATCAAGTTTCCAATCTAGGCAAATAAAAATGTGCTTTAATTATAGAGTCTTACACACTATGATTTATAATGAAATTATAGTGTCCTCTGCAAAGATAACCACTGCTAGATCAATGAAATAATTGTTTCTAGTTTCTACCTATTGAGTTTTACATGTTCTGTAGTTATAAATGCTGTGTTAGATTGAGCCTGTGCCTTACCAAAAAACAAACCAATTGATGTTGGCTTGAAGTTATAACGTATCCTTGTGACGTAAATTTTAAAGCTTGTCCAAAAGCAAATAAATAAAGAAGGGAGAGATGTCCTTAGAAGAATTTTAGTCTTTCTTTCCCATAGGACCCATGATAATCTTGTTTTGCCCTTTCTTATCATTTACAAATTCTGGTTGAACATTCTCCAAGCTGTGCTTGAGTGGTTCCTCCCAGGCCCTGCCAGTCATTGACTTGAGGGATCCAGTTTTTGCTATCATCTCCGTTATGTCTGGCTCATTAGTCTATCTGGGTGTTTATTATTTATTGGCCTTTTTTTTTTTTTCTTTTACGTTAGCCAGATATACTCACAAGACAGATGTCCTTACACCCAGGCATCCGCAACTCTTTTGCATTCTACACATCCCTGCAATATGCAAAATACAATAGCTTTTCCAATTGCTCCATCTTGAACCTCTTTTCAGATGGTTCTACAGTTTTCCTATTGAAAAAAAAAAAAAAAAAAAGGCTTCACAAGCATGTTGAACAGATTTGGACAATTTAATAATATAAGAAATAGATAGTAATATATCAATATAGTATAATATAGTAGTACACCATAGCTTACTACTATATCTCAGGTTCATTTGCCTTTTCCCACTTATTTTTCTTCCATATTTGCCAGATTTCATTCATATTTTTTTCCAGAGTGGCTGTTGTTTTATCATACATGGACAAAATGCTCAGCTTCTTCCAAATAGCCCTTTTGGAACTAGGGCTTCCATTTGTTTTTCTTTTGAAGTCAGTCTTCTGTGATTTTAAATATACTTCTAGTCTATTAATAACACTGTAGCCCTCATTAATGCAGACCAGCTCAAAAAAAATATAACTATTTTTGACACTATAATGACTATTTGGAAAGGAAAATTACCAGTAATTATGATCGGCTTACGTAGGCATTTTTATACTAAGTATAAATACTTTCTGTATAGAAGTTTTTTTCCCCAATACTAAGGTAAAAATATTGGAAGTCTAATATCTCCTTTTCACATGCCTATATTTGATATTCCTGTGAGTCTTACTTTCTGTGATACTCTTCAGTCTGAGCTCTGCAGTATCTCTACAAATGTGAAGAATAATAGAGGCAAAGAAATCCAGCTCCTCCATGGATATAAATTAGGCTAGTCTCTTTGTAATCCTACATGCACATAAAAAAGCAGCTGTGCTTTAACTCTTTACAAAATGGACACATTATCCACCTGAGCAGTTCAGTAGAAACAATATGTTATTTTTTTTTCTTTGCCATTGCTCTCTTCTTTCTTATGTAAAGCTAAGGACTCTGGAAGTTTTTTCAAAACTCATGTTTCTAGCACATTTCTTTGGACAGGTCATCCTCAGCTTCTCGTGTCTGGCTTGTTCTTCTGTTCTTCTCAAAAGCTTTTCCCTCTTACTGACCCTATTTGATATCTCCATTTAGCAAGCACAACTTGGTTTTCTCCATGGTTGCCTCTAAGGCTTGAAAGGACTCTGCAAGAATAACCACTTCTTTGCAAAATCTCCTCCTCTTCCTATGAAACCTCAAATAAAGGCATTACTAGATAGTCATCTGGTGTCCTATGACCACCGTGCATGTAATACTGGGCCTCCCTGCTTCCTCCGCTGCCTGCCTGCCTATCTCTCACTTTGTCTTATGTCTTGTTTGTGATGCCGCTGCACAAGCATCAAGCTGCCTGGTTCAGTCACCACCACCATCACTGCTGAACTGCAGCCTGCAGCAGAAGCAGTGTAAGGCCATACAGGAATGAGATATTAAGATCGTATCAGGAATAGACTGAGGCAGCTACATGCATGCTACGGTGACTTCACTGCTGTTGTTACCCATGCTAGAATGAGTAAAGCTGACCTACTGTGCTGCAGTTCTGCCTCTGACTGCTCTCTATGCATACTCTCAGTTGGAAATTCTTTTGCATAACTGTGTACAGCTGCAAGAACAATTGGATCATAGTCTATGACTACTCCAAGGCATGATAATAATAACAATAAATAATAAACAACAGCAATAACCTTGCATCATCTGAGAGCTCAAAGGCATATTTAATGCAAAACTAAATAAATCATTGTTATGAAGAGACTCTTACAGCCCCTTCTATACTACTATATTCTGCTTCATTTAATGTAAAGTATGTATCCCAGCCTGACAGCCCTGACAGCAGAACTGTCAGAAGATTTAGTGGAATTGTATGATTTCCTTTCCCTGATCAAACTGAGAGACGACTTGTCTTGGCAAATCTGTAACGAGGTTTTGAATGTTGACAGAAGGGCACATTGGGGAGAAGCACAGGTCATAAAAGCTATCTAAGCTAATGAATATTATCTTAATGAGTTTTGTCTTGATTATTTTTTTCTTACACACTTGTGTGTAGGCAGTCTTCTAGTCTTAGTTTATGTATTCTATATGAATACATTAATTACATCTTATCTTCCAGAGATCTGAGGGTTGGCGCTTGTAGCAAAACTAGATGCTCCTATTTATAACAACTGTTTGATCAATAATGTATTGCAGATGCACAGCCCATAGTACCTTGTTACAAACATACAAATGGGATGCCTCCCTACTGCACATGCTCTGTGGTAGCTCACTTTGCAGTGCCTAACATAATTCCACTCGAATAGAGGCCACTGAAAATCTTGCTGTTTAATTGCAGGTCCATTAGAACAACACAAAAGGTTAAGTTATTGCAATTACTGACATTTAAGTGGTAAATCAGCAAGGCCTGAACACGAGAAAGGAAGTGGGATGCTATTTTTATTACATGAAAAGAATAATTTTATTGGAGTCATAAGGACAATTCTTTTGTACTTTCAGAGCTTCATTCTCTTTGGCATTGGCTGAATATAACAAACACATAGAAAAAAGGTTTTTAAAAGATTGAAGTGAAAGAAGATCCTAAATCCCTTTTACTTACACCTGTCTACCACACTGAAGGAAAAGTGTAGGTGAACTGATTCTGGTGGATTGATTATCTCTTCTATGGAATGAATGCCAGCTGAACAGAATCAGATTCTGTCCATATTACTTCATCAAGTTCAGTAGGTACAAATGAGAATAATTTCCAGTGTAATGCAACGTAATATAGACAGCAAGCCTATTTAAATTTGGTTTTATTATAATACAAAATGAAAATTACTGCATTTAATTCAACAAGTAATAATGATCAGCTGTAGTCAATAAATGCCTCAGTTTATAAGAATGTCTTAAATAGCCCTAAGATACATACATATTAATGAGATTTCTTTCTCTTTCATAAATAAAAATTAAAAATGCTTTTTCCTACCCAAACTAATAACATTGTTCTGAGGAATAACCTGGTTTTGTCATTACTTTGTGGGCTTATATCAGTCTTAAAAGTTTTTCTATAGATATTAATCTGCAACTTCCTAAGCTGGATGCAAGAACTGCTTGGTAAAATTCTACTCCTTTTCATTACACAGAAAGATGTAGCCATCTCTTTTAGTTTTAAAAGCTAAGAATATTACCTTTCATGACATTACATACATAAACAGCACAGTCAACATTGTTAAGATAAATGATGTTAAAGTAGAAAAGATATTATTTTAATTCTTTCAGAAGATAGGCAAACACAATATTAAACTTGTTAATATTAAATATTAATTATTAATATTTCAAGTAAATATTAAACTTGAACCTTTTGCTGTAATTTTTAATTTCTAAAGTGTTTTCATTCAAGCAATTCTGTTATATTTATTATTATGCACTATCTTTAATGATTTCCATTGTCTTCATAATTTTTCAGCCATTTCATCAGAACACTACATATTCTGTTTTACTCAACAGATGATAATTGAATGGCCAATGGCCCTTGTGGTGTCTAAGTATGATTCAAAAAATTGTTTTCTGCTGATTTTCAGATATTTTGAAGTACATTTGATTATTAGATATGTCTTATGAACTCAGAAAATTACATAGGTAAGGCCAGTCACGCTTCTCAGGAAAGTCAATATATCAACAGCCAATATCAGTTATATTCCCTTTAACATGCTCCTTTCAGAACCTGTGACCCTCAATTTCTAAACAGCAAATACACATTTTGAGTTGAGGTTTATAGAGTTTTTTCTATTATATATGAGCAAATTTTCATTGCCAACATCATTCTATGGACAAAACCCATAAATTAGTGTTTAATGCCTGGTTGCTAATCATAAGTCTATTACATTAAACTTTAATTCTTTTAATACTAGTCTCATATATTTCCCTGTAAAATTATGTAAATTTATCCTTTGTTGTTTAGTCCCGCTGCTTTCCTAAAATGCCTTTTAATATGCTCGAGTTTAATAGTAAAAACGCTAGCGACATAATGTTTTATATCTCTGCAACACTTTCATTTATAAAGCAAAAAAACCAGACAAACTCTACCAAATCATCTGGGTCTTCTTGCCTTCTGAGCACATCACTGATGTGTGTAGTGTTGTCTGTGGGATAACACCAAGTGATTGATGATACTTTTTTTCCTACCTAAATGCTGTGTTATAAGTGTTTAGAATAAAATTAGTTTCTCTAATGGAGTTTTCTGGAGTATGAACATCATCTAGGAGGGTACTAACACAGTTTTTGATGGTCCAATCCTGCTCCAGATGAAGTTGAAAAACATCCATTAATTTTCAGAGTTAAGTTTAGGTCACAAGAAATTCAGGATAGAAAGTCATAAAGCATGAAGATAAAGTGTCTAGATTTCAGTATCCTTTATATCAACATTTTACATGTATAACTTTGTCAACATTACTGGAGCTACTCCCAATTACATTAGTATATAAAACCAGATTGTGCCTACCAAAATTAGATTAAGACTGAAGTTTAAAACAGTTGTGTAGAGCTTTACCTGATTCAGTAATTTTTGTAATCAAAATTTCTGCAGGATTACCTATATAGGCTAACAGATACAAAACAGACAAAGAAACTCAGTCTAAAACAGTAGTCTATATTTTTTTCTGCATCACCGCTTTAACTATAGTGGAAGATCACATTGTTGTTTTATGTATCCATATGTACATTTGACATGTCTCTGAGGAATTAGATGTTTATTACTTTGACCCTAAGTAACAAGGGGAAAATGCTTCCTTTTCTTAAGAACTTGATCTGCTGTAGTGCTGAGAACATTGTGGAAATGTCAAGGGCTTTGAATTGCCATTAAAGTCAGCAGCCTGAAAGGTTGAGTCATATAGACATTTATTTTATAGCAATTAATAACCTGAGAAATTAAGTCACTAATATACTATACATCTTAATTAGAAGACACATCTTCACTTCAATTTAATTACTTTCATCTACCACGTCTTCACTTCAATTTAATTACTTTCCTTTGCAGCTTGCATAACAAAGGTGCAGATTCTATATAAGATTTACAATGGATTCAATTGGTTTTTTGTTGTTTGTTTATGTGAAACTTGATGAGAAGAAAGATGAGCACTAAGTGATCTATTTTTACTCCCCAGTTGACAGCACAATTCTCACTGATACTGGAAGATGCATCACAGAGAATACACCCCAGTGCTTTTAGGTAAGTGTTGAAGCTACCCTGTATTTTAGATGGCTAGCTTTTTATAGTTTAATCCTTCACACCTTTTACATTAATTTATGTCATAATTTATCTCACCACATGTCCAGTTACAATTATAGGTTCAATACAGTGAAACAAAATGGAAAGAACTTCCTTTAAATAGAAATTTCAAAGCAATTGAAACATACCTCTCAACTTTTGAAAAACAAACAAACAAAAACCAGCAACCTCTTCCCCCAGTGTATTCTAATGAATTTACTAAATTAAGTTCTCAGGCTTTGCATAGATTTGTTCACTTTTTTTCAGTAACTCAGTGCTACACAAATAACTACCATATTGACTATAGTTCATTTTCATGCATACCTTACTTCACCTACCTAATTCTGCCTTTACCAATCTCCTGCTGAGATTACATAAACCAGTTTACATGCAGTCATTCTGAATACAGTATCATCTCAGCTGTGCATTGGTCCACCAGAAAATGTGATCAGATTCTTCATGAGACCAATTATTTGAAATTATAAGAAATAAGAGACAGTGAGCCAATTTTTCTCCCATTTTAGGCAGGGAAAGATCTGTGCATAAACTCTAAATCTGCTGTCAAAGGATCAGGCACCAGAATTTCCAGCCCCACTGGGGCATGTGAATGATGCCTCTGATATGATACACCTCTTTTCTGCACTGCTGATTAGCCTAGACAAATGCCTACATCCACTTAGTGTACATATTGTCCCTCAGCTGGCATGGAGTCTCCAATACTTGAATCAGTTTCACATATTTTGGCTCTTCCCATACTGCGTGGTCTTTTTTTTTTTTTTTTTTTATGGTGAAAGCATGTCCCCTTTATTCACAGGCACCTTATTTCTCCCTCTGCTTGTTCCAGATGCCAGTGGTTTAGTTTTAGGCCTTCAGAGACTCTTGGTTATTGTAACGAAATCACCAAGAATCTCCTCATAATCTCCTAAACCTGAAGAGACCTCAGCCACCTCCTAGCCTAAAGTGTTTAGATGCCTCTCCCTTCCCTGTTAGCCTAGCTCCTCAGTGCTCGAGAGAGAGGAACTGTAACCTCCCCATCCACCAGAAGGTGAAGAGGGGCATAGAAGGTTTGGATCCAAAAAAAAGGCTCATCTCTTAAACTTTCTTTGTATTAACCACAAGGAAGCCAAGGTCTGTAAATCAGGGCTATAGATCCTGCTTCTAAGTGCCAACTTAACTTATCTAAGTTTAGAAATGTGTTGCTATAGGATGTTGCAGAACTAAATGTATAAATGAGTTAATGGATAGTGTTAGAGAATAGATGCACGAGTGCCTATTAAACATAATGATCCTTCACTTAGGTCAGGAAATCCTCCAGCTGCCGACTCTCTGTTGTCAGAGAGGGTGTGAGGATATGGGTGCTCTGTTTCCAACACTGTTTCCTGAGGCACCTATTACTAATCACTTTGCAATACCGTGCATTGCACTAGATTGCGTTTTTTGTGATCCTGTAGGGCTGGTCATACATAGTTTAGATGTTTAGACTAAGATACAATGTGATTTAAGATACTCAGGATGCCAGAATAAATTCAAATGAAGTAATAATCATAGATGTCTAAAAGAACAGTCAGCACTGAGGATATTAATTTTTGTCTTAAATACTATCTTGGAGTAAAGTGCACAATTAATAACAATTTTTTTTTGGATAACAAATTATCTTCAGGACTTAATATCATCTTTTCTATCGCAGTGAACTGTACATTAAAGAGCTTAAATTAGTTGTATCAGAAATCTACAATAATGGCAACTGAAGTTAAACATATGTGTGAATTTCTGCAGATTTTAACTGAAAATATTAAGAATATGAAGTGCTGATGTCAAGGATTTATTGGTAAGGACCAAAAATAAAAAACAAAGAAAACACTCTTTAAACAGTGGCTTTAAATTTTTGTGGGCAATATTAGGAATTCTGCAAATATGCTGAACCACTTTTGTCCCATGAATCTTCCTAGAGCTGGTGGATTTGTTTCCTCTGATCTGTCGTGCAGAAAACTGATAAAAGTAAATCTACCCTCACAACCCTCCAAAGACAATTAGTTTCTTGACATTTTAATGGCCCGAATTCACACCAGGTTACTGTTGTTGTAATGTCAGAGCCACTCCAAAAATGAGGGTATACCCACTAGCCATGCATCTCATTGCTCTCAAATGCTACATAGTGGAGAGTCTTTCCAAGGAAGATTTCTAAATCACCTTTGGCAGGGAAGACACAGACCTTCAGAAAGTAACCCTTTACCAGACTACAAGGAAAGGTTATACATAGTTACATAAGCTTTCACCACCAGGCTGAGAGCACCTCTCTTCCAACTCCCGAACAGTTCTTTCCCTTTGCTTTTTCAGCAAGTGGGTGAGGGCATGGGAGGGACAAGGTCCAAGCACATATGTAGGAACATGGTGGTCTTCCTAGGGGAGAATAGCACAAAAAGAAAGAGAATTTGGGAGTCCTGATATCAAACAGTAGCACTGTGAATGACTGAGGCATATGACTGACCAAAATAGAAGGAAATATATATATATATTTCTCATTCAAATTTATTTTCCCATGTCTTCCTTGGACTAGGTCTAAAACAGGATTTGCAAGCTTCACTCCCAGAAAATTCGAAAGAACGGCATTATACTCTCCTGGAGGGTGTGTGCAAAGGCATCCCCAGATGACAAGGCAGTGTCCTGAAGAGGTCCACTGACAGCATGTCATTCTCTTAAGCAGCCAAAGCCCAAAACTGTGCTTCAAAGGAGGCATCAGCAGAATTCTTTCTGGAAGACCTCTTTCTCACTCATGGTAGGGGGTGGCCAATTATAACATGATAATTTATTCCTCAGAATATCTCGTGCCCTCCTTGGGTTTGGTAGGTTCAGAATGACATATTGTTTCCTCCAAGACTTCTTGACTCAAGCAGATCATCATAACTGAAATATGTCTCTTGTTCTTTCCTGCACCTGTATTTCCTAGGAAAAACCTGAAGTAATGAACCTGGTTCATTAACAGAACATTCCTCTGCTAAAGTCCTGCTGTCCCTTGTACATCCCTGCTTGCCTCTGCATTCATACTGATTTCTCAGTTACATGTGTAGGAACAGAAGAATAACAGTATATCAACTTTGCATGTCAGCTTCTACAAATATAATGAGAAAGGTTTTTCTTTCAGTTTAGAGCTGGTGAGAATTAAGAAAATGGCACAGGGGAGAATGCATCATCTCCTTGTCCCTTCCTCTGTTTGGATGCTTTTGAGAGAGCAAGGCTTGCTCTTTGTTGCTCACCTGGGCAGACCACGAAGGACTGTATCCTGCATCCCTACCACAGTATCATTTGTTCACTGCATCCCATGCCTAGAGCAGTCTTATCAGTTGGAAGCACTTCTGATTCAAGCAGTTCAGCAGCTCTGATGAGAGTAGTGGTCAGCTGCACTCCACTGGGTACCTGCAAATTAACAGTGCCCTGTGAAAAATCACTCACCTCTTGAAAACTGAGAGCAGCCTCTCAGGTGTTAGCACAGATCTGGCTGGCTTGGTCCCTAGTGGTCTCTGAATACCTTTAGGCCTTGGAAATGATTTTTTTTTTTTTTCTTTAGAACATCTTTTCATGCCCTCCAGGTTCTTCATGGATCTTATTTTTAGATGGTTACAGTCTGTTTCCCTAAATGTTATGTGGTCAAAAACCTTTGCTTTAAAACAATTTTTTACCAGTGCATTAAATTCTGTACCAGGGAAGTAATTTAGCTTCTCTTACTGCTTCTGAAGACATTAAAAACAATAAATGAAGACACAGCAACCAGGATAAATTCAAGACATAATGAAAAATATTCAGAGATTTATATATAGTACATTTCAAGCTTTTTTACAGAAGGTATTAAAAAAAGCTAGTGTCAGAGGGTCCTCTGCTGCTATCCTGTGAGAGAGCCAGTGAGTGTGTGTGCATGATGGAGGGAGTGGGGAATATAGGAAAGAAGACAGGTATTCCTGGGAGCCATATTTCCAGCTGAGGAGCAAACCCACTCTTTTCAGAAACATATTTTCATTTCCAAAATTTAAGCATAATGAACATTTGTTTAAAAAATGAGGATATTTTTTATTTAGTGCCCTGAACATGACACAAATTCTAAGAAAAACTATACATCCAGGTTAGACTATCGAAGGTGTTTGCATATTTTTTTAATACCAAGTATAACTGAAGATTCCTAACTTTGTAAGGACCGACCTTGAAAGTTTTAACAACATTCTTCCAATAGAACCACTCTGATGGATAATGTAATAGGTGAGTTTTGTGGTATGTCCTTAATAGGCTTCTGGAACATAATTTTAAACTTATATTTGTACTTGTTATTATTTATTTACAGTATACTTGCTTTTACTAAAGACTATACTCAGACATCTCAAGTGAATTGATTGCATAAGAAAGACTATTTTTAACACAAACCACCATCTCAGTCGTCTTCCAGTATTATTGTTGCGTTTCTCACTTACTTTCCTCTTCTTCAGGCAAGAGTTAGGTATAGTACTATACAGACCAAAGAATTGTTGTACCAGCCAAATATGCAATGAAAAGCTTCACAAGACCTCTTTCACAGAGAAATCCTTTTATGTTTAAATACAATGTCCATATTAGAAAAATGGTCCATATTAGATAAATTATAATTGAATGAAATTTATATTTAAAAATTGTTCATCAGCTATTGAAACTGGAGAGCTATCAACAGTGATAATAAAGACTAATAATAGAATATTATAGACAAAATAATCTAGAATAAAATCAGCCTTGTACCTAGATGCAAAGAATTTGCGTCTTCTTTTTTATGCTTTAATTTTTGTGTCTTCATGCTATTTTTCTTTACCTTAACAACATTACTTAAAATATGTTATTTTGAATTATTTTCTGTGGCTTTAAGCTTGAATAGATGCAGTTTGTTGCTTCCACTGACAGATCATGAAACAGAAACTTTTTTGCTGTTGGCTCTGTCCTGGTTTGAGTGTGCGGTGGGGTTTTTTGGTAGCAGGGGAGGGGGCTACAGTAGTGGTCCCCTGTGAGAAGCTTCTTGAAGCTCCCCCAGCTTCAGGTTGGACCTGTCTTTGCACCAAGGCCAGGCCAATTAGCTGTGCCTCTGCGAGAACATATTTAAGAAGGGGAATCTAGGTGGAGTTATAGGAGTTGTGAGGAGGAGTGGCAAGGAGAACATCTGTGTGAATGCCAAGGTCAGTGGAAGAAAGGAGGAGAAGGGGGAGAGGTGCACCAGTGCAGAGCCCCCCTGTATCCCGTGGTGGGACGGCAGGGCCACTCCCCCCACCACCCGTGGGGGTCTATGGTGGAGTAGATACTGATTTGCGGCCTGTGGGGGCCCCATTCTGGAACAGGTGACTGCGCCTGAAAAAGGCCAGGACCCCATGGGAACAAGGCCTTGCTGTTGTAGTTCAGCACTGGCACACACAGGGGTGACCCACGTGCCCATGGGAGTGACACATGTCGGAGCTGGTTTGTGGAGGACTGTCTCCTGTGAGAGGGGGCTGTACTGGAACAGGGGAGGAAGGCCAGGAGTTCCCCCCTGCCCCGAGGTGCAAAAAGCGGCAGGAGTGACTGCATCCCCCACTCCCTGCAACTTTAGGGGGGGCAGGTAGAGATATCGTGAGCAAAGCTGAGCCCAGGAAGAAGGGAGGGATGGGGGAAGGTGTTTTCAAGATGTGGTAATGCTTCTCATGTCCTACTCTGTTAAGTGTTGCTGTTGTTATTTTCTTTTTTTCTTCCTCTAATGAGATTTGTCTTTGCCTATGCCTTAAAGGATGAGATCATCCTCTCCTTATCCCTATCTCAGGTTCCTGGGTCTTTGGTTTCCCTCCGTCTCAGTGTAGAAGGGGAAGGGGGGAGTGAGTGGTTTTGCTTTTTGGGTATTTTCCCCTTCTCAGTCCTGGGCAGCAAGAGGGCAGTCAGCAGCTGCATGGTGTTCAGTAGCTCTCTGAGCTCAAACCACAACAGGCTCATAATCAGCTCATTTTGCTAACATATCCATGATGAAACCATCTTGATCCCATAATGACAGAAACATAAGTAGTTTCTGGTTTTGGCTCCCAAGAATGGAAGTTTTACATCAGAAAAAGTTTGAAGCATTAAGCATTACGTATCTGTTGTGTTTGGGTTTTTTTTTCCTCCTCTTTTTCACTGCATGCTCATCTGTGATAATCTCATTCAGGTTAATGAAAGCAAAGCTTTTACTTGCAGTAATTTCTTAAGATGAATTTTCATAAGGCACTCAGGGTTCTAGGTAAGTAAGGATTTTATTTTAATCTTATATAAGGTAGCTTCCTAGGAAAAAGAAAAAAAAAAAAAGTAATAAAAAGAACACAAGGGATTCTCAAGGTTTGCAGAAATGCTTGAGTTTAAGTGTTCAGTGATGCAAACTAAGCACTTTTCTGACATCCTAAACAAATGATTTATGGAAGGTGAGGGAATAGAGTCTTATGGCAAAACACAGAACACCGAGGTCTGTAATTGTTTGTGTCTACAGAATTCCTGCTTGTTTGTTCCTGCATTGTTTCATCAAAATAATTTATTTTACAGTGATTTTAAATCATTATATCAGATTTTTTTTTATTTTCAGCTTAAGTCTTTTCTGGTATCTAAAGAAGCTAACAATTCATAGCTTTTGAAATGTTTACAATCAAGAAAAATTACAGTTTCTCAAATCTAAATGTATTTAAGTATCTGATGTTGGAAATAGTTGACAATAGAGCAGATGCTCATCATGTGCAGTTGGGCACTTAAGTTTTTCTTACATCATGGTAGATGGAAAATTTTAGATAATATTCAGTAGAGCCAGCTGAGGTGAAAGTAATTTTTTATTGTGCGTCTCAGAAATAATAGATTATAATCAAATGCTTCGTATGAAGGAAGCTCAGTCTTAGGACAGGAGGAAGAAGAGGCTTTGACAGAATATGAAGAAAGCTGAAACAATCAAAGAGGCCTCAATTCTTGAAGATGCCCAGTTTCAGTAACTGACTTTTCAAATTGTGAGTAAATGGAAATCAATAGAGCTAATGAGGGTCTGGTCACAATCTTAGCAGTGAAGACCTAGCTAATTTCCTAGCTAATTGGAGCTACCAGTACCAAAGCAGATCCACTGTACTAATGATTATATTATTTAGTTTACAGAATATACTTGCAGGTATGAGTCCTGCAGAGAAAATAAGAGCTCAAATGCTGCCATATGAAATCAGGACACCAGTTTCTATCAGCCTTAATACAAAGAGAACCAATAAAGAGAGAAACTCAGCTAGCTTTGTGTTGCAAGTTATTATCAAAATAGAAGCTGAGGCTCTCCAATATAAAGCTGTTGTCGTTTTTCCAGTACTTGTTACCTAAATCAGCTAAGTCTCATTAGAAGACAAAGATCCAATCTAACCTACTAAAGTTATTGTGTATGTCCCCACTAATTTCAACTGGCCGCAAGAAATTTAACTTAGAAAGTATTTGGCCATATTTGTAATCTGAAAGGGACAGAATATTACTCTTGGGATCTCTGGGTCACATAGGATGGCTAGAGGTCAGATGTCATTCCTAAAAGTCTTAGTTTGAAATTGTAGTCTACTGCTTGCTTTTGGTAAATTGTCTTTACAAAGACTTTTTTTTTTTTTTCCTTGTGTTCATTGTTAATTTGTTCCATCAGAAGTGATATAGAGTTTGTTTAGACTCATTATTGAAGTCGGTGCTGTCTTAATAACCTTTCTCACAGTTCTTCCTCAGTTATTTCCTCACAGTACACAAAACAAATTTTCAAAGACAATGCCCCATTAATCAGATTGATTCTAAGTCATTAATGACTGTTAATTACAAAGCAAGAATAAACAAATGTACCCCCTCAACCATTTTGTTTCCTTCCAGAGACCTCTTTACAGCCTTCTGAAAATTAGATCATTTCTAACATAAATATGTTCCATCTCATCAGAAATATAATTTAATTCTAATATAATATAATATGATTTGAGATCAAAGTTCCTATAAAACAATAACATGATTTCACTATGATAAATGGTTTGTGTTTCTGTTATTCATATTCCATTTCTTTTGATTTTAATATGGCTCCAGATAGATGATTGTTCACTGAAACACAAATTGTTATTCCAGTCAGAGATTCCACTTGCCCTATACATCAAAACATTAAAGCCTTTTAATTACTTGATGGAAATAGCTTCCTTTCCCTGGCACTTCCTGAATGCAATACCATAAAATCTTTACTTCATAACAGTGTTTCATATCACATTATTAGAAATCTATCAAAGAAATAAGGACATGTAATTTTGATAATGGTAAAATTGGCAAGTAAGAGCATCACCAAATTCAGATGTTATTACTAAAAAAAAGGGGAAACCAGTAACTTCCACACAATATCTTAGATACCTGTCTATTAGAGTCCCCATGGTAATGAAAACTCAAGAAGACTCTGTCAAAATACTTCCTAACTTCAGTGTTTCAGGATGGGCTCAGAGGAAAGTCTTAATCCCTCTTTTAGGAAAAGAATAACACAGTTTGCATTAGTAGGCTCTTTAAACTTTTTCATTCACACATCTACAGTCTAACTTCAAGTCTCCGATCAGAACTTTATTATCAGTGAATTGAGCAGGAATGGTCCCCAACCCTTATCAGAGATTTTTAATAGCACACTTTTCAATCTCTTCTCACTTAGGAATGCAGAAGAAAAAGTAGAGAACTTCTGACTGCAGGTTACTGCTGTGAATGGAAAAGGCATTGCTTAATACTATGAAGTATGCAAGTTTTTTTAATATGATGGATGGCAAAGAAGTGGATGTTTAATGAGAGAGAACTAGTTTTCTGAAAAGTAAAATAAAAAATGCTATAGGCTCTTGCATCAACAAATATGAAAAATCATGCATGGATTTAAAAAAAGTATGCCTTTTTCATTTAAAATTGTAGAAAAGCAAGATGACGGACATATCATGTGGGAGGAAAAGAGTTATTGACTGTGAGATGCAGATCACAGACGAAGAGAGATGAAAGAAAAATTAAATGGAGAATTTTCCTGATAGATTGGGTAGTTGTCTACATTTTATATATGCATAAATAAATTGTGTGAAAAGAAGTGGTAGTCTGAATTGCATGTCCCTGTTAGAGTGATATGTTATCTTTTGTTTTAAAATGTGGCTTACTCCTAAGGATATAGTTCAAAGATTATTCAGTCAAAGTTTAGTTAATGGCAACTGTAGAGAATAATAGGAAGAGAGAAATATAAAGTCTTTTGAAAAAATTCAAATTTAAAATAAATAAATATTTATAAACTTAAAGGGCCTGGATGGGGAACAGAGCGTATGTGGTGTTTATTTAGCAGACCATGTCTGTTCTAAGGACCGATGTGAACACTGAACAGAAGGGAACTCCGCGATGTGGCAGTGATATGAACAAGAAATTGTCGGTAACCCGAACCAAATTTAATTGCAGTACAGGTAACTGAAATCTCATGGATCAACTGAATGTGATAGGAGAACTGGGAGCAGCTCCACAGAGGACAGCGCTTGCATGTTTTTGTACTCTAAAGGGTGAGTCCTACATTATTTCACATATTCACATCCCAGCCTAAGCTAAAATGGAGAAATCAATGGGAAAGTAGAAGGGAAGTAGATGCCATGACTGGCACTGACAACTGTTTATAGAGACAGTGTTATATATTTGCATTAAAAGAATCCCCAAGATATATGCTTTCTGGGCAGCATGAAAGAAAACATCTGTTGCAGAGAGTGCAGAGGCTTTGCATTCAGAAGATGTTCAATCTTTTATGCGCAATTTGGTCTTTTATGCATATTACAAGACATTTATAGTGGTGCCTCACATAAACTGTTTCTCCCTTGTGGAATCTCACATTGGGGTAGGTTATTGGAAGCCAGTAGCCATTACAGTGGTAATTTGAGCTGGGACAGAGTAATGGCACCACATTATGAACCAATAATGGGATACTAATGTTTGTAGTATGCTCTTGCAGTGCATAATAATGAAGGGGAAGTATAAGTTTAAAATCAATCCTTAATTAGGTGGATGACTTTCTGATTCTGACAAACACTGAAACTTGCCCAGAACTTCAGTGCTGACTCACAGTGTTTGCAGTGTTTCTGCCTTAGGATGCACAGGTCCCTACGAAGCTGTATTTGAGGGGCTGCTCATTTAGCTTTTATTGAATAAACCACCCGAACCTCTGAGTAGCTTTTCAAATCCCTTAGATTTTCATACAGTTTTATTCCTGTCGTGCAAGTGATCTTATGCCATTTGGCAGCACCCACTGCTGTGGTGAACACGTGTCATGATTTCAGCAGAGTGAGAAAAGCAATGTAAATGGAAAAAGCTGGCATTTTGGGAGCAGTCAGCTTACTTTCAATCAGTGTGAGGAAACAGCCACTTAGCTGATGAAAATTATTTCAGTAAATATGCTCTAATGTTTCAGGTGGCAAAGGCTGTGAACCTTCCCTGCATGGGTCATGGCTGGCTACACCTTGTGTAGGGAAGGCAGCATTTAAATTAACCTGTTGCGTTACATCCAGTGTGAATGGCACCCACCGGGAATGCTGTGGATGCAGCTCTTTTCATCTCCTGGAAGGCCTGAATGTCATGTGTTAGTCATATGTGGGGGAAGAATTGATAAAATAAACAAACATATGGCATGATTAAGTCTTCCACAGTACTTAAGACACTGGCCCAAACTCTCTTCTGATGCACAGTGGCATTAGTCGGAGTTTATAGTCATGTAAATGGAGAGTGAAGTTGGGATCCTCAAAGCGTAACTGCAGAACCTCTTTTTTTTTATTTCTTTCTTTGTGGTTCTGTTTTAATATCTTTAATTTATTTATTTATTTAGGAACTCTTGGGGTTATTTTAAAAGAACAACATGTAAGTCTTCTGTGTGTGCCTCAGGTTCAGCTGTACCAGCTTCATAGTCCATTAAGCTAAATGTCCCTGCTATTTTCACTTATAGATGTGGTATAAGTGTTAGGAAACGCTGCTAAATATCTAGGAAACACATTAAAATCTGAAGAGCACAGACACAGATACTGTATATAGAGCACGTTCATCAGTCCGTGTCTTCAAACATCTGCGACAGCTGACAGACTGCTTGCCAGGCACTCAGAGCACAAAGGAGATGCGAGTTAAGGGAGGTACGAAAACAGAGCAGCAGAAAGAAAACTGCCCACTCGGCATCTCCTGTTTTAAATGCTTATATTAGGAACTCCTTCATTCAAAATATTATTTGAAGTCCCCCTGCTGAAGCGTTTGGGTCTTCCTAGAAATGAATGGAAACAGATTTAAAATAGTAATCTTCACAGGCCAAAAATTATTACATAAATTATTTGTATTTTCCTATAGAGATGCATTCTCTTCCTCTCAGAATATACATTTACGATCAATTTCTCCTCAGTTTGTTATTTACTGCCTGATTACAGGTCAGGTCAATCAATTAAATTTTTTAATGTCCAATCATGATTTTAGGTCATTTAATTTAGGGCAATTAAGTAAATTGCTAGAAATTTCAGCAGATTCCAGGTCAATTCATTAATTTTTATAATTCTTCTGAAGTTTAAATTTAACACTTTTCTGCTGAATTACAACTCTAATTAATTATCTTCTATGCTATGCATCAAAAGGACTCTTCTTCTCCTATCTTAACCTGCTAATAAATGGCAGTATTTATGCAGAGGAATGTGCCAGATTCTCATTTGCACTAAGGCTCTTCACAAGCAATGACAGTAAAGGAGGCCTAATAGGGGTGTAAGACACTTTGCCTCCAGTTTTAAAGACTCTTCTCTACTGACATAATGGACAGTTATTTTGACAGTGTTTAAATTAGCAAAGATCTAAGATTTTGTGAGTAGAGAGGTGAGTAGGCAATGAATGACAAATGCTAGTTCTAGGATTTAGAACCCATTACATGTATATACATCATTTTTTGTTTGATACACTGTTCATATATTACAATAGGAAGAGATCTTTTCTCCATATCCCTAACGACATGCCCAACTCGCTCCCTGTTGACAAGATTTTTAAGGTTTCTATTTTTTCTTCTACCAGCTCCATTGTTTTTAAAAGCCAGTCTTAGCACTAACATAAATTGAAGTGGGGGGGGAACAGAGAATGGAATTTTTTTGTTGTTTCTCTAACAAGCAGGTATTTCCAGAAGCATGCTGACATTTCATCATCCTCTGGACACTTCTGTTCTGGAAGAAGGGCTATATTTTGTGGGTGATTGCTTCCAATACACAGAGCTACAGCTTCATTCCTGTCCTGTATTAGTTTAAGCACATAACCTTTTTGTCCTCAATTAAATTATTATGATCTGTTTCAAATGCAAGGAAGGGGAAATGAGCAGTGAGCAGAGCTGTCCAAGGCACGTATTTGCACAGTGTGTATTCCTTGACTTGAAAAATACTGAAAAATTACAGGAAAGTGATGACTTTTAATCAACCACAATTGTAATATGACAGAGGCATTGTTGCTGTTCCTGCATTTTTGTGACTATTTTTTTTTCCTTACTACTTTAGTATTTCAGTCTTATTGTTTTTCCTAGGAATATATCTAGTTGAACAGCTCTGGTATGAATATATGCTGTTAGGGACCACGGGGCTCCCTGGGGAGCAGCAGGGCAGGACCTGGCAGGCAGGGCTGGTCCCATTGCCCCAGCCAGGGAGCGAGGCAGCCGGGGCACCAGGGGTAGCCCCAGCCCTGGGCAGTGTGCACCTCCCTGGGGATGGGGATGGACAGAGGCCAGGACGTCAGCCCATGGGAGGGGCTTCATAAAGAGGCAGACTGGCATCTTTGCTTACAATCCAGGCATCCCAGGCATTTGTTAAACTGTAACTCATCTGCTGCCTAATCCTCCAGGTATCTGCCCATCCATCATCACCTAACTACCCAAATGCCTGCAACCTGATTATACACCAAATGGTTACACCCCAGGGCTTGTACCCAGAAACAGTCTCTAGCTTGTTCAGCAGCACATCTGGACAGCCCCATCTACCATCTCCCAGAACCCCTTTGCTGCTCTGGCTTTCCCTGAAAGCCTAATTCTTTTTTTAATGGGGGACACACCTGTTGTGCTGTTGGGGATGACTCAGTGACGCCAGAGATGAGCAGTCATTCCCTATGACAGATCTGTGTCCATTACACAGCACTGCTGCAATGCAATCAGTCAAAAGGCAGCTGGTGAAGAAAGCACCATGAGTGGATGGGTAAGGAGGGGGAAGGGAAGGTCTGTGTTGTTAGGCAATTATCAGTTCAGTGAAAGGTTGGATTAATATGAGAGAAAGTTTTCTGGGCCAGACAAGGTTAGCAGAATTCAGAAATGCCTCTCCATTTCCCTACTATTCAACATAATTTCATTCTGGAGGCATGTTTCTACCCTCTGTGGTTTGCAGTGGAAGAAATTGCAGTTTGTTTACCATTTTTCCCTCATCATCCATCTACTGAACAGTCATGCTTATTTCTGTGTCCTTGACTCCAGCCTCAAGACCCCTCTCACAACCTCTCCTAAATGGCACAGAGGTGCTGCTGGCTTTCCCACAGTGAATCCGCTGATGATTCCCACCTCAGCCTAGGAAAATCATGTCTCTGAGCACACTGCACCTGCTTCTGCTCCCTCCAGGACCCTCCACGGCCACTTTCCCACCCAGGTGTCATGGCAGTACAGGGGGAGAGGGGGAGCCAAGGCCCAGCTGGTGCAGGGACTGTAAGCCCGTTCCTCCTGCAGCTCTGTGTCCTGCAACAGGAGAAGCTAAAATCAGCTTACTGCCATCACCACCTGGGCTCTGCTTGGCAAGGGGCCATGCATCTGCAGGTGCCTATCTGTCTATACAGACATTGTTGGGAGTCCTTCTCTGGGGCAGCACCTCAGCAGCTTCCTGCAGCTTGGGCAAGCATTGCGTGATCGGTACAAGTTGCTGTGTGATCTTCTGCTGCCCTCTCTGCTTTTCCCACTAGCTCTGTCTTATTTTTATTCAAGGAGAGACAAAGTTGGCTGCCAGCCCAGATTTGCAGCTGGTATCTCTAGAAGAAAGCTTACAGAGGGGAAAAAAACCACAAACTGATAAACAAAATAACCCAAATTCCATGCTGAATCCGCAGACTATGCAGTTGGCATCATTCAGCTATATAAGGCATTGGAGACTGAAAAGGAGGTTAAAGCCATAACTACTTTCTCCTGTGGTGGGGAGAGTAGCAGCAGTAGTCACTATCTCTCCTCTAGTGGTGTCCAATAAACTGAGAATCCCAGGTGGAAGCAATGATTTTAGTTACATGGCTCTGCTGTGCAACACAGGAGCTAAAGCCTGAAAAAGGAAGAAGAAAATAGGAACTTGTGAATGATGGCTTACGGAGAATGCCCCTGTCAGAAAATATCCCTACTGCAAGAAATGAATAGCTCCCTTTCAAAAAAATGTCAAAAAAAGCAGTTTGTTTTCCCACTTGGGTCGTATATGAAACAGCAGAGCACAGAAGTACACAGAGGGTGATTCTGCAAGGAGAAGAATACACCTTTGCTACCATTCAGCATTGCACTTGGGTAATATAAGTGCATCTGCAAATGTTAAGCATTGCAACATTTAAAGGCAGTGATGGGCCAGCAAATTGTTTCAGACAAATGCCTTCCACAGAAACCGAACAGCCCCTTTTCAGGGTTGTCTTTGAGAATCTTTGCATGGAATGTCCTATGCAGTCAGTGAGCAGAAAAGTACCCTCTAGCCCCCCTACCCCAGTATTTATGCCTCATGGATGGGGTTACTTAGAGAATCCAGCTGTGCGGCATTAAGCTGGAGAGACGTTGCCTTGAATCTCTGGAAGGTCTGTGTTTCCATTCTTACAGGTAGCTGCATTTACAAAACTGTTAAATGTCCATTTTTTTAATTGCTTAACCAGTCTTTTTGAGGAACATGATGCTCTTTCCAGCTATCGCTCTTCCACCATGTAAGATCTCATGGCTACCAGCTGCATCAGAATATTGCTCTACACTGCTAGGACTTGAAGAGATGGGAAGCTTGCGGACTCAATTTTAATTAATTAACTTTAATTAACCCTGCAATTAGATACCCATGGGCAAGAACTCCATTCATACCAACAGACCTTTCCCCAGCCATAGGGTCTTGCTTAAACATTAGGCTGCAGGATTAGGGCTTATGAAGAACCATCCTCAACCATTCAGGAGCTTTCCTGCTTAGTGACACATGACAAAACTCAGCTATCACACACAAACCAGAATGTTCAGTATGGGAATAAGTTGTACATAAATACTTTTTTTCCTCTGTTTTTCATTTGCATGATATGATTTCTAAGTTAGTTGATCACACAGTTGGTCAGCAAACAGTAGAGCAAAGTAATTTGGTAAATCTTAAAAGTATGAAAGTGTCAAAGAGGAAGACAGGTAATTAGGAAGATTTGGGGCAGAAAAACACGGTCTAGACACAACTTGATTTAACTCACAAGGAATTCCATTGATTTAAAAACAAGAGTATGAAGAGATTGTGATCTTACTCTACACTGTAATAAAGTTTAAACAGAACCATTCTAAGGAATACTAATAGAAATCACAGAGAACAAACAATTTCTTTGCATTTATGTTACATTCACATCAACAGTCCCAGTTCTTGTTTTGTTATTTTCAATTGTCTTGGGGCAGGAGACAAGTCTTTATGCTTAACTGTAAAGCACTAACCATGCATCTCATGCAAAATGAATAAAAATTGAATCACGATAGGCATTCCGGGATATTAAGTAAATTAGCACACACCTACTGCATCAATAATCACTCTTACAAAATATTCTTGGGTGACTGAGGCACCAGCAGGGAAGAGGAAAAAAGAAATAACCCATCTTCAGAACTGGGAGGAAGCATCAACCAGATAATCGCATAAGCATGTGTACAGCTGAAAAGCCTGGTATCTTACCAGCTGAAAATAATCCTTTAATAGATACAGTAGAAACAAGATATGCTAATTCTGGACACAGGTCCTGCATAATACTGCAGTTTTGCTGTGATCTTCTGAAGTCAAAATCACGATGGGATGTGGCACAGGTCCAATAACAAAATTCCTAGGAGTAGTATATTGTACTTACACCATTCTTGAGGCACGATCTATGAAATTACATTTGTATTTTCTAAGGTAGGGTATTGATGGAGGTGAGACCTGTGATGGCCACTACTAAGTCAATCAGGATCTTAGCTCCTGAGTACCAGCTAGGAACTATTCAATAAGCTGGGAGCCCCAGTCCACAGGATGTCCATCAGCAGACAATCAAGATAATCATGTGGGGAGAATGAAATTAAAGCACCTAAAGATTTCACTGCTTCCCAGGTGCTTGGAAACTGAAGAAAATCACTCAAATCACTTTCAAAGCCATGAAGAAGATTTTTTGTCCTGTTCTTGATTTTTTTCCCCCTCTCTTCCCTTTCATGGCAGATTCACTGTGTGTGAAGGGACACAGAAGTCTTCTGTAGATTTTCAGAAACACTGATGTACAGCTAATTTATTGGAAGCTTTTATGCATAAGATTTCTTATTTTTGTACCCCACAGAGCAGCACCATTGTGTGCCTCCTGCTGAGATGTCTATCACAGGCTGCTCGGGAAATTGCTGTCTGCCACAGTGTGAGAATGAGACAGACTCACAAGGAGTATTAAAACATAACCATTGTCAGACAAAGTTGATTATTCCTTTCAGTAAGCACTACAGAATTAGTAGATGAAGGGAATGGGACAATATTATAATTCCTGATTTCAAGTTCAAGAAACCTTACTTGTAAAATTATTTCAAATGGACTTGGAGTGGAAGTGGGAAGCTGCAGTTAAACATGATTGACAGGTCCTATTGAGATGAGGGGAAGGGCATGGGGAGCACTGCAGAGATAACATGAGTTTTTCAGAGACAGAAAAAAGAAGTTATGTGCCCAAGTCTCAATAAATGCCACAGGGAGTTAGGGATCTCTCACCTGTATGCCTTTGAAAATGTCTCTCATGTTTTATTTGCCATCTTTAATTATCTAAGATAAAGTAAGTGGGATGTGGGAAATGGGAAATTCAGTTAAAAAAAAAAAAAAAAAAAAAAGAAAGACTCATGAGTAATTAGAAACATAGAAAAAGGTAAAATGTGACTGAACTTTTGAAGAAAGTGGTCTGGTTAGAAATAATTGAAAATCTACACTGTGTATTTCCAGAGGGCTGAAGTAACCAGGAGAAAGAGATGTTAAAAAAAAAAAAAAAAAAAAAGTGGCATAAGTTTGCAGTATAAGGAGACAGTAAAAAAGAACATGCAATAATGAATTCTATATATGGAAACATCCCATCACAGTGCAGGAAGGGAATAACCTTTTTTTTCTACTTCTGCCCTTCCATTACTGACCAAAGCTACAGTATGTGCATTTGTGGGTATCTCTTTCTCAAAAGAGTATTGAACAGTTGGAAGAAGTTCAAGGAGAGTAACAAGACATGTTTGAAAATACATACTACACCTGCCAGGGAAGTTCCAGGCATTTCTTCACATAAATTTAGTGACTGTAGTCAAAAAATAGAAGCCAAGCATATTTTCTCTTCAGGGGCCAAAAGGGCGCTGCTTAATTTTTCCATAAGGATGTTCGGGACTAACATCATAAAACCTGTGAAAGAGCAACTGCTTATTCCCAAAGACTAGGCTTAGTTCCGCAAGATGGTGAAACTAAGCTTTCCCTTGGAAAGGGTACACAAGGGCTCCTAGTCCCTCCCCGTCCAGTGACGGAACCACCACATGCCATGTCCTGGAGGGGCTGGGGCTTCTTAACCCTTTGGGATGTCTCCAAATCCACAGTGGCAAGGACTATTTTTAACCCTTTAAGATAATTTCTTGACTGTATGGCAGGTGTTCAATCACTCAGCAGTCATCTCAACTGCTGATGTCAGAAGCCTACTAATGTAATTTAAAGCAAGGCTAGGTATAAATCAGAACAATTCAGGGTCAAAGCGTCAGTGACTGCTTTGTGTTTTATTGAATCTAATGCTACCTTCAACAGAAAAATGACACCACATGAAACACACAATTCAACTAAATAGGAACAGAAACAGCATAAAAGCTTTTTAGGGTCATTGATTGATGGTTTCTACACTTCATCCTAGGCCAAACTAGCAATCTAGTAGGGATAAGAAATATTTCATTGGGTGTTGTCCACTGTCAAAATTTACATTTAAGATGTACATTATACATTTATGAAGAAAACAGTCTTTCAGAAATTTATCACAAGAAATCTAAGCTTTGCGTACATTATGAATCGATCAATATTAAATTAATGAAGTGCATGGATGTTAAGCAGATAGTAGATAGAGTGACAGTACTTCAGCATTAAATGCTGCTTCAGAATCTGGAAAGATTATTTATTGCCTATTTGTGATCTCTCTTCCTTTTATGTTAATTTAATTTACTTCTTGTTACTGGTGCTCATCTGTTCTGGGGTGACTTCATGCTAAAAAATTGCACTGCATTGTAATTGAAACACTTAATATGCTCAATACTAGAACTTCATCTGAGTATGAAAGATTATATGATCTAGGATCTCAAAACCAATCCCATCAAGTTATTTCTACATTCCCCTTTTCTGTTCAAAAAGGTACATAAAGTAACATTGTGAAGAAATATAGGACTTTTAAAAGTCAACGCAACACAGGGACACAGAAATTCTCACTATCTCCATATGGTCTATTACTGTTTTTCACAGTCCCTTTTCCTTTCTTATTATCTCAGAAGAGATGGCCCAGCAAGAAGAGGCGGAGCCCTTAGGGGAGGAGAAATTCCCAAATATGTGTGCTCTTATATTCGTCATTAACTGCACTCACTCCATTTGTGCATTTCCCCAAAGTGTCTTACACAATCTAATGCCTGCAACAGAGGATGATCCAGGGCGCCAGGCTTCAAACAGATGGGAGCACAGTCAGTGCTGAGTTTCTCTTCTGGGCACCATTCGTACTCTGTTTTCTCAGCACCCCATTGCACACTGTCACCAGTTTCAAAGAAGGAAGAATGTAATGCAGCATCAGAGATCTCCATCTTCAGCTGGGGATCTACATGTAAGGACCCCAGGAGTTGGTCCCACAGGACAGCTGTTTTCTGTGCAAACAGTGATGATATAGCAGAATAAAACAACGGTCCCTGTTCAGATACAGTGATGCAGGGTACACCTCTGTCAAGGCAGGTATCCACTACAGAAACCCACAATAAGTAGTACATCTCCATGAATGGACATACTGTGTGAGTAGTATCTCTTGCTTGCACCAGCCTCATGCAGCCCAGCATCACCATATCTGAACCAGGATGACCTATTTAGCTGCTGTACCAACACACAGCAGCTGTGGAATGCAACCTGGATGATGACAGCATCAGCGGCTCATTTATTGGTGAATGATGTCTTCATGGTTCACTTCACTGGATGACGGGACACTGCTAAAAGTATTGGATGCCTCACAGCCTGAAAGAGAGCATGACCTGTAGGGATGATGTGACTTTGCCTTCCAGCTTGTGCTTTATGGCGTCTTCTTGCCAGCAGTGCTGAAGGTTATTCAAACCAGCAACATTCCCAGTGTGCCCAGCTTCCCCCATCATTTTCCAGTGTGAAGACTATAGGAGTCCCTTCTGAATTTGGGTATGTGCCTTCAAGCAAGGAACAGATAAGCTCTTAAATAAAAGTGATTGTATGAATGTCCATAGTAGCTATGGAAAAGACAGGTGTAGAGTGGAAAATAGGAAACAGCTTGAAAATTACTTCTAGGTAATAGATCCTGGAAAGGAAAAAACTACTTGGCAGCCTGCAATATATAAGCTGAAGTAATGTGTGAATGCTATTTTTATGGTGAGCCATACCAGTGGTGTGATCCTGCAAAAACTTAAAGGTTTCTTGAGAATTTCTGATCATCCTGAAGAGCTTGGCTCAGTACATGAGTCATTCATGGAGGGAACCCATCATTGCCCTCTCATTACCAAGTATACTAAATTGGGTTTTCCACCTCCAGTAGGAAGTATATTTTTGAATATCATTACTTGAACAAAGACGGCATTAGCAAGTCAAATGATTTTGCATAATCACTTTTTAAAAAGAAAGCCACAAAATGATGCTTTTTATACAATTTAGCATTTAATTCAAATTGAATCAAAGTGAATTCTAAAACTCTGTTTCAGAATTAATTTCAATTATTCTGAGACTTGTAAATTTTTCTTAGTGAAGAAGGGTTCAGAAATATTTCTTCAGCAACAGACTAATTAGTCCACCATGTAATTCTGATTTTTGTTCACACATTTTAAAGGTGTAAACATCATTGTATGGCAAAATTGTACCTCTATTCCCCATCTGTTCAGTTAGAACAATAAATTATATAAAAATTGGCACACATAATATCCATTATGAGATCTTAAAATTAACTTTTATAGTGAATAAACACAGGCAATGATAACTATTTTTGCAGCAGATTCTGATATGGTACTCCTGTGAAATATCAGCTTTACTGAGAGACTACTTGTGAAGGAAGATTTGTTTTATTTTTATCAGCTCCAAATCTTTAAATATTATCTAGAATATCGCATTTTATATTGCTGAACATGTAAAAAAATAAGAATTAAACTCAGTTGAAAAACATAAAGGGATATATATTAGATGTTGAATTCCCAATACAACCATGATTTAAGGGCTTGTGTTGATTTAGAAAAAAATTCTGAAAAAGAAATATTTCAGTTTTTTATAAGAATTACTTTCCTTACAGACAAATGCTTCATTTACATGCTATACTACTTCTTTGTATTTTATCTTGTTTTAAATTTTTTTATATATTTTGACAAAGCAATTATCAATTCAATTATGATTTATAATAGCATCTGCTGACTAAAAACTACTTGGTCTTTAATGATACTAAACTAAAGATACAATATAACTTTAAAACATAACTATAAAATGTGAAATTAATATAAAAATAGTAAATGAAATATTGAAAGAAAAATACAACTATTTATTATTTACATTCCTTTTTAAATTTAAGATTGACAAATGTCAGTATTTTGATCTTTCCTTCCTTTCCAGAAAAATGTTGGTTTAAAATCATAAACTTCATATGGAGTGGAATTTTAATATAATGACCACCTCCACTGAAGTCCAATAAAAGGCACAGATTCCCATGGTAGACTATTCCTTTGTGTAACAAAGTGAATATCTGGAAAGAAGAGAAAAAGAAGAGTGAAATGGAAAAAGAAAAAGCAGCTATCATAGAGAAGTAAGAAAAACAGAAGACAAAGGGAAGCAATCAGCCCCCAATGTCCTAATACACAATTCTTTCGTAACACCTGGGCATTTCCTACCAATCTTAGCCATCTAACTGTCCATAAGCTCCTCCATTCCACCAAATGCCTCAGCCTGTTTTCTCCCTAATTACAGGCTGGAATCTGAAAACTGTAGATTAATAACCATATAGATAGGGTTGGAGCTGTAACTGGGTAAACTGGGTAAAATGTGTGATGGGAATTAGAGAATATGACCAAAGGATTCACAGAAGCCGATGTTTTCTCCCACTCTCTCCAACTATAACACATCCCAGTTTTTCACTCTGTAAGAAGAACAGTGTAAACTGTGCAACTCCAAAACCAAAACACTTCATTTTAGGATGCTACTGTGGTTGCTAGGTAACAGCAATGTAATTTATCTGCCACATCACTCACATGCCTTGTGAAAACACAGAAAGTGGTTAAGGTTATCATAAAATTTATGTTGCCCATATATTAAGGTATGTATTAAGATAATATTCTCTTCTCCTCAAGAACGAATTAAAAATGCTCTGAGAAATTTTAGGTAGTACATTAAAAAAAATATTTAAAAGAGTATAAAAACATCTCTATATGGACAAATTAAAATGGATGGACACGTCAAACAAACCCCTAAGCATACCACAGGTAGGTCCTGCCTGGAGTACTGAGAATAACTAAGGCAAAACAAATCCCCAAACTCTATGGCAAGGTTTAATGGGAAGGTTCAAGATGCTGTTTGAATCTAAAAGGCATCATCCCAGATGGAAAATTAGCCTAAACAAAGGGGACAGAAAACAGAATAAAGTGGGAGAAGTGCAATGAAGACAGATTCAAAAGGCTAGAAGAAAATTCAGTGTGAGATTTTTAAAAGCTCTCAATAATAGACGAACTTTAAATTAAATAAAACCAGAATTGTATCCACTGGAGGTTAGTAAGTCATGGTTAAATAGTTGGAAATTTCATCATGTAAAGACTAGGAAGCCAAAGATCAAACAAGAGAGAGAACACAAATGCTAAATGTGTCTAAAAAGCTAGAAACTTTCCAAAGAAGGAATGGGTCTTCTGGACCCCAGACAAAGCAAGCAAGGAACATAAGGGTAGAGCTGAGAAGCCAAATGATTTCACACTGGACTGAATTGGTGCAGACTAGAATTAGCCCAGATATACTCTTTCAAGTTATAAAAACATGAAATGTTGGGGCCAACTGATTAACTGAGTTGGATATTAACTGGCTCTAGATAGGTTAAAAAAAAAAAAAATGTGAAAGAAGTTGCTGAGCTGCTGTGAAAAGTATGCATTCTTTTTTTAAAGTGGCCTATTAGAAGATTGAAAATACAAGCATTAGTAATAACCATGTGAATAACAACACAAGAAGTCCTCTTTGCTTTAGCTAAAGAGTTAAAATTACCATCGGATGTAAAACATCTCTTCTGACACAATTGTACAGTTCCTGCTATAGAATACATTTTGGGGATGAGCCCTTCTTAATGTGTATGTGTATGTTTTTGTGTGTGCACACAGTAATAATTTCAAGTCTGTAAGAACACAACAGCTCTCTTGCAAACTCCAGCAGTCCTTACCCATTCCAGCTATGGCTGTCTGAACCACAGACATCTTCTTAGTGGTGTTGTAATGAGAGAGGTATTGATTTTCCTGTATCTGATCTGAGAAAATAGGTCTGTCATTTACAGTTGACTATTCATAGAAAACTTTTCATTTCTGAATGTAGCACATTCTGCTGTGATATTTTAAATCTTCTATTTCTAAGCTGATTTTTGTGAACTTGTCAAATTGGAACTGTTTTCTGCTTTTTTAGTAAAATCATTACGTTTTTTAGTTAATTTCCCGTTGCTTCTTAGTGTAACTCTTCTTCTTGAAAAGTCTGTATGGTGGTTGCAATTAAATGGTACTACCCTAAATATTTTTCACCCACTCTTGAAACATGTTTTCTGTTTGGTTGGGTTTTTTTCAGCAGAGTAGTTATGAAAATGTTAAACAAAAAGTAACAATTTGCTTGATTCTATTTTTAAAAAAAGAGGGGAGATAATGATAGTCAAGAAAATCTACCAGATGGTTCCTTTAATAAATACATTAAAGTCTGTTTTATTTTTCTCCAATTTTAGTGACTAACATAACAGAAACTTTCAGACCATCAAACCAGTTTTCACAATCTGCCATAAGTTTGCATTTCACAGAAATAACCCTGACAAGCACTAATAGATGAATGTTGGTGCAATAATAAAACAGTATAAGGCATATTTACACCATCCTTACATACAGAACACTGTACACACAAAAAAAATCACAGATCCAGAACAAAGTAAATTCAATCCCTTAGACATTTTATGTTTATAGGCTTGGTATCAAACAAATATTTCTCCAAGCAACAGATGACCTCTTGTTCTTGTGTGATTTGTAACATTGTGCTCATGCAAAATAGGTATTTGCTTTATTGCATTAACATTGAAAGAACATTGGGAATTAGTTCCGAAACCAGTTCAATCGAATTTTAAACCCTGTATCTCTTCATCCATAGTGAGTCTGAGTCATTGTTACTGGTGACATAAAACGAGGCGTTAACTGATGATTGTTACTTTTACTCCGTAAGTTCCAAAACGGTTATGAAGCTCAACTGACTACAGTTTGAAAACCATCTTTCTTGACCATGCACTTTTTTCTTTGCTATTATGAGGTGGTTTAGATGAGATGCCTTTTGTATTTTTTTAAGTTTCTATCTTTTTATATATATTTTTAAAGAAACCATGTACTATCCAACATCCACTGTTCACAGAAAAAAATAAGCAGTAGGAATAGCTCTGGTGGCAGAGTTGGCCAGGAGGAGGACATCAGTAAATTAGTGGCAACTTAATAAACATCAAACACCCCAGAGACACGTCATGAAAGAGTTGATTACTATAACCCATATTTCTGTAAGAGTTCAGACTGCCAGGGACGTTTGCGCTCTGGAAAGTAATCTGGAATGTGGATTTTTTTAAAATCTTGGATACATTTTCTCATTTCTTCTTCAACACTCAGCTTCTCACATACCTTCTTTTTGGAAAGATTTGTTTCTCTGGACTTGCTAATGAGAGTTTGAAAGAGTTCACTGTTCCTGCGTTTGTCTGGTGGTGGCATCCACTGCACCGGGGCCTTCTTAGACGGACGATCCAAAGTCAGAGTGTTTGGCTGGTTGGCTGCGGATGGCTGAGTGCTGGTGGCATTTTCTTGAGGGGTGCTCGCTTCTGAGTGGCTGTCACAGCTTGAGGTGGACAACTCATTACAGGAAGTCCCACTTTCACTGCCCTTGTCCAAGACTTTGTCGTGCTTCCTTTCTTCATGGTCTTGTTTGGGGGAAACGGTTCGTTGTGGGGGTCCTAATACAAGGCAGGAGAGAAAAAGTATTAAGCAAGCACTGGTTTACACAGAGAACTGATCAGATACCATTTAGAAAAATGTGACCCAGAGTCTTGGCTTGCATAAATTGGTGGCATTTCCTTGTAGTCAAAAGAACTATACCAGATTGGTGCACAAGTTGAAGGTCTGGTCCTCAAAATTCTCACTCCTAAAAATGTTTACAGTAAGAATAGCTTCACTGCCTGCCTAAGAATCCAGGAAATGAAACATGCATAATGCTCACAGATTATCTGCACTGGAAATCCCTGCAGGCAAGTTTAAATAAGCTAGGTTGCTATTACACCTCAAGAAGTTTATTATGAGAAATTAGAGTTTGTAGTATTAGGAAAATAAATGCCATAAAATTTGCAAACTCTTTGCTTAAATAAAAATACTCCAAGGGCATAGATTTTTTTTTTTTTTTGGAAGCTCTTAACTCACCTTCCCAGAACATATGCTCTGCAGATGTTAACTCTGCAGAAGCTCTGGACAGAAAAAGAAGTATTAATCCTAGAATAACAGAGATCTCTCACTACTGACAAAGTCTTCAAGCTTTTTTTTTTTTATCCTATAATGATTTCACCGCACTTCTTACTGTCAGTTATTATGCCAGACTTGCCTCAGTAGAAGCTCAGAATTCAGTCGTACACCTCTTAATGGACAAGCTGGCAGGGAAAAGGAGGTTATGAAGTTATTGGTAAAGAGGCACTTTGCAATGTCAGGGAGAGAGGTCTGATGGCCTATCAGCAGGCACTGCTCAGCACTTCACATGCCTGAAAATCAGATCTAGGCTGTTATTCTCTACAGATATCACTTTTACTTTGAAGTCTTAAACAGAATATAAATGTGAAAATTAAGTGGTAGCCGCTAAATCTGTTCATTTGTGCAAAATGCATCTGTGCATTTTCATTTCTGAAGTCTTTTTTCAAAACTCCAGCTGTAAAGTGAAATGATGCTGTGCTGACATCACATAAACATCAAAATCTTAACTTAGGACACTACCTAAAGCTCACAGAATTACCTAGGGTTCAAGAGGTGCTGCATCAGACGAAAGGGAAAAATTTCAAAGATGTTTAAACTTCTAAATGAAAATGTAGGCTGGGACTTCAGTGGCAGTTGTGTATCTGCTACAAATCTTGAAAATGTCCAAACAGCTTAGGTATCTAAATATCTTACAAAAATAGATTATTCTTACAGTTTACCCAAACACCATTAGCATCAGTTAACTGCCTTTGCCAGTATCAAAACTCAGGGTATGACAGCTCAACTTTGAGTTACTGGGGCAGAGTTGCATGGAGGTTTTTGAGTCACTCAGTATTCTGTTTTTCAGAATTACAAATTAGAAATATAATTACAATTATAAAGAATGCAGGAGCAATATGAACACTCGTGTCTTTTTGACAGTGCAGTTCTATGATTCAAATGAATCTAAGAAGACTGCAGTATTTTATATGAGACAAAAGGGAAATCAACACAAAGCAAAACACAAAAGCAAATAAATGATAATCTAACAACAGCAGCATTCAACAACCTGCTTTACTTTTGTTTTAGCCATCATCCCAGGATGCTATGTCACATTTCTGTAGGCCATCTAAAGAAACCCATGAATAACCAAGATCTAAAGAGGAGACACAGCAATCCATCAGGGCCTGCACTTACATTAGTCAGAGTGACAAATACAAGCAATTTTCTACTTCATTATATTCAACCCAAATATTTAGCACATGACTGCAGCGATTTCACTACTCTTTCTCTTCCAGAAAAATGTTCACCTTCTTAAATAGATTTCATGCCTTTTTTCTATTGTTGTTAACTGGCATTTCGTTTCATACCTCAAACCATTATATGAATATGCTAAATCGAGAGTCAGCTGGCATTATGGAATTATCCTGGCTTTGCAGCATGTAATTATAAACATGATTAGTTAATCAGATAGTGATTTCAGTATTGTTACTCTGATTTTCAATAACATGAGTAACATCAATATCTAATCTAGCTTACAGTCGTAGCTTCTTCAAATGTAACAACACACTCTATGACTAAGAAACTAGTTTTCTGTTAGCAACACTCTGTAGTCTTCACCACTGTCTTTCCTGACCATTTTTTTTGTTGCAATTTCATATATCAAGGTATTATTTCTAGCTGGTCTATTTATACTTACTTATTTATTGGTACTCCTTGCTTCTCAAGGGCTCATGCCCTGCAATGTACTAAGGATCTATTTCAAAAAAGCACTGAAATATACCTTCAAGAATATAAAATATTTCATTCCCTTCTATGAGATTATTCATGAGCCTGACAATAGTCAGGTATTTAAATGCTTCTTTTGGATCACAGCCCTGGGGTTCAGTACCTTACAGCATTGAGCTCTCTATGCTTCACTGAATCACCTAAATTCACAATGACTTTAATCCAAACACAGGTTTCTCCCACACCTCTCCCTTTAAAAATTAACAAATCCTCCCTCACAAAGAATTCTTTATATGCTCCTGCACTTTCTCAGCAGTGTGTTATTAACAGAAGCAACAGTTCTGTTAGAGGGAAGGTTTTTCTCACAATATTTTCCACCTGCTAAAACTCCAAAGAATTTATAAATACATAAAAAAGAATACTCAAAATATATTTGTTTAATTTTCAACATCAGGGATTATTTGATAAATTCAGCTACATCTCTAATTCAGAAAACATCTATTGCCCTGTTTGCTGGCACACCCATTTGTGCTGGGATTGTGTGATGGGATGCTGTCTCCACTGCACCTTCTCAGCCCTTCCAGAATAACACCAAAGACCTTCAAATAGCCCAGTCTACCTGAAATTACTTATTTTCCAGGAGTGCAGAATAGTTCTTAAAAACTCAGAGAAAGTGTATTTGTTCCACTGTGCACACAGAATCATTTAGGTTGGAAAAGACTAAGATCTAACTGTAAACCTAACACTGCCAAGTCTACACATAACACTGACTACACGTAACAACATACTACACATAACTGACTTACAAACTGTCCCTCCTGCTCCCACCCTTTCTAGGATCTCCCACCCGCTGCTGGTTCCTCAGCTTAGAGAAGCTGGAAGTGGGTCACTGATTTTTGGTCCTCTCCAGCTCATTCTCCTCTATCCAGATATGTCCAGTTGCCCTCTCCACCGTCCAGTTCTCCAAACAGCTCCCAGGTAACACTTCTCCTCCAGGCAGTTCCAGTAGACACTGAACTTCTCCCTTCTATATCCTTTATTGCTCTTAGATGGCTGTGCCTCTCTTAGAAAGTGAGCTCATCCTTTACCTGGGCTTACTCACGACCTACTACAGCGACAACTAGACTCCCAAGTCTAGTAAAGTTGAGATAATATCTCAAACATGTTTCTCTGATCAGGAAGACACATTATATTTACTTTGGCTGTATTTATTCCTCATCTGTGTTTCTCTCTGCACACATTCTAGCCAACATTTCCTGTCAGAGCTGACTGATAAAAGAATCACTTTCAAGCAATACTACAAAATATTAATGGAAAATAAACTAGAAACTTATAAACCTAATTATTTGCAGTGAAAATCCACTTCTTCTAGATATGAAAATCAAAACAGAAACCAGAAGTCCTCTCCGTCAAACAGTTACTGAGCAACAGAGCTCCAGTCAGGAACAGAACTTGACAAATACCATAGCAAACCATCCACTGGCCAGTAACCATTGGTTGAAAATTGTAATCACATACTTCTGGAAGATAAATAAAGCTTGAGTAGGTCTAAATTGCTTGTGGCTACTCCTAAAGTACAGTCTGAATAACTATTTGAAGATTTGTCCTGCAACACAGAAAAATACCACACTGGAAACATTAAAAGCATAAAATAATGATACTCTGCTTATCTGTACTTTAGTTTTTGTGTACACTTACCTTCTTAAACATTAATGCAACAGGCTTAAAACAAAAGAAATCGTATACAAATCCAATTAACCTGACTGCTCCATAACCTGGCTTCACCAATGGCAAGTCTTGCCTATCCAACCTAGTGGTCTTCTATGATGGAGTGACTACAACAGTGGACAAGGCAAGAGCTATGGATGTTGTGTATCTGGACTTCTGTAAGGCCTTCGACATGGTCCCCCACAACATCTTTCTCTCTAAATTGAAGATATACGTATTTGATAGATGGACTGTTCTATGGGTAAGGAATTGGTTGAATGATCACATCCAGAGGGTGGTTGTCAATGGCTTGATATCCAAGTGGAGAGCAGTGATAAGTGGTGTCCCTCATGGGTCTGTATTGGGACCAGTACTGTTTAATATCTTCATCGATTACATCAACAGTGGGATTGAGTGCACCCACAGCAAATTTGCAGATGACACCAAGCTGAGAAGCGTGACTGACACGCCAGAGGGATGGTATACCACCCAGAGGCACTTGGACAAGCTCAAGAAGTGGGTCCGTGTGAACCTTATGAGGTTCAACATGGCAAAGTGCAAGGTCCTGCACATGGATTGAGGCAAGCCCATGCACAGATACAGGCTGGGAAATGCGTGGATTGAGAGGAGCCCTATGCAGAAGGACTTGGGGGTATTAGTGGATGGAAAACTGAACATGAGCCTATAATGTGCGCTTGCAGCCCAGAAAGCCAACCATATCCTGGGCTGCATCAAAAGAAACATTGCCAGGAGGTGATTCTGCACCTCTACTCTGCTCTGGTGAGACCCACCTGGAGTACTGCATCCAGCTCTGGAGTCCTCGGCACAGGATAATTATGGACCTGTTGGATTCGGTCCAGAGGAGGGACACAAAAATAATCAGAGGGATGGAACACCACTCCTGTGAGGACAGGTTGAGAGAGTTGGGGTTGTTCAGCCTGGAGAAGGCTCAAGGGAGACCTTATTGCAGCCTTTCAGTACTTAAAGGGGGCTTATAAGTTAGGTAGGCTTTTTAGTAGGGCCTGTAGCGACAGGACAAGGGGTAATGGTTTTAAACTAAAAGAAGGTAGATTTGGACTAGATATAAAGAAGACATTTTTTAAGTGAGGGTGGTGAAAGGCTGGAACAATGCCTGGAGAGGTGGTAGATTCCCTATTTCTGGAAAAATTCAAAGTCAGGTTGGACAGGACTTTGAGCAACCTGATCTAGTTGAAGATGTCTCTGCTTATTGTAGGGGGGTTGGACTGGATGACCTTTAAAGGTGTCTTCCAACCCAAACCATTCACTGACTCTATGATTCTTCTTTCTCTCTCTGTAGGTCAAATGCCCAGTTTATTGTATGTGCAGTGGCAGATGCAAAAATTAACTTCTTCCTCACTCAGCTACTTTAGTCCTACAGTGTCTCAAAGATAATTTGTTTGTTTATAAATCAGTTTTACTGCAGAATGTAAAAGAAGTTGTGAACATATGCATAGATTGCTGTGCTTAGCTATTTTAATAACTACTGTATTGACATGAAGAATGGAATGTCTTAGTTTTGGAGTACAATACTTACAGCTGTATGTAAGACACATAGATAAGAGTTGAAGCTGATATAAAAAAAACATAACCAACACTTCAAATGTGTTCAATATGCAGTACCTCAATCAAGAAGAATGGAATCTGTTAAAGAGATGTTATCTACTGTTCCAGAAAATATACATGAAAAAAGTTATATGATTTATCAATCCCCTTGCCAGCACTATAAAATTAAGCTTGTTTGTTGATTTATGTAAAAAAACTAAACCAATTAACCTCCCCCCTCCCCAATCAACAAACCCAAAATGTTGAGGTTTTCTATGATGCAATTCTAGTGAAAACAAAGTTGTTGGGGGTATTTTATCTTCATAATTATATGTTTCTTCAAATGTACTTTTTCTAATAAAACCCCAGTTCTACTAGATATAGTCTGTTGAATTAAGTAATCCAATTAAGGGTTCCTTCGAACTGATATAGCTATAAACGAAACTATGTCTTGCATAAGCAAAATTTTTTTAGCAAATACTTTATTGAGAATGCACCTTACAAATATTGCAGCAAAACTGTTAATAAA
Organism: Athene noctua; assembly: GCF_965140245.1. Taxonomy (NCBI): domain Eukaryota; kingdom Metazoa; phylum Chordata; class Aves; order Strigiformes; family Strigidae; genus Athene; species Athene noctua. The sequence goes on from NC_134040.1 coordinate 28,125,421, forward strand.
ATTACGATGTAAAAAGTACTTATGCAGTAAAATATGCCATGTTTCTAAGTGATTTCATAAAAAATGAAAACAGGAGGTCAACAGGGTTTTATACTGACTGATTATATTGGGTGGCTCAGAAACAATAGCAAAGAGAACAAAAGTTATTTTTATTTGTATCGGTAGGAGAAATGATATCTAATCCAACAATACTATTTGCAGTTTCCTTCATAATTTTTGAATGCTTGAGAATACTGGCAGTATATAATTTGCACATGATTTTGCATGAAATGCAATTTTTTTCACAGTTATTCATAGGGAAATATCCTTATTTTTATAGGCTGCGCAGGACCTTCAGTCTGGTACACAGTTATGTTAAATTCCTGAATGAACTTTACCTACTATCTCAAAATTACATTATATTCAGAGTGAATATTAGATGAATCCTACTGTGTTTGATGATTTAATCTTAAGATTCTAAGTAAAATTAACTATAATTAATATAAAGTCATAGAAAAAATACTCATCAAACCTCACACTATGATGGACTTATTCATCTTACATATCTAGGGTTTTTTCTTACCTTTCACCAACATTCAAAGTATTACACTAAATTAAATCTTAGAGAGAAGTCACCTGTGAAATCTGATGACAGGTTACGGCTACTGTGGGAACATTTTCATTACCAGACTTTGCAGTGCTTAATATCACACTTCAATGGTAAATTATTATCTTTTATGTCTAATTTAACTTTGATTTTATTTTTAAAAAAGATTATTTTTAATATCTGTAAAAAGATAGCTCTAAACCCCTGACATTTTCTGTGGCAAATTAATGATGTTTCCAGTTTCAGAAGGAAATCCTGTTCTTAGAGCCCAGCTCAGGAATTCACTCCGAGACCAGCAAGAGATTCAGCGTGCTGCTTACCACCAGAGCTGTAGGTTAAAACTAGCTTTATGGCAGGCAAAATTTACAAGGGACTTCCTGACCACTGCACTCTGTCCTCTTTAATGCACTACAAAATCAAGCTAAATCCACTGCTTGGCTTTAGCAGTGGGAGTTTATGTGAGTTTTTTTATCTCCATACAATTTGTCAAGGAAACTTTTCTACTTGTTTTAGGTATTGCAACTTACATCTAACTTAGTCCTGTTGGGAGGTGGGGAGAGGGAAGGCCATGTCCCACTTAACTTTAAGGCTAATATGCAGGCCTACTCATGAATTAAGTGCCATGCATTCCTTAGCTGCCCCTCTGACTGTGGATGAATTTTATCCATTATGGACACCCCAAGCAAACAATATTTAGTATATAATGTGAGAAATATCTAAGTGGTCTTGACAAGCTCTGCTCTTGACAGCTTGCACTTACAGGAAAAATTGAAGAGTTCAGTGTAGAGATTTCATCGGAACAAAACTTTGTGTGGGAGTCTTTATGCCGTGTGGTTTCAAATTACTTCAAGTTAAAAAAAAATAGATTCAGTTTCCAATTTGGGTCTCATCTGGTACAAAATTTCAAACTACTTTTTGGATTAAAGGCCTGGTCCAAAGACCACAGTATATAATATTGAAGTATTTTTCGGAAAGGAGGATTGAAACTCAGCATTTCTGATTTTCTTCCTCCTTTCAGATGAGTGACGAATTGCTATGGATAGTCAAACGCTCACACTTTCATGTTCTTGGACCAAACTGACGCTTGGCTTTAGTCAATGTAAAGTAGAATGGCTTCAATAAAATGAAGCGAATGTTCCTTTTGCCTTCCATTACTTCAGAGTAACATATTCATTTGGAAGTAGTGAGTTAACTCCCCTTGGGCACATGACAGAATTAGTATTTGGGAAGCTTTGATTTATTAATGTGCTAAGCCCTGAACTCTTGGGTAAAAGGCCAGCACTGTTGACATATCTACTTCAGTACTTTGAGCAGAACTTGACTTTTATGTGATTTCAGAAAGCCAAGCAAGTTGGCTTGCAGACGAGACTGCCACAGAGAGGTCTTGTGAATCTGAGCAGGGCTTCCCTGACATAAAGAGCAGCACTTAGGTTACTCACATTTTATCAAAACAGTTTTATAAATATGCCCTATGCTCTGGCAGAGCTTCAAATTCATACCTACAGGGCATGTAAATTGGTTTGGCTTCACTAACAAGCTGATTCTGAGTTGAGAGTCTGGGTCCAAAACTGCATTCAGTTGAAGAAAGTTTTAGACTTAAATGTTGACCACATTCAAGTCAAAGAAAACACACTCTGTGACCTTAAGTTACAAAAAAATAATTCAAAAATAAAGCCTGATCATTCTAGTGTGAATGCAAAAAAGATCTTAGAAGGAAAACAATTTAATCATAAAAGCAGAAAGGGTGAAAAAATACTGTCTCTTCTTAGACACACACACAAAAAGGAAGTTAAAATGATTTCTATAACTTTTCAGTCCTTTACTCAGAAAGCGTATTTTTATTGGCATCCCTGGAAAATTAATCTTTAGGAGAAACCAAGCAAAATTATTGCAGATAATACTTTAGATCCCAAATATTTGGGCAAGAACATGTGAAAATAATATGTTCTAAAGAAAAACTCACCGTAGACTTAATTATCATCTTTGATAGAATATAGAACCTATAATAATAGGTTGTTCAATGAACATTGTAGACAAACTAAAGAAATTATGAGAAATTTAAAAAAAATCATGGTGATTATGAGAGATGAAGGCAAAATATACTCCTTGATTATTCTGAAATGTTTTACTACATTCAGAATTTAATAGGAAATGCAAATCATCCCATAATATTTTCTGTACTCTACTGACAAGCCCATGAGGCATCTCACATGCTTTGATTTCAACACAGAATTTTGAAGTGGGAACTGTACACTGAAGTCTTCTTGGTAATGTTTAGGAGCATTAAGATTTTTAGGGGTGTTTATTTGCTGTTTCATGGGTATTTCAATAGGAAGAATATGTCTGTGATTGCACTCTTGATGGAGCCTTTTATTTAAATCTCTTTACCTGCCATGGAAAGATAAAAAGACACCGTAGAGATTGAGGCTGTATTGGGCATAGCTCCCACAGGGGAAATTACCCTTTAATAGTGTTAAGCTCGATGGTGTGTGAATGGTTATGTGGTACTTGAAGTGAATGAACCAATTCATCTTTCAGATTAGGACCACATGCCTGTAAATGATAAGTGCTTTGTCTCAAAAAAAAAAAACCAACCCACAACCCACAATATAAAAATATTTTTCTGTCACATTTACTACCACCTGATGTTAAACTAACTTCTAGAAAGGATACAGTAGAATGAGTTAAAGAAATCAATATGGAAAATTTCTTTGCTTATTTCTAGTCTAAATTTAATATTTTAAATATTAATATTATTCACAACATAAAATGACTAATTAATATATAGAGAGGGAAGCATTTTTGCTATTTGGAGTGACAGAAGATATACAATGACAATCCTGTGCCCAGCTTGAATTCATTAGATATTTCACCCTAATCATGTCTTGAACAAAAACCAAAACCACATTCCTTTCATTTGTTACTTTTTCAACTGGGTTTTGTGGTAGACAAAACAGTACTTAAATAGGAGAGAGCCAGTGAAATTCTGGCATAGACAATTTGTTGCATTACTGTAAAACCAATGAAGAGTCCACAGCTTTTTATTAAATATATTAATCTGAAAATTTTGAAGTTATTCTGAGAAGTGTCTTTTCCTATCAGATAAGCTAAAGATAACATGAAAGATCAATAATTTTCACATCCAACTACAGAGTCAACTATTGAAGATGATATTTTTATTTTGTGGAGTTAGAGATGGCTACTGTCTTAATGCACTGATGGAGATATAAGAAGATGAAATGCTTGGAACAGATAAGATACAAGCTGAATCAACATCAAAAGACTGAAAGTCAGGAAATCACTAATACTGCCAATATTCACTCACTGTGTATGATGCCTGACAGATTTTATCCATTACAGGACTATATTGCTAGGTCAATACTTTGCAAAGATGTCAACCCTCCTGATGACCCTTGAAAAGACCACTGTTTAGCAAACAGATTGCAAGATCTTCTGCAAAAATCCCAGAAGCAAAATTTAGAAAGTTTAACCGAGCTAATGGGATATTGTAAAGTTATCTGACAAGTTCCTAGAAGACAAACTTCCAGAGTCAACCAGATGCTTCACATTTTGTATGTAAGTTATTTGGAGAAATAGGACTCACTGAAGCAGTACAGAATTTTCTTCCTAAAGCAAGATCCGTTAAGTCATTGCATTTTTCAGTGATGGTCATATGCTATATTAATCTCCACTAACAACAGAGTAATAGCAATAAAATGCAAATATTATACTAGTAGCAGTAAGACTGTACTTGATCTTGAGATTGGAGAGTTTTGGCTATTGTAGAATTAAAGCAATTGTATTTTAGAATTGTATTGTAAACAAATGTAAAATACGCAAATGTATTTTACATGTAAAATGGTTGATTTGTTCTCTCTCCACCTGAAGAAATATTTTTCCTATGCCCAAAATCTAAAAATGCAGGTACTTAAAATAATTTTGATATTTGAAGGAACTCTCAGAAATTAATGCATTGATACAAATGACAAATGAGAATAACTTTTATAAAAGGCATGTTTCTTCCATAAGTTCACTTGCTACAGTGAAGAGCCCCAATTGGTCATATTTCAGTAACATCTTGGCACCATCTGGTAGATGTGCTTGTCATTCATTTCCAAACTGTAAAGTAGGTTCATGCTCAGCTCTGTATGCTAACATTATTTGCTTTTTTTGACTGGTTATTTCTCAGTGGCGATCAGTTAAGAGCTAAAATCTTTTGTTCTGTCTTTTAAAAATACTAATTAGATGCTTATTAGATGCAATATTTTCCCTTAAAGAAATAGTTAATTGATGTTAAACTCCAAATTATCTTCAAATTATAAATTTGGCATCTGAAAGTTAATAAGATTGATCTAGAGTGATGTTCACAATTTACTACAAAAAGAAATCAGGAAAATAATCAAAAGCACAACATTTGATCATGTTGCTCTTATAAACTCCCTTAAGACTTCAGTGCTTCTTTCCCCTAACTGGTGCTGGCAGAAAGTTCACTTCATTAATGCCGATCACTGGAAGAGAGTTCCTTGACACAGAACCCAGTCTTCAAGCTCTTACACTGTCCTCATAGCTAAAAGCAATGGTACCTTCCTATTCTTTCAACTCTAGGATACTAGGAGCTACTAGAGGATCTCAGTGTCGAGGATGTAAATATCTTTAAGCTGTTATTAACCATTTTCTTGAAATCACCTCTAACACAGGCTTAAGTTACAGGAAGAAAAAAAATTAAAAGCCAAGAACACAACTTACAAAGGCTCTATAAGGGCAGAAGTGACAAAAAAGAAAATCACTCCATCTTTGCATTGCAGAAACACAGCCCAGATATGTCTCCCTCCCAGGATTCAGAGGATAAACTACAAACAATTGCTTAACCTGTGGGCTTAGAGGCTCAGTTCTATTTTCTATTCTGTGTCCTCAGCCCACATTCAGAGAAAACAGCTGTTAGGCTGGGGAAGGATGCTGACTTCTATATCCCTGTTTATCCCTGATATAGATCCTTGAGGGTTCCCCTGAGATTGCCAGATAGCATCATTTCCCCTTCTCACTCCCTTCGCCATTCTTCTAAGGAAATATTTATTTGTAATTCAATCAGGAAATTCATTTTGTTGTCAACCACATTTCTGCCTGCTGCCTTCTGCTTTGTAAATATTAATATTGGTTGGGCATCTGCTCAAGTGTGAAATAGTCTTTTAGCCACCAACTCTCTGTTTGGCAAAGCCCTAATCAGAGTTTTAGGCAATGTGAAGCTGAATCTCTTTCCATCCAGATAAGCGACTCTCTTCTTTGAACCATTCAAATTTCATTTTTCTTAAATTAATTTTAACTTTTCAGCTGTCAGATATGGCTCCCAATGTGGCCACATAAATGCTTGTGCCAGAACAAAAGGTACCAGAGGCATGGGAAAGAATATTCAAGGGAAGAAACTGCACTTCTCAGTGATGGTTTATGGCAATTTGAAACATACATGAAGCAATTACTTGCCTTCTTGTGACACACACATGCATTAAATATTTTGATTTAATATTCTTATCATATATAGTTTACTTTCGATAAATGTATACACAGAATGTAAAAAATGCCATCTCAAATAAGGTCTATGAGTCAGTGGGACTTCAGGGATTCAGTCACTTCCAAAATCACTGTCTCTCTCTTAGAAGCTCCAAAGTGAGTTAAAGCAGAGAGAGTAATTAAAGAATCAATTTCAGGATTCTTTGTTGTGATATTTCCTTTTACAGAAAGTTCATTCACAACTCATAGGTAAGAACTCTCCTCTTTAGGGATTGTCAGTGGTCTCAGTCATGGTTACTTTGTTCTAACAGTATGAGCAACAGGAAAACAAAATAAACAATAAAGAAGGGACAGAACCAAACATCACCTTAGTACCTGAATTTAAATGGGAAAGCAAGCTACAAAACCAAAATTTTTCCTTGGTAATTTTTATTTCTGTTTTTCTAGTATCATCTCACATTACTTTACTTTGTCAATAGCTTTAGTTAAAAATGTGTAATTTTAATTTCTTCCTTCCAGCTCTTTCAATTTTACAGGTTTCTTTCCTACTGACACACAAAAAAATTAATGTCGAAGTGAATTTACAGAACGTGTATAAAACATGCTAGCAGAAAGTTGTGAAAACATCATGCACTGGCTTTGGCATTAGAAAAAGTCTCACATTAAAGAAATATTTCAGATACCAACAATCTTGACAGGCTTATATGATACTTATGATAGCACTTTAGGCAATAAGCATGTGCAAAACAATGGGAAATGCATACTTGAATCAAGACTGCATGTTACTTTTGATTACTGAGAACTAGCAGTGAATGGTATGATCTGGGTAAGAGTCCACAGTGAATTATCCTAAGGGTTCAAGCACTAAGAGGGAAGTAATTCAGCATATACTCAAGATTATATTTGTACAGTTTTATGCCTTTCCTTGCTGGTCCCTGGGATAATAGAAACATCTCAATCTTCAAAATTTCTGTGAAAAGGCCAGAAATGTTTGCTGAAAGCTTTCCGTAAGTAACAGTGATGGCCATCAGTGAGGTCTTTCTCACTTCTCTGTACATTTGAAGTACATTTCAGACTAATGTTTCAACTATAGCAGTGCCATTCATCTGTTTTATCATTAAAGTATGGTACATTAAAAATAAAGTAAAACAATATGAAATTAATAGTGCATTGCATCCTAAACCATCGAAAACACATGCTGATAATAACACACTATCTTTAGATCCTAATTCCTAGATCAGCCTTATGGAACATCCAAAGCATTCACTCCAAGTGAATAGCTACAGAAAATATGAAAACATTATGCAGAAAACCAATCTTATTGATATGGTATATATTTAAGTAAAATAAAAATTACTGAATATGTAAAGGACAATTAATTCACTGCACATAACATCTTGTCCTCTGCAAAACTAAAATAGATTGCAAATCATCTGCATCTATAAATATTGTTTATCTATACAAACAGAATATGATGACTATATGACAGAAACCCACAAACATAAAAAAACCTGACAGTTAAATTTATTAAATGAATTCTCCTTGGGAAAGAGTGAAACCAGACAGATTACAACTACAGTACAGTAAAGACAATGAAGTTCTTAATGGTAATCCTGAGTATTTGCGGAACAAACTACATCTTTGACAAGGCAGAACCAACAGCCAACATTTAAGAGACAGGACTATACTAGTCACATTTAGAAATTCAAAACATACAGGGATTTCTAATGGCAATATTTGAAATATTGCAAAATTTCTTCTGACACTTCTTAGATAATGCTTTAAGATAACAGTGCTGTTACATATCTTGAACTAACCTAAACGTTTCCTCACCACCTATTCCTATAAAAGTAATAAAAAGGCAAGTCTAAAAAGGATTTACTGCCATTACTGAGGTGGTTGTTGCTATTAATATTAATTTTATTTCCCTTGCAGACTATATGGTCTAGTAATAGGCTACATTGTGTATAATATAGTTGGGCTGCATCATCATTAATTAATAGATGACCGTTGCCCTGAGCAAGTTAAAATCTAAGAACAAGACAAGAAACAACAGATGGTAAGAGACAGACAGATGTGAAAGTACCAGAAAATGCAGTATTGGTCAGCATGATAGGCTGGTTGTCTCAGACCTCCAGCTGTCTAATCTTTTGTCAAAACTTATATGAGCAGCACAAATCCAGAGAGTTTTAAGGAGGATTTTGAAGGATAATAACACAATAACTTTGCAGATATTAGTGGTACCTTCTCCATCAAGTAAGAAGCAGGAACAGAGGTGACATGAATGTGAGCAACAGAGAAAGTCAGAAAGTCACCATGGTCTGTTTGGAGCTGAAAGTTGCCATTGCAACAGCAAATGATAGGGGCTAGCTGAGAATAGGCAACCAAAGGCCTTAAGTGTTAGGACAAGCAACCCAAATCTGACATAAGAATGAGAGATTTAATGTAGGGACTAAGAAACAAGGGTCAAAACAATAAACTACAAAAATTATTTTTTTTTTTAAACAACAAAAAGCAGATGATCTGAAAGCAGACAAAGTAGTATTTTCCACAGCTAGATACTTAAAGTCTTGATGGAAGAGATGGAAAATGAAGGTCCTTTTTTAGAAATATAATTTAATTCTTCATATGCCTAAGCAAGCCCATTTAAAGCTTAAAATCCATGTTGCTTTTAATATAAACAAAAGCATCCATAAGCAATTTCCATTCAAGCACAAGACCCTGCTTCTTCAGTGTGTCTGAATTTAATTTGGATATAACTGAAAGTATCATTTGCCAGAAGACTTTCCTCTGTCCTTGGTTAAGCAGCTACATAGGTCTATGGAGCAGCCAGGTCCTGGTTGACTTTTCCATGCTTTCCTCTTGACCTTCTACAACACTTTCTTGCCTCACCCTAGGTCTTCCCAAGGAACTCCTCCCATCTTCTTGCAGCAGAACTGAAGGGATAAACAGCACCAGACTGTTTTGAGAAACTTTAGGCTTGTAAAATTGGTCCTACAGATACTATATACTCTCTTGATTCAAATTTGCTTTTGTGCTCAACATGATGTGCAATTTTTTAGTGGAGAGACCTTGCCTGCAATGCTTACTTATTCCTTAAATCCCTCATGCCTTACAGAAATATTTTCTGTAAGGTTACTGCTAGTTGCATCCAATAGTTGCATTTACATATGACATTTCCACCCTTGACCAAGTAACAAAGACTCTGATTACTAGCCTAGGTGAAACCAGCATTAGAAAGAGTAGAAAGACTTCATCCTCCACTTATTCCAAATGCTTCAGGTATTTATCTGGAAACACAATCAATATACATAACTGAGATATTTCATCACTTACTACAGTTTGCGATGAATAAATTATGGCCAGCTCAGACTGAAATGTGTTTGTTTAAACTCATTCTTTATTGAAATATTAACTACATCTGCAAAGTTTTTAAATAATAAAAATGTTAAATAATAAAACAGGGACTGATTTTCTACTATCCTGCAAATTGAATACCAAATGAGTACAGGAGGCTATCTAAAGTGGGTGACAGTGTTATTTAGTGAAAATTTCACTTCTTACATTATTCTTAGAATTTATTTTCAATAAAATACACCAAATCTTGACAGATTCACAAACATATATTTGCAATACTGAAATACAGATATTAATAGTTGATATCTAATTTAGTCCTAATGGAGTTTAAGAAAACAACAAAAAAAGCCCTACAAGAAAAAGTATGAGAATCTCAGAGGAGAAATATACATTTATTTACACATTTCACCACAATCCTACATTCCAGTAAATTATCTGAAGAACGTTTCAGTTAGGATCTGAGTGGCTTTTGTAGCTTTGCATAGCAACAACAAGAATGAGAGCAGGAAGGAAAAATACATTAAAAATCATTTTGAGAGAGTGAACAGACAGTACTATTGAAAATTTTTACATCAAATTTCATTTGCCAAACAAACCTGAGAAATTTTCATTTTATGATAGTAACCTACCTTATAGTAAAAACATTACGCAGAAAATAATAACCTCATTCTGATTATCACTACTAGTTCTACCTCAGTTTGACTAAAGGCACAGTCAATAATCATTTTACTAGAGTTTCATTAAAGCTAAACTAATATACTTTGCTTAATTTTTTTCCCATCTTTGGCTCAACAGAGGATTGACCAGCAGATGGAATAACTACTTCAGAATATTATCACATGAAGAAAAAGTCACTAAGTTATAAAATCAGCATTTGGTGCATTTTAGTAAGTGATCATTTATAATGAATATCATCTTATTTTGCATGAATTGGTATTTTCATTTCATTCGTGTAAGAACTATCATATCTTAGTTGTACAAAAAAATAAAATGCATAAAACATGAAAATTAATAAAAAAGATAAATGGCAGTTGACATGAAAATGCATCTTTCTTCTAATAGCTGTAAGGCTTGGGAATATTTACTACTTCAGAATACAAGACTCATTACTTGCCTCACAGATGTCAACATGAGTCTGCAATAACAGTTGCTGTTCTGCATTTGGAAGTTTCCAACAGCAACCCAAACTGAAACCTGCTTCTGATGACAGCTGAGATGGTGCTTCTTTTCTGTCACCAACCGGAGCTGACAAAAAAGACCAGTCTATGTACATAGAGACTCTCAGGGGCAAATGATGTAGCTTCAGTGACTCAGATTTCTAAGTGCAAGTTATTAGTCAGGGAAAGAGCTATGTGTGCCCTTTCTTCTCACTTTTTGTATTCCCCAAAAAGAAACCCAGGATCAAAATACTCCTCTGTTCTTACATTCATTGGTCTCAGGCTTCTTATAGTGAAATATTTTGCCTCCTACATACTTGTTTCTCCTACTATTACTATTTTGATTCCCTTATATGCTAGCTTAATTTGAGCAAGCTTTACCAATGATAGTACATCTTTCCTATTCAGCAGTACATTGAGCTTTCAAATACAAGGCATTTACCCTGAACAAATTGGTTTTGTGTCTAAAAATGTAATTTCCTTCTGATTTTCAACGTCAATGTGAATGTCAGGGTGCTTCTGTTTCAGTGCCTGAGTTTCTCCATCTGTAAAATATGAGTCGTCTGTCCTATATAATGCTTCAAGATCTACTGCTGAAAATATATGACAACTGGATACTAATAATATACTAGAATTTATCCCACTGATTTCTTACAAAATAAATTCCAAATTTATTTTGCAATTACAAAATAGAATACATCTGGGGCAAGAGAAAGAAAAACCAAGATCATAAACTAGGTAACAGGTTTATCTCATAAGACTGTAAAAGAGGTCCCTCTTGTACATTCTTACTAGTATTTCTGGTCTGCTAATGCATGGTATGCCACAGTATTACTGTGGCTTGACAAATTTAGGAAAGCAAAAGAAGTCCTTCGTGGAAAAGATGAAGGAGAATCCAGTGACTGCAGTGTTGTTTTTTTCTGGATGCTTCTGGTTTACTTTGTCTGATTTTCACACTGCAGTCAAAAGTTTATGAAATTATTGCTTCCTATTTGTTTTTTATTAGCCTTAAAGAGTGTAGACAAATGTGGAAAAGAGGAAGAAAAATATGCTGATACAGAAGATCTAGCTTTCATGTTAGCCTTAGTATGCACAAATGGCAGAGCTTTAGAGCTGCCTGTATTCCACACAGACAGGAGATGAACACTGGCAGGGACTTCTGTTGACAGAAGAAAAACTTTTGAGATTTCCTTTGAAAGAGACTGCATTTAAAACAAAACAAAACAAAACAAGAAAGGAAACGTGTAGAGAGAATTCCCTTTCCTGATATATCCTTCCATTTCCCCACAACCAAGCTTAAAGGCTTCACAAATGGAATGGTGACTGCAATATGGTACTATTTCATTATTCTAGCTGGGTGTGTTCTTAATTCTTTAAGAATTATATTAAGATTATACTAACACAAAGCAAGAGGCACCATCTTGTCTATATGTGCTCTTTCTCTAGAGAAAGACTTTAAATCAAGTTCTTTAAACCAGTCATGAAATGCCTTCTGACACAAACAGCACCAACAGTTCCCTGTACAAAAAAACCCAAAATAAAAATGCCACCAACAGTTCATTGCATAAAACCCAAAACAAAATAAAAGACCATCCTTCACACTAAACTTAAGAGCTTCTTCGGCTTTACTTTTCAACCTTTTGTCATTGATATTGTTTGTTTATAATTTATCCTTCTCAGCGGAGTATAAGAATAGTAAGAAAACAGAAAACACAGGTATTTGTAATATATAATCGCAGTGGGGGCATTACATTGAAAAGATATATAAAGGTCTAGAACAGAATTGTTTCTTCTCTTGCTCAGGGAGAGTTTTAATTTTTGTGTCTTCTTTTAAGATATAAGTTTTTCCGTTTCAGCAAGTAGGATGTTGTATTTTTATACAATAGTGTAAAGAAAGTGGGGAAATCCACATAAGTAAAAAAAAAGAATTCAAAGTTATTACATTAACTTCCAATTCTTCTGGAAATCACCTGGTTTTCTTCTTAAAATTATTTTTTCTAGGAAAAAAAAAAAAAGTAGATCAGTGTGCTTAAAATATTTTAGCTTTTGATGAAACCACTATCTTTCACTGAAAAAATATTTCAGCAGATTTTTCTGAACACAACCAGTGCTATAAATATATCCTTGACATCTTACATCACCCTATGTCTGTGACACAACTGAACCACTAGCTCCACATATCACTTTTATGATATTTGTGTGAGCTATTTGATGTTTTTATAGGAAAGAATAAAAGGGAGAAAAGGGGAAAGAATAGGAATAATTTTAACATGTATTGTAAAGTAATCAGAATAAGAGTATCTCTGGATTACACAGTATCTATGGATAATGCAGATATAGTACTTAAAATATAGATATAGAAATACATTTTGACTAATGGTAAGACATTATATGACATATCCATATAACACAAAAAATGCCACTTTTTTCCTCAGCAGGTGGAGACAGGCAATTATTTTACAATCATTGTCTCCTTTGCTTCCTACTGCTATTGTTGTCCTCAGTAATGAGAATTTCAATTCTGGCACGTCCATATGGATACATTTCTGAAAGCGGGGCTCAGATTCTGAAGAGTTACACCGCTGTGAACCTGGTTTCATGTTAGCAGTGCTGATGAAGGTGCTCTGGTCATTCACTATGCTCATATCAGAACATGAATTTGAATCAGTGAGCTCATATCTTTTATTCTTATACATTAATCTGAATATGTGCAGGAGACATATACTCCTATATTCAGTGGTGTTACAGGTGGACCTGCAGGTTCTCAGCTCCTTTTTAGCACCTTCTAAGACCTCTTGGTTTCCAAAAACTTGGAAAATGTTTTCATGGTCATCATCAAACAACACCGTTAGGATTATATTCTGTATTGCAACCATTGTGTTGCTCTTGCAGTTCATTCTTTATAGTTTGTGTATTTAGATGTGTTTTTTAAAACATAGCTGCTAGGAAAGGATTCAACATTTTTAGATGATTAATTACTTTCTGCCTTGTGGAACAACCTCTGTAGGTGGTCCAGGCACAGGCACACTAGAAAGCTAAAAACCTGGAAAGTGGGGAACTCTGCTAGAGATTGTCAGTGTTTCCAGAGTGAAGCAATAGCTGAGTCAGGTTTCTTAGGATGACATTTTGGACTTAGTTAAGTTCAGCGTATATACCTAAATCTTTTTTTGATGTGGCTTTCAGTTGTCCCCTAAGCTGAAACACAGTTTAGAGATATTTGCTGTTCTCATTTTCATATAAACAATGAAAAATTTCAAGGCTCCCATCACTCACGTTTCTTTGATAAAGACTTCGCTAAGTACACTGAGCATTTTAGTTTAACAAAAATACAAGCAAAGCTTATGGTTGGGAAGTGAATGAGTGAAAGAGGTTTGGAAATGGTAGTATATACAGTAGCTGATCAGAGACAAAGCTAACAAAAGTAACATAGGCTGAAATCCACTGCAAATCCTGCTTTTACTGGGACATAAGTATCCACAGGAATGTGCCATGCTCCTTTCCTGCCCTGCCTCCCGCTGCAGGTTCTTAAGGTCACTTGGTGGTGCCTGTCTCTCTCTGCTTTGAAGCATCCATGTAAGAAAATGGGCAGCAGCCTCCTGCAAAGAGGTCCGCTGCAGCGCCGACGGTGCTGGCGGCAGAGCACAGCATCCTGCTTGGCACATTAAACATGGACCTGGATGCCCTAACACTTGTGGTGTCAGAACAGGGTCACTCAAAGCGAGAGCCCTCTCAGGGAAAAGCTGGGAGCTAACGGTCTCTAAGGAGGAGCACTAGTGCTGACATTCAAGATGCAAACCTGCTTCCCACTCATTTCTGCTCAGGGACACAAGCTAGACAGTCATTTCAGTTATGTCTATTTTTTTTACTTGAGCTTTTTTTCAAAAATAAATGAAACTCTTGCTTGCATCAAGGGACACCCTGAGAATAGGCTCAATTCATAGAGAAGCAAACATTGCCTGATGTGCATGATTTCTGACGTAAGAAACAATGATAGCCACTGAATGGCAGTCCGCAGCATTAAACTAACCCCCTCTGTGAGCAGGATTAACAATTTATGAAGTTAATGCACATCTAAGTATGCAGCTGTCCTTTTCTATTTTTAATAACCAAAAAGAAAATGTCACCAAGTAAAGAGGAAAAAAGCTGCTTCTCAGTTGGGACTGTCCATAAAAAGGTGGCAGCATTATTCTCTGTGCTGTAAAACAGTCCTAACCAGTTTTGTCATGGAGCTTAAAAATGCAAGATAGACCTAAAGATTTAAACTTAATTTTCCCTTCACATTATTATTAAAGTGTTGTCCAAATGAAATTATTTTAACTGTGATTGTAAAATGACCATGCGTCACGTCAAAATGACCATGGGTGTGATTTGGTATAAACAAGCATTAAACAAAGCTAAATGAGATACGTCAATATAATTTAATTTTCTTACTGTTTTACACAAGAATTAATATAAATAATCCCTTACTTTTCTTGGGCATTTAAGTATGAATAATCCTTAAGTGCTTTGCAATATTATATATGTGAAGGAAAAACCTTCAGTGTTTAAATGCAGAAGACCTCTGAGTGGGTTTGTGTAAATACGCTTTGTTTTCCGCTTGTTGTGGGTTTCTTGGACTTTGGTGATGGGTGTGCTATAAATACTTTGATAGGAATAGAATCTGCAGCTGCATGAAAAGATGAATTCTGAGCAATAAATATTTTGCTAAGACATCAGTAAAACTTCTTAATCATTTGAGGAGTATTGTGAAACTTGTGCAGCAATGATCTGCAAAAAATCAGACAAGAAGAGGACTGATATAGGAATACAAAAGTGGCTACAGACTTGAGTAAATGGGAAGTGAAGATGCACTGAAAATTGAATTATTGAGCTAGAAAAAAGTGACAATGTTTTTTTGTTAGCAATCATTCTTGAGATAGGTCTCATTTAATATCGGTAGTAATGACCTCTGCACAGAAACATGCTGCTAAAACATAGTGTAGACACAAAGCTGCAAGATATTACAGTTAAGATGGAAGATCTGGATATCATACTGGAGAAATGAAGTGATGCTGAAGACCTAAATGATAGAAACAGCATGAAGTGTAACGGTACATCTTGGACATTATTAAGAATTTCTTCTTTAAGCATCTGAGTAGAAACAAAAGGAAAAAATTGGTTGCGTTAATTGATCAGAGTTCCTCTGAACAAAGTAATAGAGTCATTAAGGAAAAAGTTGCATGTGGTTCCAGAACATACCCAGAAGGAGAATACTGTACTGCTCTACAAGGTAAAGGTAAGACCTGACCTAGAGTACTGTGTTTGTTTATGGCTTTCCATGCTTATAAAAGACAATTTCAAACTAAATAAAGGGCTTCTAGCTTTTTTAATTTATTAAAAAAAAAATAATTTAGAAGCCCAAAAGAAGAAAAAACAATGCAAACAGAAATGACAATGTTGGTACAAAAATAAGTTGATTTTAACCTATTATGAATTCAGAAGCTTTTTAACAAGCAAAACAACAAGGTTTTGAAGTTTGGTAAATTTATAAACAGGATTATGTGTGGTTGCTTGTGATAGTACAAATTCAGTGAACTGGGAATTGTCTTCTAGCCACATCTATGATGAGACCCTCAAATCAGCTACACCTTTGGGGTGGGTCTGCCTAGATAATTTCCTCGTAGGTACTTCTCAAAAGCTTTTGATAAATGAGGGGAGGGGAAAAAAAAAAACAAAACCAGGTTTTCCTTGAATTGCTTGTGCTGTGGGCTATCAATTTTTTTTCTGGGAATTCCACACTTAGGAGCTTTGCAGACCTCTTCCACTCTCAGTACATCCTATACAGCCCTACAGTGAGGGCACCAGGCAGAGCAATCTTTCCTCCCTCTGCCCAGCCTACATAAAAGAGAACAGCATACCAGCTTAAGGAAAAATAAATGCAACATGCAATCTGTTGCACCTCACAATGAAGCTGGTAAGTTATACACAAAATAATTGTTATAAATCCTGCATTCTGCTCAGAAAACAAACAAAAACTTACCCAATAGGTCTTCCTGAGAATTTGGTCTGCATTTGGCAGTAGCACACATATTTACACACATGGGCTACAGACATGGTGAGATCAACCAAGCTCTCGCTACAGCGTGTAGGACCAAGACACTTTGTTATCCCTGACAAGAAGGGACTACAAAATATTTTGAAGCCAGATGAGAATAATATTCCAAACCCAGAATGGAAAAAACATTTCACAGTTCAAACTTCATACAGATAGGAGACAGGATGAGATTGTGTTAGAAGAGCTGCTGGATTCAAACAACTTGTATTATCTATTTAAAACTATAGATGCTGCTCTTGATCTTTTGGAAACTATCTTAACAGCTCTGGGTGCAATGATCGTGGGTTCACCTTTTAGTGAAGCCCTGCCATCATAATTGGTGAGTATGTATCCTACATGCTGTTGATTTCATAAGATTCCATCACTTCCATGGCTGTCAGTCTCAGCACTCACAATGTTATATACTTTCTTCCTACACTCTAATTTCTTTAGCACAGAGCAGGCAGTGGAGCATGATGTTTATGCCGCTATCTCTGCTGCTGTTGCTACTTCATCTAATGCATCTGTGATACAAGTTGTTAAATCATCAGTAGAATAATAATACATTATGAAGCGGGCTACTTTATTACATAAGAACTAGTCAGTAACGGTGTTTTTAATGTACAGTTATTTTCCCATGATCACTACTATCTGCATAGAGCCACCTATAAGTCTAGAACAAAACCAAATAACTGTATTCTAGTCTCATTATGAATTTATTTCATAACCTGTTGCACTAAACACATATGAAAAACTTTCTTGTAATTCGGTAAGGTAACTCTTTTGCGGTTATGTTAATAACCTGTACATTTCCCTAGTTTATCTGCATTAGGTATCAGTTACTCTGTTTAGAAAAAAATAGGATCCTGTGTTCACTTCTGAGGCAAAATGTAACATACTTTGCTGCTTTGAAGGTCTCAGCAGCAACTGAGTAGAATTCAATATTCACTGCCACTGGATCCTAAATATCTTTTCATGGGAGAGGAACCTTAAAAGTTTATTCCATATTCATCCTGAAAACCCTAAATTTATCCACCAGTACCATGATTCCAGGGAGGAAACTTAGACTTACCAATCCCTCTGGAAGCGAAAGGAATATATCTCTTCTTTGCAGTGTATTTGTAGGGCAGATACCAGCATACATCAACACGAGTGGTCACCAGCAGGGGCAGAATTCAAAGGACATGTAAAAGTAGCAAGGACAGACATACTCTAGTAGGTTTTGCTGAAGGGGGACAGAAGATCTAAAGGTTGAACTCTCTTTTGTTCTCCATACACACCTGGAAGAGGTTATTGCCTCCTGAAACACTAAGGTAAATAATGTGCTAGCACCTCAGCTGCCTCAGATCACAGTGCAATGACTAAATCTACTAATAAAACAATGTCATTCTTATCAGAAATGTTCCTTGTATCACTGAGATACTATGTATTTCTAATGTAAACAACAGTGCAGACAGTTAATTTATATCCTTTTTTTATAGGCTGTTTTGTTCAATAATCCTGTAGTCCACAGATAATATCTTGGTGAGCAAGTCTCCTGATATGTAGCAAATACTTCACTCATGACAGAATATATTTAATATAATGGCTTCATATTCTCTATAATTTCATCATTACACCAAAAATTAAGAGAAAATGTAGATAGGTATAGCACCTCATTAATTAGCATCACAGTGTGTGCAAAAAGCCCCACATAAATGCAAGATATTATATATTATGGAAGGATATTGTGAAGATAATCTATTATGAACTCGTATCAGGATGCTAAATATTGGACCGTGCCTACATAAAGTAGTTAAATTTTGCTGACATCAGTGCTATTATAACAGTTTGTTGCAGAAATCCATTTGGACTTATTTTTCTTTTCCAAATTTTTACGTAGTACAGTCCCCCTTTTACTACTCTGCACAGACATTTCAATGTTGACTTTCTTCAACCTATAACCTAAATCAGTGAAATACAATTAAATCTTGTAGCATAAGGATGAACTATGCAAAGAAAGCCCCTACAGATAAATACATAATAGCAAATGTAAGAAAATTCATCTACTTGTCAAAGATTGGCTGGAGTGTATAACTGCTCGCAGTCTTCTTTGAACAGTTATATCCTATGTCAACACGCTCTTTTCCAGACAATGTTTGGACATGGCTCTGGAAAGAGCATGCGTCAGGGTCTGTTCCCACTAAATTGGCTGCACATGGCCACAGTGATTGGCTGAAGAGACTGTTCGTGTATAAATGGCACTACTTCGTCTCAGGCAGAGTTATTGTCTTTTTAGTTGGTATAATGAACACAGTCTAGATGTCCAAAATTGATTTAGCACTCACTTTTGCTTAGTTTTCTTCCATTCCTTTTCTGAGAAGTGTAAGAAATACTTAAGGAGGGATCAAAAACATACAATCTAAATGGTGGTGTTGCACAAGCACATCTGCCTGTATCTGCTTTGTTGCTGTTTTTTTTTAACGACCAGCTGCAGAGACAGATAGTTAATAGGTATTAAGTAACCTTACAGAAGCTCTGACACTCACAACGACTGCTTTTGGTCAAGCTTCCCACAGCAGCCCCCCATGCATTTAATGCTGCAGCAGGCCACATGGTCACTCTTCTCAAGTGTAAATAAACCTCCTGGTATGAGACACTCAGTACAAGAAGCGAGGGGACAGTCTTTTCTGCAGCACTATCTCCAAATGAAAGAAGTGTGCATTACAGTTTAGGAAGATACTACAGTTGAAAACATTAGAAGTTTCTTGTTGCAAAATGGTTTGGAAAAAAGAAAGCAATTCTAGCTTGAAAGCAGATTTGCATACAGGAGCTTAATATATAAAACTGTGGGATGCATTTTGGAAAGAAAGAATATACAGGTGGTGAAAAGGAGAAGGATATTTAAGATGATTATGCCTTCCAGTTACATACATCTTCATCTTCTGTATAGTTACCTTCTGACATGTAAAGTTTCTATTTTTCAAATAAAAAACCTTAACACCTTAACTGAAAACAAATATGTTGAAAAACAGAGGAAGAAACATTTCCTAATCCTATAAGGTAAAGTGATATAAAGCCAGCTAACAACATAATAAGATAAGGAACACAGACTAATTGGTGATAAAATGTCAATATTCCAATAGATGTATACCAGCAGTCCATTAGATTTAATTAGGCTCTCTCAGCAAGCAATAAATCATGTAAAAGACGAATTGAAAAGGAAATCAGCTGACTGCTGTGAAACACTCATGGGTTGGTTTACCAAAGCTAATCTTTGGGTAAATTAAGAACTAGCATGGACATGTTAGATTTTAAAAAAAGACCAATGTCTAATATTAGTACAGGATTAAGAGATTACACATAAAAATCTAAAGGCACTGTTGATCTGCTCAGGTTTTAATTATGATCTCATTTATTGATATCATTAAAAAGTATTAAGAAAGATTCAAATGAAGGGAAGCACTAGACTGGCAAACTAGGCTGCTTACGCACAGCCCCATTCTGGAAACTGATAATTAGCGTGCAGCACACAGATGCTGAAGCTTCACCCTGTGTTCAGCAGGGCTCCATGTAGCTGCATCTGTACACAATATCAACTGGATGAATACCTATAGTTTTGCATGAACGGCAAATGAAACGCTAATGAATTGGCGGCTGCATTTGCAGAATCAGGGCAGAAGAGCAGCAAGTGCAACACACATTGACTGAACACACCAAGCCAAGTAGACAGAGTGGATATGACTATGAGAAAATAGAAGCAGTATTTCCTGGACTACCGCAACACTGAAGACTGAAAAGGCAAAAGAGTTTAATACATCCATATGAATTAAAATTATGCATTTAGGTTGAGATCAATTATGGGATTTTATATTTCCATGGCTCTTCTTGGGTGTTCATTAGAAAGATGTCTGAAAAGCAGCATGTGACGTTTTAAAAAGCTTTAAAAGCAAACGAAACACAGCACATGAAAACAAAAGGGGAGGTTTTGTGTTACTTTTTGGTGGAGGCCAGGGCATGAGAGGAATATGAGGATACAAGAAAGCACACTTTCTGATCAAATCTGAAAATAACAACTGATTTTTAATTTATTTTTTTTTGTAAACTTATCACAATTATTTGCCATTTCTACTGTATTTAAAATTGATCGGATGAAACTGGGATAGAACTGCCATTTCCCACAAGCTCGACCTGCTCTACTCAAGTGCAAAGCACAATAACTAGTCTTTATTTATTCAGAAGTGATGCTATGACAGTTTGCATTAAGCACTGAGACAGGCGTTTAGTCTGCACGTTACAAATAGAATCAGGCTGGTGAGAGAGGGAGACTGAAAAGAAGTTTCTAGGCATTTTGGCTTTCAGGAAAAATTCTATATTCTTTTAAATTTCTGGCCCTAATCTGCCCTCTGTGAAATTACAGGGAGGACAGGAAGTGAGAGGCAAAGTTCTGCAAGTGTTTGTGGATTTAACTATTACTCTGTTTGCTTTTTTAAAACTATAGATTAATATTCTATGAAATTAACTCAGTGGTAAAAATGTGAACTGCAACAGTGATTAACAGTGAATAATGGTGAATAGCAGCAGCAAATAAGCTTCTCGTTTGCAATCTTGTATGCTCTCAATTTGCGTCTCTCGGTATGAGACTGCCTCAATGTTCAAAAATATTTAAAATTGAAGGTTAATAACCCATCTCCTTAACTTCCTTTAGCTGCTGTAAAAATAAGTTGAATATTTGACTTTTTAATACTTGCACTTGAAGTCTGCATAAAGAAGGAAAAGAAAACTTTTATTCTAAAATAAATAATATAAAATAATATTCTTAAAATAATTAACTGATCTTCATCTGTTTCCTGCAAACATATGTCTCTCTCTGTTGGACACCAGTGTGATTTCCTCTGTGAAACTTTGACCTCTCAAGTGAAGCCGTATTTACTAAGGGAAAAGTGGTCCTGGAGAGTTCCATATAGATATGGATTGGGTATCCTGCACACTGAGGAGAAGTCTGGACTCTTAACTCCGTGCTTTACAAAGTACATTCTCTGTGTGCTCAGAAGAACAGGTTCCTGTGGATGCTTGTTTTCCAGATGTACTTCATTCCTCCACATAGTGAATGCCATACCTCAACCCCAGAAGCCAAAACCACATGGATCATTAAATCTACAACACTACTTTAACAACAGAAGTAGTGCTTAATGTAATGTGCTCCAGCCAGGAATAGGGATTTATTTTCTCAGCTTATATACAAAACTCACCATTATAACAACTACTGGTTCTGCACTACACTTCGGTTTGAGACTATCAAAGTTACTGACAACTAACACATCACACTGAGAATTATCTATGGCATGTTTTTACTGCTACACCTGAGCACCAAGGCAGTGCTAACATGCATCAAGTGTATTGCTCCTGGCATCGGACAAGCTTCATCAGCACTTGCCTGAAAATGTGCTCCACTGCATTGTGCAGACATGTCCTATGGGAGGGAAAGAGTGTCAAAGTTCCACTATGCCTTAAGCAGCTCATTCTTCTTCATTTTTATTAATTTGGAGATGTCCTTTATATCTGTCCATGCAACCTCTGCATGGTTACTATGTTTTATATGCATTGCTATTATGTCAGCAACCAATGAGTCCACATAGAGGGGGAAAATTTGCTCAGTGATTACTTCGGCATTGTGTAGTTTTTGGAATACTAGAGCTTGTCACCTGGCACTGTCTAATAAATAAGGTCTGCTAGACTTCTATTTTCAGTAATTTTCCTGGTAAAGTTGGTGTTTTTTCCTGTTGAATAAATATATGGGAAAGGTTTAAATCTCCATGGAAGTTTACTTGTCGAATTTTTTTGTTATTACCTTTAAAAATGTCATTTAGATGCTAGAGCATAGCCTTCTGGCAGTATTAAAGCACTTACCTATTCAAATTACTCAGTGAAAAAACTCTGGGAAAATTCTTTAGTTAGGATCTGCAACCCACACATGTAGCCACTTCCTTAGACTCACTCAGAATACATACGAAGATAGGATATTTTTGGTATTAACTTGAGGATTTAATTAGTTTGATTATCTAATTCCAGTTCAGTAGAGAATAATTTGCTAATTTGACCTTGCTGTGATAAAGTGCTTTATTTGCTCAGTTTAAAATTATGTACAGGAGCCTAGGTTTGGCACTGTGTTTTCAGTAGTTTTAATTTTATTAAATTCTACTATCACTGTCACATTTTGTGAAATAAATTTGGTTTATAACTTTTGAGGGATAAAAGAACATTAAAATCTCACCTAAATCAGTCTTTGTTTCTTGCAAAAACCTTGCACTGAACTTTTCCTGACAAAGTTACTGAAGAAGAATTAAGTATAATTTCATGCTTGCAAACCATCCTGTACATTAATTAAATTAGTCATTACAAATTATTTGCCTAGTGGGAACTGACTATTTAAGGGAGAATTTGGCATTTAAATTCTGTTTCAAGCTGTTTACGTAGAAGAAAAAAATGAAAACAGCACCATTAGACCTGATCAATACATGACAGAGTAACCCAGCCGAGGAAACACTTTGGTGATGGTTACTGAAAATTGCTCATCATTTCTGTTGATGCATATATTGAGTCTTTTAATAACCATATAAACTACACCAAAGGAAAGCTCATTTGTTTTCTGAAGCTGACTCTGCATACTGACAATGAACAGCATACACCACCCAAATCACAGCTGGTGGTACCTCTGAAGCATTTGCTGGTAATGGAAGAAAAGCTATTAAGGCTACAAAAACTAGAGACTGAATGTAAAGTGTGCCTGTATGATCCAACACTGTTTAGCTAACCCTTGGAGGCTATCTTCATAATCCTCAGCGAGATGGAAGTAAATTCACAGGATTGCTGAGGTTAGAAGGGACCTCTGGGGATTATCTAGTTCAAATTCCTGCTCAAAGCAAGGTCAACTACAGCGGGTTGCCCAGGGCTATGTCCAGTCAGGTTCTGAAAATCAACCAGGACTGAGACTCCACAACCTCTCTGGGCAACCTGTACCAGTGTTCAACCATTCACACAGTAAAAGGGTTTTTTTTTGTATAGTTAAATGGAATTCCCTGTATTACCAATTGTACTCGTTGCCCTCATCCCATCACTGGGCACCACTTGGAAAGGTCTGGCTCCACCTTCTTTATTTTGTCCCACCAGGTATTTATACACATTCATAAGACCCCCCTGAGCCTTCTCTTTTCCAGGCTAAACAGTCCCAGTTCTCTCTGCCTCCTCCTATGTGATAGATACTATAAGCCTTTAATCATCTTTGTGGCTGGACTCTCTCCAGCATGTCCATGTCCTTCTTGTGCTGGGGAGTCTTACCACTGGAGACAGCACTCTGGTTGTACAGGGACACCAGGGCTGAGCAGTGTTCAGTATGTATCCTAGGCATTTATGCCTGAAAGAAGTTTGGTACTTGGGATATTCTTGAATCTCTTGATACCAGAGGTGACAATGGGAGACTGTGAAACTATGCTTAACATTGAAGTATGAAGATACAAACAGTAAATTTTATTATTAATTCCTGCTTTTTCATTAGTTTAATGCAGTTTGATTTAATGAATTTCAAACTAAATGGTTGAAAAGCATATGATATTGTTTTTACTTGTGTTACCAGATAATTCTGTATCACACCAGCAGGAAACTTCAGAATCTCTGAACTAAGCAGTAAAGGCACAAGGGGGCACTACTTTCCTACTCAGAATGCTAATCATCTAAAAGTATAATGAAAAAAACTTCTCATAACTGATAAATAACTTCCAATTACATTTTCTCTATCAAGAGTTTTTCACAGGATCCTTATGGAGAGAACCACATGGAAACTAGAAGGGACTCAAGGCAGAGCTGTCAAAGCCACCCAGGTACCACCTGGAATATGCAACTCCAGTTAATACTTCCCCATCACTTCCCGGGTCATAATGTGACTTACTGCAATTCTTAAAAAAAAAAAGAGCTGCTTTGCTGTGAGAGGAGGGTGCACACTTCCCTGTGTCTAGCCTGATCTTTTGAATTGGGTAGTGAGGATTATTGCCTTAGCTTTTCTCCATTGCTTTTCTGTAGGTTACATCAACAACAGCACTAGATTGAATGCCTATTACACTTAGTGACCGTCCTCTGGAGTAGTTCTAAACAACCTGATCTCCACAGCCTGCTCACCTTCTGTTCAGAGATTGCCTCAGAAGATGAGCAAGCACATGTGCCAACAAGCCAATGCACTCAGGCAAGGCTTACAGGCTTGTAGTGGTTTCTACAGGTTCGTAATGAAAATCAGTGGCATACACTGGTTTCCAGTCAGCATCAGGGCTATCTTTAGAAGATGGCATGCACACAGATACAGAGCCTTTGTATTTCCAGTGCGAAAGCTGCACCCAAAGCTGGCATTAATGTAAGAGCTGGGATGGGGGAGAGAAGCTAGAGCTTTCTTGACAACTTTCTCATGGAGATTCATGACAGAAGTGGCCACCAAAGCAGCTGCTTTCCATCTGTCAGGCTGCTGGCAATTCATCAACATTTACAAACCATGCATGTTAGCTTTGGGGAGAGCAGGGAGGAGCAGATTATATTAGTCTCTGTTTCTAGTACAGAACACAGGAAAAGGCAGGAGACACAGGAGTGTCCTAATAGGTTTTTACATTATTTATCTCAAGAAACTTTATAACTTAATATACTGTCACAGTCACTGTGTTTGCTTAAAAGCTTTCTATTCTCCCCATCACTTATGCTTTCCTTAACCTTTCTTTCAGCTAAAGAAGTGAAATGCTTTGATATTTCTAAAATCTAATAGTTGTAAGGGAAGAAAACTTCTGTCAAATTGTAATTTCTGTCGAAATATTAAAACACTTTTAACAGCCATACCTGATAAACACAAATATGAGGAACACTGTGCATGTGGGCAGCCTTCAAACCTAGTATTATTTCTTTCAAAACATTATGTATTTCTCTCACCCTACATGTATTTATCAGAAGTGTGAAGTTCAGAAAAGAATTCAAAGTAACCTCGCTTTAGGTATCTTTTTTTTTGCTATCTATGGTACCCATATGTCACTATATCACTGCTTATATGGCATCACTACTGTACTGCAACAGAAGTGTTTTATTTACTAATAGAAGAACATGGGCAATAAACATCTATAGAAAATGGAAAATAAGTGATTCTGAATTCAGTACTGTTGGAAGTATTTTGAATGTTACACATAACAGTTCATTTCTTTTATTCATCCAAATAATATGAATGAGTATGTTCTAATAAAACTAAATTTAACACCTATAAATATTCAGAAGGAAAATGCTTTTCCTTTGGGGCACATAGTCATTCATTTGTTCTACGTAACTAGTATCAGCATCCAGATAAATTCCATTATGAGAAACTGATATTATTCATGCGTGGTGTAAACTTTGTAATTTGTGACCGAATACCGTTTTTTGTAGCTATGAGGCATCAATTTCCCAGTGGTGATCCTTCTATAAGAAGCTGAAGAATTTTGAAGGTTAGTACTTTCTGAAGTTCTGAAGGTTTTAAAGCTTAAAGAAATCTTTAATAAAAAATTGCAGGGTGCAGGAAGCCTGAAGGATTTTTAGGCTGGATGACATGAAGTAGGCTGCAGACCATGACTTCAAAATTATATGTACAAGCTACAGAGTAATATTTTGAAATCTTTGAGGTTTGCTTTTTATACTTTCAATTTTTTAAACATTTTGAGTCACACAATCATGTATGAGTAAAAAAGGTTGATAGCTATATCTTTTGATGATAGATGATTATAGTTTGGCAATATTTTCGTGTAATCTGTTCAGTTTCTCATGTCTTTTACAAAAATGAGAAAACATTAAGAATAAGTATGTAATCAAGTTCACAAACTCAAGATATAGATATAGGTATATTTTTCTAGATGTAATAGGCTGAATTCTGTAGAGAAAATTACAAGTAAAAAGGGGGGAACAAGGTAAATGAGAAAATAGTTTTATAGAATCATAGAATCATTTAGGTTAGAAAAAAACATTAAGATCATCAAGTCCAACTGTCCATCAAGTCTAGCACTGCCAAGTCCACCACTAAACCATGTCCCTAAGTGTCACATTTACATGTCTTTTAAATACTTCCAGGGATGGTAACTCCACCACTTCCCTGAGCAGCCTGTTCCAGTGCTTGACAATCCTTCAAGTGAAGAAATTTTTCCTAATACCCAATCTAAACCTTGCTTGGTGCAACTTGAACCTGTTTCCTCTCATCCTATCACTTGTTACTTGGGAGAAGAGACCAACACCCACCTCACTACAACCTCCTGTCAGGTAGTTGTAGAGAAGACAAGGTCTCCCCTGAGCCTCCTTTTCTCCAGGCTAAACAAACCCATTTCTCTCAGCCATTCCTTGTAGACTTGTGCTCTAGACCCTGCACCAATTTTGTTGCTCTTCTTTGGACACACAAAATATTTATATTTAGAAATATTTAGAAAGCCCCCTCCTGAAGGAAGAAGGCTACTTACCAAACACCCTCCAGTTTACAGAACTTAACCCAGTGACTATTGACTGAAGGAGTCACAGGACTAGGGTACCAACACTTGAATTTTAGGATATCAATCCAAATTTTATCAACAACTAGTGCAGAATAACCCCCCAAAATGAGCACTGTTTTTGTGAAATGGGTGTTTATGTCCTCCTTACTAATCATCCATAGACAGGCTGACTGGCTCATTATTAACTCAATTTTGTGGGAAAAATTTGAGCTGGAATTTCTCTATTGTGGATAAACTCCTTTGCTATTCAAACAGCTACAGATTTTGCTATATGAACAAAACTGTACAGGCTATGTTCTGCCTAAACATCCTAGCCTTTGAAAAGTGAAAATGTAATATACAAAGAATGCTTAAAAATATTTACAGAAAATTAATTATAATTGTTTATTGAGTCAGACACCACCCATCCCAGTTGTAATAGGTAGGGCTATACTGCACAGGCAGTCCTTAGATCTAGGCTGAAGGCTGTTTGCTTAAAAAACTGCTGAACTGGAGAAGTAAGAAGTCTCCATACCCACAGTGGAGACCAAGAAAAAGTGATACTGCAAAAAGACGTGTTTTCAAACAATACTTAATAATACCAACAACTAAATCTCCTCTCAGGGGTTAATAAATTGGTAACAGAAACTTAAAGAAAGAATCCTAGTTAAATTACTAAATTCTACAGTGAGTAGTAACTATGAAAAAATCTAGTGTCTAGTAATAACAACCTGGTATCCTCCTTGGGAATTTTATAGTTATTGTGGATGCTAGATGCTGAAAATAGCAAATTAATATGGTACAATTGGACTGAAAGTCAAGAATGCTAAGTCCTTCATTATAACACCTGAACTCAGTAGCATGAGAAGCACCACCATATCCTAAAGACATATTTTGGAAAGAATTATTTCACTTTTATATAAAACAGAGCAATTAAAAATCCTCTTCGAGTGATCTCAGTTATACACACTTACCTACTTCAAGCCTGACACTATATTGCACCAGTATTCAGTTGTGGCAATGATATTTTTCTGTTTCTGTTTAGATGCAGAAGTATCTTCAGCCTGTATAATGAGATTTCTTGAAATACAACCCTTTTCTCACCTAACAACCATGTCGTCCAGAGGTGAAGCTTTTCCACCCTCTCAAGAAAAATAATTTGTCCTTGAAAGCACATGAATACAAAAAGCTTTATTAATAGTCACAGAATATCAGTCACCTTCTAGACCAGAGCAGTGATGGGGAACTGAAGCACAATAATCTTGTGCTTTTCACTGTCACCAAAATGCTTAATCCTAGATACCCCATTTCTCTCCACTATCCCACCAGTTGCCACAGCTCACTCATCTGCAGCGGGTAAGCTAAGCTGTCAGGAGACAAGAAGACAAATGGAAAAAAAACAGCTGAAATGGATTAAGTACTGAATCTCTTCCTGAACAGTGGCTACAAGTGAGATGAAAAGGTACTTTGCCTTTTTCAAAATCAGGTTATAAATGCAGTCCCTGAGAGAGAGTTTTAATTTTCTTCATGTAGCTTCAAATTCTCAGTTCCCTGTTTTGTGAATCCCATGAAGTCCGGTCATGGACCATTCTCTCCAGAATAGGAGAAAACACCCTTCTTTAACTATATTTGTAACTATACATCTATTGGATCAAAAATATAAATAGTGTTTTACTTGGTGTAACCCAATAGCAAACATGTGACCCAGACTGAAGTTATCAGGCTGCCCCAAGCAACGCGGCGATTAATGTACAACTGATGCTAAACACTGCAAGGATATAGAAAAGCTGCCATTAGAAATCAATACGAAAGTCAGTGGTGACTGCACTGTAGTGCAGAAGCTCATAGTTTAGCTTCAGTTAACTTTAAGCTACCGAAAGATCATATTCCATTAGACATCTAATTACATTAGCACAGAGCTCAGCTCAGCCTCAGGCCAAAAAATTTATTCTGTACCTTGAGTGATGCTTTGAACCTCACAGCTATAAACCCTGTACTGCAGTTAGGGCAAAGAACAACAAAGACTGCAAAAGAAAGAAACCCTGTTCCTGGAAGCACTGAAGGTGTGAAGTTTACTAGAGCAATGAAGAGGTATAAAAATCTCGCAGCATCATCTCAACATCTTCAGTTTGAGAGGAAGGAAAAAACATTAATTCACCCTGAAATTGCTCCTATTCTCCTTTCTGGTGCATAAGAGACAACTATTGACTTAATAGTGCTGATAAATGAATGAGTAGTTTGGTTGAGGTCTATGAAATACCACTTTCTGAAGTAAATTCCAACTTGTGTTGCAGTCAAAAGCAAAATAGCTGTCAGAGAGATTTAACTCTAAAGGAGCAGTATTTGGCAGGAGGATATGTTAAGTTTTATATTCTTATCAAAACACAGTAATTCAAAACAGATTTACACTTTAGGAATGAAAACTGATAGATCAAGACTGCTTAAATTATTGTAAGTAAATAAAACCCATAAAAGAGGAATAATTCACTTTCATTAATGCTTCAGGCTGTCCTTCTCTTGACAACTGATTCAGAAAGAGTAGTTATTTGTCCACTCTATCCCAGTACTACTGAAATTGCCTCTTGCTATTCAAGCAACATGGAAGCATCCTCTCAGATCAGGTGGTATAATCAGCCATCTTACGAAAGAAATATATTTGATTAGTTTTACTTTAGACTAGCAGATCTTGAAGAGCAGATGATAGATTGTTTTTTTTTTTCTTTTCTTTTCTATAATATGCTAAATAAAAGAAATACAAAGTATAATTTATAACCCAAAATTATCAAGTACCTGGTAGACAGCTCTGAAACAGTGTCTCCAGGGTTTCTCTCTCAACTTCTTTAACCTGTTCCCCACTGTACCTCAGTCCTAAACACAGGAAAGTCTTTCAGCAACAAGTCACAACATGTTTCTCTCCTAAACCAGAGGCTTCATGAATGCTTCCTGCTGTCACATCCACTTTAAGAAAACAGTCAATACATATTCAAATTATTTTAAAAAATATGAATTCCAAGCCAATATTGACATAACCATGAAATGATGTCATTTTACCAGCACAAGAAATGTATCTAAACTTATATCTTTTTATAACTCATTTTATTATTATTATGTTTCTTTAAAGAAAGTATAGAAACAGAAATTAAGTGGCAAACTTCAGTAAAGGGTTTCAATTTTTTTATTTATGCAGTTAAAAACCCCCATGGTTACAGGTACTGTAATAATAAAGCTTAATAACAACCCTTTTGGATCTGTCACCAAATAATATTTCGTTAGTTTTCTGGCTGTTTCATTGTAAGGAGGAAGATTAACATAGTATGATTTTGTTAAAACCATACTTCAAGTGGAATGAGAAATATTTCACACCCTCTGCTGTAGCATGAGATGCAAAAACATTTTAAAGGAACAATATATACACAAGGAAAAAATTCACTGGAGAGAAGAACCAAAAACTCAAAAAAAATCAACCCAAACCAACAACACAGAACAGGTATCAAAGTGAAACTTGGACAGGATTATATTCATATCTTTTAAATGGATGATTCTGGAATTTACTGCCTGTAAAGGAGGTAAAAATCTATTGGTATTTATTATCCTAATGTTGGCTAAACTTGAACATAGTAAGTAGGCCTCCAGAAAAATCAAAGCAATATAAATTGCTAGATATAGAAATACAATATTAGCTAGTGATTTCCAATGCACTTTATGACTTTTCCAGTTTTCTCATGTGAAGTCTTCCTGTAAAAGATCAAGAACCACTGATGGCAGACTGGCAGATTTCCTACTGATACACACAGGTGCACACACACAATGCACTTGTCCCCTGTGTTTTGAGCCAAAACCAGATGGGAAACTGTGGCATGAGAGGAACACACGTCCAAGATAATGAGCTTTGCTGAGAGAGCCTGTGTTTCTGTTAAACCAGACAATACACGTTGCAATGTCAAACACTGAACAACGTTTGGATTGGAGCTTGCTCAGAACTTGGGCAGGTTTCATCTGCATCAGCCTCAAATATACCACCTCTGGTTTGAGAAATCACGTGCAATAAGGATGTGCAGACTAGGGGCTCTTTAATGCATCTCCCAGGGACCTCAAACTTACTCATCTCTAACTACCTGAGTCACCACCACCTGCCTTTAAACAACTCTATCAGTAACTCTACCTGTGCAATTTTCAGTACAAAAATATATACTGGTTAAGATTCTGTCAGAGCAGTTATGCAAGTATTTCTTCATAGAGGTTTGAGAAAAAGTCCAACTGTAGTAAAAGCTACAGAAGCAGCCCAAGAAGCTAACTCTTCACATGTTTTATTTCATTAAAGTCTTAATATGTTTCATTTTATTATAAGAAGATTTATGAGCACCCTTGAAGAAACAATATCATTTTCAGATAAATTCTGTCTTTATCTACTGGAACCAGAAGACAAATCAATTTTAGAATCCTAATTACAAGAGGAGAGATAGAAGTCTAGACATTCAATCAAAACCAAAAAAGCAATAGGGGCAGATGGCTTGAAATAAGAATTCTTTCATGCAGTGCAAAATCTCTTAATCCTTAAAACGGAAAAAAAAATCAGACAGTTTCTAAAAGTATTTGGCCTAAAGAGTTATATTTTTAATGTGATAACTACTTCTGATGTTTTTCTTTACACAGTATTCAGTGTAGGCTGTGATGCATTTTCAAGTATCTCCATGTTAAAGTGGGAGAATATGTTGCTTAAAACATTTCCACAGGATGAGGATTAACAATACTTCATTAGGAAAAAATCACCTCTGATAGCCTTTTTTAGAATTGCATTTCCTTTTTGGTAAGATTTCCTATAAAATTCTTTTCAACCTCTTCCATTTGGTAATGTCCTTTTAAAATCACAAAATATTTCATGAAGACAAGGCAAAAGGCATCCTTGAAAATTCAGGGTTTTCCCTGGGAAATCTACTCATTAGCTGATGGAGGCAAAGATAAAACAGGGCAGCTGTTTTCTGTGTCCAGCTGTAAGCTTGAGAGACATAACTGATCCTTAACACAATGGAACACAACTGTGTAGTAATTTTTTAAAAAGACTATATCCTTCTTGAAAATCATGGCCTAAAGATTTTTGAGCTTTTCATTCCCTACAATTTCACTGTGGATTTCCATAAATTTCCAATAAAATTGTAGGTGAATTCAAGTTCTTACCAGAGTCTGAAGTTAATGATAGCTAAATCCTCATAAATAAATTCAAAATTTCAAGGCCTTTTATACTAGCCAAATAAAGATAGTAATAACTAACAACTGCTTCCTCAGCTAGGAACTGCTCTATAAAGTCCGTACAATCTCTTAAAACAAATGGCCATGGTGTGCTAATTACAATTCAGATAGGTAGATGATCATTTCAGATGATCAGAGGATTTAAGTGCCTAAAAAACTGAACTGATCCTATGACTTTAGTTATATGTCTATGCAAGACTGAACCTAGCATGTTTCGAAGAGACTGATCCAATTCTAACACTGACAGATAGGATTAGGTGGAAATGAATGCCTGGAAGAGATGTTTAGTTTGTTTAGTTTGTTTGATGTTATTTCTTCAATATATATTTCTTATACAATATATATATTTTATATATATATATATATATATGAAATAAACAATTCTTTCTAATTGCCATGATCACCTCATCTCTTTAGCAGGTAGGAAGTTTCATTACTGGGCTCAGTAGTTGACTTCTTCACCCTTATTTTGTAGAGAACATTCCAGATGATCTAACATTGCTGTTGGCAGCATTAGAGATATAGCTAATCTTAATTCTAGTTAAAGTCTTGCTTGTTCTTTGATCACACTAAACAAGGTTGAATTATTCTACCTGAAGGTGTACCCTGTAAAGCTCAAAAGAGTAAGTGCTGCAAAGGAGCAACAGAAGCATTCATAATTTAAATGACAGCATGCTTTATACAAAGGACTGTCAAGGAATATGACAAGGCTATGAAGTAAACTGAATAGAATTCAAGGAATCTAATGCATTTGGTAAAGCTAAATGAGGATTAAAATCCCAGGTAAAAGAAAGGGCAACAGAAAGAAAAGTAGTTAGAGATAGATGTAAAATCACTTTAGTGCTTGCCTAGCACATTTCTAGTATGTTACAAATAAAAAATAATTGCCAACTAGGAAAAACAGTTATTAACAGCATAATAAAAAAGATAATTGAAAGATAGAAACTCAAAGAACCAAAAGACTTAGAAGATGGGGCATAGTTCAGTTATAACTTGAGGTTCTTTCAGTGGTTAAAGATCTCTTACGAATGAAAGCATGTAGGAGGTCTTACACAGCTATGAAGATATCACGCAACTGAAAATGGAGTACCTTAAATTCTGTTTTTCCCACTAATTTCTTCAGGCTTTTTTGTGCAATACTTTGGAACATAGTCTCACATGCTTTATTTGCTTTGTTAACAGTAAATAAATTGAGTGCTTTTTCCTCTCTCCAATGCATGCAGATGCACTCAGGAGTCTTATAAAACATTGGAACAGCAGAAGAAATATCAAAATGCTGCAAAATTGTTTATCTAAATATAAAGCTTTATGCTCCAATTACCAGCAAGCTCACAAGAGATGAAACTATATTAGGGAAAATGAGAAGACCCACTGAAATGAATGAAGTCATGAGACATCCCAGGGATGGTTTCTATTTGTACCCATGTCCCTGAGATATTATTATTTGCCTGGCAGTATCTCATTAAGATGAATGGGCCACTTCACAAGTCTCTGGAAAGTTTCTGAAAGGGCAAGAGACATGAAAGAGAGAAATTACAGCATTTACCTTCTGCACCATTTAATGGATATTTACTGGCATGGGAATCAGGTGCTTTACATTAAAAAAATCCAAAACAACCCAACAGAGAGAACCACTCAAGTTCTTTGAGATTTTTCACTTTTATTGCCCAAACTTTCACCAGCCCCTGAGGGTGGGGTTTTTTTTGTTTTGTTGTTTCTTCTAATTAGCTAGTTTAATGTTTCAAATTCTAGACAGTAGCAACAAGACAATTATATAATGTTTCTATTAATATTGATAACTCAAATATGCTTCATGACAGGTAAGTGGTAACCTAAATACCCTCAGTATGTATAGGTTTTTTTGAAAGCCCATTAAAGCAGCCCACTTCTTTGTAGTACAGATGTATCTAATGTACTTTCTCCAGCTAATCTGAAAGTTGTTTGTTTCTCTTCAGAGTTCACGCTGACTGAAATGAAAGCAATTCTTAAAGCAGCGGGATAAACCTGCTATTAGACTAGCTTAACAGAAATTTCAACCTGCTTGTTAAAAAAGAAATGGTGGTAGGTAAATAGTTGTAGGTGAAGCTCTAGTACAGCTCTAATTAGGCCAATGTAATTTCCCAGGGAGCTGTAGGGGCTGACAAAATTTCAAGTCAATCTCCTGTTCAAAATAAGCACAGATGGTACACTCCATCCACCACATGGTGGGGTCTAACCATGATCCTTTCCCTCTGAATCAAAGTGTCTCTGGATGAAGGTGAAGATTTCCTTGATGCCTGGCACAACTGAATTTTTCCTGATGGAAAAAAAGGACATCCCTCAAAACCAGCATGACTACTGCATCTTCTCCTAATTCTGAATGGAATCCTCCCCTGCCTTCCTACAAGGAACTATAAATTAAGTCATGGTGCTATGCCTTCACTGATAGTTTGAGGAGAGAAAGGATTTTAGCAATAATTTTCATCTCCTCCAACACCTGTAAAGAATAAATTGATGGGACAAAACTCCCCCTAATAGAGACAGATTATGTAATAAAATTATGCAATCTTGAAGCAAGATGTTGCAGTTTTGGAGGTTCAGGTTGCATGTTAGGAAAAACTTTTGCACCAGGAAGTCTGTGCAACACTGGTACACGTTGCTCAAAGAATCTGTGAAACCCCTTTGCAGTTTTCAAGACTCAGGTAGGCTGACCTTATATGAGGTTGACAACAGTCCTGCTTCTGGCAGCAGGTTGAGCTAGATGACTTTGGGAGGTTCCTTCCAACCAATACTTCTAACAATCTGTGAGCATTATACACTTAGAGGCCAAGTTGGATGCCTGAAGGCAACAAGTGGAACCGTATTTGTAGACTGTCTGACAGTATAGAGGTATTTGAATCTGCTCCTTACCTGTGGGACCTTTGGGAGTATGGATTTACTTCTAACTAGGTCCTTTATGTATGTCCTGATATTCATCAAACAGTCAAAATGGACTATTATGTTTGTTAGCAAAATAAAGCTTTAGCTTTAAGGAATCTGTAGCTCCCTTAGTCAGTTTGAGAATATCAGATCTGCATTCCTTTCTCATGTTTTTAAAAACAATGTCAATGCCAGAGTGTGTTACAATGCAAAAGGGTAACAGACAATTTCTTTTTTGGAATTGGAATTTTTTATACCCATATTTTAACAAATACTAGATACAATATTGCAGTCAAAGCCTCAGCTGATGTTATAATATCCCTGTCTTACGGAACATTTAAGATTTATCACTATTTTAAATTTGTATAAATACAATTATTTATACAGCTATATAAATAATAGGTTCATTGAATAGCCTAGATGAAATTTATCTATACTACTGAACATATACTATTTTCTGGATTTTCAGTCTCTTGCTTTGCAGGATCAAGCGTACAGTAGCACTGAAAGGTTTTGCAAACGTAAGAATAAGTGAAACACAGAGGATATATATATTATATTTTACAAAGATTTTAGCAAGTATTTAAAGGATTCAGACTTTTCTTTAAGCATTTTCAGTTAAGTAGTAGGAATTTTTTAAAATCCTGAAGTATGTCTAATATGTTGTGAAGTTACAAGCTTCATAGAATTCCATTACAAAAAGAACAATCATCCAGATCACTTCTCTTATGCCAATATTTTAGTTCACTAATTTATATTTTGCTTTGGAAATCTAGAATTATATTATTTTTGAAAATAAATGATGTTTAAAAAATAAACAATTTTTAAACTGACTTTTTGTAAAAGATTGTTTATGCAAGCAATTTTCCAACTAAATCTATTCAAAGTATCACTTGATTTTGCACACTTTTCCAGCCTGTTATGAAAAAAATTCTATCCCTAAATATGACAAGCCTACGTTCCAACAGTTTTATAAATACAAATTCACCCTAAGTGGACATAAATCCCAACAAAATATTTTAAGAAATACTTTTAAAGTAGGTTTTACTTTTTCAAGAAGTGGGATTTTTTTCTCACTCCCCCAAAACCTGATAAAATACTTGTAATACCCAAGTATCGAATTTCCATTAAAAATACAAATTACATGAAGATTGTTCAATAGATGTGTTTGTTTTTAATCACTGCTTCCAATGTTTCTTTCTTTTCTGTTTAAGAACTGAAATGAAAAAATAAAAATATGCACTTTAGCCAGTTGGGTTTAAGTCAACTTTGCATGATTAACTGTTAGAATAGAGAAATTAGTACACTTGTAAGCAACTGAATAAATATTCAGTCTTCATGAAACAGAGCCATATATCTATGGGCATTAATTCTGTAATTAACATAAGTGACAATAACAATGTAGAGTAACTGAAGGACACTGTTTACTGAAAGAGTGATTTTAATAACTCACAAATAAAGGAAGAAAAATTTGGATTATCTCTTCTTCCCGTCTTTTAAAAATTCTAGTGAAAAGAACAGCTCATGTGGAGGCATTTAACTTTTCTTTTCCTATGTTGATGTCAGCTTTGCAGTTATACTTGGCATAACAGCTTTGATTAAACATTTTATATAATTGTAAGCTTCCTGAGGGGACTCAGAATGGAACTATCAGGTGCTTGGGTTACACTCCAGATGGCAAGAGATTTGCTCAGCTTCACACTCCTCTTCCCACTGATGATATTAAACCACAGTGGAATTCATTTGCAAGTAATTCTGAGAACCATCAGGTTGAATTTCAAAGAATTAAAAAAATCAGCAACTCTGCTTTTAAAACAAAGCAGATGATTTGTAGTTGTTTTTTAAACAATTCCCAGGCTTTCCCTTGTGTAATTTTTAAACCTGTGTCTGCAGTCATTACATTTGAAAAGCACTGCTGTTGCATTAAGGTTACAAGTGAACTGAAATGGCCTTTTACAGTTAATAATCCTTTCCCACTTCCAATTTAATGTGTAGCTAAACAGATACTAGTCAACAACATCTAGAAGCAGATAGTTATGGTAAGGGAATGTGGAGAAGGCAGCCTATAATCAGATTAATTTGGGCTACCATCACACCCAGCCACTATCTAGATAAAACTTTCTTTACCACAGGAAGTTAGCTTCTGCAAGAGAAGAGAAGCTAGGAGGGATCTAATCTCACCTGAAGAAATAGCAATGCCAAGGTGCACCTTAAGGATGTTTGGGAACAAGCCTGGGGACGCTGCTGCTCTATATTCCAAAGAACTTCAGATGTGGAGGGCATGAGGACAGTCACAACAGCATTCCCAGAAATCCCTAATAAGCCTGTTACACTGTTTGCCATTTCCCCAGTTACAGTGGGTTGTTGACTCATCATACTTGTTTCTGAGTTTTGAATAGAACATTTTAATGTGTCCTTATAGATGCACAGTGATAGAGCTGGACTGGCTTCTGGAGTTTTCCTATCCCATGAGAATGGGCATCTAGAATGGGATCTGAGCACAGTGGAGGTATTTCCACCCAAAGCTTCATCCCAAAAATTCTCTTCAGTGACTGAAGATTCCTAAAGTCACTGTTCTGAGTTCAGATCCACTGCTTCTTGTCATGCACAAAACTGAATCAGGCTGAGCTAAGTACCTGTTTAGCCTGAATTGAACATTCCTTTATTTTAGCACCCTAAAAGACTCCATCCACTAGATTTCAGGCTCAACACACAGAAAGACTGTCTTTCCCCTCCCCATGCTCAGGAACACATGGCTGTGACAGCTTGAGGATGCCTGAGGAAGAGCAAGCGGCCACAGAGGACAGAGTACTGTTTCTACATTTCATCAAAAGAGCAATAATAATAATGTGATTGTCCTGCAAGAACACTTGAAAAGTGGGTATAGATACACTGTCCGAGGAGAAGAGTTTGAAAAGATATTTTTTCCTGACTCGGGACCAAAATTTTGTTCTGCGTGCTGAACAAAACTGTACTGCAAAATGAGAACAGAACTAATGCTAGCAACTACAAGGACACTACTGGCTAAAACTAAAGGCTCATCAGGCCTACTGCTATGTGTGGATTCCCTCAAAGTTACTGCAACAGGTAACAGTAGAAGTGACTGCAGTGAAACTGATGCCCGATAATGAGGGCAGAGAACAATAAACTGGGTTTGTGTGTGGTGGGGTTTTGGTAGTGGGGCAGGGGGCTACAGCAGTGGCGCCTTGTGAGAAGCTGCTTGAAGCTCCCCCAGCTCCATGTTGGACCTGTCTCTGGCCAAGGATGAGCCAATTAGTGGTGGTGGCTGTGCTTCTGTGATAAGAAGGAGAACCTGGGAGGAGGAGGAAGAGTGACAGAAATACATATGCACACACCAAGGTCAGTGGAAGAAAGGAGGAGGGAGAGGTGTGCCAGAGCAGAGACGCCCCTGCAGCCCATGGTGAGAGAGCAGAGACGCCCCTGGAGGTCACCGGTGGAGCAGATGCCCACCCACAGCCCGGGGAGGAGCCCACGCTGGAGCAGTCTGTTTTTGGGAGGACTGCAACCTGTGGGGAGGACCCACGCTGGAGCAGTTCATGAAGAGCTGCAGCCCATGGGAAGGACTCACATCAGAGAAGTTCATGGAGGACTGGCTCCATGGAAAGGACCCTACGCCAGAGCAGGGGAAGAGTGTGAGGAGTCCTTCCCCTGAAGAGGAAGAAGCACCAGAAACAACAGGTCATGAACTGACGGCAATCCCCATTCCCCTGCCCCCCTGCACTGCTCAGGGGGAGGAGGTAGAGAAATCGGGAGCAAGGCTGAGACCAGGAAGAAGGGAGGCGTGGAGGGAAGGTGTTTTTTTAAAGATGTGGTTGTATTTGTCGCTGTCCTCTGATTGATTGGTAAATTAGTGGTGGTGGTGATGTTCAAATTAAATCGATGTTCTTTCTTCCCCAGTGGAATCTGTCTTCTGCCAGTGACGATAATGGGTGAGTCATCCCTCTCTGTCCTTATCTCAATTCCTCAGCCTTTTGTTATATTTTCTTCTCCCTGTCTCTGAGAGGCGAAGGAGTGAACAAGCGTCTTCATGGTGCTCAGTTTCTCTCTAGTCTTAAACCATGACACAAACACGAAAGGAACCTGTTCACCCCAATTCCTTTAGTTCACTCTGTATTATCCACTTTTTTACTGGTAACAAGGGAATGTGGAAGAGCAAATACTTATACAAAATTTAGACTGAATTGATTCTTATGTCAAAAAAAAAAAAAAAGCTACTGAGGGAATGGCACACCTTTGAATGGACTTCACTTATGCCGGTAGACTGTAGTTTTAGGCTGAAGATTCATCAAAATACCATCTGACAGAATTCATTATCCTCTATAAAGCAATCAAGGAATTTAACTGTGGGTAGTAATTTGAAAAATTAATATCAGTAATGTAATGTCAGACTGTCTTACGAAAGTAAGATAAGACCAAGCAGCTCTTGGATCTTGGGTTATTTCAGGACACAGTTATTTGAAACCCCACTTCACTGTGCATAAATGGAATAGAGAACCATTCCACTGAAGCATCTTACAATAAAAGTATGAACATGAACAGATTAATTCTGTGGAAAGACCTCTGCTTTCTTATCAGTATAGTTTGGAGATATTACCTTTAACTGACAGGAGAAGAAAAAGTTAAAGCAGTATTTCACAATATGGGATCCTCTGAATCAAAGAATTAATGTTAAACACAGAGGGAAGGTCAGATGAATCTGATCCTAGAAGATCAGGATGATGAACTGCAACTCTTTAAAGCTTCTGAAATCCCCCAAAAAATTAAAAAGAAAGGTCAGTAATGGATTTAGTCATTTTGCTGACGAGTAACACTTTAATGAAAAATGAATCTTCTGTTCTATCAGATGATTAAAATGTCATGCCTGAACTATATTACAGATCTAGCAACATAAATGAGAATTAAAAAGAAGATTCTTTCATCTCAAATACGTATAGCATTATGGGAGAAGTATTAGAAATTTTAAACAGTAATGTATATGTTTAGAGTTTATCATAAAAATAATGGTTTGAAAACAACACTGTAATAATAGAAAAAGTCACATAAAAATAAATAATGAATACATGCACAAAAGGATATAACTTTTCAATTTTGTTTGAACTCTTTTGAAATTACGACAGGCATTTAAAGGTATTTATATAAATTACTGATAATTTGTGTACTTAGAGCTAAACATTAGTTCTAAGATTTTGATCCATCAGTTTGTTTTTTTAAATATGAAAATACCAGTCCTGAATTTGAACAAAGTCTTCAGAACATATGCATTATTAATTATAACCCACTGTTCTGATTATCCTGTTGATAAAAAAAAAAAAAAGACCCAAACCAAAACCAACGAAACATTCAAGTAGTAAGAGTCTTACAGGACAGGAAGTAACCCAACAGACAGAGCTACAAAAATGACTATTTTATGCCACTTTGGAGACTTGAACATCTAGAAAATTCAGAGTTCATTCAAGGAACAACTACTTGAATTTAAATAACAAAGGATTACCTCTTCGAAGTTCTTACAGAAATCTTTGTTCAAGAGAAGAATGAAAAATGGACAGAGCTCCTTTAGCCTGGAAAGAGATCTTCAGGAACCCTATCAGGCAGGATGGTGAACTTTTGCAAGTGATGATTTTCTTGCAATTCAGTTGATTCCTATTTATTCATTTCCTCTTATCTGCTTAGAAAATTAATTAGAAGAGAAATCTTTTCAAAAGTATCTCTGAAACTACTCTCTTTCCATAAATAAAACTGCCAATAATTGTATTCTAGAAGCTGCTGTGTAATTATGTAACACCCAAAAGTTTGGGAAGTTAGATTTCAATGTAATAATTACTGAGACTTCATTGGATGTCCATGGCCTTTTAATCTGTTGATGTTATAGTAGAAAAAGTAACTATGGTTACTCTGTTTATGCAAAATATTATTCTCTATTCCTATTAGAAGTATATAAAGCAGAGACAATACATAATGTTAAGCCACACTAACTCTTCATATAAAGCTATTTTGGAACCTATGCATTAGATATTTATTCATACTCA
This sequence comes from Athene noctua, assembly GCF_965140245.1. NCBI lineage: Eukaryota > Metazoa > Chordata > Aves > Strigiformes > Strigidae > Athene > Athene noctua. The sequence continues at coordinate 28,166,778 of NC_134040.1, forward strand.
TGTTTTGTCCCCACCAAGACTTGTCAGAAACACCTAGGAGAGATCATATAGCTCACCTTAGAGCAATCTATATTTTTTTTATAAATTTGTGTTTGATCAGTCCTTCTGAAATGCTGTAATGGAACATAGTAAAAGTTTGCCTGTTGTTCTTAAATGCATAAATCAATAAGTACATGGAGAGGTTTTATGGGCATGTGAAATGTTACAAAGACAGAATAAAACTATTTGCAGCTATAGTGATGCTACCACACTGATGTCTATTCAAGAAACAGCTTTGTCATGCTACCCTGTTAACAGTATCTGTCAAGTATCTGAAACTTGATTAATTTTTAAAAACTTAGGCACCCATTGAGTGTCTTCTGCATTTTCAATCTGGCAAGGTCTTCTCTGTTTAGTTTTATCACCCTTTGCCTACCTCTGAAGCAAAAAATATGATTATTACCTACAGCGAGATAAAAGGAAAGCCCCATGAAGAAATTGCTAATCACGTGAATAATTTCATAGATAGATAAGAAAGATTCCTCCTTTTCTCAAGAACTGTGGTCAATCTGAGTCCAAGGCTGCCTGACTGACTTGCTAGTCATTACAAATAATTAGAAAATTTGTGGGGAAAGATGTATTGATAACAAAACCATCTTAGTACTTATAGTATTTTCTTCTTCTTTTAATGCAGACTTGCATTGTCTGTTGTGTTTAGATACTTCAGGAGACACACATGAACATTTCAAATAAAAATGCGTCAGCTTCTTAGGAATTTACATGACATACAGATTTCAAAGAACAGTTATAGGTCAGATGCTGCCTGGCTTCTGTGAAGCTACACAGAGCTGCAGAAAGGAATAAATCTTCCATGTCTTCTCTTATGAACCCATCTGGGAAGAACAGCAGCTCTAATACTGAATAACACAGATGTTTGTTCTGCATTTTTGCCTCGAGAGAAATTTCTGGACTGCTTGGACAATCCTTGTGAAGGCAGAAGGAAATGAATTTTCTGGTCTCTTTTAACAGATGTTACTTGAGGTGCACATTATATCTTCATGCTGTGCTTTTGGGAGGTCATTGAAAGGACATGGATTTTTCTGAAGGGTTCAGAAGAAGAAAGGGAAGTAAACTGGCACACTGGGTTTGCTAGAATACTGTTTCTTTTAAGGGTCAAGTGTAAACATACCTGACCTTCCCCCTTTTGGATGTTCCTGTGTAAAGGAATCTGTGAGAAAAGTAAATCTCCAGCTACACTAAAAAAGAGAAAGGAAATTGGGAAGATAAGGAAAGAGGCAACACTTTGTTCCAAGACTAGAGTGAAAGAAAGGACAATTCATCACTTCTAAATAAATTAGAAATACCAGCACAGTCTTTACCCTCAAGGCAAATGAGACAGCTCACATTGACAATTAAAACCTCCCATGGCCACAAGTAAATACAGGTTCAGCATTTTTAGGACATAGGTTCTGGGACTTCTGATCCATCAAAAATTTACTGAAGCTGGCAGTCGGGCTGCTTTTTTTTCCTCAAATAGGACTACAATAAAAACCCACAAAAGCTCAAATCTTTCTAAGAAAAGCAACAACGTATATACATTTTTTCTGAAAGGACCCTTGCTTCTATATAATCTTTTAATGTCAAAAATAATTCTGTGATACAAACTTTTACAATGAAGGGAAAGACTTTAAAGACAATGAGAAAATACAGTGAAGTATGTAATACAACAAGCAAAGGGAGAGCAAGTCACTTTTGTATGCTATTTTAGGGCAATGTTTTTGTTAATTAAGCTCAGAATCACAGAGCATCTGTCAGCTATGGCAAAACATTAAGGAAGAATGAATGAAAGATTGTATTGTAGAGAAAAAAATAGTTCATAATGACATAAGTACAAAATTATCTCCTGTAGACCCTCAGAATAGTAGATTGTATCATATGAGGAACAATCTAAATGCCTTCATACACATTGTGCTGGAAATGAATACAGTGACATCTGGCTGAGTCAAGGGAAAAAAGATACCTTGTGCTTTTATTCTCATGGGCATTGTGGATTGTCACTTTTGGGTGTCTGAAAGCACAGAGCTAAATATTCATTAGAGAATATATGCATTATAAATGTAGGTAAGCCCCTTCTGAGACAATGAAGAATTTATAGGTGTATAATTTCCACACATGTTCATTTTTTCATCATTCAGACAATTTAGCTGGATATATTTTTGCTGAAAAATCACGACGGCCCACCTGGACTTCTTTTGTTCCTTATTTTTGGCATAATTCTTGGAATTATTTGTCAGTAATGAAATCAAGGAGCAGAAAATAGAGAATGAGACTATATAACTGTTTTTCAAGAAGTTCCTACCAAAATGCACACATCCTGAAATTAAGGTTTAAGATGTACATTTTTCCCTCTACAGAATTTGTGTGGTGAATAACATATTCAAGTAATGTGATTCTGGCATGAATTTTAAGGAACTAATAATCTAAAAAACATTCTTAAGTACCACGAATTTTCACATGTAGCTGGAAAGTTTCTGTGTAATCACAGATAATGAATATTTTGACACAGAAATCACAACAGTATAGCTTTAACTTTTATTCATAGAGGTGTTTTAAACTTTACTTATATCTCTAACCATGTAACTATTCCCTGTGCACCCCAGAGCTCCCTATGTAGCACCTTTTATTGTTTCTCATTTGTTAAGAACTACAGGAAAGGTTAATGCTGTTCTTCCGTATTCTGTGCACTTCTTCCGCCAGAATAGCCAGATAGCAATTTCCTTCAGCTAAGTCCCCACCGTACTGTTTCGGTATGTGTGTATTCATAGTACAGTGCCAAACAGATTTTCACTGTCAGTTGTATCTCAGGCTGATGCTATACCACCAAAAATATATAGTACTATTGCTGACTGAAGAAGATAATAAACTGAAAAGCTCCAATGCATTCTTAAAAGAGAGTTGCAGTAAAGCAGCTCTAAATCTGAGTAACTGCTATGTGGCTGCTACTATAACTAGGAAAATTCTTACTTCCACAGACTAAACCTGTGGTGATACAGTGGTGAATTGGGACTCCCAACTCGTCCATCTTTTCCTTTCTGCCTGTTAAGAACAGCTATTTTATATTTGTATTTCTACTATCTTTATCCTCTAATACAATTACACATCGGAGATCAAAACATGGGGAAAAATGTTTCCTTAACGATATCGAATTAATTATTAAAACTGAAGTTGGTTTTATTGTCTAGGCCTCAAATACTTACAAAGAATATGAATTTCCCCTAACTGTACCTGAGGAATTAAAAATGAGATGCTATGTACAATTCTGCTATTAACATACTTTATTTAATGACATTTAAATTAAATATTTTGTGTGTGTTTTATCCCTTAAAGTCACTTTTATTTTATCATTTTTCAGGATAAAGCAATACTAGTTTTACATTCCAATTAAAAGCAATCATTGTAGCAAACAGTTTCCAGCTGAATACTTCCCTCTCTGCCTAAGTGTTTACATGTCCCTTGGCATATGTCTCCTTCCTTGTAGCAGCTCAACATTTCTCCAGTCGAAGGTATAAGTCAAAGAAGGTTATCAAGTGCTGTGACTGAAGCTATGAAGGCAAGGAAGTAAAAAATGAGGAAGTTCTCATATGTATTTATATTTCTTCTTATTACCTCATTTCTGTATTTCCACTTTCCCATCTTACAAAATCATTATAAACTCATCAGCCATCCTGGGCACGCAGATGCTAGGAAGCAGATACTAGCAAATCGCCGTGTCTCAGGAGACGCTGTGTCCAGAAACAAGATCAGTGTGTTTGCCCAACAGGCCAACACTGCTCAGTACAAAATGCTTCTTAGCTGCATCTGCCATAGGATAAAGCTATAAACAAAAACCCATGAACTCTCATACAGTATTCATTGAAATGCAGGACAAAATAAAAAGGAGTCTGACTTAAAAATTACTAACGCAAGCAACTTATAACTATGCACAATGCTCTTCTCCTGCCCAACCAAGCTTTCTCTTCAGATCTTTTTTCCCTTACGGATGAAACATCTTGCAATCCTAGCATGATTCCTTTTGTTGAATAACATAATACATATGATTAAAAGTTTAATAATGTTTTGATACAAGAGAGCATTTGCATAATTACAACAGAAGGACATGAAGCTAATATTAAATATAAAATTTTGTCACTCATTCTATGCATTAAATCAAGTTAAGCTTTCACAAAGCATTTGCAAAGGTTTCCTTGAACTCTCCCAGTGTTTGCTTTGGTGTGAGCTGGGTTCATCCCTCTAAATTATGATAGCTGTCAGCAACTTTAAATTATTCACAGTTAATGAGGTATAGGAAAGTCCTTAGCACTCCTGAGGTCAGAAGCACAGACATGGTATTCTGTCACCTGTGAAGGCATGATGCCTGTATGGCCACTAAAACAGCTTTAAATTGATAATATGCCACTACAGCACTGAACAGTAATGGCTCTGAACCCCCAGTTGAGGCCTGGGTATCCTCAGGATATAATAAGTGGATATAGTTCCTGCTACAGAGACAACAGTATAATACACTAATAAACTAAGAGATTATTGAATGCAATGTTTTAAAAAAAATCTTATGAGCAGTTTCTGACCTCAGTTTTACTGGCACCAATCTACTGTAACTTCCCTGTAATTCACTAATCAGTAGTTTTTTCTACAAGGTTCCAGAGTAGATGTGAAATACATCTTTTATAGCATATTATATAAAAAGCAGATGTCATAGTTCCCATTAATTTCTGATACAACCATCTACTTTCCTAGCAAAATTGGTTTAAACAGAGAATAATCATTATTATATTTTGACCGATATATCCACTTTTAAATCATCCTGTTCAGTCTTCTGGATTCCAGGATTCTAACAAGACATCTAGACATCCATGACAGAAAAAAATTAAAGTGCTCATTTCTAGACATGACTGCTCAGGTAACAAATGCTTTATCTATCACATGATCCACTGGAGATGGTAATCAACCACAGCTGTGGGCTGCAGACTTGGTTATTCTAATTCATGTACAAACTTGGCATTGTAACACAAGACTCTGAAGATACCACGATAATTATCTCTTCCCTGTGTGCTGTCTTCACTGAACAGTCATGTGCTGTTTCCCTGCATTTGTGCACTCCTGTAGACTTTTCCCACCTTTCTTCTTCTTCCCTTCCCAAGCATGATGAGTTTCTATGAATAGCTATGTTACCCTGAAATGCTGAAACTGGACAGTAAGGGAAAAGTATTCTGAATACAAGACACTACACAGTCACTGGAACCAGAAAAAGATAAATGAACTCACTACCTGAAGAAACATAAAATGATTGTGGGCCATATTGATAAGAAACTGCAAAATCAACTCCTTTCTTTGGTTCATCCGCATTGCCTCCTCGTGCATGTAGAAACATCTGCTGAAATACACATACATGAAAGTACACACACAGAGGATTGTTTTCAGTTTCTTGTAAATGAATACAAGTATTTGCAATACAATGCAATGCAATAAAAGAATAAGAAATAAAGTACACACCATTTTATAGTTAATTCTTATAATACTTGAGATTTAATTCTTAGCTGTATCACAGTCAGCTTTTCATCAGATGGGTAATCTCTGTCAAGGAGAATTGATAGCTTGCCATGTAGGATATCTTGACTATCTGAAATGGCCACAAATGTCACTTTTTTTCAGTTAGGGTTGTTACGAGTTCTTTGCAGTATTTCTATAGATCATGAAATTACAAGTTTTCATTAGAAAAAGATTGTAAGAAAGAACATACAATTTCCCATACATGATCATTCCATTAAGACAGATTTTTGTTCAATTAGTAAGATGGAGAGCAAAGTTTAGCAACAACTAGCAGGTATCATCCAAAGACAGAAAACTTAAACATTAAGAAGAAATAGAAAAAACATATGTAATAGTATGAACCAGTAATACCTATCAAATCATGTCCCACTGACATCAACCTTACTGCAGAATTCCTCAATGTAAGCCAAACTTTTTTTTTTATATGTACAAATGACAAATCTCTTATCTCATTTAATTTACTTTTACTAACATTGGTTTATGACAAAAAGCCATTTCCTTTTGCTATAACTATTCTAAAGAAGTGAATGATACTTCTTTATGATACATTAAAGTAGATACATGAACTGTATTTTTGTTGTCCATTATGCTAATAATTTATTCTGAAACAAATCCCAAAGGCCTGTTATCACTGGATAACAGATGGAACTGATGAATGCATAAGCAGGGCTGCCTTTATTCTTTTTTAGTGGCTGGAAAACTTCCCAAAGTAATATATGTCTTTTTCATGTATGCATCACTCATTTCTGATGTACTCTGAGTAGTTCTCAAGTTAGAAACAAACCTACACAGAAATGGAACTGAATGTATATTCCCTTTTCAGGGAAGATTTATTCTTCCAAGAGGTTCAGTGGAAGCCGTGGGACCATTCATTCAGCACTGCTGAACACTGCCTGTGAGGATGTGACCTTCTTTGACTTTGTGGAAAGTCAGTGACTGTGGAGATACTCAGGACTTTGATGCTGAAATTGACCTTTGATAATTAGTTAGAAGAAGAAAAAAAAGCCATCTAATACATGCATGAATAACCTTATCTTAATTGCCAGCAAATGAAACCAGCCTTTTTTTTAATGCTGGCTTCCACATATTCACCATAAAAAGTTATATTTATGGTACTTGCAGGCAACTGAAACTCAGGAGAGCCAATTAAGATGAGTAAAGCCAAATATGGACACATTTTGACACAAGCAAGGACAGACTGTGAAAGAGTAAGTGCTTTGATCTGAACCCCAGCCTGAGTAAGAGGGCACACATCATGAAACCTCATTACAAAGCGCTGAATCTGGCATTAAACAATTGCCAAGAAAAGGAGACTGGGTTCCATCCACCTTGGTAAAAATGTGAGGATCATCATTGTGCCAGTTCAAGATTTTGGTTTGTTTTCACATCTCTCTCTAGAATGAAATGAGCCAATATTGTGACTTTAATGGAATATTTAAGTAGTTTATTAAATTTGGAAAAGCCGTTCTTTGACTTCAGAACTTGCTATTTTCACTGCAAATTTCACTCACAAAAGGAGTTTGTGATGACTTGATCTTATCTATGCTCTCTTATAGGATTGTGTAAGGGTCTTGATTTTGAGTAGGGTTTCTTGAATGTAATTTTTTCAATTTTAGATTTACTTTTCAAGAACTCTTCTTTACATCATTCTTCTCTCTCATTGTATCCAGTTCTGTTTCAATTTGCACACAGGTCTTCCTGAAACCCCTGAGTTGAAGAAGTCATATGAATATGGTTGCTTTTCAAGTAAGTTTCAGTTCAGTAAGAATTACAGTATTTCACAGCAGGGTTCACTGTTTCAGCTTGGGACAGGCTTCTTGAAGTTTCCAATACTGGCCTCCTGGACAAACACTCCACCACAATTATGGTCACCCACCCTCTCAGTGGTGAAAGCCAGAAGCAAAAAGAGAAGGAAGAGAAATAAAGGGGAACAAATAATACCAATTCCAAGCATCCAAATTCAAAAGATAAGTCTACACCATAACATTGGCTTTAAAGACTTGACACGAAGAAGGAAATAGAATTTGTCTCCTTTTCATTCTACTGAGATGCGTTTGTTCTTTTCTTTTCAACTTATAAAATCCAGTAATCATTATAAATTATAAATAATAATAATAATAATAATAATAATAATAATAAACAAAGCTTACATTCTCAATAATCAGATGAATCCAGGAGCTTTGTTTTGATTTTCGGGGGAAGAAGACCAAGACGGGGTGGGGAGTGAGGATTCTTGGTAAATCATGGGATTTGTCATAAAATTTGGAGTGGGAAAAATGTTACATTATTTGGGGTTTTTTTAACAGATATATTCATGAATGTTACATTAACTGAGTACTAACTGTATGTGGCTCTCAAAGACATCGTCTTATAAAGAAATATCAAAACACTTCATAAAAGTAATCAGAATCATTGCAACTACTTTACAGATGGAAAAACTGGGACACAACAGACTGAAACCACCTGACAAAGGGAGCATCCAGCAACACCCTCGTATTGACCTTATATCTCAAAAATACCACAGAAGTATTTCTTATCCAATAATATCCCCAAAGAAGTATCTTTTTTTTGCTTATAGAATTTACTCATAGACAATACACTCCAAGTTAAATAACATGCAGCTTGTTACTATGTGCAGTATCATGCAGTTTACTCATACATTTTTTCTAAAAATCTTGTTTCAATGCTTAGCATAACCTGATAAGAAACATTTTCTGCAAGCTTCAGATCTAAACATAAATATCTGTTCATATTGTCTTTCTAAATATGTAAAGCTTTCAGGCCTTAAATTAAGGTGAAAACACACCAAACAAATTCTAATTGCTTTGACTCTGTGTCTTTGACACCCAGCAAATTAAGTAAGGGCAAAGTATAAAAAGGAAGGGAAAAGTAGAAAGGATAATTTCAAGGTAATGATTAGATTCATTGTTTATTTGTCATCAAGACAAATCATTGGAAGAATGTGCCATAGCACATTGTTGCTAGTTTAGCAGTGCAATACATCAAGATCCCCCTTTCAGCAACATTTTGTTGTGTCCTAAGCAAGGGAAAAAATCAAGGGGTGGCACATCATTAAACTGAATTTATCAAGTAGAACACTTTGTTGGTATTTAGTGTAAATATTTGACAATTGGCACCTAAATTTTGTGATCTAATCCTGGGAAGACTTATGTGCAAACTTAAAATTACTCAAATGCTTAAAGTTTATAGTGTGCATAAATCTTTGGGATCATGTCTGAGTCATCCATTTAATCATTGTGATGTAAAACAATGTGTCACTATATAATGTATCACTGTCATTATTTTTGCAATAGGAACTTTGTCTTGGAAGCTCACTCTGAGCACATGGGCTGACAAGGCAACATTTCCAAAACTGCACAACACTCCACATAGGAATAGCTGGACATGAGGATAATCAGAATTTTCAGAATTACACTGCATTTGTACAAATCTCAGTGATTTTGAAATATAAGATCATTTGGCTGACTATTTACAGGTTACAACTCTTGCCTAGCTATGACAACCCATTAAGTTTTGAAAGTGAAAAAAGCATTTGAATGGAAGCATGACCTTAAAAAATAAAGCATAAAAATCAGCTCATACTTGTAAAGGCTCAACTGTACTTTAAAAAGACAGTACTCACAGACAGTTTCCGTTCATTATGGAGCGTGTTTCTAATTTCCTACTGCTGACTCACAGCAATTAAGCTAGGAAACATAGTTGAGATAGAAAGACTCTGGCAGACAATTCACCATTGGCAAGCTTATTCACAACGGTGGATTTGGCTCTAGGGGCAAAAAATGAGGTGTCATGAAATCATACAAAAGGAAAGTTTTCATGTACTTTAATTTGAAAATTACAGAAAAGGGAAAGAGGTGTATGGAATAACTAGGCTAACACTATGCTTTTAGGTATAGCAGGAAATGCCATGACAAAAGCAAGCCTCTGAAAAGAGAAGGAAGGTGTATATATTGGTATATATTGGGGTTTTTCCACCTGAATGTTTCTTTAATGATGGACACCTACATCAAAACAAAGGTTTTAGTAAAAAACTGCATTGTTCTGTCATTATTAAAGCAGCATATGCAAAAAAAGAAACAAACAAATTGTAAAGTTGCAGTGGTGCAAAGCACAACAGAATTCGAGTCATAAATGGGGATTTTGCATATGATGTCATGAGATAAATACTCAGAGACATCAAGTTTTCAACAGTTAGGCAAATACACATTTACAGAAGCTTGGGTAACCGTGACTACAGATACGTTTCCAAACCTGTAACCTTTAATCACATGAGTTTTAATTTCTTCGTTCATTTAAACCAACTGTGAAGCTACGTGGGCTCAGTACAGAATGAGAGGACAGAGAAGTTCCTGACACTTGATTCTAGCCCCCCCCCCCCCCCCCCCCCCTTATGCTTGCATGGTACCAGCTCAGACCTAACAGTAGCACATTACAAGGTCCCAAAGGACTCTCCTGTAACCACCAAGCTGAGACAAAACATTGGTACCATCTCTCATAAGCATGACCATGACAAAAATTAATAGAAGAAAAAGCTGCTTCAGCTTTTTTGGCTATCTACCCCAAAGTAACTTGTTAACAACTTTACCTGTATCTTCAAAGAAAAGAATTGCACTTTAATATTTTAGATTGCTTAATTCTTTTTTCATGTCCAATTTCTCTAGAAAACACTTCTTTAACAGGGAGTTTTAGCTAAAAAAAATTTTGCCACCCAGTATTAAATCCCAGATTTTTTAACCTTTCTTATAGTACTCAGTTTTTAATCTGGTAAAGAATTTATACAGCTTTCAGAAATAGGTTCTCTCAAACACTGCAACAGTAAGTAGATGTTACTTGGCGTTTATACTGCTCTGCCAATTGAATCCAGTTGCCCAGGTATGCATTTTTCTTGGGCAAATGTTTTCTAAACTGTGAGGGGAAGCCATGTATAATTTGCTTCATACGGCTAATTCTTTACAAGTCACTTTGTCCATTATGCATCTTCTATTTCAAAAGCTCAGTTTTTCAAAATAGATTTAGTTTATACAGACTATGTTAATATCCTTTACCATCTTATTGCCATTTAAAACTTTATAAAGCACATAGCAATACTATTTAGAACTAGGAGACTATCATTCTCAAGGTTAGGTGCTTATCTATAACCAACTAGACTTTAATCAGCACCACTGCTCTGTGAGAATAAACATCTCAGACCATGGATTCTTTTTCACACTAGGAAGAAAACATGAGGATGAGACATTCCATCTCTCCTGAATTCTACAAAAGCACTTGTAGTTCCCTGTTACTGTCTCTGCCTTGACTATAATTTTTTCTCTTCTACTTTTCATGTTGTCATCGATCCCATAACAAACATGTTCTAAGTTTATAAACACCCACACTTAACACTCTTTTTCACTGTCACAAACATTATAGAGTTTACTCATTTTTAGGGAAAAAGATATTATAGTCTATTTTTAATGAACATTCTCCAATGAAAGGATTTCAATATCACTGGTTATGGACCTCAGAACTCCAGACAGAAAACCACAAAGATATCTGAAGCCTGAGATGCTAACATCCACAGAAAAAAAAAAAAAAAATCATTATTCATTCTCATTTCTATTAGAACAGCTAAGGGACAAAAATATCCTATCAGTCCAAACATGTCAAATGTTTGTAAATTCAAACAAAAAACTGACAAAAAAGACTACCAACAAAAAATTATGAACTTAAAACTAACCCAGTTCTCAACACCTAAGAATTTGATACTGTTCTATGTGAAGGATTCATGAAGGAGAGAAAAAATACTAAAATCCTACAAATAAATGATGAATTATTTTCTCAGCTCTTTTCAGGACGCCAACTGATGTGCTTTGGCATCTCAAAGTTTTCACTGCTTCAAACATAAAACATTATCATATTTTAAATTTAATGAACAAGTCATAAAGATATTACAAAGGACCTGTGAACAATAGTTACTTCAAGAGTATTTTAGGTAGGTAAAGTTTAATGTTGGCTTTAAAATAAGTAGTTTATCATTTGCCAACAAAATCGACTACCTTTTGTTGGTGAGACATTCGGGGGGGGGCCCAAGATGTATTAAATTCTAGGGAAAATACATAGTTTGAAAAATTGTTTCCCGAAGTGTATCCAGAGATCTATTTCCAGGCCTTATACTTTGTTGTGCCAGCATTTACATTTCAAATATTAACAGCAAAATATTTTTCTATCCATATATATGTAGGGGAAGTATCACCATAGGATTAGCAGTATTCATACACTTTTCTGGTCATTTGCTATTTGACATTGATCTCCTCTGTTCTTCATGCCTCTCTCTAACTAAATACCTGTGCCATCCACAAAAGTCTCTGACTAAATATCTTCTTCGCGCACAAAAAAGGGGCTATTGACTGCTGTCCTGGACAGAGATACTGGCCTACACAGACATTTGGTCTGATGCAGTACAGCCACCATGCTCTTTTGTAGAATAAGCTTTAAGGCAAGGTGTACTTCATTTTCCTATGTGACACTTTCCCCCAGCAGATCTCCTCCATTTTGATACTTCCAAACTCTATTTCTTCTAAATGGCTAAACAGCTCATTTTCTATGACAACATTATGATTAGTTTAATATCACTGCTTAAAAATATTTAAGACCTATTAAAAAAATTAGATTTCTATTCAGACAAAGTTTTACACTTGAGAGTATGAACTTATCCCCAACTGAAATCAAGATAACACTAAGGGAGGTAGTATCATAATCTTAAAATATGGCATGCGACTTCAATCCTTCCAGGTTCCTCTGGAGGTATCCCTCTCCATCAACTATACAAAATTAAACACAGGTGATTTAAACTTTATCTCGATTTTTACTTAAAAGTGGACTAAAGTCTGCAGTCTGAAGATTCACCATAAGCACATTCAAGCCATAAGCATGCTTTTGAACATTACTCCAGATACAGTTTGCATTTAGCAAAAATTGAGGAATAGACAATCTCATATACAACAAAAAGATTTTTAAACTCAAATTAAAACAGGATAGCCAGCTTTCAATGGCTTGAGTTTACTAGTAAAGAAGGCCTTATCTGAACTGTGACCTAAATGCAACATCATAGCACCAAAGCCATCAATTCTTACTTGCAAGCCTTTATTTCAGATCATTAAAATTACATCCATGTACTTAAAAGCCAAAATATTGGGATGTAGTTGAAAAATTGCTTCTAGATAAATATTTTAGATATTAATACTATATTGTGACTGTTGTTTAAATTTTGTATATTGCGCTGTCCATTATTATTTCTTAATTATGTTTTGGTACCAGCAAGTAATTAATTTTCATCATACTTTTCTACTTGAAAGACTTTGAGAACCTAAAGGCATTCTGTGAAAGCTTTGAACTTTCAATTTCCTTTGTACTTTCCATTTCTTTCCCTATTCTGCTAGTTCACACTTACATATTGAAATATATAGCAAAAAGGTCACAAGTAAAAAAACCAGCTCTAGCAGTGCTAAAAACAATACAGTATTGAAGTAAACAGAATGAAAAGTAAATGTTTACAAACACAGTTCATGAAAGCAACAAAAACTATTGTTGAAACAATTTCATAAATTGCTCTTTAGTGACACTGTTGCCACTAAAGCTTACATCTCATCTCTGAAGCTACTAAACTGAATGTTCCTGGCATTCCAGTTTTCTAAACCATGTGTTAAATTAATTCCCAAGTGGACTTAAACTACTAAGCCCTGATGTTTTGCGAATTTCCCCAAGAATCTCTTGCTTTTCTTATAAGAACCTTACCTTTTCTTCATTATAGAATCATAGAATCAGAATGGCTTGGGTCGGTTTAAAGATCATCTTTAAATGATGATCTTTAAACCAAAAATTGGTTTAAATGGCTTGGGTTTTGATTTAAAGATCATCTAGTTCCCTGTCATGGGCAGGGACACCTTCCACTAGACCAGGTTGCGCAAAGCCCCGTCCAACCTGGCCTTGAACACTGCCAGGGAGGGGGCAGCCACAGCTTCTCTGGGCAACCTGTGCCAGTGTCTCACCACCCTCACAGCAAAGAATTTCTTCCATATATCTAATCTGCATCTACCCTCTTTCAGTTTAAAACCATTATGTCTAGTCCTATAACTACACTCCTTGATAAAGAGTCCCTCCCCATGTTTCTTGTAGGCCCCCTTTATGTACTGGAAGGCTGCTATAAGGTCTCCCTGGAGCCTTCTCTTATGCAGGTTGAACAACCCCCAACTCTCTCAGCCTGCTCCCTTAAGGAAGAAGTGTTCCATCCCCCTGATCACCTTCATGGCCTCCTCTGGACCTACTCAAGCAGCTCCATGTCCTTCTTATGTGGGGACCCCGGAGCTGGACACAGTGCTGCAGGTGGGGTCCCATGACAGCAGAGTAGAGGGGGAGAGTCACCTCCCTCAACCTGCTGGCCACACCTCTCGATGCAGCCCAGGATACAGTTGGCTTTCTGGGCTGTGAGTGCACATTGCTGGCTCATGGTCAGTTTTCCATCCACTAATACCCCCAAGTCCTTCTCTGCAGGGCTGCTCTCAATCCATTAATTGTCCAGCCTGTATTTGTGCTTGGGATTGCCCTGAGCCATGGGCAGGACCTTGCACTTGGCCTTGCTGAACTTCATGAAGTTCTCACAGGCCCACCTCTCAAGCCTGTCCAGGTCCCTCAGGATGACATCCTTTCCTTCCAGCGTGTCGACCATACCACCACAGCAAACTTGCTGAGGGTGCAGTCAATCCCACTCTCCATGTCACCAACAAAGATGTTAAACAGCACCAGTCCCAACACCGACCTCTGAGGAACACCACTCGTCACTGCTCTCCACTTGGACATTGAGCTGTTGACCATAACTCTTTGAGTACAACCATCCAGCCAATTCCTTATCCACTGAGTGCTCCATCTGCCAAATCCGCATCTCTCCAATTTAGAGACAATGATGTCATGTGGGACAGCATCAGATGCTTTGCACAAGTCCGGGTAGATGACATCAGTTGCTCTTCCCTTATCCACCAGCACTATAAACCTGTTATAGAAGGCCACGATTGCCCTTAGTGAAGCCATGTTGGCTGTCACCAATGACCTCCTTATTTTCCATGTCCCCTAGCATAGTTTCCAAGAGGATCTGCTCCATGATCTTGCCAGGCACAGAGGTGAGACTGACTGGCCTGTAGTTCCCCTGGTCTTCCTTTTTCCTCCTTTAAAGATGGGCATTATGTTTCCCCTCTTCCAGTTGGTGGGAACTTCACCACCAGACTGCCACAACTTCTCAGATATGATGGATAGTGGCTTAAACATTTAGACCTCTTGGAAACAGAAACCATTAGCTATTCCAACTAGGACTGTCATTTTGTATATAAACTAGTAAAATCACACAAGTATCCCGAAGTCTTCCAAATGGAGTAAGCCACTGAGTGTATTTCAGAGCATTTCCAAACAGCCATGACTACATGATTCCCAGATGGAATACTCAGCTTTCTGTAGCAATAATTCAACGAAGCACATGTAATACCTTCCAAAATACTATTATTTAGGAAGAGGGTGTAGTTTTTAAACACCAATGGCAAGGCTTAACATCTACATACTTCACTATGGATCACTGTTGGTAATATACTTATGATGACGTAGTGTACTATCTTAGTTATATTTTGTCTATTGAGCGTTACTTTTAACGTAGAGCATATGCCCAGCTATAGTAATCATCTACTGGTGTTGTCAGCTAAGCATTTAAAGAAAGCACCATCAGTAATATTAACAGCACTGCTACAATTTTTTTTAAATGAATTTATAAAGAAACAGTCCAGTTTCATAGAATTACAAAAGGCAATTAGTAAGCAGCAAACACATCTATTGGTAACAGTTTGCTTTGAAATGACATATGGCCAAAACGAGACAGGCTGCTAGCTGGCAACCTGGGTACGTGCACAATAAAGAGGACAATGTTATAACAATCAAAATCAGAGTTTGCCATGTCAGGCTGTTGATGGGTTCCTGAAGAGACGCAAGGACTAAAGAAGGAAAGGTGAAAAGAAATGTTGATATTGATAAATGCAAAGAAAGTGGCAACAGCAATACTGGTAATGTTGGACTTGCTGATTTCCTCTCTGAAAAAGACAGCAGACTCCTACGGAGACAGGGAAATGAAAGCAGGCAGCAGAAAATGTGATGTATGCATAAAAGGCCACTTTAAATTATTTGAGGTATGAATATCCAGATGAGATGCCACTGCTGTATATGCAGAATTCTGTTTCTGGCCTGTGAGGAAATGATGTCATGCACAGTTCCTCGCTGTGAAGGTGCAGCTGGTGTGGTTTTGTTCATATTGCTAACCACCAGAAGTCAGGCTTGCTTGCTGCTGGCTACTTCTGCAAGATGTGTCCCACTCCACAACTCCGGGGCTCTGACAGGAAGGGTGCAACGCTGCAGAGGAATGAGCACAACCTGCAGGAGTGTGGCACTGCTCCTGAGAGAAGGAAGCAGTGGTCCTGAGGAGAAGCAGCAAGGACTCAGAGCATAAAGGGCTGCTGCAGTCACTGACATTCGTGCTTGCCTGAAAATTACATCAGCACAGCTGGGATGCATTGAGCAACTCAATATAAATGCATCTGCACCATAGGATATGGCTTCAGAATTCTTTGAATTCAAGAATAATTTTGAAACAAGAGAGTTTATTCCCAAACCAAAACATACTGTTCTTTCAACTGCCCATGTTTGCCATTATTCCACCTGCTGTGCTGAAGAACAAGGCATAAGAAGATATTATAGCCAGTTACATTTCTGCCTACATCATCTGTCATGATGCAGATTGGAGACTGCAGTTCCACAGATTCATCAAACTGATGAGGGTACTGCTGCCCCTTGCCACTGAGCTCTGATGAATCACTGAGCACCACAACACTGGCCATTCCTTCAGCTACATGTTGTGAAGTCTGTGCTTCATCTGCACAGTACTTCATTGCCATCCCTGTGATGCACCACTACAACGCGCTGCCAGATTGTGCCATTCTACCTGTAGCAAATCTGGATATTCAGTTCCCTCCTTGGCCAAGCAAGTTGTAGAAGTGATTGCCAGAGATCCACCACCAGAACACGTTCTTCCTCAACATTACAACAAAACATGAATCAGAAGGGAAAAATCATATGGCTATTCTTGAAGAAGACCGCTAAGCAATCTTAGCCATGTTGCAACACATCAAAAAAATTCTGTGTTTGAAAGTATATCCAGAAAGAAGTGACAAATGAGTGCATCATTATACAGATTATTCTGTGTGACGTATGAGATGCCATCCAAAAGCTGATGTCTCAAATCTACATCGATGTCCCTGTGTTTTTCAAAAAAGAACCCCCAGACCATGGCAGATTCTTACTTGAAATGAGTCAAGATCACAAACACCCACTGTATCAGTTTCTGCTCTTTGTCACATGTGACAAATGAGTTACCAGGTCCCATCATCCCAGCAACAGACCTGCATTTCTAATGAACTTGAGGACTTTGACAAAACTCATTTAAGCTATCACGATCAAAAGATCAGGCTGAATAAATGATGCAGACAGTTGAAAGCACCTCATAAAAAAAACCCTGAGGGCCAACAAGGCTTGTCAAATCCCTCACCCACAGCAGGTCATGTCCACAGCAAGTCTACAAGGCAGACTCCACCTATGTCTCTGTTGAATGTATGGGGTTTTATTCTACCACGGTGTGGCACTGATTCACAGTCCAACTTTCCTTATTCTTGTTACTCAAGAGAGACACATTGCTGCTGTGCTTGGGGTACATGGGGACTTGCAGTCTCCCAAGAAACTTGCCCAGTTGAGGGAGGCAGATGTATTGCTGATATGTGCTATATGTCCATGTTGTAAAAATGGGTATTTCATGTAAGAAGAAGGAATATTTATGTACAAGGGAGACTACAATTTTGGTGGATAGAATGAAAGTTTACACAGCATGTAGAGAGATAATAAAAACACAGATGGAAGAGGTAAAACTGGATTTAAACATTGTCCCAGAAACCTCCTAGATAGACCAGGCAGTGAAGTCAGGAAATAGGAAGTTATACATACCTAGTATGTGTAGTCTTGCATGCTGTGAGCAATTGTGCAACTGCTGACCATCTCAGTGGTGGTGTAGAGCTGGCTATGCATGGAATTACTCTGTGCAGATGTTTGAGCTTCATTGCATGCAGGTTAGTCACCAAGTTGCTCTAGTAAAGCAGCTCTGTGGATCTGCTGCAGAGCCACTCCTGTCATCAATGGTGAAGGTCCTGGCTAAGATATGGGAGGCTAGAGATGGGGAGCTTTTATTCACATTACTGCAGGAAAGCTGTCAGCGTGTGCAGCACGTGTTTCAAACAGTCTGGGAACACAGGACAAAAAATTCAGAAAACGTGAGGTTCTTTCACATGACCTGGTTTAGAGGAACCAAAGACTGTCCGGATGATTTATATTCTTCTGCACGTATGGTGTTGAGCATGGGAGTACTTGGGGCAAGTGAAGAGAGAATGCCACCTCTTCCATTTCCCACCCACTTTTTGTTTCAGTAAGGGGCCTCTGCCAAACATGCACTGATGAGTGATACACACATTTCAGACCCATATAGTTTCAGAGCCAAGAGGGATGAGTAGAGTTTAATGCATGCCTCTTTACCAGCTGCTGGCAGGCAGAGGATCATTGTAGGAATTGAAAGTGAGTGCAAGAAAGAAGGAATAAAAGTCATTGTTTGGAAGGTTTGTAATTGATAGAAACATTTATAAAATTTATATCTCTAAGAATTTTATTTGGGCTGCTTCTAAAGACTGGGAGAAATGGAGGATCATGTTCCAGGGTCCTTCAGAACACCTACTCAACCCCTGCCTTCTCCCTCCTCTTTCTCCACCCTGCTTCTCCTATTCCTGTCAGCTTAGCCATGCCTTGTACACTTCTAGTGACACCTTCATGGTGTGGAGCTCGCCAATTTGCTGGGACAGCGTCCATAAGGTGAAGCTGATCAGATAAGAACAGTCTGATCCTTATCATGTAACTGCTGAGACAGGGAGCTGCATCTCTGCTTTCTGTGCGTTTTGTGCACACTTTACAGGGTTGTAGCTGCTTAAATATTTTGGTGAGTCTAAAGGATGCAGTTTTACTCAAGATGCCTAGGTCTCAAGTACATCTTGTGTACAGTGAAATTAGCCCATCTGGTCTGAAGCAGCTGCACACTGATCAAATAGCACTTAGCTTGCATGAGGTGTTTAATTGCATTTTATACAGTTTATTTCCCATCTTTCTGTCTTCAGATTGAAGCAACTTAAACCTCCTTAGAATCAACACAGAGGAAGTCTTACAACATACAGTCAAGAAGTTGCAAATACATATGCTGCATGGGTACTGTTGAGGACAGTGATAGTAGATTGACCTTAATGGGAGGAAGGACACAGGATCATAGTAGAAAATTTATTTTTACGAACAGTGCATGCAAAAGAAAGGGTGAAATTGGAAGAGTAGTCACAAATGCTGATGGGCTATAAGTAGGGATGGAAGAGAAAAGGCAGATTAAACAAAGGAGCATAGATGAAAGGCAGCTAGTTACAGCTGAGAAGGACAACTCAACTCAGAATGATGAGAGCTACTCAGCAAGAGACAATCTTCGAGAGCACACTGATCAAATTAACTTATTATTTGTACAAAAGCTGCTTGAAACAAGTATGAAAATAGGTTACAACTGCAACAGTCTGAGGTAGCATGTGAAAAACAAGCAGAGCACATTCTGCTCTGAGGCAAAGAGTCAGAAATCCAAAATCTGAGCAGATGTATAAGTGTGAATTACCAGTGAAGTGCTCTCGTAACAGAAATAAGTATATACATCCTCCCTACATTCTTCTTTTATATATAATCATTTTCTAAAGATTACAATGAAAGTGTCCAGGAAATTGAAGACAAATAGTTCATTTAAAAGGCAAAAACTTATACTGACTTTACTGGTGGTTCTGTGGTAATGAGGAATCCTGCAAATTAAAGATTTAAATATGAAACACCTTCTTATCTTTATTGCCATATGTTCCCAAAACAAATGCTACCTATGGTCTTACTAGCAACATCAAAGCTTTTGAAATTTTTGTGGAAGTCTTACATTTTCCATTTGATTCAAAGACACAGAGGAAAACTCTTCAAATCCTGTGGGAATATATCACAAGCAGAGTTACATATAATAAGAAGAAAATGCCCCAGCCTAGTAGCAAAAAGACCAGCTAGCACATTATAGCCAAGTCCAGAGGGACATATGCAGGTGGGTTGAATTACAGGTGGACTAATAGGCAAAAATACCGATACTAGATTATTTCCATTTCAACAGGAGTCTGATATTAGATTAAAAAGTTGGAAATCTTTTAAAGAAAAATTTGCTTGGTATTTTAAAAGCAACTATCATTTTAGCATATTATGTGGAATGAAAGGCCAGAGGAAAAGATTACTATTTAAAAGGATCTTTTTTTTTTTTTTTTTTTTTCTTACTCAGATACTCCCTGGCAGAACTGATGAAAATGTAGATTTTAACCTTTCAGATATCTACTTCACTACACTGAATGTAATATTACATTGTCATATTTCTCAGTGAGGCAGTCAATGATGTTGATGAAACAAAAGGCATCTTATGATTACAGAGGTAATGCCATTGATTGACCAAGAATTCAATTATAGATATTTCATAATCTGAAAGATTTCAAAGCTTTAACCTGTCAGGTAAAGTCATACCGGGCAGAGTGTTTTGACACACTGTTATTACCATCATGGAAGTAAACAAAAACATAAACCTTTTTACATGAAGTGGAAGCTTGATTAGATCTTACATCCTGGAATAGAATTGAAATATAAATGGCTGTGCTAAGCATTTAAAATGTTGCATTTAAAAAAAAAAAAAAAAAAAAGTAGTTCAAAAACTACGTATTAGTAGTACAATTTACAATTTAATTTAATTTAAAAGCAACATGAGTACGTCTCATAAGTGGATTTCCATTATATTATTTCCAAATGACTGTGTCTAATATAATATATAAATAGAAAGCCAACTCGCAAGACACAGATTGGACTTTGTGGTTGAGAATCAATGGGTCTGACGGTGCCAATGATGCCTTCTGTTAGAATAAAATATAGCTCACAGCCAAAAATTACATATGTGAATATATGTGTATAATTACCACTCCAAAATGCACGGCATGTTACAGCAAAGCATCGAAAACAATCATTGAGAATTTTAAAATTGTGAATGTAGATGTAAAAATATCATAAAGTGAGACTTAATTAATACTTGTTGTGAAAAGGATCTGAAATAAACCTGTGTGAAATTTAAATCTCATGCTACTTCCTATTTATTGCAGAGTGCGTCTACTCCACACAAAGTTCTGAAGTGGATAGTCTTATCAATTTTGTGCAGAATTACATTGAGGAATGGTTTAAATTTACTGTGCACCAAAAGCCCTAGGCGAGCAAAATGTCTAAGTTAGTAGTAGGAATGTCTTTCTGCCACTAGAAGAGATAATGAATCCTATTACTAAACCGCAGCAGTAAGCCTAATTTTGAAGTCACATATAAGTTATAACTTTAAAATTAGCATTTTTAATTTTATTCCTACTTTTAATACAGTTTCCTAGAAAATTGGCACATAAAAAATGTAGAGAGGAAATGACAGGCAAAAATCAATTCTTCATTATATGCTTGCAGACTCTGAAGGGCTTGGATAACCTGGGTAACCTGAAACCACATCTAATACAAGATACACATAAAATTCAGCCATAAGAACAGACAGCAGGGGTGCAAGCAGGAAAAGGGCACCAATGCTGATGAATGTGGAGCAGGGAGATCCCCCAGCTGGCACCCGGCAAGCAGTCAAGAACATACTGTGTGCTCAGCCTGGGCATGCCTTCACTCCTCCTGAAATGAAACCACCTCATGCAGAGCCAGCTCTGGTATCTCTGCATCAGCCACACACTTAACCCTGAGACTGAATAATTCATCCTTGGATAATCAAGGGTTGACTGTATCTGGTGCATTAGAGGCTTATTCAATTTAAAGACAAAAATAACATTTCCCATAATGAACTTTCACCCAGCATTATGGATGTTGCTTTAACCTGCCATTTTGCTACTGTTAGTTATCAATATTAAACAAAAGCTCAGCATGGAGAACTAGTTTGCACTGAATTGACTAGAAGTATTTTCTTTCTACTCTCCATTTCTTCCTATTTCAAACACTTAAATTTATTCATGTAATTCCTCACCTTAGTTTTAATTCTGCAAAGCCCTACAATTTCCAGTTACCCACATGATTAGTGTAGCCCTTATAAATGCCTTGCAGATTTGTATTTTCTTCTCTGTTTGCATTATATTATATCTAAAGGAAATGGTAATCCCACATGTCCTGGAGATGATGTGAGCACTAAATCATATATTTAGTGCATTAAAATCTTCAAGTGTGAGGGACTAGTAGAAGTTTAAAATATTATTACTAATGCTTACCAAGAGAAATAAGACTAATTGCTGTTATACCTCCTCATAATACTCCTTATAATATTATACTGCTATTATCTCTGCTGGCAACCTATCTGTTTAGCTTCAGTTAAAGGATCTAGAAACATTTTTACCACAAACTTTGGGAACATCTATCAAATATACAATATGACTGAAGAGTGCTGCTGAATTTACTACCTAGTTGACTATGTTTAATGTTACTTTTTATTTACTCCTGCAAAATGTAGAATTCTGACAGACTACAACCTATAATGCTTTTTTCACTCTAACACATTAAATTTGTAACTTCCCCTTAAAGTTACTAATATCTACCAAATCATAAAATTAGTACCATTTTTTAACACACAAGAAAATATACTTTGTTTTTAAAACATTCAAATGTTTAAGAATTACATGCAGTTAGTTTTCTTGAATCACTGAAGTTCAGTAACAATAACATCCAGAAAACAAGGCAACAAGCTACTGTGTAAAAATTTTAAAATATATTTTAAAAATAAGATCATTTAGGGCTAAATGTACAACGTAAAGTCATTTTAACCATAATGTATGTAGCTGTATGACTACCATAGTTAGTAGCACTGTTGAAAATGTAATTAGATCAATACATTTGTACGAAGAAATATGCTACTATTATCTCAATGGGAGATAACCCTGGCCTTTAACTTGAAATAACTCAGCAAGTTACCTTCCTGATAAACAATGCAATATTAATATCACAGTTGGAAGCAGCTCTCTGAACACTCACAGCAGGTATCAAATTTTTTGCTCAATTTTTGCTGGAAACGTAGCATTCCTTTCTAATTGGTATCTTTAGCTTCAAGTAAGAGGAACAAGTAGAGTTCAAGATATAATTAAAGTAATTTTATATTAAGTTAAACGAAAAACAATCCACAGAGCTGCAAATATTAAACCATAAAAAGTATAAATGATACAAATTATTCAAGCCACATGTAATGGTACGATGCAATATATTTAGTTGTCAGTAATACACAAATAAACATAAAAATTGGGGAAAAAAAACGACTTGGGGAAACACTTGTGTTCGGTTTATGCTGAGATTCTAAATCAAACTGCATGATATAGTCTTATAGATAATCCAAGGGATTTTTTTAAAAATCCTCTATAAAAAAAAAAATCAGTGACAATCTTAAGCACCTTCTAGATTCTCGAAATAAAATAAATACTTTTTTGAACAGGAAAGGGTGAAAGTCTGACACAGCTATTTCTTCCAATTTTGAACATCACCAATCCTAACATCAACAAGATAAGAGGTTTTCTTGTGACAAAGTACATTATTTGGTAACATACTGAAATGTTAATGCACACTAGGACATTCTGCTCAATTTCTAGATTATTCCGAATTGTATAACCAAGGAATTCTCTTGGATAAATAAAAAACTGTACTTATAAAACTTCCATATATAAAATAATTTGCAATTAGCAAGTTGTGATAAATGCCACTAAGTGTTCTCCTGTTCTTTTTTCTCAGCCTAATTTTATCCACAGCTCATTTTGGCATTCATCATGGCTTCTCTTCCCCTTTTATTAAAACCTGAAATACAAGATCAGGGGTTTAGCCTATCAAAACCTTCAAAACTGGAAAAGGATTTTTCCTGAGGAAAACCAAAATTGCACTCAAAATTTGAAAAATGCTGATTTTGTCTCTGATGTTTACGATAATCATGTGGTACAGAATTTTGTTTTACAGTACTGAGATTTTTTTTTAAAAGCATCTTTTACATTGTTTCTAAAGTAGCTTTGGCAATTTCAAAGAGCAAGATCTTATAGCTACAGAGCACTTAGCACTTTATGCACCAGAACAGTCAAATAGAAACTTCTGAAATCCCACAGTCAGCTGTTCTTATCTACAGTTGCTTTTAATTCTACATAAAATAAAGTGAGATTAATCAGAATGTCAGCTGCTCTGCCTGTCAGTATTATCTGCTGATGGAATAAACACACCACAAAAAGTAGAATCTGTGTATTGTAACATATTGATGTTTTGCTGCACAACCAAAATACCTCAGTCAGTGATTTTGTGTTGCCTTTTATAGAATCCTTCCAAAATTCTTTTTATCATCTTAGCAGCCATTGAGATTATATATAAAAAAATAAAAGATGTCCAGAAGTTATTGTTAAAGGCCTCTATTCCCTGTCATCTTAGCAGCCATTGAGATTATATATAAAAAAATAAAAGATGTCCAAAAGTTATTGTTAAAGGCCTCTATTCCCTGATACATGGTTTATACTGTTATATAAATAGTGCCAAGAAACCAATGAATACTGACTGTCAAAGCATCTACACAGTATGACAAACAATACTAGATCTAAAGCAATAGGAAAAATTATCTGGACTACCCCACTCAAGTAACCACTAGAACCACATGTCAAAGAAATAGTTTATAGAAAGGATATTTTTTTTAAAAGCACCTTTGCATTCACTCTGGCCATACTATCCTGGATCTCTAGGTTGTGAGGGCTTCAGTGGGGTTGCAACATGATTGCAAAAAGTCACAACAGCTTAAAAGACAAAAAAGAAAAAAAAAAAAGAAAAAAAACAAACAAACAAAAAAAAAAAAAAACCACCACAAAAAAACACAGAAACAGAAGAGATCAAGAAAAACCTTCCAGACCATAGAGCGTTCAGACAAGTCAATAAGCTAAGATCAGAATATCATAAAAAAGGAATCAAAGGAATGTGTAATGTAATGAGGTGAAATGTAATACTACCAAATGAACTGATTGCTAGGCTAATGACAAGAAATTTCTCAGCTGGTGAAAACAAAGAGAATGATATGACTATCTTAATCAGGTAAGCTAATGTCTGCATGATATGGTTTTGTGAAAATAATGAAGGTTACCCTAAGATATGTAAATGCCACAGCAACGACAAAATCTCATCAAATATACTCTATATAATTCTATCTTTCTTCAGAAAATGTACATTTAAACAGGATCAGATGAAGAAAATAAAGCTACTAGAAAGGTCAGAGGAATAGCAACACTGTCAAATAATAGTACATGACAAAATCATACCTTGTTCATCTTAGCAAACCAACACACAGAAAAAATATGATTGTTCTTTTTAAAGGAACAAGAAGACCTATTTAAACTGAAGCAGTATCAGCACATAACAAAAAGAATAAATTGTCTAAAGCTAAGGCTGGACATTTTAAACTGGTTTCTAACAAACACAAGTAGTGATAGCGAACAAAGTGATAGGTTTTAAATTGATACAGTTGTATTAACAGGATGACGTACATTTACTTATTAAGGCAAAGGACTGGACCATTAGCCTCTAGAACATCACTCCTGTGCTCACATCCTACCCTCCTACAAGCCAACCAGTACAGCTGAAAGTTGTACAGAGATAGCAATAAAACAGAAGGCTAAAGATGTCTCAGTGGGTTACTAGAGGAAATCTGTTATTCTATCTTTACCCTTGGTCTTAAGATACAGAATGTATACCTAAATGAAGATTGATAGAGCAAATAATCCACCTCATACAATTTTTTGTGATGTTTGATTACTAATTATATTTTGTTCTTCAATGAAATGTTTAGATAATATTTGGTTTACCTTACCTTTCCTACAAAAGGAGATGCAGGATTATGTGCAAAAATTAAGGTTCACTACTAAACTGTGGGAAGGAAGACTGATCGTGCAACAAGAGGAAATAAAGGCACTGTCACTCCATTCCCACTGCACGAGAATGAACTGAAAATCTCTCATCTCTGCAGACCACATCATAATCACACCATCAGTAATATGCAATACCAACAGTTAAAGAAATAAGATTTCAAGCCTTATATATTATGCTATGTTTTTCATAAGGGGTCTGTAAAAAAATTAAGCTAAACGTTGCAGCTTTCTTCACACTAGGCTCTTCCATTCAATAAATATAGTATATGAATAGAACTTTTATGGCAATAAGAAGTTAATTGTCTATACAGTCTGCCACCAAACACTACTGACTTCATCTGTACGTCACACTGGTTGCTGTCTATATTACTATGACGAGTCAAACCCCAGTAAAATGTGAAGCAAAATTCATGATGCCAAGCTGATCTATTCATACCAAACAGGACTATGCAATAAAACTGAACAAACATTCTAAACACGTTACTATGGAAACCTAATAAGCAGTTCTGTTTTTCTTTTTACATTTCAGTCCATTTTGATTTGTTAGAAAATCATATTTTAAAGTCATAGAATCACAGAATCATTTAGGTTGGAAAAGACCTGTAAGACCATTGAGTCTGTTAACCTAACACAGCCAAATTCACCACTACACCAAGTTCTTCAGGAAGATCCAAAATCTTGTAAACTGGAAGGAGGCATGAGGTAACATTTCTGATTACCTTTTCCATAAAACGTCATACTCAGAAACGAATTCCACCCTCCAGACGGGGAAAGGAGTACAAATTCAGCAACCTCTGCCTAAAGATTTTTGGCAAATACTTCAAAAAAAAATTAACATCACCCCCAACCCAAATGAATTTTAAAATGTAAACAGAAAGGATGAAAAATATATGATACATTTTTTGCAAGTGGAAGAAAAATTTTTATGTGACTTGGAAAGAACATGTAGAAATTGGGATTTTGTTTCTTCATTGTGTCAAACAAAAATCTGTGGCTGTTTTGAGGGATTTTCAATTGGTCTCTCTGATACAAAAAATAAATAGCGATTATTACTAAAAGGTATGGATTGAACCTAATGGAACAGAATGTTTTAGGCCTGATGTTCACTTTTGTGAGATTTAATTCAACTGATACTTTAAATGTCAAATAGGAAACCACGTCCACTAAGATCCAAAATGATAAAATATTAGGCATGTCCATCAAGTCTAATGGGAATGTACGTGTGAATACATTGTGTTCTGGGGTTTGTACTACCAGTTGATCAACTAAATCATCCTCAGGCACTCGGAAAATGGAAAAATTTTCACTCATCTTGCCTTGCCCTTGTTTTCAGCCTCCTTATGTCTGCTCTGACTTTTCATTTCTAAAAAGTATTTCAGCTCCATTCCTGCAGACATCAGCTTGCTTTGCTCATGTCAGACCCAGGAGAAACAGTGCCACTGCAAGATACACACTGTATCTGAATGTCAGAAATGAAGGAGAAGTGGCAAGGTGTGAGTTGCACAGCCTACAACACCACTCAGCATCCCAAACTGAAGAGTATCAGTAACAAGCTTCCAAAGTAAGAAAAAGAATAATTTTAATAGTGGTAACTGGGTTCCTCAGGACCAGCAATTTTGGATATTTAAATTAAAATGCCAGTTCTGCTTTTGCCTCCTGTCTGTATTTAGTGCTGTGACCATTCCAGATAAATATTCTGTCTTTTGTTGTTGACTTCTTAAGAAATGGCATGATTGAATATGATGTTCCCTTCCCCCTCAAACAATTCCTCTTGAATTTGAATGCTTCATGATTCTCTTGCCATCTTTGTAGAGAACAGTGTTTTCCACTAAGACTCACTTGAATATTAAATTTCACAAAGTTAAAATTACAGTGAGGCAATACTAAAATTACACACCTAAAACTGGAAAATTAAGTCTACAGAATACAGGATAAAAAATACAGAATACAAAAATAAAAGTAGCTGGTGGACATTAATTTTTAGGATAGCCTTTTTTTGTGATTTTTTTGCTAAAATAATTTTCAAGATGGGTAAAATCAGCCATCTTCTCTTTAATTTCCTGGAGACTTCTTTAAAGAGAAGAAAATTAATTACATAATTATGTAGAAATGACTGCATTTCAGTTTTATAAGTTATTGCCTCTAACAGTGGAAAAGGTATAAATCTAACTCACTACTTTTGCTGCTATTATCACACAGTACATTTAGATAAATTGTGGTGAATCTCTGAAATGAGGCAGAAAGTTTAAAACCTGAAAGAACAACAAAATGGACAAAAATGTAGACTATAAAATCTTACTAGCTGTTATTTCATCTTTTTGCCTTTTTATTTTTTGTGTGTGTCTGTCTTAAGAAATAAAAATGCATAAAGCTTTACTACTTGTGTACTGTAAGGGCAGCCACAATTTACAACATGCCTTTTAGCAGTATGTCCACTCAGTATACTTAGGTCTTCATATGGAAAGCTGACATAACTGCTTTCCATCTGAAGGAAATATGCATTTGTTACTTTAAAAAAAAAAAAAAAAAAGGACACCTAAATGTCGATTTCTGAATGACAGGAGTAGCCACAGCAAGCATGGGAAATCAGAGGACCAAACACTCGCCCGGTTGGACCTACTGCGAGTATCTGCCTGTACAGTGGGAAAACATTCACTGCAGAGCTGAGTTACTGGGAACTCAGACATCCCAAGGGGTTTTGCTGCTCATCAGCTCCTTTCTCCAATTGTTCAGAAAAGAGGCTGCATCCCATGCGAAACTGTCCTCATGTACATAGTGAGGCATCTGCATGTGATGCCGACTAAGTGTACTGGTTCTGAATAATCCAGGGCAGTTAAAATGATAGCATGAAAAATGTTAATTTGGCTATTGTTGTAGTTTCCTTTGCAGAACATATTCACAGAAGCTCTGCAGACTACAGCAGAACTTTCTCACTTCTCCACTTGCATCTGAACCTTCTCTCTAGCAGCCAGCTTGGCTTTTCAGTTGGACTGAGGATTTGAATTTACAGCAGCAACCAAAAGTAGTAAATGGGACTGAAGGATTTTGAGTATGTTGCAGAATTTTACTTGTGAATGCAGTAAAGTAAGAATGTGTTAAACAATGAAATTATGTATTTCAGGCCCTGTTTTAAAACACATGAATGGAAAGGAAAAAAAAAAAAAAAAAAGGAAGCATGGCCTTTTATAAAGAAAATACAAATCTCTATTCTCTCTTATGCCACCCAAAGAACTTGCATTGATTCGGAACAGTATGTGACCATAGAATAATAGTTAAGGAAGGGAAACAAGGGAACCAGCAGTTTTCCATACATCTCCAGAACAGAGATGAGAAAACAAACACAAATAAGAAATAACCAAAGCTGCTGTCTTTTGAAGGTTTTAACTTTGCTATAAATGAAATAAAATGGAATACAGTGGACTACATGTGAAAAAATCTATGAGTACACAGTCTTCAACTGCTGGTAAAACAATGTACTCCATTCAGAAACAATTGTATAAGGAAACAGAGACTTTTAAATGAAAAAACCCAACCTTAGAGGTAAAGAAACAAAAAAAGATCGAGTACAAAACATTGGTGGATATTAATAGTAACAGCAGAAAAAAAATTAAAGTGCACACAAAATTCAAAACTGGGAAAAGAAAGGTAAAAGAAAACAGTATCACAGTGGAGAGGATAATGAATTCATTTATAAGCCTCTGAAAAGGAAGATGATGACAAAAGGAGAAACAAAGCTGTATAGGTCCAAGTAAGGAAGAAAAAAGCAAAAAGGAGGAAGACAACAGGAATGAATAATGAATATTTTGCAAGAGTATCTATGACAAGAAAAGCCATTCAAAATTGAATTTATGACAGGATGCTCTTCCCAAGCCCAGTGGGTCAGAAGGCTATCTTCCAGATGATGGCTGGAGTAATTCAAGTGCAATCCACAAACTTGACTAAGAAGTGATTGGATGGCATAAAATCTGCAATGAGGAATTCTAACATTAATTTAGCAAGGACAGTAACTCTGTTGTTCCTGTCGTGGAGATGACATTTCAGAATCAGGAGGAGGCAAGCAAAATATTGGGGAGGGGAAGCGATCGTACAAACCCATAAGCCACACTATATAAAGAGAACACCTTGAATGTTTTCTTCATGAATGCCAGATTATCAAAACTAGACAGAGCTGACATTTTGTTGGGTTTTGTTTTTCAAAAACACAGTCACAGTAAACCCAAGAAAATTGTCTAGAAGAGTATATGGCCTTTTTGAGGAAATAAAGTTTGAATTATGGGTGTTAACATTTAACAAACAAGGGTAGTCCTTAAGCTTACAAAGACTGATTCTTGAAGGCAAACCTACTGCTTACAATTGGATCATGGATATGAGTAGAGACAAACCATCTGAGTGGTTTGAAGTATCTTGTCATTCATTTGTTCTTCAGATCTAATCAGAACTGCCATGAGAGCAAGATATCTCCTATTAGAGCGAGTTGCTCTTGGCTTGCATGAAGAAAAAGAAAAGGGTTCCTGTTTCTTCCCAAAGTGCTGGGCATGGCTGTTAAAAAAAAAAAAAAAAAAGTGAAAACAGCTACAGAACTATTGATGAGATAGTCAGATTTTAATGAGACCCTCCAATTATTTTTAAAATATAGATGTCATGTTCCTTTGGTACTTACATTAAAAGTTTACAAATTACTTCTTCTTTTTAACTGGAATTTGATCTGCATACTATGCAGATTGCTTAGAGTCTGCAAATGCTATTATGTTAATGATAAAGAAATTCTAGCACTGGGGTACCCAGCGGGCCCCTATATCTCCAAATACTGTATATCATCCAGTCTGTGAAATTGTATGCTCAGGAAGACTGAAACTCTGGAAGGAATTCACTTACTCTTCATATGATTTCCTTTCCTCAGACTTCCCAAAGATCTGTACAAAGGGAAAAATCCCAGTTTATCATCAGACTGCAAGATGGAAGAGAATCAAACTGAGACACAACATAAAAACAACTGATCTGAACGCAACAGCAAATCTCTCCAAGTTCAAGTTTCTGTATAATATTGTTCATATAAAAAATTAATTTTTTCTAAAGACACCTCATACCTTTTTCCTCAAACAACTCTGTGTCACGCTTCCTACTGATGTGAGGAAGCCTAATTGGAAAACAAGTTTCTGTTTTATGAAAACCTTCAAGGCAAGATATTATATTCAAATTCAGAAAGAAAAAAAAAAATCATTGTTGCAAAGTGAATAGGTATTTCCCTTGACAACCTAACCTGGTGATTAGAAAATTCATCTGGGAGGTGAGAGGTCTATATTCAATCATTTATTCTGTCTGATTTAAAGAACTGGCAACTTGTACCTCCACATCACTGCCCAGGCACGAGGCTCACTCTCTAGCACCAAAATTCCTGACAAATTCCAGCTTGGCCCCATTTGTTGCCTACCCTAACTAATAAGGTATCATCAAAGCGACACTATCAAATATAGTCCGCATTGCATTTTTATAGCACAACATCTGCATCTTCTGCTCTGGCAGAATTATGGAATAAACTATAAGCAGGACTATCATTTTCTGTGACATGCGAAAAATGACAGCAAATAACAACAGCATATTTTGCAAAAACATTCAGTTTCTGTGAATGTTGTGGTGGCAGATAGGTAAACATTCCTTTGGCCTGCCTTCCTTCCAACAGCATTAATGAAATTTCGGCCTGCTATGGCAGATCCAGTAAAAAGCAGTGAGAGGAAATTTGTTTTCCCATATTTCAATTTGTTTTTATCCATCTCATTCAGAGGGGATATAGCAAAAAATAAAACTGAATAAATAAGGTGGAAGCTGCATGCAACGAGATCCCATGAGACACCAAGTTTAGTTAAATTTTCTTTAAGAGAATGTATTCATGGCAGTATTCTTCCTAGCCTCAGGCAAGAGCTCTCCTGATTTTAAAATGTTTAACTCCATTGAGCAAGATAAAGGTATTGCATCAAATTTACCTCCTGTTAAGTATACATTGGACTGAAACTTGAAACAAATATTTTTGAGCAAACCCTACCATGAAGAGACTCTTCAGGAATTTTACATAAAGAAAGTTATTTCTTTGGCAGTTCTTGACTTTCTGACATCTTGGGTTTTTTCAGGCTCTTTTATACCTTCTTTCTTTCAGCTGTTTCTCATACAGTCAGTCATTCCTATGTCAGGCCTCTTTTTTTTTTTTTTTTTTTCCTATTGTTACTTGTCTTCTAAGGTATTTAATTTCTCCTAATAATGTTATGTGACTATTTTATTTAAACTGCAGTGTCTATTGCTATTTTCTGTTTTTCAGACTCCTCTTTCCTCCTTTCACAGGATGAGGTGGAGGTTTTCTTTCAAGCTTGTGAACACAAGACTGAAAACATGAACACTAGACACTCAAAAAACAAATGACAAAGGGGTTTTTGTTTGTTTGCTTTAATGACCCTGTGTTTTTAAGGACCTCACCCATAAACTTTGAATGTTGTATCTTAATTCAAAGTTGAATTTCAACTCCAAGCTTCCAACTTTCAGATTTCACCTGTTACTGTCTCATTTACACTTCTACAGTCTATTTGTTTCTAATCATGACCTCCCTTCAGTCCTCACCATCAGAGTTTCACAGACTACTTCACAGAGTTTCACAGACTACTTAAAGTCAGTAAACTTCAAGTCTTTCACCTAATACACAATCCAGGAGAGCATCCCTGCTCACATGTGTGTCTATGTACCCTGGCTGTCTTCTAGCTTGAATGCAGCAATAGCTAGGTTCACCCCATCATCTCTCAGCTCTCCATCCCCACTTCTCCAGCACCTGGTTTTCTTGGAAAGAGAAGGAAGCTGTGTTTTTCTCTCACTGACTTCTCAGTATAGACAACATATGGCTCAAAACTGTGAGGCAATCTGCTCAGAGTCTGGATGCGCTCTCAGCTCTAACTCAACACAGTGTTTCATGTGAAGTTTCTATGACTGCAATTCTTTGGGGACAGCACAGAGAAACAGCACCAGTTTATCTCACCTACGGCCAATTCAAGCCTGGTTTGATCAGCTTGAATAGATTTTCATTTGTACCAAGGAAGAAAGAAAATAATTTGCATCTTCCTTTGCCCATCCATATGTGGCTAATCATAATCTAGTCTCCTATCTGCAATTCTTTGAGCTATGTATGTAAAAGGAAACATGAAACAGAAGGATTTCTTCCCCCCTGGACAAATTAAATCAATTCCTCTATCATGCACTAGTGCTAAGGCACTGCCATCTAGTGTGGAAAATCAATATAACAAAGAAAGAAGTAAAAAAAGAAAAAAAAAAAAGATAGTGTATTTGCAACATGGCAGGTGAAATTCTATCGTCTTCCATCAAACATTTTGAACACCTACAGATCATATTCATAACACTAGTCATTCTACTTTATGAAAACACACACAAGCCCTCCTTTTTATAGGAAATTCCCTGACTTGATAGACTGAAATGGTTTCTGTTAGATTGTACTGTGTGTCGTGTCAGACTCAGCAGAGCCCTTAAGTCCCAGTAGACTGTGGACTGAAGACTGTGAAACTAAAAATAAAATTCTACAGTATTTAATGGCAAGAATCTCTTGGTAGAAAAGAGCTTCTTCTCAATTACCACATATTTTATTGCAAATTTACAATTTCAAGATTTTATTATCTAATTCACATTATATAGAAAGCATTGCAACGTAACAGTCTGCAGGACCAGAAAATCAGGAACTTTTGAGTTCTGCCTCCGCATCCGTACTAGCTGAAGGTTTTATCTTGTCTTTCAACCGCATTCCTGTCCATACAGGCCCCAGTTTCCATTGTTTTGTGTCCTATGCAATTACCCACAATTGTTCAATGAACACGCAAAGGATCTGACCTGTTTCTCTTCGACCCATATTGTACAGATGAAGTTAAGTACACATGACATGAGCCAAGGGAGCATAGATATAATTTTATAAAACTTGCAGAGCTGTCATAAAGCTCAGTGATTATAAACAACTTCATATTATTTATTTCTACAACTTGTTGTAATCTCTATACTACCACTGTGTTAATCAAGGCTTTTAAGTACTCAAGTTTAACATTGTAGACTAATTCTTTCCAGAACTGTAGCAAGACAGTGTTATATACTATTTGGCTGGTGCAGATACTCTGTATCATCCTCATCACAACAAAACCATGTTTAGAATACAAACTGTATCAGTGAGTCTGAAAGTCCATATAGCAAGATTCTGAGTCCTGACAAAAATATGGTAATTTTTGTCTCCAATAATGCTGGAGAAACACTACTAATCTGAAGAACAAGACAGTAAAGAGAAAATAGCTTTATGTGGCAGTGAGACTACTTTGCTATTGGAACATCACAATCTTGAAAGAGAAATACGTGGAGGAAAAATCCTATTAAAAAAGTAGAACTCAGAAAGAATATACAAAAAGCAGAGCTACTCAGTATAACCTTCTATACTTGATAACATAATTCTTATGTATTTGATGTAGGATTTAGCACTACACAAAATGATTACTAAATCAATATTTATATTTTGGTAACTGTATGTACCCTGGATCTTTACATATACATATTAAATCACGGAACTGAATGCAAAGACTTCAAGAAGCTTTGAACCAAGATGAAACTAGCAGTTCTGAGTTTGTGTAAAATAATTTAGGAATTTTATTGTATTGCGAGTCATACTCTAAAACAAACAATTTCAACATTTTACACATTCTAACAATTGCCATGGATCAATGAGGTATTTGTTTAACTTTTTAAAAATGTACAAAATAATGACAATTATATATGATATGCAAATACCAGTCTGAATTATTTTGGTACAACCATCTATTTCATGGATGTTATAAAAAAAGGAATATTCAAGTATTCAAAGCCTGTCAATAACATTATAAAGAAAAATACTTCTTATCAAGAACTGTCATGTGCCTCCCAAACCACCATAATATGACTCAGTTACAGTACTGAGCCAGGATGTCACAATCTAGCTAATGCCTTTTCTTTAAATATTTAGATTGTTAAATATAGATAGATAGATAGATATGAATTATATATGATGCATAGATTTAAGATTATGATATATTAAATTTAAGAAATATTTGGGAATACTGTGTTGCTAAGTTACTAATGTAGTTCCAATGGTAGTCTACAAATAAGGGTGGAAAGAGGGCACTGAAAAGATAGTGAAAACATGGCACAGTAGATACCAGGATCCTGATTCACATGATCATACATTAATTTCAGGCTTTAACTTTAAAAATATAAATCAATTATCTGGCCCTCAAGGTTGTGAAGAAAAGCTTGTAGCTCATGACATAGACATAAGCAGTGTTAAGATACCAATTAAAGTCTGGAGAAGATCCTGAAAGAAGTTCTGAAATGATGAGGCTGACCCTGCAAATCACTGAGAGGCTAAACTCCATGATGCACTGCTTCTAGGTCACACACGCTTAGGAGGAGGAGGAGAAGGGATGTGCTGAAACCCTGTGGCTGCTGTTCCTCAGGATCCCTTCCTTCCCTCTCTAGGGAACCCATCTCCACCACTCTCCCAGAAGCAAGATACAGCCAAGTTTTGAATACAGTATCACATGAGTTATATATCATATTTAATGTGGACATAAACAGACTAGTTAACACCATAAAGACATCCAAACCTTCTCTACGTAGGTGATGTAGGTGAGCTCATAACAAGGGTATCAGTACCAATCTGCCCAATTCCTCCATCACCATGAATGCCAGTGGAAATATACTGTACCTTAACAACACATGCCCTCCCCAGGAGAATACCTTCAGAAAAGAAAACATATTACCAGGCATAACTGACATAATTTCATTGACATCAACAGTGTTTTGACAACCTACAACTGACATAAGACCTCTCTCAAGATCTTTTTATTATGCTTCTATGACTATGTATGTGTATCTATCTAATAGGTGTCAATCAATGCAACCAATACTTCTGTTTTAGTTTGTTGTTGTAAGAGAATTTTTAACAGCAAAAAGTCTCCAGACATATCACTTCAGCAATCTTTTCAGTAATGTGGGAAATGCAAGAGGAACACCCAACATTTTTTTTTTATAATCCCAGGTACTAGTGCCTCATGTTCCATTCTTACATCAAAACTTCAAGAAGGAAAAAAAAAATTTTTAAATATCCTAATAATTGAGTATTTTGCTGTTATGCAGTATAGTCATTCAGCAATGCACTACTAAAAAGTAATTCAGCATTGTTCATGTTTGCTTTATGGGGGTTTTTTAAGTTTTCCAGGCTACCCAAAAAAATCCTGTTCAGCATTTCTGCACATTGCTACATAAATTGATTCAATCTGTGCTAGGGGAAAAATAGAGAGACTAAAAAACTCAAGCAAAAAAATATGTCACCTTAAAGGAACTCAGCACTAACAAAAAATATCAACATGGAGAAAAACCCAAAGAAATCTAAGGTGGTCTGTCACCTTTGTGACAGCACCAGAATCTATCTAAAGAATTACAATAAAAATAGCTAGAGGTTTAAACAATGGTGATTTGCTAAATTCCTGAGATTTCTTTCTTCAAGGAACATGTGATCAGCAACGACAATACTATCCAACATTCATTCTGAACATTTTTTCAGATACTTTCTTAACTGCTGCCTATTAAACACTCTGTGGTTTTGACTCTGGGCTAGAAAGTCCTGTAATAAACTTTGTCCTGAATTATTTGTTTCAATTCTGACTACAAGGAGGACACACAAAAGTAAGTAAAAAGATAACATAAAGTTAAGACTTTGAGGCTTATGATTTTCAGAATAATCAGAAGGTATAGCTCTCTAGCAACTACTTAATTTACCTGCAGCAGTTTACTCTTCCTGAGAAATTATTTCAAATAGCCAATGCCAACAGAAATCATATCAGAGAAGAGAATCACAGGATAATTTAGGAGGTCTCTAGTCCAACCTCCTGCTCAAAAGCATGGTCAGTTGTAATGTCAGACCAGGTTACTGGGGCTTGATCCAGATGAGTGTTGAAAACCTCCAAGGATGCACCACATGCACAGCATCACTGCAGTCTGTTTCAGCACCTGGCTGCCTTAATGGGAGAAATAGATTTCCTTTTATCAAGAAACTTACAAATTTATTACAGACTTTGAAATCTGAGAGTATTATAGAGCTACCACATGTAACATTTAATAGTCTTAATTTACTGATCCACAGTCTAACACCACATACCTTTTTGAATAGAAATTATGGCAGCCCAATCTGAACCAGCGGTAATTATCTAGTAAACTGCAATATTCTTACTATATGACTGCTTGATAATACAGTGAATACTTTTCACCACTACTGCTTTCACTGTTATAAACTGATTTAATGAATTAATGACTGAGAGCTAATCGCTGCTAGAAATCAAGGTGAACTTTGGTAAAATGTCAATTTCTGTATTGCTAAACCTCTAATATAACCACAGAATAAGAAGGAAAAGAAACAAATGCAGTTTGTTGACAATCACGGAGGTGATAAGAAGAACTAAATTTTCCAAACCAGCAACCTAAATTTAAATTTGTCTGTCCCTGCTGCTTGTCTGGTACTCGAAGTGCAGATGGAAATTTTCACTGAACTTGGCTGGATTTTCTGAAAATATATTCAAGATTGCAAGCACTGATTTGGAGGTCAATTTTAGACTCATACTATTCTCAAACACAATTCACTATATGGTTCATTAAAAAGGATAACTATTTTTGCTAGTAGCCTCACTATTGACGATAGAAGATAACCTTGATTCCAAAAGCATGTAATAAAATATTTTTTTTTAAAATAGTGCATCTTCTTAAACTTTAGAATATTTTTACTGTTTTCAGAAAGTACAGCTAAGCAACATCCCAAGTTCCTTTGTACCTTTTATGCATCATAAGCATGACAATATAAAAAGGCTTGCATACAGCCACATCATTAATATTAGTTATAAATAAAACATATGTACCTAGTCTAAAAAGCAAATCATTTTTTTCCAGTGTGCTTTTTTCCAGGTTACCAATTGGTGCTATTTTTCCTCCATATTTTGCAGCCAAATATAAAGATTATTTAGATTGACTATATTAAATTGACAATTACTATTAAATTTATGCTGCTTCAGCAGCATGGTTGCAGAAACACAGTGTGCCATGCCACTGAATAATTAGTTAGATGCAACTCTCGCCTTAATGGTGTCTGACCAAGAACCCCTTGCTTTTTCTGCATAAAAATAACGAGTTATTTCTCATGTATTTTATGTTGTTATAAAATTCATGAAATTGTGAAAAATGCCTCCCTGAATCATTGCTCTGGTATTTTGAGGCCCTGAGGCAAACCCGTGATTATGGCACCTGGCCAGCGGTCTGTGGCCACCACAGTGCCAGGCCCCAAGGGGACACCACCAGGCTGTACTGGCCTTCCAGACCCCCTGGGCTCCCCCAGCCCTGGCCAGTACTCCATTTTAGCCCCTCCCCGGAGCTGGCAGTCCCCAAGGCCACAGAAGGACTGGTCTCCAGCTCCCCGCAGTTCTGCCCTGCCCAACCATAGGCCCTGCCAAGCCAGGCCTACACAAAAGCACCATGAGGCCCACACGTGTTTTTGGCAGGGGTGAAAGATGTCTGAGCTTGCTCCTAAGTCTGTCATACCCCTCAAATCAGAAAAGCAAAACTGTCTCCTGAAGATGTGGACTTGCACAGGCCATGCAGCTTTTATTCATCGCGTCCACAGCAACGGGATTTAGGTGGAAAGCACTGCCAGAAGTCAGTCACCAGGGTCCTGATTAGACAGACAGTGTTTAACCTAATCTTCTCTACTGCAAGTGCATTCCTCTTCCTGTAATTAAATGTAATCACAGATGCAATTATTTAGGGGCATAATTCCACCAATTTAGACACCAAACTACTTCAGCTGCAGGTGGAAAAGGTAAATAGTAAAAGGACAGGAATGAAAATGTGAGCATATTTATGACTGGAGGCTAC
This sequence comes from Athene noctua, assembly GCF_965140245.1. Taxonomy (NCBI): domain Eukaryota; kingdom Metazoa; phylum Chordata; class Aves; order Strigiformes; family Strigidae; genus Athene; species Athene noctua. The sequence continues at coordinate 28,205,498 of NC_134040.1, forward strand.
ACCACTAGGCAGTTAAGTCATGGGAAGATATAAACTTAGCAAGTTATGAGGTAAAACTTCAAAAATTTAAATAGTTTCAAAATATCACATACTAAACAACTGAAACATTTCTGAAAAGTTTGTCCCTTTTAAAGAATTGCTGGATTATTTCAAAGCCAAAGGATATCACTATCTGTTACTCTACATGCCTTTTGGGGAGTAAAAACTCATAGACTTTGTCTATCTCTGTCTATAACATTGAGAAATGTTATACTCATTTATTACATCCCCAGACACAAACCAACGGTGTGAAGAAATTTCACAGGAAAAGAAAATGATCATATATTTATGTTTGTGAGCTGTGACACTAAGAGAGACAAATATGCACAGCTTTCTGAGGCATTGCTAACAGAGAAAATTAAAGTCTGAAAGTACTGGAAAAGCAAAAATTCCAAGCAGGATTGTGAATTACAGTGGTCTTAGTTATATTCCTTATGTAATTTTGGTTTACTCTTTTTAATAAGATAAGGCTTATCTACACATACAGATGCTGACCGTTCCTGCTCCAAAGAAGGGGTACTTTGAATGGGTAACTCACTTGGAAAGGCAGGTGTAGGATTTGATGCCAAAATTTTGGAATCAAGAGAGGACAGACACAACTTTACTTGAACAATGGTCTAATTCTATGTTGCGTCATAAATAGCTGAATTATTTTGTTCTTTTTTTTTTTTTTTTACCCTGAAGTCCATGTAGCTTCAGCAATACTGATCCCTCTTTTATAAGGCTGTATATTGGTACTTTTAGAAGGACAGAATGAGTGTTATTTATATACCCAAACACTGGAAAGAGACAAAAATAGGTGGAAAGGCGAGAGTAGCCATGCCACTGCTTTGTTTCAGATCAACTCAAAAGCCACAGTAGGCATTAACAACAGAAATAGTAGCAGCTGTCTGAAGAGAACAATACTGAGAAGTGACTGGCTATAAATGGGTGACTGTGAGAAGAAAGGGAAAGAAAATATGTTTATTAAGAAAAACTAGCAGAAAGTGTTGTTTACTTTTTAGTCTTTCTCCACTGTATTATCTACATATTACACTGATTGAACTGTTGGCACTCTATTTTAATGACTTATTTATCTGTCTTCTAACACTTTGTAGTTGATTTTCATATTATTTTGGATTCATGAGTTCCAGTGAGAGTGAAAGAACCTTGGATTAACAGCCAGAAGCATTAGAGAATACCTCTGTATATACAAAACAGCCATTTGTCATTACTCTCATAGGTTTTGGTGGTTTTAATGGGGATTTGAGCTAAACAGAAAAAAAATCTGATTTAATTAAACTGTTAGTAAGAAGTTATGAAAGTAACTGTTTTGCACACTATTTATTTATATACTCATGTATATATGCAATTCTGGGCCTTCTTTCCTGCTATTATTAAAAGAATATAGAGCTTCACAGATACCTGAGACATACATAAAATATTCACTGATAAAAAGCCTTTGGAATGATAGCACACTTTTAATAACTTCTGTGAAATACACTGACATAGTTGTAATCTTATAAGAACCTCTAAACATCTACGTTCAATAAAATGTAAAACAATTTCGCTATTAACTTAAGTTGCAGGAGACTGTTTACAACAAAATGTGACAAGAGTCCCTGAGCACCAACTTGTCTTTCTTTGGGAATATTTGTTAATACTACTAAAGGGTAAAATCCAGTAAGGATGAAAGAGAAAAGATAAAAATGCATCTGAAGGTTATTGTTGTTTGCTTATATAAAAAATAAAATATACTGACTGATTTAATTTCTGAATCATAATTTTTCTGCTAACATCTCTGTATGTATTAATACAACTGAACGTATGTTAAGTGAAGACCTGGAATATTTAATTTCATTAATAAAAGTTAATGATGGTGTTAATTTCTTGCTTCAGTTTCTCAACCCACTCCTCTCCCCAAAGAGATGTGCAGCATATCTGCTTCAGTTTATTAGATTTGTTGCCGTGTGTACTTGTACTTTTAATTGCATTGCTGTCTCTGGATTGAGTTATTCACAGTATTTTTTTAAAAGTGTTGTAGTATTTTCCCTCAAAAGTTTCTTTATTCACTAAGTGCATGTCATCGGAATAGAAAACAGGTCAGGCACAGGGTACATGAGTCGAGCGGCACAAAGCAAACCTGACATGCACACAGCCCAGAGGTGGTGGCAGCCACCCCGAAGCGGTGGCAGTCCCCCAGAGGCAGCAGCCTCTGTCTCTGAACTCCTTTGTTCAGAGCTCCTGCCATAGGGTTCATGCTTATGGGGAGCAATGAGAAAGGGAACGACTAAATTTTGACCCAGCTACTCTCAGCTGCAAAATGTTGATGAAGGAATCATTGCACCAGCCGTAACTGAGAGGAGTCCTGATGCTGCTGATGGCCAGGCAGACCCCACAGGGCAAAGAATGGGTAAACACACTGTTCCCTGTCTTTGAATCCTAATTTGAGCAACTTTGGGAAAGACAGTATCAAGACAGAAGTCATTCCATAAGAAGAAATAAGCGTTTTTAAAGCACTGTATTCATCTTGTTGCTAGAAACATGAAGCTCTCATTAACACCATTGTGATTTTTACATGTGTGTGGTGAAGTACTGAAAATATTTAGAGATGTGATAAGTGGAGTGACACCTTGCAGCAAGATGTTCTCTTTAATTTAAATATATATTCTGAAGTTAAACTATCAAAATGTAACAAACATGACAAGTTTTGTTACCCCAATCTGATAAAATGCAACAAAAATGGAACGGCATTAGTTTCTACAAGTGCCATGAAAATTACAAAACATCACTGCTCACCTCCTGCCAGGATTATGTGTACTAGAAACAGTTATGAAACCAAATAATCACTCATGTAGTTTGAATTTCACTTTTATGTGAAAGACTAGCCCAAGACCATTTGCTCATTTGCTGCTTCAGTCACAGTGAAGGTCTCTCTTGAAGCTGTAAATGGGACTTGAGTGTGATTTTCACACACTGTTAGTCCCTATTTATATGATTAATCCCATTTAGGTCACAGAAAAAAAAGGAAAAAATTCACTGAGTAATCCTGAATTTACATGAGGCAAAATCTAAATGTGGAATGGCTATTACTGGTTTAAAAATAATTTTTAAAAAAGCGTACAAAACATTTAAACAAAAGTACTTAAACTCTACTGAGAATAATTTCATTTTAGACATAGCACTTTTTTCTCCTAACATTTAGTCAATATATGAATTTTAAGTAGAACATGATTTACCTCTTCGCAAAAAGAATGTGCAGTTTTATCAAGTTGGAGTGAAGAACCCCCCCAGGAAATCCATCATGAAGCATTTGATTTGCTAAAGCAAAATTAAATTTGCCTGGTAATTTTTGGAAGGATTTTCCACTGGACTTCCAGTGGCTCAGTTTATAAAAGAGCCATGACTTGAGTGCCGTTCGTATTCCATCTGCTTTAAGAAACAATTCTTGTAAGCAGAAATGAAACAAAATCATCCTTGGATATAAAAATAACATCTTGCCAGGTTAGGATGTTAGCTGGTATAGTGACTGCAGATTTTTCAACAATTATACCAAGGCAAATAATCACCAACCAAATAATTGGTCTGTGATGTAAAAAAGCCCTGCAGACATGACCTTGGTCAGCTTAACTCTGTAACAGACTTCTTACATGACTCTGGCAGTAAAGTCATCCAAAACTGGAGATAGAAAATCAGAGGGGAAACCCAGAGCATGGCCATGCTATTCACTTCTGCAGTGACACCCAGGATCTGCCTAGCTGCTGAGAAAATGTAGGGCAATGCTAAGCTAGCTGCACGCTACACCGGCCACTACACCAGGCACTACAACAGTCTCGAAAAGCCCAGGACCCTAGAGGCGTGAGATGGACGCACATAACCTTACACACTTTCCTTCTTTGCCCATCTAGGTATCTGGCTCAACAAAGATCTTGCCGTTAAACCAGTAACATACCAAAATATGACCAATTACTTCTGGTCACTTTCTTCAGGCCATGCTGATGTTCAGCTGGACCAAGAAGAGGGCCTTTCTTTCTGCTGTTTCTCTCCTCATGCCTGTAGAATATTACTAGCACATAAAGTTGCCAGGGAGGGGAACATCAATTCATCCCACTCCTACCACCTTGATGCCAGTGCCAGCAACAGATGCCCAGAGTCTGGAGAGGGATCACAGGTCAGCAGGAGAGCACCTGAAGAGCAGCACAAAGGAATTCCAGACAGTAAGTCAGCTTCACTGCAGGCCCAACTTAAATATCTCTATGCAAACACACACAGCATGGGGAATAAACAAGAGGAGCTGGAGACGTTCGCACACCTGCAGGGCTACGATCTTACTGGCATCACAGAGATGTGGTGGGATGGCTCCTATGAGTGGAGTGTTGGAATGGAAGGATACACGCTCTTTAGGAAGGACAGGCAAGGGAGACAAGGAGGGGAAGTCATCCTTTATGTCAATGACCAGCTGGAGTGCATGGAGCCCAGCCTAAGGATGGAAAAGGAGCCGACCAAGATATTAGGGGTCAGGATTAAAGGGAAGGCAGGGACAGGTGACATTATAGTGTGGGTATGCTACAGGCCATGCAACCAGAAAGACCAAGAGGATGAGGCCCTCTAGAGACAGATAAGAGCAGCCTCATGTTCGCAAACACCGGTCCTCATGGGGGACTTCAACCACCCTGATATCTGTTGGAGGGACAACACAGCAGGGCATAAGAAATCCAGGAGGTTCCTGGAATGTGTTGATGACAAATTCCTTCTCCAAGCAATACAGGAGATGCTATGCTGGAACTTCTTCTCAGCAATGAGGAGCGGCTGGTGTGGAGTGTGAAGCTCGAGTGCAGCCTTGGCTGCAGTGACCATGAAATGGTGGAGGTCAAGTTCCTTAGGGCAGTGAGGAGGGCGTACAGCACCCTGGACTTCAGGGAAGCAGACTTTGGCCTCTTCAGGGATCTGCTTGTCAGAGTACCATGGGATAGAGCCCTGGAGGGAAGAGGGGCCCAAGAAAGTTTGTTAATATTCAGGAATCACCTCCTCCAAGCTCAGGAGCAATGCATCCTGACAAAGTGAGGCAAAAATACCAAGAAGCCTGCATGGATGAACAAGCTGGTCCTGGACAGGCTCAAACACAGAAAGGAAGCCTACAGAGGGTGGAAGCAAGGACAGGGGCCTGGGAGGAATACAGAGAAATTGTGCGAGTAGCCAGGGGTCAGGTTACAAAAGCCAAAGCCCTGATAGAATTAAGTCTGGCCAGGGATGTCAAGGACAACAAGGAAAGCTTCTAGAGGTATGTCAGTGATAAAAGGAAGACTAGTGAAAATTTAGGCCCCCTCTGAAAGGAAACAGGAGACCTCTGGTTACCTGGGATATGGAGAAGGCTGAGGTACTGACTGATTTTTTTGCCTCAGTCTTCACTGGCAAGGGCTCCAGCCACATGGCCCAGGATGCAGAAGGCAAAGGAGGGGACTGGGAGAATGCAGAACTGCCCACTATAGAAGATCAGGTTCAAGACCATCTAAACAACCTTAAGGCACATAAGTCCATGGGACCCGACGAGATGCATTCGCAGGTCCTGAGGAAACTGGTGGGTGGTTAAGCCACTATCCATCATACTTGATAAGTCATGGCAGTCTGGTGAAGTTCCCACTGACTGGAAGAGGGGAAACATAACTCCCATTTTTAAAGAAGGAAAGAAGGAAGACCAGGGGAACTATAGGCCAGTCAGTCTCATCTCTGTGCCTGGCAAAATCATGGAGCAGATCCTTCTGCAAGCTATGCTAGGGGACATGGAAAATAAGGAGGTGATTGGTGACAGTCAACATGGCTTCACGGGGTTACAGCATTGGTGGAGAAGGGAAGAGCATCTGATGTCATCTACCGGGACTTGTGCAAAGCATCTGATGCTGTCCCACATGACATCATTGTCTCTAAATTGGAGAGACATAGGTTTGTCAGATGGACAACTTGGCAGAGAAGGAGCTGGCTTGATGGTTCTACTCAAAGAGTTGCAGTCAACAGCTCGATGTTCAAGTGGAGAGCAGTGACCAGTGGTGTTCCTCAGAGGTCAGTATTGGGACCATCACTGTTTAACATCTTTGTTGGTGACACGGCCAGTGGGATTGAGTGCACCCTCAGCAAGTTTGCTGATGACACCAAGCTGTGTGGTGTGGTCAACATGCTGGAGGGAAGGGATGTCATCCAGAGGGACCTGGACAGGCTTGAGAGGTGGGCCCCTGTGAACCTCATGAAGTGCAAGGTCCTGCACATGGGTCAGGGCAATCCCAAGCAAAAATATAGGCTGGGCAATGAGTGGGTTGGGAGCAGCCTCACGGAGGACTTGGGGGTATTGGTTGACAAGAAGCTCAACATGACCTGGCAACATGTGCTTGCAGCCCAGAAAACCAGCTGTATTCTGGGCTGCATCAAGAGAACTGTGGCCAGCAGCATTGAAGGCGATGATTCCCTGCTTCTGTTCTGCTCTCCTGAGAGCCCACCTGGAGTACTGAGTTCAGTTCTGTATAAGAAGGACATGGACCTGTTGGAGCAAGTCTAGAGGAAGATGATCAGGGGGCTGGAGCACCTTCCCTATGAGGACAGGCTGAGAGAGTTGGGGTTGCTCAGCCTGGATAGGAGAAGACTCTGGGGAGACCTTATAGCAGCCTTCCAGTACTTAAAGGGGACCTGCAGGAAAGATGAGGAGGGACTTTTTACAAGGGCACATAGTGACAGGACAGGGGGTAGTGATTTTAAACTGGAAGAGGGTAGATTTAGATTAAATATAAGGAAGAAATTCTTCACTATGAGGGTGGTGAGACACTGGCACAGGTTGCCCAGAGAAGCTGTGGCTGCCCCCTCCCTGGCAGTGTTCAAGGCCAGGTTGGACGGGGCTTTGGGCAACCTGGTCTAGTGAAAGGTGTCCCTGCCCAGGGCAGGGGGGCTGGAAGTAAGCGGTCTTTAAGGTCCCTTCCAACCCAAATCATTCTATGATTCTACTTTTGACATCTGTGAGAGCTGCCTGAGCAGTTTTTCATTTCTAGAGACCTATGTGTAAATGTGGAACTGTGGCAGAAAGAGGATAATGTGAGAATTGATGAACTCCCTCTTGGTGTAATGCTTAGTGAATTTTTGTTCGCTACCCAAATTCTCATCACAGTATAATAAATGTGATATTTGCTGCAAAGGAGAAAACCAGCAGTGAATACCAGCCATATCATACTGAGAAAGCAAATATATTGCAAAAAATATTTTATTAGCAGTACTGTTCAAATTTTAAATTATGTGCCTGAAAATATTATATGGAAAACTTTTGCACACGAAGTCTACACTTGAACAGTAGATAACTACCAAGTTCACACTGACAATAAAGAAAAAATAAAGTACGATTTTCTCATCCTACTGTGGAAAAGTAAACATTTCTGTGCAACTACTGTCATAAATCCCTGAAAATGTATTAAGTGATCTGACACCAAGAAGCAGTTTTCCTGCAAAATAGTACAGATCCAGCAAAGTCAGCTTCTTCAACACTGTCACTTTGTTCCCAAGTAATCCACAAGAATTACAAGTCTGGGATAATATCAAAACCAGTATGTTTCCATTTCCCAACACCAGAAATAACAGCTGCTTGTATCCAGGTGCTTATTGCTTATCTATTATTGTTCCTGGTATACAATACCCAGGATAGTTGATTTTCTCACTTAATCTCTAATTTAACTTTTAAAATACTGCACAAGATTTCCAGTCCTCAGCTCCAAATATTAATGTGGCTCTGTAGTACATAAATATGTGATTTTACTGTAATAAGACCAGAAACTGTATATAATGATTAAAATCTGTTCACAAATCATTGTATTCAGTCTTGTGAATTTTTATTGAAGCATAAGAAAAAACAAAAGGTTCCTTGCATAGTTTTTCACTTCAGCAGTGTCTTTACAGCAGCTGTAGAGGAACGCAGATTGTCTTCATTATTTATTTATTAAAAAGCTGAATTTGTTCAAACTTCTTTTTAATCTCACATTTTAAAATAATTTGCAAATAGTCTTTTAGTTGAAAAGATGACTAAAATCAGCATATCAGTTTCAGTAGTCTAGATTATCACACATTATATGTCAAGTGTTGGTATAAGAAAGATATTCTTATATTAGTAATTTATGACTGTACTCTTTGATTCATCCCTTTACATTCAGGGACATATATTTTAGAAGAATGACAGAATAAAGAGTAGTCTATTATTTATTTATTTTTAAATTGTAGTAGAGTTCAGCTGGAATCATAAGGCAGAATATCCTGAAGTTTTATGTCAGTTTTCCAAAGTTGCAGGACTGCCTACAGAATCTCTCCTTAGAGGGCTTTGCTCAACAGTCCTACCAGAAAAAACATTCCTAGATCTTGATACTGTCAGAAGTCTGAAGCTTTTCTACATTGTGCCTGCGATACTGATTTAATCCTTCATGTCTGCCTCTACCATCAAAAATCTGTACTCTAATCTTTGAGGCTCTGGTTCAGGCTCAAAGTAAATTGTCCAACTTTACCTTATGTGCCACAGAGAAGCAATACCATTGTTTTATTTTTGTCTTGGTCTCCTTTCTCTCCTTAGCCTAGCACATTTCAGATATATTTGTTCCATATAAAAAATAATTTTAAAAATAGCACATACTCCACATAGCAAAAACTCCACCAAATAAGCAGCGATGGAGAGCAGCCTGGCATGGTCACAGAAACCACCTGCAGGATGACTTTCATACCACTGCCCTCAGAAGAGCAGTTTAGGTTTATCTGCCAACCCACTATCCTCGTGCTGTCCCAGTGGGATGTTGAACTGGATTTGGCATTTGTAGAGCAACTAACACCTCAAAATATTTTACATACATGTTTGTAACTCATGTTTCAAGTGTCACCTCCTGTTTTCTTCTTTTTATTGCAAGGAGGCAAACATTGCTGGTTGGGCTTTGTTTTTGTTGTGGGCGGATTTTGGGGGGGGGTTTGGTGGTGTGGTTTTGTTTGAGTTTTGGGGGTTTCTGGGGTTTGTTTTGTTTTTTTAAAAATACAGTATTGTTTCCTAAAAGTTCATTGCTCTCAACCGCTTATTCCCCACTGATTACAAAATTATTATCACTTCTTTATGACAATTTCCACAGCAACCAGTATCATCTCAGAGTGCTGTGACTTCAAGTGGAAAATAAGCACCATAAATTCATGCAAATGTCACCTGTTACAACAAGAAACAAGAGACAAGGAAACAGAAATTGTCACATGTGAAACAGCAGTGTCAAAATAGAATACATGTCAAAGTTTTTTCATGAAATATTACTACATTCTTCTTACAATAAACATGTCAGTTCAGCACAGAAAGCTTCCAGCTGAGCACAATGCTCTCAACACCCATAAGTCAGATTGTGTAACAGATGTTAAATGTAAAATCCATTAAGACCAATTAGTTTCTACAGAAGAAAAAAACAGTAATAGCATGCACAGGCAATCCCGCATTACACAACAGTACTGGGAGATAGAGTGAACCGCGAAGAAAAATGAAAAAAAAAAAAAAAGACAAAAGCTTAAAAATGTAAATCACATCCTTTCCTCACAAAGAGACCAGCTAACTGAAGGTATGTTATGTTGCCTGCAGCCACGTGAAGCAAGGTCTCCTGGTTTCTCGTCTCCTGTGTTCAGCTAGAAGCAACTTTTGTGAAGGCCATGACCTACTGCACACCAACAGGTAATTAATCAGTGGTCTGCTATGGCAGCTTTAAAGTAAGCAACAAAAGAGTTGAGCGTCTTCCTCAAACTGCATGTGCATTTCATGTCATGTTAACTGACCCAAGTCATCCTCACATGTGGTAAGGTGAGAGCTTCAATAGCATGGAGCCAAGCTATCAGGGGAGGAAAAAAAAAAAAAAGGAATAGTTTGTGGTACACTCTGGTAGAGCCTTTTTGCTACCACATAAAAATTTACTCCTTTTATTGACTATTAAGAGACAGAATTTGTAATGGACACACGGAACAGATCTGTGAGCACATTTCAGAACAAAGCCACCAATGCAAGGTGCAAGTTAAATTCTGGCCATGTAGTAATTGTGTAGATAAATGAAGCTGTCATTGCATACATGATAGCTTGCACACCACTGGGGGCAAAGAACCTAGTATTTTTTATAGGAATTATGCATACTAAGAAGGAAAGTCTTTCTCTCTGTACTTGTCAGGACATGTTGCTAAAGGCTGAAGCATTATTTCCTCATAAGGAGTTTCAAACGACCTCTGGTTCTTCAGTCAGAATTAGTCCGCAACAGCTAATTTATCCCTAGATGAATATCCCTAGATATTAAGCAACTCATAAATTAATTAAATATTATATCTGTAGTATCCAAGGTGAATTTCATCTGCTGGAATGTTTAGGAATATAAAGGAATTTCCATTTTTTTTTAAAAAAAGTAATAGATGGTCATTTAAACACAAAATACCTACTGAAGTTTGAGAGATACTAGAAACAGACCTGGAATCTGTTCCACAAACCACAGATTAAACTTTTAGCCTTCAAACATTCCTTAGTAGCTCTCAGTGAGAAACTCATGCGGCTACTCATAACCTAAGGAAATGAGCAGAATGTATATACCCTCATATATTTTTCCAATTGCTTTCCTATCTACCACTACTAGAAAACAGAGTTGTCCACAAGTCCTCAGGAGAAATGATGAAAGAGATGTTTGTGTGGCTGCTACAGAATTACAGACCAACAACTAATACAGTTTCTGGTATCAAGATGTTCATGCTGTGAGTAACAAATGCAAATGCAGCTAGGGCTTTTTTCCAGTGGAACATAAAACTAGGTTTCTTCTCCACTAGAACTGAATTAAGTGTCAGGCACTGGTCAAAACCAGAATTGGCTCCCTAAAGTTTTTTGTCTCAATATTTTTGTCTGTAAGGCACAGTCCAGGGTTGGACATTCTCCATGGGAGCTCTTGAAATCACCAACCTCCCAACCAAAACTGCCTCCTTTCATCATGGGGAATTATGGATCATGGGAACATGTGGCAAGGCATAAATTGGAAAGTGACTGCTTTTGTGTATTAAGCTCTGTTTGTGAGTGAGGAAGGAATACGGTCCTGGCTAATGCTGTTGGAGAGCCTACAGCCAGTAACCCTGACCACTCTTCTCACCCCTGGTGCAGAGCACTAAAGCTTCCAAGGTTTGCTCTCCCTTGGATGGATTCTTGTGCAGCAGTCTGGCAAAACAATGGCAAACACCCAATCCATCCAGGACATTTAATAAAGTATTCTTTCATCAACAGTCTACATCAACTGGACATTTAGTCAGTTTAAAGAAAAAAAAAACAAAACAAACCCCCAAAAATTAAAGCATTACTTCAGGCATTGTGTTTTGCTCGTTTCTCCTCCTGTTTTGGTGATTTTTGAAGTTTTGCCTCCATGTTGCCATATTTCTGAAAAAAATAATCTATCTAATCATACAGAAATGTATAAAATTGTTAAACAAAAAGGTTGCTAAAACCATAACCAGCAACCGAAAATATGCCCCCATCTTTTCAACCTTATCTCAGCCATTATTTGCACTCAGAAGTAAAAAAAAAAAAAACAAAAACAAAACACACCCAAAAACATTAAGCAAAACCATAATTTTTCAGTTAACTGTATCAATTTAAGTAATTATCTGTTTTACTTTTTACAACATCGTAAGCCGGAAGACTAAAAATCGAAACAAAAATCATGATGTACAACATCCAATTCATCCCTGGCTTTATTCTACATAAATCAGTGGTATTACACCAGGGATTAATTTGGAACACTGATCTGAATTAGAGCACTGTTCAACACAGCAACCTCATCATAACAGACAAAAAAAAATTCCAAAGCATCATAAGCATCACAAACACAAATAATTATGCATCTACAAATCTATTTCTGAGCAAACAAGAACAAACTATTGATAATAACAATAAGAAATGTCTACTGTTTAGAAAATCAGTATGTCCACTTTTCTCAGAAAGGAGATTTAATAATCATGTAAAATAATTGATAGAAGTCCACCCAGAAGAATGTAAAGCTCCTCTACAGCTCAATTTTTACATATCCTGATGAAATACAACCGACAATAAACTATGCAGTGAATCTTCAAAAACTCTTTTAATATAGTTTTGACGATGTAAGTGCTTCAGTCTGCTCAGCAAAGTGTGGTCACCACCTAAATAACATAAAACAATGTAAACTATTTAATGAATTTCCCTCCTCTATTAAATACCATGTCTAGGTCCAGTTCTGCACGCAAAACAGGTTGCTTCTGTTTAGCTGCTCTGGTGGTGAAGTTCCTTAGAGGCTGCATCTCCCACCACAGCACAAAGGCAGGCAGATGCTCTACCAAAGCATCCCCCTCCTGCGCTCAGGGAGCGTGAGACCACGCAGAGGCCAAAGAAGAAAGAAGTGAATGGAGAACACCTCTCTTCCACAGGCTTACTCGACTTTCAAACACATCTGTACAGTTTAAGGCTGCCTCTGCCTTTCAAAGACAAATCTCTGCCAGGGGATGGTATTCTCCATCCAGCTGCGGTTTCATTACCTGAAGCCACTGCCCAGCCAGTGCCCTACATAGCACTACACACTTCGCCAGATTGAAACTCATTCGTCACCGCTCGATTTTCCTATTTGCGAGTGACCTGAAACCTTTAAGGCTACCTACAACCAACTACCGAAGTTGCTTAGGAGCTTGTGTACTGGCTACGGCATGGTTTATTTTCTTCTTTCCTTTTTTTTTTTTTTTTTTTTTTTTAACACCTTGGAGCCAGACCCTTTCATGCTCCTCGGGAAGTTGGCCGTGCCCCGGCTGCCCCTTCTCTCACGGAGACTGTGCCCAGGCGCAGTGCGCTCACTTGGGAAGGTAACGCAGCGATAAAATATTAAAACCCTTCCTTGCTCGGGGCTCCGCCGTGGCAGTCTCTGCACCGCCTCGCTGGCAGGGAGCGCCGCAACCCGCCGCGGCGGAGCCAGCGCTGCGCCCGCGCCTCGCCCGCACCCCCCGCCCGGCCAGCGGGGCTGGGACCCCTCCCCGCCGCCGTAGCCTCCGGCACCGGCGCGACGCCCCGCCGGGAGACCCCGACACGGGGCAGGTGGGACCGGGGGGCTGGTCCTCCCCGCGGCACACTCGGCACCGAAAGGTGGGAGCAGCCCCGATGGCTCCACGGAGCGGGGGGAGCTGCGCCCTGGCCGCGCTCCGACCGGCGGCATCAGGCAGCCCTGTCCCGCCCTCCGCCCCCCCCCAAAAGAAAATTTGAACTGTGGCGGTGACAGCGCCGAAAGAGGGGGTGAAGGTGGCTGCCCCAATTCCTCTCGAGCTACATGTTGCTTTGGGACAGCAAGGGTTGGAGCGGGGGGGGTGCGGAGGTACTTTTAACTGCACACCGCCACGCACCCCCCGGGGATGGGGAGGCGGCGGGGGCGCGGGCAGCACTTACTGAAGAAGATGTACTCGGTGTAGCTGCTCCAGATCTTGTCGTCCCTGTACTGGTTGATGAAAGCGGCGGTGCCGGTGGAGTTGCAAGCCACCATGTGGAAGCCCGCCTCGGAGAGCCGGTCGAAGGCTTGCTCCAGGTAAGTGAATTTGAGGTAGAAGCGGGAGGTGTACTTCTCGGGGGGGCGGTCGGGGTCGCGGCTCTCGTTGAGGGTCTCGCCGAAGACCTCCTTGGCCAGGGCGATCCTGCCGCACACCATGATGCGGGCGACGCGGCGGAACTTGGCGTCCGCCTGGTTGTCCCGCACCGTGGTGTAGGAGCCGCGGTAGCCCACGGTGAGGAAGCCCGAGCGCTTGTCCAGCGCCGCCCGCTGCAACCGGTCGCTGCTGCCCTGCGAGTTGCTGTCCTCCAGGTCGCTCTGGCAGCCCTCGTCGTTGAGCGAGCTCTGCTTGGCGACCTTGGGCGAGAGCAGCTTCACTAGGTCGCCCAGCTGGAAGTACTCGGCCTCCCGCAGGAGCCGCTCCTTCTCGGGGAAGTGCTCGGGCAGCGCCAGCTGCTTGTCCCGCAGGTAATCCAGCACGTACCTGAAGAGGAAGCCGTCGCGGTCGATGAAGAAGCGCGCCCGGCTGTCCCTGGGCAGCTGCCGGGCGGCCGCCGGGCCGCCCCGGCACGGGGAGAACATGGTGGCCAGCGTGCTGTCCGGGACGCTGAGCAGCGTGGAGTGCCTCGTCACGTACACCTGGCCCCCCACGTTCAGCTCCACCACCTCGGGGAACGGCGAGCCCGACGGCCCCGACACCATGTCGCTGATGGGCAGGATGCTGCCGCCCGCCTCCTTCAAAGCCATGGCTGCGAGCGGGCGGCCGCGAAGGAGGGTCTCCCTCCTAAAAAAGGCGGCCTCCCTCCCCTCCCCTCCACCCACCCCACCTCTCCCCTCCTTCTCCTCCTCCTCCTTCCCCCGCCGCCTGGCGCGCCCGGAAGCGCCTGGACGGAGCCGCTGCTCCCGCCGCCCCCCGGCACGGCGGCGGGCGGCACGGCCCCGGGGCGCGGCGCCGGCCCTCACCTGCCCCGCGGCGGCCCCTCGGCGGGCCGGGCCGGGCCGGGCCGGGCCGCGCAGCGCTGGGCCGGGCTGGGGGCTGGGCCGGCTCGGCGTGACCCGGGCCGGCACGACCCGAGCGGACCCGAGCGCTGCCGCCCCTGCCCCGCCTCGCCCGGCGGCGGGGGGCGCGGGGCCCGCAGCCGCGCTGGCCTCAAGGCCGAGCAGCCGGCTGCCACTTGGCAAAGCGCTGCCGCGCTGCCAGGCTCGGCCCAGGGAAGAGCCAAGCCCCTACCCCGGCTCCTCCCCTCTTCTCGGCTCGGCTGGGTGGCTTTCATGGTTCGCTTTGGATTCCCCCCCCCCCCAAAAAAAAACCCCAAACCTCCCGGCCTCCCCCCAAAGCCCTCTGCCTCCCTTATACTGTCGCTCCGTTCAGCACTTGCAGAGTGCTAGAATGATGGTCGTCTTTCCAAAAGTAGCATCCAGTAGGGTGCATATGACAGCATTTTTCACCATTTTCCCTATACCAGCCATGCCCTCACCATGAGGGAAGGGAGGGATTTCATTGAGGGCACAAATGAAACCGGTGTTCAGCTGGGCTGGTGGTACAGATCTAACAGGCCCTGGCGGGACACAAACGCTATTTGGTGTCCTGCTGCTTCGCTGGGGCACGGCACACTGGGATCTTGATTTTCAGATATGCTTAACATGCTCTCTAGCTTAACGGTGGAATTGGGGTCAAAGTCAGCTGCCGTCAGGATCCGGATGTCAGACAGATTTTGATTTGGATTCTTGGCCATGAAGCAACTAAATTTGTACTCTATTTAAGCAATAGATTTTAAAATTTTTTATTTATTTGTTTTTAGCCAGAGCCACAACTCACCTGCATCCAGATTTCTGATGCATGTACTTTCAGGCTGTACTGCTGGAATGTATTAGAACACAGGCTTGGGCCCATGTATCAGATGAGAGATGTGTGACTGCTCTTGCCGGTAAAAGCAGAGGCCTAAACCTGACTGCATTTGACTACCAGTGCCAGATCTAAGTGTGACTGTTGTGCTGGGTGGTTCATGCATGGTAACACTTTAGATTTTTTTATAAACCTTTAAAAGTTAAGGTTTCAACCCTTAATTGTGCCTCATTTAAACAAGGCTCACTTCAGGCCTAGGGGTAAAAGTCATAATTCCGCAGGAAGATAGAGTTGCAGCCTGTTACCTCCTCAGTGGTGTGCAGTGACCGAGGCGACCAGTCATCCAAAGCTTAGTCATGTTCTTTAACCTACTTGTGTAGACTTCTCACTTTTAAAGCAGTAACATAAACAGCTCAACAGCACTTCATTTCACCTATCTTAGATACCTCTTTCAAGGTGGGATGAATCAGTCTGTGGTGCTACCTTCCTCCCTCCATTTGCTAGACAGACCCTAAATCTATGTTTAGAGAGAACACCTAGCTTTTACATGGCTAATGCTAGGGGAGGCACTGGGTGGGGAGTGTTGGAAAGACTGAGCAAAGACTCCTAGAAAACATAAGAATTACATTCTTCAGACGTAAGAATTATGTGGGAGTGAAAGGGCTTGTAACAAGAGCAAATGTGCAGGAAAGATGCCCCTTCTTGACCACTTAGTGAAACCGATTTACAGTTTTGAAAATGGGATGACTATAGTCAAGTAAGTAAAATTCTCTCTCTTTCCTTGGTTATTTTGTTTACAATGTCTTAAAGGTCAGAAAAGTCATTCAAACTGCTGGGCAACAAGAAAGGGGGGCATCGTTGTTTATTGACCATTTTGTCGTATGTTTCTTTAAGTTCAAATCCTTAAGACATGAGAGGACACAGTTTTCATTGTCTTGTTCTTGCCTGTAGGGGATATTGTTTCTCCTGATGACTCAGTTGAAATGTTTCTGCTGATTTCTAAGAGGACATATTTTCTGTCCACCCTCTTCTGTGTAATATGGAATTACAGTTTGCCCACGTGTAAGACAACTTGTGCCAGAGGACGGCATGGCTGTGTCACTGCGGCATCACACTGATGAGCAGCACTGAGCTACTGCCATACCCAATGCAGTGCCATTAGCAAGGGGACAATTGCATTTCTTATCTCCAGAAGCCCATGGCCGCAGCAGAACTGTATCTTAAACCTTCTTTCTAGTGACTTGTGTTTATGCAATCTTGATAAATGTTAGAGTGAGATCATTTACCACACAGGATTGCCCAAGTTTGGCAGGTTGCATAGAAGTCATGCATAAAGTAAATGTTAACATATTACTCAGGAAAAGAAGAAAATTCTTCCCAGGATTATCAGAGAAAGAAGGGAGAATCAGTGCTTCATTCTTTCTAGGCTCAACAGCCATTGCCTGAAGCACTTGAAAAATCTTTATATCAAATGTTTTCAGTCATTTCTGTATTAAAGTGCTCTATGCTGCCTATTATTTGGTCAGCTCATGGTTTCCTCTGTAAATAAGTATATGCTAGGCCCAACAATGTCTTTGAGTTGATGAAAAAAGCTGATGGAAACTCCAAAGGTAATTTTTCATAAGAACGGGCAGAGAGAACATATTTGTGCTCTGTGGGGTAAGAAACAACTTCTTACATGCTTATATTGTGTGTAGCACAACAGCATCCTGCAGTGCCATCTGAGTGAAGTCTAAGGCCAGTACAATGGAAACAAATAAATCTGCAAGTACATAAGTAAATATCCTTAAGCTTTCAGATATGTGAGGGTTTCTGATGCTTAAAGCAGAGGAAAAAAAAATGCATGTGAAAATCTACCATGATCTGTTTCCTTATATGTGGGAGTGTTTTGAGATAGGGCTGAAGACTTCATGTAAGGGAGAATTTCTTTTGGAGATTCCTTTAGGTAGACACACTGATGCAAGCAGCAGGCAACACTACCACCCCCTTGGAAAACAACCTCGAGGGGCTCAGGCATAACATGTTTCTCAGCAAAAAAACTTCTTTTCACTGAAGTCCTTCCTGCCCTGGAGTCAGTGTGCTGATTTGACCAGGCTACATGATAAATCTAGACTTATCTGAGAGGATCATGCTGAGAGAGGGGGAAACGACAGAAAGGAGGGTCAGGAAGATCATCCAGACCACATCATGTAGATCAACCAGGTCATCCTTATGAAAAATTCATGTAGATAAAAGTATGCATTTACTGCTGCTCAGACTGTCCAGCTGTGAAATGGAAATTAGGATGTCAGGAATTAATACATTTACTTGGCTTATTGCTCAGTCAGGTTTTGAACTGATATACCCGGCAAAAGGTAACTTTTTTACATTTTAAAAATGTTTCAGTAATCTCTTGTGAAATTGTACTTGGTGAAAACTGTTAAATAAAACATTTAGGGTTTCTGAGAAGGTGAGAGGTGAAAGTGAGAGTTTACTTCACAAGAGACTTGTTTTAAAGATGCACATCAGCATTATTTAAAAAAAAAAAAAAAAAGACAAACCAAAAAACTGTTCACTAATACAATCCAAGGTGATTCCTACGATTACAGTCTTATTTTTTAATGTCACTGGATAACATGTAATGAAGGATACCTAACCACTTTTCAAATTAAATTGTAAAATACATCTTATTTCTCTACTGAAAATTGGACAGTTAAATGGAGATTCTTAGAGATACGAAAATTCTGTAATGCCAGCAAGTGAATAAATTAGGTGAACTTTTTTACTAAGGAGAAGATTCTTCTGGCAGGCTCCCAGTAAAGTCATAGGGAATTGTTCCTTTGTCCTGAATTGCAGGACCAGGCAGGAATAGTTCATCGTGCAGAAAAATTTCCAGGTGATTACTATGAGCAGGTCTGCAATAATTACAAAAATCACCTAATAAGCATTTAAGATTATGTTGTCTTTCAAAAAGTTATCAGCCCAAAAATTAACATTAAAATTGTAGACAAGAGTGTGACAAACCATATTTCTGACACTGCTGTACTCTGGCTCAAGAAGTCCTAAAAGTCTTGGCCACTTTCATGATTCTCTCCTCCTTTTGGCTGTAATTTCTGTCATTTTCCCAGCTATTAATATTTTCCTGTTTAAATTCTTAGATCTTTCTTATTCCTTTACTTTTTATTCTCTGTTGACATCAAAGTATCATTCCAAAGAAACAGCTTTTCTAAAGACTCTGAAATTGTCAATTTTCCATCCACCTAATAGTCATTTCAATATATATGTTATGTTTGTTCCGTATCATCTCTTCTCCATACCATATTATCCTTCTAGTCCCAAAATTCATCTTTTTTAAAGCTGAAAGGTATTTATATGTAACATTCATTATTCCAAAATGATGGGAACTCTGTCCTACAATAATTTAGAAATGTTTTTATTTATGTAATTAATTCTCGGAGTTAAATGGAAGCACTCATACGTGTAAAGTTAGTGCTGTGGGAATTCGTACATTCATGACCTAAACAACATTGCATACATTTAGATTAGTATTATAGGTTATTTAGTTGCACTGTTGGGACTGAAATCAGAAGAAATTAGTCTTCACGCTTGAGTCTGGGAATGCGGGAACTTTCTGCTTTACAGTCCATATTAATTCATTGCTCTAATTTAAGTTGCATTTGAAACGTAGCAAGTAGTTATTAAGGTTTCAAAGTTGATGCATTCTCAGGAAAAAAAGGTTTAGTGAGAAGTTTTGTCAGTCAGGTTAATCAAGAAAGAATTTAGCCAGTTTCGCCTCCCAAGGACTGGGAGTTTCAGTCACTAATAGTTAATGTATCCATTTTCTGACAGTATTTATGGAGGTTACCACTGTGAAGTCAGCTCCATCGTACTGGGGCTGAAGTGATTTGTTTGAATTATTCACAGCAACAGCTGCATTAGCTTTACCTGACAAGTTCTTTGGGTCCAGGGTCATTTATGAAAGTTAAAATAAAACAACTTCTTTCATATTGTAGATGTTTGGAGTATTCTGTACACTATGCTACAACACGAAAGCAAAAACAAAGAACAACCGCAGTAACTATAAGCCAGTCTAGCTTCATTAAAATATTTCAATTATATTATTTTATACAAGCATACATAAGAATAATTTGACATGTTATTTGATTTGTTTAATGAAGAATGCACAATTTCTTTTTTATCATTAAGATTAGCACTAAGAATTAGCATTCCAAAAGTACTTAGACTCATAGTTCCTTTTCAGAGCACAAATGTGTCTTCTATGTGATTTTGCACTAACCTGAATCTAACTGAATGCTATGTATCAAACTCTACATTTAGCATATTCTGCATATAAACACCCCCAGAGCAAGAATCTGTTAACTTATTGTTAATTAGGCCTAATAGCCTGAACAGTTATGCAAGTGTATCCTGAGTGTGACAATGACATTCTTCTCACTTTTCTCAGTGTAGGCTGTATTTAGCATTTGAATGTACTGGGTTTTTTTCTGTCTTCATTCATTTATCTTTTTAAAAAAAACATCTTTTAAATGTTGATCAATGTGAAGTGATCTCCATAGAAGTACTGCATATTGACGTTCCGCTCAGCTGCTCATTTCTTTCTTCTTCTCAAGCAGCAATTTCCCAGAGCCTGCTAAAATGAACAGCTCGACAGAACAGACATATGTATCTGGTACCTCATTGTTTCATTATCGTGAAGTTAGGTTATATATCATTAACACCTGGCTCCTGAATATTAAAGCATATAATATGGTCGCTTGTTATAGCAACAGATTTTATGTAATTATGTACCTTTTTGCTGTCATCGGAACAGGGATTCTCATATTCTCTTACCACCACTTCTTTGTGCACCTAAATTGAATCAAATCCAGAAACCTCAGGTACTGACAGGACATAGGTGTAGTGGCACACACTTGTGCTGGAGCAGCTACAGTCCGACTGTAACTGTTTTGTAAATAAATATTTGGATTTTCCTATATTTTGATAGAGTCTACATAATCACAGCTCCCTTTGGCTTCAGCTTTCTTTTGTGGTATTCAGGAGTTCTGAGAAGTAGGTACTTAATGTCTGAGTGGGTATATATCTACAGTCTAGCACACAGAAATTAATGCTGCAGTGTTTATTTCAGGAACTCCCTACAGCAGTACAAGTTATGGCTCCACTAAACTCAGTATAGATTTTTCCTGTTGGCTGTAGGTTATCTAATATTGGAATGGACGATCATAATGATCTTTTCCTTCTTCATTAAGGGAGAAAATATCAAAGAAAATGTAATACACAGTATTTCTCGGTATAAGATTATGTTTGAGTTTTTAAATGCACAAAACCCAAGACATGTCATGTTTCTGGTAATATCCTAACCTGCCATATTGTACATCAACTTTTCTGTTGGCTAAGTGAAAAAGGAAGAGGAAATGTCAGTCATGGCTCTGTTTCTGCAAAACACTTAAGGCCAAATCTGTAATAGAATATACAAGAACCTATCCTGATTCACTGGAATTTCTATGAGTGAAGTGCCTAAACAGGAGGTAAGTGCTTCAATACCGTTTTGGCACTGGACATATAAATGCTTTTGCAATCTTTGAAGACTGGCTATGATGAGAGTAGTGATCAATGTGAAAGTATTCACATGCTATGCAGGATCAGAGATTATACCAAACCTTCACTTCTGTGTCAGTTACACTGATGTTTCTTTAGTATGAAACAATATTTATATAGATCATAAAATCATAATTCATAATGCTTTAGAGCTTATTGTCTACTCATTTCATTCTGCAAGAGACAAAATAACATAGTGAAATATGAATATTTGTCTGTAAGTTCCATATATTTTTTTTCTTTCTTTGTGTACTTGATATTTTGTTCCACTTAAGAACAAAATCAGAATATATAGTTTTGGGGGTTTTTTGTCATTCAGGGGGCTTCATTCACAGAAGAAAGCTGCAGAAGGTATTATAATGATAAATCAATGATAGCTTTAAATGAAAAATTTTAAAAGTGACAAGGCTCCAGTGAATAGCACAGTAAATTAACACGTGAATGCAAAAGTCAGTACTAAGTACTAATAACAATGTGCGTTTGATTTTGCAGCCAATGAATTGTTGTCACTATCAAAATAGTATTAATAAAAGCCATAAAGGAAAAAGAATAAAGTAAAAAGAATAAAGTACAATTTGTAGTGGTGGCTGCCCAAAAGGATTTAGAGATGGCTGCCTCCCACGTCTGAGAAGACAATAGAAAAAAAAGCCAGGATTTTCACAGCTGTTAGGGAAAATAGACAAAACCAGACACATGAACACATAACATCGTAAAAGGCGTATTTGAGTTGAAATGCTGTACCACATTATTTTCCCTTACTGTCATGTTGATAATTCATAACTGTTCTATGTTGTGATTGACAGATTTTTTTTTTTTTTTTTTTTTTTAAGGAACAAATATATTAACAGGCATATATATAAATATATATATATTTGTTCTTTATGTTAAAGTATGGGATATAAAATGCTGCTAATGACCTGTACATAACTACTTCACTGTAACAAGGTTTTTATATCAAAATAGGCAATTATATATATATATATTTAAGATATTAAAAGGTCACACAACTGCCCTGTCTACTGTGAATTACTCCTTTGATTCCTGCTGACCCTTTCTGATTTAATATATTGAATAGGGGAGGAAAGACATCTAGAAATTATCTGAGTGCATCAGTAGCTGAGAGAATTCTTTTGGTATTCTACTGTTAGAAGAATATCTTATGATCAATAAGGTAGTATCTTACAGTCAGCTGAGCCTATTCAAGCAAACCCAAATCTTTCTCCTGAATATGCCCTCTCTACCAAATATGTACATAGAGAAGATAAAAACAAAACGATAGAGTAAATGCTAACAGGATTTTATTTTTTTTTTGTAGTGGAAATGTGCTATATAAGAGATTAATGGGGAATTTATAGACATTAATATACAGTAATGTAAGCTCAATAATAAAAAGCTGTTAAAATGCCAATGTAAAAATGGAAAGAAGTCTAACAAAGTGGCTAGGAGAATGAGAGAACTAGTCATATGAAGAAAAGTAGGGTATTATGGGCATAACTTAAATCTGGCTCGAAAATTACATTAGCTGGGCTATTAAAAATAAAAGATATAGATTAGATGAATCCAGCGGAAATGTGAAATGGGAAGTCTGTGAAATGGGAATCCTGCACTTTCCTTGTGAGCAACAGCCCTTAGGAATGAGAGTACTTCATCCCATTTTACTTTGGGACAGAGAACTTGGAGAAGGGTAAAAAAATTGTAATATCAGCTTAAATGAGCCAGCAGATTCAACAAGGAGAGGAGATGTTTGGTTTTCCTTCTGGCTAGTCCACTCCATGCTATGAGAAAAGGCAGAGGGATAGTCAAAGCATTCCCTTCTTCATGTTTTCCCACAGCAGGTGTTCATACGGGCATAGATTTTCTTGTTCCTTGAGTGAAGAACAGTGGCGACCTGGTCATTCCTAAGGCTGCAGTGTCATTCAGAGATCAGTTTGAATTGGTCTCAGAGAATAAATTACTTGCAGGAATATGCTGTATTTTGCCTTCTCCAGAAACAACAGCTCAAGTGTGAAATGAGTAAATGAAAAAGCATATGGAAAGGTCAAGAGAGCTGTAGGAGTAATGGGAGATTTTCTTAACCTAGTCAGAGATTTGAAAGAATCAAGTGGAAGAAATGAAGCTGATAGTATACATGTGGAGATGAAACACAGCCGCTATTTTCTACATAGTAAGTTTCAAAATACTTTTTAGCACAAATACTGCTGAGAATGACAAAACCTACAAATATGGAGAGTAAGTATAGAGGTTGTCAAGCATAAACTTGGGATTAAAAAAAAAACAGAAGTGAAACAGAGGGGTGTCCTATTAAACATCAAACCAACATGTTTCAGGAACTAATAAATAAAATCCAGTGGCTTGAGATACTAGGGAATACAAAGAGATTATAATGCAATTATTGAACAGACTAAATGTACTTTGTGCTTCAAGCAGGTAGTAAATGTTATATAAATACCCATTCATAAAGTATTAACACAGAATTAAGAACATGGCCAACTAATTTTAGATTTGACTGATAAACCTTGTCTTATCATTGGTTTCAGTTTTATGAAGTGCGGGTGTTGCTCATTTTTCCATCTGCTGGAAACTGGGAGTTGAAGGATCATATTCCTAAAACCCACAAAACATTCAAATCTTCCAACTGACTCTTTTCTTATATTATATTTGTTTATTTTTTGTATGCGTTGCAAATGCATCTTAGACCTGGGTTGACACCCTGTGTTCTGTCAGCTCTTGGGGTCACCAAAAGGTGACTATGGTAAGCAGAATTAATGCTGTGAGGCTAAGCTTACTACATAGTAGGTCATACCCCTTTGCAGGGGATGATAATCAAAAGAAGTTGAAACCACCATCTTAGATGAAGATCTATCTTTCTCACAATAGGTGTAAGTGGCCTACTTTTATCATCTCAGAGCTTTTTATAGTGTAAAATTATCAAGTAAGTCCCTCAGTTCTATTGTGGGATGTTTGCACTACTTGGATAATGAAAGCTACTGTAGCAACCACTGTGGCAACTCTATGCAGAAGAATCTATTGGACAATTCTTCACTACTCCCATCTATTCTTGCAAGTTCTTCCAGGGTAGTGTAACTCAGAGTAGTCCAGAGGCTGTTTAAAATTGTGCAGTTGCCTATACTAACATAAAGCTAACTTTAGTTCTCACATGTTCTAGTGTTGTGCAATAAATTACTGCAAATATCTTTTGTAACTGAATTGGAGAAGGAAGCAGAAAAATATCTTCAGTATAATTTCGTGGACTGATTTTTCAGGCTGTGACGTACATGAATACTTACACACTTTTTCTTGGTTTAATTCCTATCTGTCAAGCTGATGACAGGTTGTGCTGGCACACACAAGAGCAACTTCACCTTTCCAAAGCGAAATATATCTTATTTCTAAGATGCATGATAGAAGAAGAGAATTGTGCTAAGGCACAATATGATAAAGGAGCATATTCTAATTGTTTAGCCCAGAGAGACTGCATTGCATGAAGTCAGAGGAGAATTTGGCCTATGGGATCATGTTTATCTCTGGGAGAAAAAGCACACCTTTTTCTGTAATGTTAAACAAGGAATGAGCATGTCCAAACTTTGCACATGTAGAAGGAATATGGTCTCAGCCAGTTTATTCATCCTTTAGGCATTATGCTGCAACATATAATTAGATTTCTACTACATAGCTAATCATAGAACTAGTTTCAGATGAAGTAGAGAGGCTGGCTGCCATCCATGCAGTTCTACTGCATTAAAAGAAAATTTGTTGATAGTGTCAAATTCATATTCATATCTGTGGTTGAGAGTGTCCTACCTAGGAGCACATAACTACATTTTAACAGTGTCATGACCAAAGCATCAACACCTTTAAACTCTTCTGTTTGGAAAGAGGTAGAGACAAAATACCTTTGGTCTTCTTGAAAGCTTCCCAGTTTGGTTTTCTTATGGTTATGCTTGGTGTTATCTCTATTAGTTCAGTGATGATAACGGGCTCAGGGCATAGATAAGAATGGACACTGTCCAGAGGAGCTTATTATTGAGGAGAGGTAATAAATTCAGTGATGGACCAGATATATTCTTAATAGAGCAGTGCATCAAATACATTTTCATACTGATGGGTAATAATGCTTCCTAAATAGCTGAATGAGACTACCTGGTCATTGAGAGGCATATTTCTAGGGAAGAAAGTGATTGCTTTCGATAGCATGGAAGTCACCTTGGAAGAAGGCACCTCTGTGTTCCACTGATCTACAAGAATAACCATGTGAAGGCTGAAAAGGAGGATGCACTTACAGAATAGGACAGCAGAATGGAGGTTTATCTCGTAGAGACCTGAAAAGCAAAGAAATTGAGTGAAAACCTAGTTTCCCTGAAATTGGCTTCAAAACTCTCATTTACCCTGAGAGAAATTTGCCTGAGAAATCTAGAGTGCATCTCAAGTAGAACTCTGATTTAAAAAAAAAAAAAAAAGACAAATTTATAGTTATTATAATGCAGAACAATAATCTAAAGACTTTAACCCTGATATGAAATAACTTTGCTTTCCCATTCTCAGCCTTTTCTATACCAATGCTGGCTTGAGGGGATTTGTTACACTTGAATGAAATATGTGAGACAAAAAGCTCAATGAATCATGCAAAAAAGCAGTGAAAGTGCTAGGAGGTGCAGAGGGAAAGATTGCCTGTTAGAGAATTAAATAGAAGGAAGAGTGGAAAGGAATCATTTTTTGAACATGTAAAAATATCACCTGAAACAAAAACCTCCAGCTTTACAAAAATATACTCTGGAGACTTTAGGGAAAACTAATTTTAAATGCCGTTTTTCCATGTCTTGGTTTTATGGAGGTTTATATCTGATCTACAGCTATTAATGATGAAATCCTCCCATGTTAAGAACCAGTACTGGGCCTGTGTACTCCTTAAAACTCACTTAAACCTTCCAAATTGGGTGTGAGACGATAAAATGCTGTGCACTGTTGTGAATAAAACCACAGAGTACATTTTCCAGTTTTTATAATGAGATTGAAATACAAGTCATTTTTTCTTCAAATGAGCAATGAAATACTCTCACCATGGGTCAACAATGCCCTATTGTTTTGCTATCACCTGCATGCTTTAGGCAAATATTTCATTTCATATTCAGTTTCTATACTGCATAGGCTCGTTATACAGAGAGTTGTCTGAGTTAGGTTACATTTATATTCAAATGACAAGTCATGATTCATTTTTTAAAAGATCCTTTGATAGCATTAAATAGACTGATTAGAAATATATCATTATGGTACATTATGTCAACCAAATCTTTATGAGGCAGCATTCAGATTGCCTTTAATGTTTATCTTCAGTGACGTCCAGAAACGGAGACTGAAGCCAAGCATGGTCATGCCGAGAATGGAAATTTGAGGAGTCTTTTTCATTTATAATAAACACACCCAGCTGGGAGCACAGCTGCTAACTACGGAGCCAAAGCTCTAGCTTCCTGCTACCTGGGAGGGTCTAATTACAAAAAACACCTAGAGTGGCTCTCAAAACTACAAATGCAGGGTCAGGATTAATTTAGGCTTGGTCTGGAATGCTATCAACATAAGGCATCTAAAACAACATCATATCACTAAGCAGTGGGGACATTTTATACAGTAATATAAACCCAAAGAGCTATTAAATGAAACTGAAGTAGTGTACTTCAAGGGGTATTTAACTTCAGAATCCTAACTGACCCAGTTTGCCTGATGTCCTTTCTCAAAGCCATTTGGAAAACAGAAGACACCAAGCCAATCCACAGTCTCTTCTTAAAAGTGGAAGGTTAACAATTAAAGAGAAAAATAGCCCTTTTCAAGTCCAATTTGTTTAGCAGACATCATTAAATGAAGATCTAGAAAATCAGATAGAAAAGTACTACATATAGATCCATCTTCCTTATTTTTGTTATAGAAACAAATGTTATGATAAACTAGGAAGCAAAACTGCCTTCACTATGTTTAGATATTCTTGTGATTGCAGTAAAATTCCCTGCATTCCAAGAGATTTAAAGATAGTACAGGAAAAAGATTTTATAAAAAATAACTAATTAATTTAATTAGTGTCTAATGAGATACCAACAAACAGGAATCAGTTGTTCCAACACCTGGACCCCTACTCCAGAAGTCTGCAAAAGGTTTCCTTTGCTTCATGTGCATCAATAACTACATTTCTTTATTCATCTACCAGAAATGGACAGATTGTCGGCCCCTTTCCTCTACAGTATAATGAACACATTTTATCATAGGATTTTGCCATGGGATTTTCTATCTGGCGATTAAATCTGTATTTTGGATGGAATTTGTCTTCCAGGTTTGCTGATTAAATCACTCAATTTTTTTTCTTTCCTCTTTCCATACATTTCTTCCTATCTTTTAAAAATTTTTTTCGTAGTGTAGAATATGGATTTCCATAAACACTTAAAAAGTTTAATTATTGTACATATGTTGTACTGTACAAAAGACAATAGACAAATCAATTAAAGTCCAAATATGGCACTTAAAGATAATAATATGAACTGAATATGTTTTGTCCAATGAGCAGATCCTGAATGCATTCTTAGTATATCAGTAAAGTAAATAATCAATTAGCAAGTAATGAATGAATGGTGAAAGATGGTAATAGGAAGATGCATGATATAATGCACAAGATCCCTTCTGCATTTTCTCTGGTTTCTGCCTTACCTGTTCTCCCATACTGCACCTTTGCCTCCTGTCACTCCCCCATTACTATCTGGGCCCTCTTCTTTAAGTTTCAGGGACCTTCCACTTTTCTGTGGAAGTGTCAGGCGACATTCTATAGGAGCAATAGGTGAAAATGTTATTTTTCTTGATTCTTTGCTTCAGGAATTGAAGGAAATGTTTGTAAGAAGGGTAAATCCTTTCTCTGTCTCCCCATCTCCTTATGGACCTCCATAGCAGGAGGAACCAAGAAAGGATAGACTATTACCCCAGAAGAAATTAAGGAATTTCTCTCTTCTTAGCACAGACTGCTGCTTCATGACATACGCACAGGAAGTCTGAGAAGGAAAAAACCTTCACAGAAATCTTTTAATGCTCTTGCTTTGGGATTACTTTGTCTGGCATTTCACCAAACAGTGAGGCATGCAAAATTTCATGGAGGGGGTGGGGAGATTTCTACTTTCTTTATCACTTGAAGCATTTTGATCACTCTTGAATTCTTTGGCTTCAAGAGGCTGAAGATTCACTGCTATGTGACAGAAGTCTTGTAGGACTTCACAAAGTGCCATTGTCCACATCATCAAACCTCTGCATGACACAATGTAATGTGCTTTTTGTGCACTCTGCTCTTGCACAGCTGCAGAAGGACGTCATGTTCAGACAAACTAAGGCAATGTTTGCACTCCAGAGCTCTGTTTAAATGTGATTCCAATACCCCCAATAACTACAAATCACATCCAAAAGATAGGTTGACTGACACTGATTTTTGGAATGGGGATTTATATTCACCATGGTTTTGAAAAATGGAAAGCACTAAGATAATATGTCTACAGTGCCTATGGTCTTTTCCTTCCTATTCCATCATATGGTCATGGCAAACAACAGCAACATTACAGGTGTCTATCTTTCAGACAATTTAAACCCTTCACCGTAACTATCACTCGTAGCCCCTCCAATCATTTGCAATTTCATTTTCATTCAAAATCAAAATCCAGATATTATTTGAATTCATGCATCTATCATTAAAGGATACAATTCTTTCTTGCAGTCAGGTCCATAGCATGGTTTTCTTTCATTAGCATTATTAAGAAAATAATTTTCTCAAGAACTGTATTAACTGCAGTTTTGCCCAGTCTTCCTGCTCTTGCAGGCTCCCCCAGCACGTTCTGCAGCTGCCTCCACTGCACATCATAGGAACTCTTTGAGGGCTTCTCTGAACACGACTCTGAAGAAAGTGGGAAAGCACCTGCAAACTCGAGCAGCTCAGATGAACAGTCTAGAAGTGAAGCAGCTAAATGGAGGAGAACATTATTTGCCTTTCTTCCTAGTTTTCTACTATTAGTCTATGTTACAAGAGGGTTCAGGACTCAGGAATCCATGCTGACTTATGAAAATGCAGGGCACAGAATGTATATGTGTTTGCAAGTGTGTTGTGTAGGATCAGGGTATAAAAGCAAGTTTAATCTTTTTTATTAATTAATCAGCTGCAAATCTGCTTCTTAAAAGTGCGTAAGGGTTCTATTATCTTCTTTCTAGGCATCATCTTCCTATTGATATTAATGAGAATTATGTGAGCTTAGTTATGGTGATATTAATTTAGTTATAGAAAAACATTTTTCTTTTCTCATCTAACCATAATTTTCTAGGACACAGACATACCCTTTTTCATGAGTAAATGTCCCTGTGGTTTACACTAACACTTGCTAAATACCGTATTATATTTATTTCAACATATAATACAGACCTTATTTCCTTATTATTCTTATCACTTCAAACAGCTTGATTCTGAAGATGTGATACACTGGTACCTCACTGGAAGGTACTATTCCTTTCATAGGAAACAGAATTACAGATGCAAAGTGGGTTTTTTCCGTGATTTATCTACTTCTACTGATATTTAAAACTCTGTATCAAATTGTTATTACCTGAAGTTATAATCCCTAACCACACCTTTCTTTATATCCTAAAATGTTTCTAATTTAGGAGCTTGATTTTTGTCATAGACGGATGGGGGGATAACTGTGTTATTTGTTCAACAGGCTCAGATAAACTTCTACCAGTTGTTACCAGTATAGTAATGGTATAGGCAAAAAGAAGTCGGGATTCCACCAAACTCTAACCTTCCAAGTGTTTCTTGATTAATTAACATGGGAAACAACTTCCCCGTGAAATCTGTTTTCTACTCACAGACAGATGATATCTTCCTGCTGCAACTGGTCCACAGAGGAGAGTATAGCTATACAACATTTTTCCATCTCGTTCTTAATCAGAGGAAAAATATAAGACAAAAAAATGTAAGACTAAATCTACTTTAATCTACTGCAGAGATTAAATGGTGATGATATAGTTAATGGTACTTTGTTAGTTTTGAGGAAGGTTGTTACAGCAGCCAAGCGACACACACCAATATATCATAGAGCAGTGCAACATCTAGCAAAAAACGCTTGATGCTGCCAGCTTCCTGGTAAAAATCCCTCTTAAATCACAATAAAAGACTCAATCCCTAGCATAATACTTTCTGAAAAGAAAAATATGGCCTGCCAGTATCCTGCCGTAGCTGGGAGGTCGGGAAGATTTCATTCACTGTTTATCAGTGTTTATGTCCATGCCCTTTCTGTACAGATGGAAATGTAGTGAAGCAGAAGCTATTTGGGGAATATAAGCAGGCTGGCAAAGACTTACAGCAAGATATGAAAATAAAAGGCTCGTCCTATGTGTTAGAAATGGCAATGCAAACTAGCTCCAAATCTGGGATGAATCCTTCACTTTTTCAAGTGCTGTTAGTTTTATTTTTGCACAGCTTCTAGTCTTGGATTTCTATTAATAAGAGTTCTTAATCAAATGGTTATTTTATACTTCAGTTACATAGAGATGGATAGCTGACCAAGGAGGAAGAAAAATAAGATGTCAAATTATTGTGTCTGAAGGTTTGTTGAACTTTCATAAGACTGTTTAATGTGCCAGTGTCAGTGATGGCTTCTATCATGTACTTATCTGGCTCCTGTGCTAATAAATGAGCTTGAAGTCTCCCGAGGAATTGACACGTTATGACCTTGGATGAGAGAGGATATTTTGGTTTCTATTAAATATGGCATATATCTGCAGTCTTTCAGAAGGGTGTGTTTAAAACTAATGAAACAGGAATTGAAATAATTAAATACACTTACCCAAACATACATAGGTACTTCTTGAAGGCCAGAGAAATCATGGATCCTCAAAACAAAGGCAAGAAGAAACCCCCCAGATCCCTCTACACAGGTCTTCAGTCTTGGCAACAGGCAAGCAAGGAAGGAAAGGAAATATATGGACGTGCTACAGTCCCCAAAGTATTAACTTCTCTGGGCGCTGTCTTAATCTTTGACTCTGCCCTTCCTCCACCTTACATGTACTGCCAGAAGGCTTACCCATGTGCACTGCACTATAGTGCTGATCCAGGATTTAAACCACTGTTTTCCAGAGAAAAGTTTGCTTAGGAGTGGCTCCCTCTGCCCCTGGCACAGAAACTGTTCTCATCTGCTTGGCAAAAGTAAAAGGTTGAGCTGAAGTAGTTAAAGTAGGAATCTTACTGTTATTTTATTTAAAACAAGATGAAATGCAAAATAACTGACAGTGAAATGTGTGTTTTAGGGCAGAGTTTCTCCAGAGTCCCTTAAGCCCTGCACAATTAAAACTTCATGACAGATTTTAATATTTTGAAATCTGTCCCCTTCCCTTACTACATCCACGAAAGCCTTGAAGTTCGATATAAGAAAAAGTTTTTAGGTTGTCTAGTCTGTCCCATGCCAGGCTTGGATTATGTTCACTGGTATTATGCCAGTTTTCTAGCCACCTCCAGAGCAGCAGCTTATTTTTTCCCTTTGTCAAGGATAGTGTTTTACTGGCAAGAATAGTATGGAAAAAAAAATACTGCAGTATTTTCTGTGGAGGCCAGCCAAAAAAAAAAAAAAAAGATTGGAGTGAGAGAAAGAGACTGAGAAGAGAGACAAAGGAGGAAATAATGAAATAGAAAATAAGGAAAGAAATATGGCAACACACAGGAAAATAAATAAGACATTAAGAAGCAAACGGAAAATGAGCAGAGAAAATAGCAAAAATCTAAAATGAAAAAATTCTTAAAATGGAAGTTATTGGTGAAAAAAAAGGGTATTTTTTTTAAAATCTGAAATAATATCTACTAAAATAGTGTTATGTTGGCACACAGTTGCCAGAAAGACAAGATGATAAGAAAAACTTGTAATTTTTTTTTTTTTCCCCCCATTTCTTCGTATTTTCCTTCCGTGTGATAATTAAATTCTTTGCCACATATTTTTTTCTGAGTAACTTCTATTTTCTTTTTCAGACCTGTATCCTAGTATTTTTCTAGATTATTGGGTCATCCTACTTTCTTGCTATGGTGCATCAACCTTCATTATGCATCAGTGCAATTCATAACACAATAGCCACAGTCTTTGGCTATCTAGTCTAACCATCAGTTTTAATACATCTCTTTTAAGTGATTTTTTCTCCTGTTCAAAGAGATGGAAAATAATAACAGGGACTCAAAGAGTGCACAACAACAAAAACAATAACAAAGTGCATTTCCAGTGAAATGATTATTACTAGTAACTTGCTTGCCTTTGGATATCTGAAATGATAGCAAAGCTTTCATTATTAATTTGGGAATATAAGTACAGGACAGGCAAGGATGGGCAATAATTCTGAATCAAACCTATTCTGTAAAACTATTAATTATTACAGGATAGTATAGCTATAATCCAAGCTTGTCAATATATACAAAGACATTATTAGGCACAGTAAAAATATGGACCTTTGCCAAGATATTCAAGATTAATTTTCTCAGCCTTATTTCTACTAACCATCCTTAAGTTCTCTCTGCTTTGCTGAAATATATGTTTTTTGTACTCCCACACTCAAGGGTGACATTGTGGCCATGAAAATTTTGGTTATTCATAAACAACTTTATTTTTCTCTGAGAAAATTTTGCAAATAACTATGTTATAAACATTCAATTCAGAAGTATACGTGTACATCTGTACTGCTCTGTGACCACAAAGCTACAAAATACTTTTCAGTATACATAGAAAGTAAGAATTTGTATCGTAAGGGCTAAAACAGAGAGTCCAAAGAATCACCACTGTCCCAGAGGCATGTAGTGACTGGGAATTTGTTTGGAGAAAATTCCCAGGTCATCAATTTTAGTTGCTCATTATTACAGGTAAACACATCAAACCAAGTCTTTTAGGTTTCTCTCACAGATAAATCCTCCATTTCTTTTTCATGGCAATATTACATTGGCATCTTATCTTTATTTGGTGGCATGCAATAAGTTATTTAATAGAAAAGCAAGTATTTCTACTACTCTGTCATTTCCGGCAGAAGAGCCCACTGTCTGTAGGAGAAATTCTAGCTTTAAGGCCCTAAATTCATGCCCTCACTTTTAATATTGGTAAACCTCAGCTTTGCTTTAGCCTAAGGCCAAATTTTGAGTATTATATTCCAGTCCTTCTCTAAACTGAAAATTTTTCGCATCTGATGTCCCCACATTTTGCAGCAAAAATTGTGGAAGCACTGTCAAAGTTGCAATATAATCAATGTGACTTTTCTAATATAGATGAGATCTACATATAGGGAATTGTTTTGCTGCTAGCCCAGTTGAGACTGTGGGCTTTTTCTTCCCTTCAAAACCGGTAGCAAATGAATCCAACAACAGAAACTCAGTCTCACACACCATTGTTAGTAGTTCTTTTCATGTCATCTTTCAAACAATTTTTACTCTATTTTTCATCACAATTGTTAAAAATTCAAGATGGGTCTGCCAAATAACTTTCTCATGATATATGGCCAGCCAGAAGAGCTCATGTTTCATACATAGTCCTTCTAGCTGAGAGAACCAAATCTACCATGGTGCCAAGGACCACACTGTCTCAGGTATTGGTGGGGAAGAGGCATGGATGAGCAGGAAATCTTAGAGAAGCCTTCCAAGAAACACACTGGCCTACAGGTAAAAAAATACAGCAGGTCTTTGAGATATATATATAAATAAATAAAATTCAAACAACATCATAGGCTCTCAAAACTTATTAGCCTGATTTGAATATCTGAAAAGTAAATCCTGATAAATCCCACATATGCCAACAACCAGATGCAGAGACTATAACAGAGTATAACATTGATTTTTTTTTTTTTTTTTTTCCCCCCCTGTGTGATTTGCTTCCTTCTCCTAACATTTCTCTACGTTAGCACCTCTGAGGTAGTTTCATTAGTGGCAACAACAGTGAGAGTGCTGTTTCAAGCAGGAAATAGTAACCATTTAAATAACACACTGCTTACAGCTGCTTAGCACAAGCCAAGGTAAGATAATATAGTGGTTAAGCTCTCCATAGCCATTACAGCTTACCTACATTTATGCTCCATTCTAAATGCTGAATAGAGTCCTCAGGACAAAGCTGAAATGTTCAGGCTGTTGCTTAGATACTACTTTCACAGGCTTCATATGAAAAATCTACATATACAGGCAAATAAATAGATAAGGGTTAATAGGCTGAACCCACAATGGACAAATACAAATCACTTCTTTGGAACTATATTTGAGGATGGAAGAAACAAATGTAGAATATATATAAACTCAATGTGAAATGAAAATATCTGTGCTTTGCTGGGATGCCTCCTCCATGTATAGATATTTGGGGCCAATCTATTCTCATTAAAACAACTTACGTGAATTTGCATTAATTTGGGTCACTCCATTTATCTATGTGTATTCTTGTTGTATAGGATACATACCTGAAATATAATGTTTGTTTGCTTATACAGGAGTCTCTTATAATTTGTGACCTTGCAACATAGATCAAAACCAAGATCATATCCTAAAGTTAGAAAATCATCTTAGTCACATACACTATGGAGTTTATTTCCTAACCTAGAGGAGTTAAATTTGCAATGGTTCACATATACTGTTCAGAATGCCCAAATTATATCTAGTGAAAACTGATTTACTAAAAATAGATGCTGTTCTGCATAAGTATTAGATTGGTTCCTGCTATGCCATTTCCTCAGTAGGGAATAAAAAAAAAAAAAAAAAAAAAAAAAAAAGCAAAGCAATTTGGGTATGTGTTCTGCTTTGCTAATACCCAAAAATTAATTTGTTAATTATTTTAGCACCAACAATTCATGACTTAGAGCAACACACTGACAAACCAGAGGTTATATAAAAGCTAACAGTTACAACATGACAATACCAGAGAATTACCTATTATGTAGTTATGGTGACAAATACTATTCTTATGATACACACCACAAATTATACAGGAATTTTGAGTAACTCCATTTCGCTCTATTGAGCAAAATGAAATGACTATACAAATTACTGCTTTTTGCTTTTTGTTATATTTTTTGTTAATCCCCTGCAAAACAAGTGTGTGCCTTCATAGGCTTTGCATTAAAAAACAATTGTGAAAGCAACAGAAGCAGAGCAGAATTCAATACCCAGATACTGGGGGAAAGAATAGACAGCAAAATAATTCAGAATTTAAAATCCAGTTATGTTTTGTAAACAAATTTTCTCCCCTTGAACTAGCTTTTAATTGTTTATTTGGACCTGCCTTAATCATTATTTTTTATATCAACTTGTCATTTATTTCATACAATTACTGCAAAGATTAAAAAAAAAAACAGTCAAGATATTTAAAATGGCAAATCAATATAATTATCCACATTAAATGTACTTTCCATCAATTTCCACTAAAAAAGACTAGCTGCTATGTACCACTTCTGTTGCAACTTCAAGATGAATAATTATGTATATATGACTTTTTTTATATTTCTGAACCTGACTCTTTTACTTGGTAGGGAAAAGGGACAGAGTAACTACTGACAGAATTAACTGTCCTTAAAATACTTCTATAAAGAGTTATTGTAACAATAATGACATTTCTTACATTATATACTGTCTGCAGAATTATCCTACAATAGATTATCATTTTCCATATATGGGGTTTGGTGAAACAGACTGAATTTTAATGACTGATTTCAATGTTTGCTTTTATGAAATGAGCCATGTTCAAATATTATCAGTATAAATATGCGTATAAAAAAAGAGCATCTTCTCACCAAAAATCACATCTCAGCAGAGGTGATCAGTATTATTTGGGTTTATTTTTCTCTGAAATAAATTTATTAAATATTACATTTTTATTAAATACCATGCTTGATTTTTTCAACTTCTCCCTAAAATAATGAAGGGTTGATAAGTTTTTTGTCTACAGAAATAGGTGATTACTACTAAAAAACAAGCAAACAAATTGTTTAAATCAAGAAAACAGAGACTCAAGCCTTTTAAGTCTTTTGACCATTTATAATCAAACCAATCAAAATCTTCTTATAAATTTTCTACTGTGAACCAAATAACATTCCTTAGTTCCTCCCCCCTGCATAGAACATTATCTTCCTTCCCTTTGAGGGAACACGACATTGTTCCAGCT
The DNA here is from genome assembly GCF_965140245.1 of Athene noctua. Classification (NCBI taxonomy): domain Eukaryota; kingdom Metazoa; phylum Chordata; class Aves; order Strigiformes; family Strigidae; genus Athene; species Athene noctua. The sequence goes on from NC_134040.1 coordinate 28,241,665, forward strand.
GACAAAGGGATGGGAGATGTTTTTACAGAAAACCGGTTCAGGAATCCACAGCTATTTGATGTTTATAGGCTTTTCAGAATAGGGAGGAGGCATTCATATACTTAAATTCCTTGCGGTAAGAGAGTACACAAATGGGAGGAAACGTCTAATCAGCCTTAAGATCAGATGACCCTGATGTGCTGTTGAGATCACTGATAGTTTGAGTCAGATACCCAGCAGGACACTTGGCAGCTCCCCCCTGGCCAGCCCTTGCAGAAATCAAGGTGTGTAAATGCAGGAGATACATGCTCAGGTCTCATCCTGGCATGGAGTCAGAAAGCCCGGAGTTCATCTTGCACAGCATAAGGGCTGGGCAACGTTCCCATGTCCCATGATGCAGACATAGCCTCTGATACCCACTTGATTCTTCCTTCTGAACTTTCTTCTCTTCTAACCAAGGGCTGGATCTTGTTATACTGTAAGAGTATATATTCCTTGATAAAAAGTGATGAAGCAAAATTATCCCCATGAAAATTAACCTAATATTTCGATTACCACAGTGAGAGGGAGCAAGCTCATTATCCCATGCCCTCCCATTTCATGAGGACCATCATGGAGAAGAGGTCTTTGCAGAGGAGCGTGTCATGACTTATGCCCCTCAGTATCTTGTTTTATTGGTGGTGTAGTGCGACAGTTGGATAGAGCTTTTGAGTGTCTGAAAGAATTAAATCATATATAATTGTGGTTTTATTTACTTTTAATTAGTTTGATGTGTCAGGGTTAGATGCTTCCCTTTCATTTTTACTATAAGTGATGCAGTATATAATATTGGAATGATCATAAATGCAGGTACTTCACAACTTCGTAAAACCCTACTTGTATGCATACACCATATACTGAACTGTATCTATACAGTTAATTAATGTTAAAATACACTGCAAGACAATTTCATACAAGCTCTTAGAACACTATAAGTTGCATTCATTCTCCCTCTAGTCACACAATGGAATCCCTTCCTCATTAAACATGGTTCAGCAACTAAAGTAATGTCCAGACAAGTTCAGCTAATGCCATAGTCATATAGACAATGCTAACAATTACTAGTTTAAATTTTAATTATAAATTTTCTAACTGTTAATTTTATTAATAAATACTGAATATAGAGCTTGAAAATTCAAGATTAAAAGATACTGCGATTTTTTACTACTGTTTTTTGATAGTTCAGGTTCAGGCAAGTTGGCTGGTTTCAGTGGCCCTAGTTTCTCCAGATGATACAGATCCTGAGGAATAAATGTAAATCTGTTAGACTCACTTCAAAACAAGCAGACCTAGTTCATCAGGGCATTTAGGTTCCTTTTCTACTATTGAAGATATTTGGTTATATGTTCATCTTCAGAAGAAAGTTCATCTTACATTTTTCTTCAGTCAAGAGATCTATCATATAATCTATTAAAAAAATAATCAGATTTTTCTACTGCAGCCAATGAAATACAACAAAAGAGCATTCACAATTCCCCACCCCCACCCCCCCACCCCCCCACCCCCTTTACTGGTTTATTCACTTTGGCTAAGTCTGTGCTTCAATTTTTATCCATAAAAGTAGCTGTCCTTCAAGATCACATGAAATAGGCATGTAGACATAATCAGAGGCACTGTAATTTATTGGAACAGTACCATTCATTCATCTGCTGATTCATTTATTCATTCATGATATTATTATGATGATTTTTACATTCATCATGAATAATGTAGTCACAGAAAACTGCAGTTCAGCAAATATCAATATTTAAGCATATAAGTTGTCACTTTGAAGTCACATATTAGGAGTCAAGGTGAGCAATTTGGAAACTTAATCGTGAGCCTGAGAAACCCTAATAAATTTTTCGCATAACATTTGCAACAGATTCGTCAACCAGCATTACTTACAACAGCAATACATATCTTAACATGCTCAACGTACTGCACAAAGAATGGAAACACGGTATTTTTGTGTTACAAAAAAAGAATGTATCTAAATTCTATAACCACATATTTTGTGTACCTTCTCCATGACAAAATTATACAAGAGAGTGGACCACTAAATGACAATACTCAGTTTCCTGCTGTTGTTCAGCTAGTTGAACACACTGCTGCTCACTCCGCTAATCAGATGATCAGATCAGATAAACTCTTAAATTATGTTCTATAAAACCACTTCTAAGACATAATTTGTCAAATTATCTAGTGCTTTTCTACAAGAGAAGAGAGGCAGCTCAAACCACAACATAGTACAAGCTGTCTCCAGGAGGGCTTTACCACTAATAGAGCTTGCTTGAAGTGTCTGGGTAGATCACATAGAATCACAGAATCAACTAGGTTGGAAAAGATCTTGAAGATCATCCAGTCCATCCATTAACCTAACATTGACAGTTCCCAACCACACCATATCCCTCAGCGCTATGTCAACCCAACTTTTAAACACCTCCAGGGATGGGGACTCCACCACCTCCCTGCGCAGCCCATTCCAACACCTAACAACCCATTCTGTAAAGAAATGCTTCCTAAACCTTCCCTGGTGCAACTTGAGGCCATTACCTCTTGTCCTATTGCTTGTTACTGTGTTAAAGAGACTCATCCCCAGCTCTCTGCAGCCTCCTTTCAGGGAGCTGTAGAGGGCGATGAGGTCTCCCCTCAGCCTCCTCTTCTCCAGACTAAACACCCCCAGTTCCCTCAGCTGCTCCCCGTACGACCTGTGCTCCAGACCCTGCACCAGCTCCATTGCCCTTCTCTGGACACACTCGAGTCATTCAATGTCCTTTTTGTAGTGAGGGGCCCAAAACTGAACACAGGAATCGAGGGGCGGCCTCACCAGTGCCGAGTACAGGGGTAAGATCCCTTCCCTGTCCCTGCTGGCCACGCTATTGCTGACACGAGCCAGGATGCCATTGGCCTTCTTGGCCACCTGGGCACACTGATGGCTCCTGTTCAGCCAGCTGTCAATCAACCCCCCCAGGTCCCTCTCTGACTGGCAGCTCTCCAGCCACTCCTCCCCAAGCCTGTAGCGCTGCTGGGGGTTGTTGTGGCCCAAGGGCAGCCCCCAGCATTTGGTCTTATTGAAGCTGCTCCAGTTGGCCTCAGCCCATGGCTCCAGCCTGTCCAGGTCTCTCTGCAGAGCCTCCCTCCCCTCGAGCAGATCAACACTCCCACCCAACTGGGTGTCATCTGCAAACTGACTGAGGGTGCACTTGATCCCCTTGTCTAGATCATCAATAAAGATGTTAAACAGGAGTGGCCCCAAACCCGAGCCCTGGGGGACACCACTCGTGACCGGCCACCAACTGGATTTAACTCTGTTCACCACAACTCTTTGGGCCTGGCCTCCAGACAGTTTTTTACCCAGCAAAGTGTGTGCCCATCCAAGCCTCGAGCAGCCAGTTTCACCAGGAGAATGCTGTGAGAAACGGTGTCAAAGGCCTTGCTAAAGTCAAGGTAAGCAACATCCACATCCTTTCCCTCATCCAACAAGCAGGTCGCCCTGTCGTAGAAGGAGATCAGGTTTGTCAAGCAGGACCTGCCTTTCATAAACCCATGCTGACTGGGCCTGATCAGATCTTTCAGTCAACCCATTTGTGGCAGGACAGTAAAAAGCTGATGTGACATGTTTGATATAATTTCTTTTGACAAATAATAAGAAGTCTTTGAACATGAATTGATATCCATTGTCACATACAATCTGTTCAGAAGCTCTCTGTCCTTGAAGACAAGAGTCTTAAGAATTCACCATCTGGGCTGAATTAGCTGAATTCTTATGAAATAAATTCAAGCCATTTACTTTAGTCATCTGCTACAGAAACATATACATATATGTATGATAGAGAGATATATATTCTACCAGTGATCCATGTAATTTAGATACAGTCCTCATGAAGCTAGGTATCGGGACTGACTTCTGGAGGGCATTCCAGCATTCAGGGAAGATGTTTTAGGGTGGCTTGAATGAATGCAAGTGTAGAGTCAATTACGAGGAGTCAAAGCCAGCAGCAGTAAATTTCCAAGCAGAGATAGTTTGATGAGGACAGAGACATCTGCTAATATTTTTCTATTATTATTGAAATTCTTAAAAAAAAGAAACAAGAAACTGATTATTTGCAGCCAAATACAGGTCTCGGTTAATTTTTTCTAGTTCCCCAAACTAACTTAAGAGCTTTTTTGTCAATCTGGACAAATCTGGAAGAGATTTAGAAGCAAAGTCAATGGGCCTTGGAACATCATCTTTTGCTATATATGAATTAGTACTCTGCCTCAATATGGAAAATCAGCTTAAAATAACTTTAACTTCATTTCAATGTATCCCGACAGCTTGGGATGATATAACCTTCTTGTCTCCATAAGAAACTTTCTGATGGTGTGTGCACTAACATCTCACATCTAGAAGTTAGTATGAAGGAGGCAATATTCCTGGTGTGCTAACCAACAGTGACGGATAATAACTGAGCACTTCTGGAGTACTGCTCATGTAATAGGGATTAATCTTCCACTACAGTAAAGAGTGTGTCTAAAACGTACTGGATTCACAACACAGACAAGCCTAGGACTTGTTAGGGTATGTGCACAGGTGGCCAGCCATAGCATGCAGCTACACTAACAAAATAGCAACACAAGAACTTACAAGATACTGCAGAGAGCAAAAAGGGGGTAGCATGTCTGTAGACATCTAATTCTGACATGGCAACACTAAAAAGATAGCAACATCAGAAGTAGTAGAAATGAGAACTATGATTGATAACAAAAGGGTGTCACTTAAAGGAATTGCTGGTGGAGGTAGAAATTACCGGTGAATCCATATCACAAATACCAAAGTACCAAAATTAGGGAAAAACAGAAAGAGTGGGGAAAACTCTTTACTTTGGAATTGATGAGGGTGGTAAAGGAAAGAACTTGAGAAACAAAAAAGGGAGAAAAAGGGAATATAAGCAGAAGTGTATAATTTAACTAGCTCTTTAGGGTTACCTTTGGGCAGCCTTCTGTTGATTGCACTTGGAGAAGGAAAATAAATCCATTATTGCTTTGATCATATGTGTGTCTGACTTTTTCCTGTGCTAAGTGGGGGTACTTGAGCTGTTTTCCCTAAAACTGGTGAGGGAATACATGGAGGGGGTGGACTAATCCTAATAGCTGTGGTATCTAAATTTTGGCAGAATCCATATTCAGAATTAGGCATCTGAGCTCAAAATAAATAGGCTCATAAAAGCCAGGAAGCCAAACAAGCCATCCCTGAATGCTGAGAAACATTTCCATCCCTTATGCTAAGCTGAATTCAGTATTCAGTATGGTTGTTAGCTGTCAAAACCATTTGTCACTTACCTGTGCTCCGAGTATTAGCATGGAAATAGTAATGCCACATATTTACTCAATCCTGTAATGGTTGTATGGGAGGAGGAGACTCATGGGCAGTTCCTTACCTGAATTAGTCCCACATCTCTCATAATATTAATAAGGAATTATATCACGTGGAAGTCTCTTGATCTCTCCCAATATTTCTGTGCAAAATACTTATATACTTACTGGATGAGAGTTAATGTTTACCAGTCTCCTGTTTATAATTAGTATTGCTTAGATAGCCTCACCAGTTATACAGAAATTTGGAGTATATAAGTTTTGAATGTGTAAGCTGCGTTGTCAAACTCAAGCACATATCTGGTTTTTGTATGTGTTAAAGTTTCAGCTGTAATGTGAAAGACCCCAGATGCCTTCTCTTGAGTACAGGTAACTTTTGGGTTGTGTTCATAATTTTTTGGAATCTGCAGGAATTTTATACCTTGCTGATTACAGCTGAACTTCTTACAGCTTTTTTTCTGAAACAGAAGACAATACACAACATGGAATTTGTTGTACAATGCAGAAGCTTAGCATATGCTGTTTACAGTTTTACATTACCTTCACTATAAGAAGGCCCTAGCGAGTGATATGTGCTTTAGAAGCACTGAGGTTTTCCACAACTTTGTGTTTTTAAGTGGTCTCTGATTGTCCTGCTGTGAAATTACAGAAACAGCATACTTTGCAGCAAGTTCTGTTTTAAGTTTTCCCCCTTCCACTTGTAAAGGGAACCAAACAGCACTTCATTTATTGTCTGCTAAATTAAACAGTTGTAGAATTGCTATAATGTTCCCAGAGGCTTCCATGTTGCTATCTACAAGCTGATAAAACTGAAGTCTTCACATAATGTCCTCCTGGGATGGAGGCTTGCTTTTTGTGTTGATCTGAACATTTTCTGTATCTGCCATAGTTTCTTTCTTGCTTTTTTCCCGTAAGAAAAGCAGACAATCTAATTTAAAATGTTCACTAAAAAGTGGTAAGGCTAGACTCATTAGATTGGACCTCTCTGGATATTTCAGTATACTGTACAGACCCTGATATTAAATCCTTATGTCTCATCTCAGATGTTCACTTTAGTCAAATTATTGTCGGTTTTGCCAATAACAAAATGTTCTCAACAAAACACTGAGAATTATCTTGATGTTAGAAGTCAGAAGATGTATTTGCAGGCCTCCATTACATGTCCCATGAAGAGAGGTGAAGGCAGCATAGTCTGACAAAGAGGCGGCTAAGGAGCAACCCAATAACAGCCTAGAGATTTCTGAAGGACAGATACAAAAACGCAGAGACAAATTCTTCTCAACTGTGGCAGATGGCACAACAAGAGGCAATAGCCAGAAATTGTGGGTTCAGAGGTTCAGGTTGGACATCAGAAGAAACTTCACCAGGAGCATGATGCAGCACTGGAACAGGTTGCCCATAGGATGATGTGGACACTCTTGGAAGTTTTCGAGACCTGGCTAGACAAACCCATGGCTGACATAACACAGTGCTGGGAATAGTTACACTCTGAGGAGGAGGCTGGTCAGTGTGTTCCTCTGATGTCCCTTCCAAACAACATTTCTATGACTCTGACGTGATTCTGTCATTCTCCCTTTTTAATCAGTGGAAATGTATGTGGAATTTTTTTTTTTTTCCTAAAAATGGACTATTAGGCTCATTGTTAAAACAGTTTAATAGAACTGCATTTTTTTCTACAAAAAATAAGCACATACATGAAGATCAACAAGGACTATGGTTCAACAGTAAAGCTTCAATCCATAATTCTATTTTGCATGTGAAAAACATGGTGATGATGGAAAGGCAGAGGCTGTGAATTAGCTACATGGAGCCTTAGGTCCAAAAGGGAATACAGACTGAAACCCTGAGAGTCTTAGACACTTATGAGGAATGATTTATTCTCTACTCAAAATCTTCTTTTGCCTCTTACCCTCCCATTATTCAAGAAACATAACTGACTTATTAGCCAATGATCATAATTTCTTTCTTAACTAAAACTGAAATTTTTATGCTCTCTATTAAAGGGTGGAGAGAGACAATACCAGTAAAGGAGCATTCAACGAAATTCTTTCATACACATTCACATCTAATACAAACTACTACAGCAGACAGACAGAATGCTGCAACAAAAACGGTTCTGTCTCCCTGCTTTCTTGCATCCATCTCCTCCAACCATATGATACTTTATTTTTCCCATGGAGGAGCTACCTGTGACTACGTAGCCAGGTGGTAGCCCAGCACGTAATGGCCAGCCTCTGAGCCCACACTGCTGGGAGCAGTGTGTGTTTGCTGCCCTATGTACAGCAGTACAGAAAAGGTGTGCATATGGTGCATTATTGTTAAGTTTCATGTGAAGAAGAAAATAAAACCTACAGAAAGAAATCAAGGCTGGCATTCACAAAGACAGCAAAAATCACCAGGTTAAATTAATTTTTCCTTGGACTAAATATATGTTCTTTGTAGATTAAACATTGTTTGTGAAAGGGATTTTATAGGCATGATTATGGGATCAGTAGGAAGACCTTATCTGCTATACTTGTAAATCTTTGCATTGCATTGATAGTTTACAAAAATAGCTTTAAAAGTAAGGGCACACTTCATGATTCCTTGAAGGATATGTATGGACTTCTATACAGTAGATACCTCCTAGAGACCTTTCAGAGGAAAAACTTTTGGATCCAAGTAGAGTTCTTTGGTTGATAAAAATATAGCTGTTGCACTAAATAGGCATCTCATGAAGAGAAAGTTAGGTACTGAATAAAGAATTCTGCCTATGCCTCAAGCTCCACTGGACTTTTCCCTATAAATTTCTAATGAAATGATAGTACTGCACTAAAGAAATAGATTAGAAACTGACTGATTCCCTTCACAATAGTGATGTCAATTTTGTAGATGCTAAGAATCACAAACCAATCACAGTCTCCGTCTTTTCATTAGAGACAAGCATTTTATTTTACTTCAGATATGTATTTCTTTCTTCCCAAGGACCTCTTTAGAGTCTAACACCAAATAAGACCATTTTCCCTGAGGTATATTGTGATTTCTCTGCTTGTGAAGAGAAAAAGGTGTAGAGGAGGCTATGGCATCCGTTAATTTATTTACAAGTACCTGCTTCTACTGATTAATGTTTGTCTGAACCAGAAGGAATCTGCTTTCAAGTTTTTTCATTAACAATGTGAAAGCAATTTTGCTAACACAAACTATTCTTTGTCAGGCATGTCACAGCTATTTTACACTCCACAGAAAGTTGAAAACTGTCCTTTTTTCTATCCTTAAACCTAAACCCCACTGTTGCCCAGTAATGTGATGACGTCCATACATGTCAGGTCTTGATATTGCTAAGATCCATGCACTGATATTTGTTAATGACCCTACTCCAAATTCTCTGCACTTAAGTCAGAGTGAAATCTGATCTTCTTTTCACTAGTTTCCCATCCATAGAAATGGTCTTTAGTATAATTCTTGGACTTGGAGAGAAGAGTAATTCCCCTTATACAGTAACATGTGGATGGAATTGTACATTCTGCACCAGCTTGGAGGTCAGCCTACATCATCAGCGCTCCCTTTAAAATGATGAGCTGGATTGGCAGACAGTATGGTTTTGCCAGAGTTGCCCGAATTCATGATTTACTGATGAGGATGCCACTGTAAGAGTGTATGGTGAGTGACGCATTGCTACCGTAGTAGTATTTCTGTTGTAGATGCATATGATACAGAACAATACAAAATGATCTGGTAACTGGAGGCCCAACCTAGCCATGCTTGGTCCTGCCCAGACTCCCTGTACTCTGTCTCTGTTTTCACTTCTGTTCACCCAATCTTTTTCAACCAGAGATGAGATGGTGCTGCCTAAGTGGCTTCTCAGTACCACCCACCAGTGGTGAGGAGAAGAGACAGGAGGTAGTCAGCATGCTTCATTCCTTCCTTGTCTGCTGTTCCCCAGCATAATGCAGGACTCTGACAAGAACTTCTTTCTGATTGGAAGCTGAGTTAGGGGGAAGGGGACCAGTGGGCTTAGGGAGGATAATGGATAAGGGCAGTGTAGTGACAGAGTGAGAGGATGAAGGACTGTGGAAGAAGAGAGAAAAGTAGAATGGCAAAAAAAAAGGTCACATTTCCTTTGCATCCATCATCATCTTGTGGTTTCAACTGCAGCCTACCCACCCCCCCCAGCAGTTCATCTGAATGGCCCAGTACTTAACTCTAACCAGCCAAGCCAAAAAGGTTTGGCTCAGGTGGCTGAGGAAATTCATTGTTGCAAGAAATAGTTTTGAGGAATTCTATAGCAGAGTCATAAGGAAAAATGTAGAAGGGTATAAATTATTTAAGGGAAACACAAAGAGCTAGAGGACAGCAACTGAAGAAAGACTCTGGCCAGCAGAGATTCTCTGGGTGTCTTCTTGGGGTAGTGAGCATGCACGGTCTAGCAGCTCACTGTATTCCCTAGACATCTCTTAGGTCCATTAGAGAACAAATGATTGCCTTATACTTTGAAACCAGATATATCCTGATCACAGAATCTCTTTGTGCATGCCTAGTTGTGCCTGAACAAAATGACCCAGTACAGCAGGGTCACAAGGTTATCAAGTATAAAAATTCTAAGGACTGGCCCCAGCCTACCCACCAACCAGACTGATTAGTAAGTGGAACAAAAAAGAGAAAAAACCCTCCCTTCTTCCCTTGTGCAGTTTTTCAAGGTTCACTGAGTCCTTACGAAAAAGTTTAAATAATATTGGCATATGTGATGATATCCATTATACTGTGTTTGGTGTACAGTTTATGAACAGTTGAAATGATATGCACCATTGCTACCAGGAATATATATGTTCTCAGTTTTCATAACAAACAATAAAAGCTCTACCCTAACACCAGTGAATCTAGTGAAAGGATTTCTGTTGACTTTGATGGGCGATGGATCAGGATCCAAATGATGTAGAAAATTATTTTCTCTGCTTTCTGTTTATTAGAAATTGATCTAAAGAACAGCTGACTTAAAAAGAAAATAATGAAAATAGTTTGTTCAGTCTAATTTCTCTGATGTTATAGAAATATTTGTCTAGGATCAGATTAATTGGTATGAAAAACATTTTGGACTGACAGAAAATCTTATCTTTGCTTTTCCTTGCTATTTGATTTCAGTTCAAATTACTTAATAATGGAATGTAACTTCATAAAATGCCCACTGCACAAGAAAAGGGATAAGCAAAATAATAAAAGCTCTGCTGTGATTAAGGCATTGACCCAGTTCTTTGTGTTTGGATTCAAAAGTATGAGAATAGCACAATTTCCTCTTCTCCATACTTCTAAGTAATACAAAGCTATGCAATGCTTTTTCAGTGATCCAAGTCAACTGAAATCTGAGACATAGGAGCTTAAGTCAGCTTTGTAGTCCTGAAATTGAAAACAGACCAGCCTTGTCATCTGATTCTTTCTGGTCATCTTATCTGCTTGTGCTATGCCTGCATCAAAATTTCTGTCCAGCAGTGATTTATTTTATGTTTTGTAAATGTGGTTCAGTTAAGCAAATTTTAGGACATACTAAGGTAAAACAGGGAAAGATTTTCCAGTTCTTCAAAACTTTTTATGATGGTAGAAAGCCTAATACTCCCTCAAATTTTCAGCACTCATGTTGTATTGCTGTTTGTTCAGAGGAAAAGGGGATTTGTATCTCTGCTTTGAACAAATAGGCAGACTCGTCAGAAAAAATGATCTCGGATGAAAACTTTCCACCAGATCTATCAAAAAATCACATGTGCATCTATTTACTAAAATGGTGTATGTCCTATCAAGGACAAAGATGTTACTATAAATAGTCAGTAATAAACAGAATATCAACAGCATATGATGGATTAACCATTGTAAAGAGTTATTGCTGACCATGCACATTGTCTTGTCACGCTGGACTGAAGAATAAAAATATTAGTGGATATCATTACAAAAACATTTCTGGAACTCATTGAACTGATTACTACCTGCAGAAACAGACTGACAGACAAGAATTACAGGTATCCGATAATTTAAAACATTACAGACTATTTATAAAATAAAGCCCTTCACTGAGTTAGCTTGCAACTACTGAACTGATACCTTTTAAGGTCACTTGGGCAACTGACCAAGCTCCATCTAACAGGGAGCAGTGTGCAGGATCCAGTTCTGTCAGACAGGCTGATGCTGCACAGCTGGGACCCATGGTTGTGGACAGTGATCATGAACCAAAAGCTCAGAAGACCTGCAGGCATAATGAATTCCTCACAGGAAACCAGGACCCATCAAATGTTGGAGATGCTGAATGCCTGGCTAAGAGTCACTCAGTAGCTCAGAACTGGAGTCTGGATTTCAGCAGGATTGATTTTTGGTAGAGTCCATTTCCTAACATTTAGTTGTGGTAGGACAGGCAGATATCTTCCTGCAATTCATCCTGCCTGCCAGTGAACTGGCCAATGTACACAGGTGTGAGTGCTGGATTTAGATCTGGCATAAACACCTCTAGTGCTCTCAGCTGCCCTATATACGATGCAACCCTCCTGTCAATAAACTGTGTAACCCTTACCCAGTCCTGCTGTAGTTTACATCCCCTGTAGTTTAAAATCAACACACCCAATCAAAGAATGCCAGTTGCCACATTTGTTCATACCCATCTTGGCCTTGGGACATCTATGTTTTCCACTCTTCAGATTGATCTCTGGAGGGTTTAGTGAGGATCATCAAAGGCAGAGAGATAGCTCTGTCTCTGAGGTCTTTATTTTCTTCCTCACACTAGGGAGATGTGGCCACTGGGAAGAAGTGAGGTGTTGCACAGTGACAGGGAAAGGTCAGAGGAGGAGAACATGGCAGGCAGATGAGCTGGAGGCTAGCTGAAGGCTGCCCATCTGGCTTCACCAGGTTAGAAAGGAAACATGTAATTCATGACTGGGGCCATCCCATCTGGTATGCAGTTCATCAGGTTTAAAAGTTGGTGGCCATGCATACAGGGAGGTTGTGTCCCAATGAAAAGATAACTTGCTAGTCTGGGAAGTGACACTTCACTTGACTATTTTTTGAGAGCTGACTTTAGGGTCTGAGTGCCTAGTAACATTTAAGGAGCAAAACTCTCCTCATAGCACGTTTGCGAAATGTGAAGGTATCATTATCCTTGCTGAGGGGTCACGGGGCCAGATCCTAAGAGATGTTTGTGTGGACCAAGTCTCAATCCAGTGTGTTAACCACAATCCCTTTTTTCTCACAGACAATACCTTCTTCCCTTAAGAGCTTGAGCTGTTTAAAAAATGTTGGTAAAAACATGCATACGAAATGTATGTATAAACTGATGCCTGTAGCTTCACGTTGTCCAGTTCATTCATATCTGAATGCATGATATCACATGCATTGGGATTTGTAGGCACACAGAATATTATTGTTGCCGTGCATTGTATTTGCATTACGACCTTCCTTAAATGTGCAGCATTGTTTTGTTTTGAATGCAAATACGACTGGCACAGCTAGAAAACATTGAAGTATCCCAAGTACACAAAGTATGCAAACTGTGCAGTAAAGCACACAAAGCCTGACAAGATCATTAGTACCGTACTGCAGTGATTACAGAGCAAAATGCCTTCTGTGGTGCACCAGTCAGGCTATACAGAGTGAAAGCCTTGCAATATTTTAATGCAATGTTGCCATCAATTGTGTACTGCTATAGTAGCCATATTTTACTGTCGTAAGCTGTTCTGGGAAAGAAGCAATATTCTCTGCTTGTAACTTACCTAGGCATCATTCGTGATTGCATAAGGCACTATATAATGATCATGAGGATGAGGATAATAATTATGAACATAAGAATTATGGTCTGGTCAAACCAAAGCCCCATCTAGCTCAGTATTCATTTTCTGACAGTTGCCGGAAGTATATTTTTAAGCAAAAAATGTGAGAAATTGGGCATGAGTGACTTCTTTCCTGATGTGGTCTTTGAGTTTCCAGCAATCAGCAGTGTGTATGTGAAATCTGAAACCAGGCTCTGTAGGTATCCTCTAGCAGTTTGATTTACATTGTCGCCTCTGTTGTGACTTAGTGACTCAAAACCAGATAACCAACAGTCTGTTGTTAGTGTACCTTTAACATCTCTGCCAGTACATACAGATAGATACATATACACACAAAACAACCATACACTGTCCAGTATATGCCACCTACCATTAAAAGTCACAGATCTTCAGTATAGACATTTGAAAGATCTACTGAGACAAAGATGAAAGTTTTAAAAGAAAGTCGTCCTGTCATATCACGATGTCAGAAATTACGTCAATCCTTCTTTGAGGCAGAGGATGGACTAAATGACCTCTCAGTGTTCTTTCCTACAGTGACTTTTATGAATCTATGATTATTCAACTTTTATAACAGTTAGAAAGTTCAGTTTTAATTAGCCTGAAAGAGGAAAATGTCTTTCCTTCTGCTTGATCATGTAAGAAACATGCAATATTTCAGCTGGTGGAACCAGATGAAGGACCTGTAAAGACTGTGGTCATGTGGGGACCATAGCTCTTTGGTAGGCCATAGGCATACTGCAGGAGCTGAACTGCTGTACATACATGTATCTTCTGGCCAAGAGCAGCAGGGAGAGAGACATCAGCAACATAGGTGTGATCTATCTTAGCAAAAATGTCTCTACATTATTCACCAAACACAGGCTGTGTCTCTGGTGGACACTTATGTGGAGACCCTGCACTTCAGGGTATTCTTGGTAACTGACCTTAGCAATTTGTCTGAGCCTCCTCCTTTGCAGCAGGATCCAAACAATAATCAGACTGGTGTGCTGGAAAGAGAGAACACAAGTATATAGGCAGTGATGGTGGTGAAGCAAACTGTAAAGTGCTCCATTAAACATATCACCTCAGTGTCTGCCCTTAGAAATTCATGTGCCTCCAGGGTGAATTTCTCTTTTGAGAAGTGGTCCTTTTTTACAAGGCAGGAAGCATTAGGTATGCTCATATCTCAGTCAAAGGGTTTCCTATGCAGTGCCAACAGTTATTCAGCAGTACTCATTATGCAGGTGAGATATATCGCAGTGCTGCTACTCTGCAACACTCTGCAGATCTATGCACCATGTGCACAATGTCTGAAATATAAGCAAATTTATGCTGCACTCATCCTTTTTGTGGTTATTAGTGTCATTTAGTATCATCTTCCTCCAGCAAATTGACTCACCAAGCAAAATGCACAAGTGCACTTTAAAGTGGATCACATTATCACGCCTACTTCTTCTGAAGAGCCAAGTGCCATTACTACTTTTCACAAGGAATAACTGCCTCAACTATTTCACATTCTGCAGTGCATCAACAGTGTACTTCCTCCATTCAGTTAGCAATTCAGAAGAGCAACTGAACAATAATGCATGACGATCATATTGTTCTACAATGGAGAGATAAAATCTAGTGCATCACTTTAAGCCTCTTTAAATGTTAGGCTATTCTTTTCTGGAGCCTTTTCATTGAGATATGCAGTTGTATCACCCTGAAGGCCCTGATCATATTTGGGGTGTCAACATCGATACTACAATGCATTAAAAATACTACTTTTACTCATAAAACATATTACAGGTGTCTCAACACTACTGTTTAGATGACATATAATCCTAACTGCACAGTGAATTTTACAGTCAGCTGTAGACCAAAAGGACTAACATTGGCCAAGTGCTGATAGGATTTTATTTCAGAAGTATTTTCACGTTGTTCACTAGCATTCCTTCTTCCTGTGTGTCCTTTATTTTCTAGAAGGTAGGTGGAGTATCAAAGAAACACAACAAGGATGCAGACTGTTAAATGGTAAGATTATGACTAAAACTACAAACTTGGAACCAGAAACCAGGAAACGAAAAAACAGGAATAAGAAGAATTTCTGGCCACAAAGCAGAGCCAGGAGAGGAGCTAAGGGTCAGAACCAAGAGCAATCAACAATCTACTAAGCTGAAGAGAAGAGCCAGAGCCTAGTCAAACTCCATATCATACATTTAGAGCTGCATTAAGAAGCAGCTAGTGCTTGAGACAGACAAGCTGTGGCCGCTCAATGTCCAGGGATGAGGTTAAATAAACAGGAAAAAAGCAAAGGAATAATGTTGTAGCCAGGGATTACATTTTGCAGGACACATTGGGATAGCTTCTTGTGCTTGATTGATACAGCTGTCTCTGACCAGAATTATGTGTGGGTCATTAGTTCCCTAAGACAGTGGCTGTGGTAGCCTGGTGGCTCATTGCACTTTGATTGCTCAGGAGTGCTTGTCAAGAGGCTGTCAGGAAAATCACCAAAGTACACACCGGCGCTCAGATCTTGGTACTTTTGCTAGGACCTTTGATATGACCTTTGTCATTTTGAAATGACTTTGAAAATCTACCCCTTGTTCTCTGCAAAGTGGTGACTTCTCATGTGGTCTGTTATGTTTACAGCTATGTGTGTTTGGTGTTCCTGTGACCTCTTTTCACTCATTACCACTACACTTAATATCATGGCAAAAGAAGGGTAATGATTCTTTTTCTGAAATTGCAACTAAAATGTTACCATAGCAGAGGGTTCATGTTGGCCAAGGTCTTTATTATGCAACTGTATGCAGATCTCTGTGAATTGCATCGTTCATCTAGTTCAGTGATGCAGTACCAAGGTCACTGGGCATTTTTAAGCTACTGATGAGACCATAAGTCTAATAAATGTGCATGGTAATCACAACAAACATATTGTCATTGTCACAGATGTTATTCTTTCAAAATCACTTGGCCAACACAACTAAAACACAGCCCTTGTGCATGCTCTGACCTCTCCTAAGAATGCACCATCAGGAACACTGAGGTGAGATTGTTTAAGCAGACAAGTCATGCCCTACAGCTACAAAATCAGTATTTCTAACAGCACCCCTGCAGTTTACTTTGAATAAACATACAAGAGGCTAAATGAACATGAACCAGTGAAGGGCAAATTTTGACAAAGAGCAGATTTTGAAAAGAAACATATCCATTAGTAATGCCAAGAGAGGTAGAGATTAATTTCATATTAAAATGATCTAAGCAGGTTGACATTAGTGATCCAGTTTATTTTCATAGCCATTATGCTGCAGTAACCCACTAGCTGGTGATCCAGTAGCCTTTTGTTGTCTGTCAGAAAATACATTAACCACTAAATGCATCGTGTCACTGTGAGCTTTGCCATTATGTGCAGTGATTCTCCATAAGCTTATCAGATGCTGCAACTGCTGATTTCTTTGAAAGGATATATATCATCTCCCAGACTCGGTCACTGGATTGCTAATGTTATGCCCTCAAAAAGTAGTGATGTACTTCCCAGAACTTGTTGCAGCTGCAGTGTCTTGCAACCTATCATATATATGTATATTTTTATTGTTACATATGTGTATGTATATCATATATATGTATTTTTTTGGCTACAAGGCATAAACAAACCCAGAAAAGCCTGGCCACTAAATATGCTCCTGACAATAAGGGAGGCAAAAGAATTTTAAAACAAACACAATTCATTGAATTCTTGCTTCTCTTACACCCATTATTGATATAAATAAAGGTCAGTAATTCAATATTACTGCAAAATTCACTTAAGGTTGTTCAGTGGACAGAAAATGCCAACATGTGAAGACAGCTGTTTAGCAAGGAGCTGAAATAAAAGTGGAGGTGAGAGAGGTCTAAGTCAAGACAGAGCTGTCATGTCTTATTCTCAAATGACATAAATAGTGCAGTGCTTTTGTATATAAGCTTTCTGTGGCTTCCATGCTAAAAAAAGGAAAAATATTACCCTTTGTTAATGGAGCTATTTCACCAGGAAGCACGGCATGTGTCCAATTCAATGTGTCAGCAGCTTTCAATCCTCAATTCAGTTTACCAACAGTTAAACTGTTCAAGACCTGTATTATAACCCTTTAAAGATGACATGTGACAAGATGATTTTTGATAAATAGTAGAACTTTGATACTACAAATGTGGCCCTTGGCTTGCCAAAGATGCAGCCTGACGTTTTGTCAGCAGCTGCTGTTCAGATAACCATTATATCACCACTACATATTCTGACCCATGCTATAGTCTCCTTTCACTCAGGATATTTTCACTTTCATACTCTCCTGTATTTTGTCGCAATAGAACAACAAAATGTTTAGACTACAGCAGAATGTCGCAAGCTGGTTTCTGAGGGTGACCTTGAGTGCATCTGGCACACAAGAAGTGCAGTGGAAAACCAGCAAGCACTTTGTCTTCTGTACCGCTCATACTGCCTGTGTCCAACACTGGTATCACAATTTGAAATAACAGAAAGGAACTAAATAAGTGCCCATTTTAGTGTGTGAATGTGCATTCAGAATTGCTCTTTCATGTGCATGCTATGAAAATCAAGAAGCCAAAGACATATTGGAAACTTTCACCCTCCAAAACCATGATTCTTTTTTTTTTTTTTTTTTTTTCCCCTTTTGCTTTGTAGCTTATGTTTAAGTCTTGTGATTTTTTTAACACTTTGGGGTGGGTAGCATGAATTAAAAGTCAGGCTGTGACACATTACTATTTTATAATCCTCCCTTTGGTAAGTTGAAAGTAATAGCTTGCCAGGCTTGTATTTAAACGTTCATGAAATGATGAAAGGGAGTGGAATACAATGTTCCAGACAAAAGACTGGAAAGCTAGGTGGCGTTGGGAAGGCCTGTCCAGAGAGGCAGAGAACCAGAGTATATTACCAAATATACATATTTTGAATTGATCTTAGGCAAAAACAACATTTATTTTTGAGGAAGTAACTTATAATAGTGACCATAATATTTTTAGATTCAGGAAACACACAGGAATAACAGGGCCAAAAGCATCATCATGGCCATGTTGACCTTCATAAAGGAGAGCTATATAAAAATGAGTTATCTTGTTTAAAAGGTCAAAGAAGGATGGCTAAGAGATTTAAATCCTCACAGGCAGCATAGAGACCCCCGAAGGACACCATACTGGGAGCACAGCACCAGTGCATACTGGCTGCAGGAAATCCCTTGGGAACAGGTAAAAGGAAATCAGCATGGCTAAGCAGTAAAGCAAAGGAAGTTATTGAAATTAAGAAGTTAGCATTTAAAATGATGAAAATGCATCTCAAAGAAGAAAGAAAAAAAAATATAAATTCTGAGAGAATAAACATAAAACTAGTATTTGCTTTGTAAATGTTGTGGCAAAATTTTAAGGTGTTCATTTTACCCATAAGTAATTTGACTTGTCTATGACATCAAAAGACATATTGATGGCTTGATTCACTGGTTCCCCTGCCATTCATATCATGCAGATCAGGATGAAAATGAATATAAAGTGCTGCACAACAGAGCCCTTTTATACTTTTTTTTTTAGGCAGTATGAATGATAATAGGAAGTGTAAGACAAAAATGGATCTAAATGTTTCTAAACCATCTTTTCTGACTTCAGAAGTGCAACCATATGAATCTTTCCCTATTCAGACATGAGATGTCATTAGTGCATGGTAAATCAAACTGCCTGATTTTATAACCATACCCTGAAGTCACTTGACATGTTTATCTGTGCCTTGTTAGTGGCAAATTTACTCCCTGATATGGCAGGGCCAAATGTATTGTGCTCACTAATGCCAGTCTTACAAATTCACACACTCCCACATATATGCAGCTAGATCCTGCAATTTGCTCCAGGGTCATGCTTCCAACTTAGGTTCTCTGTGCCTGTGTTCCTAGCATTGCAACAAAGAAATGGATAAACATAGCAAATATTTTTCCATGAGTTGTGTTTTTTTAAGGAATTGGCTAATTACACGTTACCTTTTGTTCACTTCTCTTGACCCTTAGTCTCAGCTAGTTCCACTAGAGTTCAGTAACATGAACTCCAGAATGGTTTGTACAAGAATTCTTAAAAAAACAAATATGCCAGAAATGGGAAATATTTTTATCAAAGGCTCCTTCAATTCAGAAACAGAAACATTAGCTTGAGGACAAACTGATAATCTGATTTACCTCTGACCTGAAAAGGATTAGGAACAAAATTCATTTTATGAGTTCTTGAGAAGTTTTGCCATACTAAGCTTCTGTTTAAGTCCTTGCAGTAGCAGGACCCTCTCTCACAGAATCATTGGTCATCTGTCTAGAGAAAGAAATATTTTGTAAGCATTTCACCAAAGGGTTCAAAATACCAAATAAATTGGAGGATAATCAAGATCATAAAAATATCCATCAAGAAGGAAGACACCCTAAAACACTGATGGAATAATCTGCTGCCATCTATTTCCTTCACATTTCACTTTATTTCATCTACTTCTTTTCCCTAGCCCTTTCTAAGCTACATTCATTGTCTTTACCACTGTGTACTGGATTTTTCTCTTGTTATGACTGCACACACATCTCCATTTCCTCTTGATGGCTTGTTACTTCTAATATTATATTTTGAAACTTCATCTTGTGCATTCTGTGCTTCATTGCTATTATAAAAAATGTTAGGTTCCTGTAAAACTAAAAGCAGCAAATAGATTTTTTGGGGGGCAGATAAAATTGTGGAGATTTGTATTTTGCTTGCTCAAATACAGTTCTGCCCTTCAGGAGACATTTTTAGGAGTTGTCTTTGTTTTGTGTGGTGCTTTTCTGCAGTGACAGCAGGCGGTGGTTTAGTGGCAATTTTAAAATATAACATTACTGTACAAAGTGTACAATAATGTTTTGGACAGCTACACCTCTTAGGAAAATCTAGATGACATTTCTAGTTTCCTCCCTCTGTTGTAGCAACTGCTCTGGGACAGTTCTTCAACATCACAAAGCAGGGTAACTCACACTTCTGTTAAAAAACCCCAAACCCCCCCACATAAATTCTGGATATGAATTAGTAATCATATAAGATGGCAAGTTGGGTTTTTTGAAACAAATAAATTTGTATTTTCCTTGATTTACTAGGTCTATTGAATATTTACATTATTGCTTTCCAGTTACTTTCTAGTATATGTATTATATATTAAACACTCAGAACAGAATCTTTTTTAAAATTATCATTTATTTCATATTTTTTCACTTTTACTACCTTCTCAATACAAATGTTTTTCTTTAAGCTGTAAGACTTTCAAAACACCATTATTGAAGTCATCTACCTGTTAGCTTGATTTTTTATTTCATTATCAGCCATTAGGCAAAAAAAGGTAAATCATATCATCTAATTTTGTTAATAGAACTTAATGCAATGTTAGGTAATCTAAAAATAAGTAAATAACTCTTTGCCCCTCCAAGAACCATAAACAGACTGTAACAAGGCTACCAGAAAATACATCTCAGAAAACTGTTAGAAGTGCAAAAAGCCCATAAAGTAAAGCACATGGGTATGCAATAAGAAGCTGCTGTCCTTCCATTGCCAATGCAGAGGTAAAAATTTTGGAGGCTGACAAACTGCACCATCCAATAATAAACAGAGCTAACAAAGTTCCCAGGATCCCCCTAGGAGAAAAAAAAAAAAAAAAAAAGAAAGAAACATGACAGAGTCCACTTGTTAGTAAATGTAGCATCATATTTTATCAAATTCAAGTTCATGTCTGGCAGTTTGTTATTGATAAGGTAACAGTCACTGGAAGAACCAAGGAGTGACTGACATCATGAAAGTCAAGCCTGAGAAACAAATTAAAATAGTAACAGAAAACAAAAAGGAGATTTCTTCAGCACGGATAAAAGTAGCAGCTTCATCAGAAGTACTGTTAAAAGGACAATGCATTTCCAAATAAATCTGCTGGGGCTCTAACAGATGCAGCAGCTATTTTAATTTTAAAGTTAGAAAAGATCCTATTGCAGCCAAAAGCATCTTGTAGAAGTTGTTAGGATCTAAAATGACGCTGCAAACCTACTCTTCCATCAGGCAGCCTGATGACCTGGAGGGCTTGCATTTCTGTAACACATGGCACAGGTTTTAAGTCTGCCTCAGACTCTGAGGAGAGGCAATAAGTCTCTTAAAGAATTGCGCCTCAGCTGACTGGGCAGAAAGGTGGTAACTGCCTCCCAGCAGAAAGCTCAACTGGTCTTTTAAAAAAAGGTGCACACTGAGTAGAAAGTAAGGGATGGGAAAAGAGCCACTGAGGAAAAATATTTTGTTCACCCTGGCATCCTTCTCTGCATACTGAAAGGATGGTGGCTTTCCACACTGCCCCTTGGTGACAGCTGGGCCCTTCTGAAGTTACATTCTGCCACCTCTCAAGTGCAGGGTAGCATGGAGAACTGATGATTATGGGGCTATGGTCCAAAGCCCACTGAAATATTCCGGCAGATTACAGAGAGCTCACTATTAAACCCTGTAGGAACAAAATCTTGCCAATAAGTAATGTTCCACATATGCTTTATTTGCACTCCGTATTTGCAGCCTGCTTCTGTAAAATGCATGAGATCAGGCGCGTAAAACGCTGCTGAATTACATAATGAGATTGGCTGCGTTACACACTTTTGCTGTGTCAGGCTCAAGGACTTTGAGAATGAATGAATCTCTGCCACTTGCTAAAGGACTTTCTAGTGCCCCACTCTTCCAAAGTATCAGCAAGACAGAACCAGAAGTGAGAAACAGACAACATATATTTACTTAGGCCAATTTATCAGAAATAATCTCCACTAATACTATTATTGCAATTAAACCATGATGAGTAAAGCTCTCCTTATTTAATTGATTTAGTTTACTTAATGCAATCCTATAACATAGAACAGTTCATTTCCTAGCAATCCAGTCTCCAGACCAATGAGGTACTTGGTGTCAGCTCTTGGGACTTTGGGGGAGGAAAGAGAGAATTGATTTTAAGGTGATTCAGCACCTCATTGCAACTTCAACCCGTTAAAAAGAAAACATTAAAGACTGTGTGATTTAAAATCTTCAGCTTATGTGTCCTTTAAACCTACAGAGTGGCGTTCAAGGAAATTACACTGAGCTCTCTGAACCAAGTTCCTGGACTCTGCTCCAAGTGGAGATTCTAAGATGCTCACCTAAACAGCCAGAAATTCAGAGCTGGTATGGATGGCTCTTTGAGCAGGTACCCATGCTGGCAGAGGGATGGGCTGCAACAGGGACATATTGTGTGATGACAATTTTCAGCTAGTATAATGACTCTTTAGGGGGCTATCACAAGGTAGTAAAATTTAGAGCTGCAGCTGCTGTCTTGCACTGAAGTACAATGGCCTCTCATGGTTTGTTCCAGGACTGGCAGTGAACAGGATGGAAAGGTGACATAAAATCATATTGGAGCCAAGAGATACCTCTTAAAAATTCAGTCCTTGGTCTAACTGCATATTACTGCCAAAAGGAATAGTTTGGCTTTTCAGAGAGTTTGTGTCTGGCAATGTCCATGAGGGCCAAATCCTCAAGCATGGGAGAAGGGCAGAAGACAGATGTCATGCTCACAGTGACCAAGAGCACTAGGGGTGTACTGGCATGAGATTGAGCTGGGGGGACAGACATGAGTGGACCCTGTCCACTTCTCTCTCACAACCTGCAGATGTGGTCACCAAATGGGTCCTTTGCATCTGCAGGTCTAACTTCTTTCTCCACTCAGATTAATTTCCTTCACTGTTTAGTTAAAGAAATGGCTTGACCACTCTTTTCAGGGATTTAATAGTAAAGAATTTTTGTTGGTTTTTTTCCAGGAAAAAAGTCTGCTGATGTTTCTCCCAGAAAGATGGCCTAATCAACTTGGGCTCAGACATGATATCAGCATAGACGGGAACAAACAAATCTGGTTCCATGTAAGTTTGCATAAGATAACTGGTTTTCTCTTTGGTACAATTCAGTACCCAAAACATTAAAATGAAATAGCTAATCCTGAAAATTGAAAATGGTTGTATGTATCTTTGCAATAGATGTATGCTATATCTTACTTATATTTTCTGTGAAAACAAGCATCAAAGTTAGTTCTTTACACTTTGAAATAGACAGAAGTAACATTTTTACAAATATTTGAAAAGATCATGAATGTATTGTTGTTTACTATTTTAAATAAATTTCTAAATTAAAAATAATGAAATGCGTTTGGGATTTAAAAGTTACCACTTAACTTTAATAGCATGTTCGTAATAGTTAACCTTGGTACTTGCTGTGTTCAAGCAGTTTCATATGGCGAATGAGAAGGGGCTGCAGAATCCTGTACACAGGCACTTAATGTTATCAATTCATTTCATAAATAAAAGGTTAATTTTGTAAAGGCTATCACAGTATAGTATTTATAGATTTTCAAAAGATATGCTTTCTGTAATTTCACAACATTTTACAAATGTGTGGCGTATGCTTGGGGATTCCTTGTACAGACAACAGTACCCTTCACAGTTGTAACAGCTGGGTTAGAGTTCGTTCCATCTGTTCTATGATTATGTATCTGCACCTTTTATTAGGGTATATTATTAAACAGGTTAATCAAAAAAATATGGGAAGTGTAGGAGAACAAAGAAAAAATTACTTCTTCCGTGTCATTACTGTTCATCTCATCAAGGACAACTCAGAAACACTTTAATACATGGATTATGGTCAGGTTAACCCATCATACCTCCACAAAAACATGCAACAAGGATTGTGCCAAAGTCTTCATCACACTATATAATTTCCTTAAAAAATTATATTTACATATATAAAATTGATGTTTTTCCAAAGGAAACAAACAGGGGCACAGTCCTTATTCATCAGCTGCCAGGTCCCATATGTTACCCATTGAAGAGTTAAACATGTGAGTGAACAACAAAGGCTAAGGAGGGAAACCATTATTAATAACTTGTTAATGACAGATAAAAGTACTGCTCAAGGCCTTCAGGCAAGACCTGGAGCTTCCTTGTACTTTGCTGTATGTGAACAGAGAGGTAAACACAGTCTGTATCTCAAAAGTCTTACCGAATGAGGAGGAAGGAGAGGCTTGCATACAAATTTCCTATTCATAGGCATATTACTGAACACCCCCACACACGCGCATAGATACATATGCCACCACACATTTGTTTTTTCAAAGTTTTCACTTATTTTCAGATTTGCAATTATACCACAACTACACTCCAGGGTATACAACTCTACTACACCTTAAATACTTGTTCTAATGCTCCAAATCATTAAGGGTTGCTTGATTATCTCATTCTGTCACACAGAAGTCGATCTACATAAGGATGGAAGCCTGATATCATAAACAAAAAAGGTACAGGAGAAACAACTATATAAAACCAAAGTCTGGCAGTTGCTCTTAAAATTGATCCCTGAGTTTGGCCACTGATGGCTCTGCAAAACAGAAATCTCATCTGAGGCTGCTGCAAAAATCAGACATTGTCAGTTCAAGTGGGAAACAGTGGAATTAAGGACTCATCTTAAAATGAATCTATATCACTACTCTCAAACACAGTCCAGTTTTGTCCATTTCCACCTATACACACAAACAAAATGGTGTTTTTCTTTACAGTTTTGGAAGCCAAAATTCACTACCTAGCCATTTACAAAATGTTTTGCATAACACCAGCATTCTGACTTACTGTTCTCCATATGTTTCCTGCTGCCAGAGACTGGTACTTACTGTAGCGAGAAGATGACTGCAGAAGAGGACAGGATCACCATGGGCAGCAGGCAATAGCCCAAGACACTTGCAACACAGCCATGCGAGACTCCTGAGATGCTCATCAAGTTCAGTAGGGCATGTATAGCAAGGCACCCAATGGCACTCATGCCATACACATAGCCAAAATGAACTTTTCCTGCCTGGAACAAATATGAGTAAGCATGAAGCATCAGAAGTGAGCAAGTGATCGCAAAGTAGTGGGAGAAGACAGAAGGCAAGCATTAGGTTTGTTACTTTTTCTTGTTGACACTCTCTGCTTCGCCTACATCAGTTCAATTGTAAAACACAGATGATACTTTTGGATGATTTTTGCATTAAAAAATTCCAAGGTACAATTGTGAGTATGTGCTTGTCACTAACTTAAAGTTATGAGGCCGATTCTCAGTTCTACTGTCATTGGGCTCTGAACAGGTCAGGAATTGGTTGGGGAGACTTGGGAAGGTCTAATTGGTAGCAAACTGAGAAGAAATTATGGAAAGCACATTTTAGTGCCAGGAAACATCCATCCAATAGGTGTATAAGGGGCTGTGGAAAAATGTCCTAAGTAAAATGATGACCTGACTTACTTGATATGCTTCCCATTTTACTACAAACCCCAGCTTTAAGCAGACCTGCAAAAAACTAGTAAAACCTTGCTGAAAGTATGCTAGTTTTCAGGGTGAATGTGTCCATTCTTCCCTTGACTACCATGGGAAAGACACATCCCTGTGGTTAGATCAATACAACACATTCATTTCAACATAAACCTGAGTAGTAACTGTCAGCTTGTGTTCTTTTTTTTTTTTTTCCAATGAATGAAAAAATCCCCAGGTGTTTTTTCTTCCAGGTTTTATCCTTTGTGTGAATTTAGTGCCTGTGAAAGGTACCAGCCTGACAGCCTGGAGCCTGATGTTTTCTAATTTATACACAAAGCTAGTACAACAGGCAACAGTGGCCCCAGCACCACCGATTTCTTCATCTCCTGCCATCATTTTGAAAGATCACCTCCAGGCATGAGGGCATTGTTCACTCCCAAAAATGAACAGTCACAAAAGACTGTTAAACATTTTTTCTCTCTCTTTAAGCTTCTAACAAATGAAATACCGAATATTGACTATGCACATTTTCACATCTCTACATCAGAAATAAACATTTGTACATCAGAAATAAACAGTGATTGAGATGAAGATGGTTTTGTTTACTTTGTCTTGGAACATTGTATCCTAATGAGAACATGCATTTGTGACGAAGAAAGATCAAACCTGAGACTCAACCCTGAAGTCAGGACCATGGAATAAATTCCTCAAATGAAGGGCCACAACGTATCACCTTCCTAACACACAGTAATATGTATAGACATAGTTAAAACAGGTGTGTTTGTGCATACACACGCACACCCATATATGCACACATCATATATAGCATATGATAAACTAATAAACTACATGAAAACCAAAACTAATAGAGAGTCTCAGTTTCCTAATCATTTTGTAGTTTATGGTTGGATTCTCTTGTGATGGATAAGGTGAAAATATTATTGAAGCTATTTTCATGGTTTACAATACTTACAAGTATCTCCTCCATGATAGTTAAGGAGGACTGAGAAGACCTCTCACTTTACTTATCCATACAATTTAATAAAATCTGAGGGAAACCAACTTTGAGGACCCTCCTTCTCTGCCCCCTCTTCCTGTATCCATTTGTGTGGAAACTGATCACGGGATGCCAGCAGTATCTGAGCTGAACAGAGACAAAGCCATGCAGTTGAGAGAGCCTAATCTAGTGATGGCACAGCTTGAACGTCCTAATGTTGCAGGCTGGTGACAGCTCATCAGGTCTAGTAGGGGAGCAGGGCACGCTTATGTGAAAGGCAGCCTCAGTTAATATGACCTGCCTCTACATCAGCTGCATGTTTTGCTGATCGAGGATCACTCAGACACCAGAGTGAAAAGAGTAGGGTTATTTTACTGTTAATAATTAAAGGATATAACCAAGTAATACAGAAGATAAGCAATAACAAAAATACAGAATGGTATACTTAATTATTACTACATACAGTTAACTATAGAAAATAAGAACAAGCAAGGTAATGCACCTAATCATTTCTACACAATGGGGAGAACAGTGATTAAGAAAGATCCATCACCACTTGGATATGTTACCACCATCCAGATCCGCAGTCACTGGGGGACCCGGTTGCAGTGAGGATTTGGAGTATTTTTCCCCGCAAGTGGGAAATCCTACGCGATGCGTCCACCCGTAGGGGAGGCATCCAAAGACATGTCAAGAGGGTCCAGCCTTACATACCAAAAATCAGCAAGTTAGAATCACTTTCACCTTTGTTTTGAGTGGAAACATCTGTTTTCATCCTCCTGTTGGATTCTACCCAAAGCCTGGCCAGGGCTCGGTGGGGGAGAACCAAGGGAGTTTCTAACAAGGCCAGACACTGAGTTCTGAGCCTTGAACAAGGATAAACACGGAAAGTTGGATACACATTCTCACAGCACTTCACCCTCACTACTGATTATATTCTGTCTAAGCTACATCTTTCACTAGTGAAATTACATATTTTGCTAATGATCAGATACTAATAATTAATGCTAATGGTAATACAGATTTTACTAATTAACAGATACTAATAATGGATAATGTTTAGTTGTGAGGTTCATCTAGAGGTCAACTTTGTTTCAGGGCCTATTATTCAGGCCCTAGCCCTACACACCATTATCCTGTTTTCAGCTTGACCTGACTCACTGCTGAGCTCTCCTCTGGTTTCAGTTGTCAAGGTAGGTCAGGTACAGCCAGGTTGTCTATATCCTCACAATGTCCCAAGTGCTGGCCTTTCCCTTGCTCCGTGTTCTGCCATAAGGGAATGATCTATTCCTGAACTAACAGCTTAAGAAATCTTCCTATTTATGTACAGTCCTTTGCTAGAATTTGCATACTACTGGTATAAAATAATGAGGAAAAATTGTTTCTCCAAGTGAAACCAATGATAGCTAGAGATAGTGTGGGAGAGCAACACCAGCTCAGATTATTGTCAATTACAATTTCAGTCATTAAATGTTTGTAGTAAGTTTAACATCTGCAACAATTTGGTCAGTTTTACTATCGACACTAAGAAAAGCTCTGTCTCAAACAGATGCAACAACCACTACAGACTGTTTCAGTGTATTTAATTATTCGACACAGCAATATTTAGCATCTTAGTTTAAGATTAAGAAATTACTGAGACAGAGATGATGGGAGCACTAACACTAGCACTAGTAGTTAACTGAAGTCTCCACTTGGTGAAATGTTTGATTTGCAGTGCAGGGGAATGAGAGAGGAAAAAAAAAAAAAGCAGCTGAACATGTTGGTTCCAATTCTAGTCTTTCTTAACACATGTAAATATATTGAGTCATACACACAGGAATACTCCCAATTCACAGTGATGAAAGTAAAACCAGAATCAAGCTTGATTAGTCTGGCAGGCTTTGATGAATGGAAAGAGCTAGATTTGTCCTGTGGAAGGAACAAGGTTAGAAGAATGTCAAACTCTGTGTGCTTGTTTGCATCTGCCTAGAGTGGGTACTACTATCCTTAGTTTAAGTGGATGGGGAAGTCTGATTTTGTACGAATGACTATGTAATATGCAAAGCAGCTGAGATTTGGGCTTCTGCTACCTTTCACACTATCTTCAATGGAGTTGCCCTGTTTTACACCAGTATGAAGAAGATCAAGTCCTGCTGCCAGGCTAACAAACCTTTCCTCTTTTTCTCTGTCCTCTGAAAGAACTGCTACCATTTGAAGAATATATTTGCATATTTTTCCATAGTTAAAAAGCTGAAACTAAATAAAATTTATAAATTATTTTTGGAAACAAGCTCTCAACCAAATTGTGTTCCTGGTGCTATTAGAAGAGAATTATTCAAGTACAGAAAGATATCATAGCTTACACAGCTGAAGAGTCACTTTAGTATTCAAATGCATCTGAGATAAAACATGCAGCCTGAATTTATAAGATGGCACATGGAAGTCCCATAGTCTTATTGCTGTGAAGTTGTGGCACAAAAACATTAGATTGTATCAGAGGAGTTCTGCTGGCCTAAAACTGGAGCATTGAAACTAGTTGTTTTTCTAAAAAGTTTAATATCCCAGAATAAATATAATAATTAAAGTAATTTATTTCAATAGTAGTAGTTTAATATTCCTTATAACTGTTGGCTATTCAGGGAGGAAAATCAACAACAACTCTTTTTGTCCTGTTCTTTCTTTTAGCTTTGCTTCCATTTTTTTCCTGATTATATATTCAGAATTTTCTCCTTCTATTCCCCTCTTATCTTTATTTATCTAGGTGGAAAATAGCCTGTCTTCTCTAGCTTCCCACCTTCTTTTCCTTTTATTCCCTTTCCTCCTGCCTCTTCCACCTTTTTAAAAGATTTTTATTTTTATAGGGACATAAATAATAATACTTGCCATTTATATTGCAGTTTGCACATTCAAGGTACTGCACTGACATTACAAATTGAGTAAGAATTTGCAAGAGTCTTCTGATTCAGCACTATTTATCACAGAGGAAATGGAGAATTAGAGCCCCATTTCTCTCACCTCTTGCAGAACAGTAAAGCCCTTCCCAGAATGGTTCCACCTTATCCCTGTCTGATGAATCGCTGCCGACAATCATCGCTGTACTTCAGCAGCAGTGGTGAGCCCCTGTTGTCAGTGATAAATAGATGAATTTGGGAGTACTGTACGATCCCTGTTCAACTTTCCTCCTGTAGAAAAGCTATATTAATAAAGAGGAAAGAGGTTGAGCACAGGCTACCATGTTTTGCTTAGCAGATGATGTAGGAAAAGAATATAACCTAGGAAAGGACTAGCAAAATTTAAAGGAAGGTATGGCAAATTTGAGGTGGGAAGGAAAAGTCTGTTTTCATTTTCTTTTTCAAATTATTTTAGTTACATGGTTTTTTAGATATCTCTGCACTACCCAAAATAACATTGAGGGAAGATAATTTCAGAACAGTAGTAAATGTTAGAAAAAACAGGCTGGTCTGCTATGCCTTTTTATTCCCTCTTTTAAAACCTCCTTTTTAGGTCCTTAGCTAGTACACACTGCTATGCTTCGGGTGTTCAGAGCCTCCCCAGGATATATATACACTGTCCTTTGTTCATATTAAATCCCACTCCAAAAAATGATGTGATCTTTTCTTTCCACTGCAAGGAATACATCACTTCACCTGTATTATATCTACATTACATTTAAACTTTATGCAGGTACTTTCAATGCAATAATCTCAGAACAAATTGGCAGCAAATGACTCATTTTATGCCAGTACTACATCTTCTGCAATTCACATGAATTATCACCTAGGCATTAGCTTGTTAAAAAAGAAATCCTTTAAGATTTCTACCACAACATACCAGCAGCAATGTTGCTCCAAGGGCCAAACAGAAAACCATAGGTCCGGTGAGGTCTGTCTCATTCATAATGCTGCCATCTGCAGGCTTCATTGGATTTAGAACTGTTAATGTTTTTTGCCATATATGCTCAAAATTGATCCCAAGTTCTGCAATGAGAAATTCCAGGATTGTTAATTACTCACAAGAACAAAATTAGATACCATAAAACCCCAAACAAGCAAACAAATTAGTTGTTTAGTGAAGATAATATTGTAGGATGACATATTCTGTAGAAGCAACATGATGTCCCTGCTATATACCCAATAGATCTGAGAGTTAGCTCTGACGCTAATTGGAATATTAATTTATTAAATCCCATTTTAGGCAGTGAACCAAAAAACGTCATCAGCATTTTAAAGTTAATATTTGTTTATTCTATATTTAAAACACGTATATCAAATGCCACACTAAGTTAGATGTTGAATAATATGCTAATTAACTGTAACTGCAGAATTCAAGATACTGTAGAACACTGAGGACAGAGACATATGCTTTAATTCTGGCAAATCTGACAAGAGATGTGTCTTAAGCCTGAACTGCCAGAGGCACTTAAAAATGACATTCCTCCCTTCAAGGCAAGTTAATAATACTTTCTACAGTGCTTTATAAGCTTTTCTTTTAGCATTTAAAAAGTAATTACTGAGGACCCCTAGAAACAGAACAAAGTTCTTTTCTGTTAAAGTTGATGGGAATTTTGCCATTAACTTTACTGGCATAAAGATTTCTCTTATAACTCCTGCAGAAAACCTTCAGCTTGCAAGCGTGAACATCTTCCTCAAGATGCTCCAGCAAGGGAAAAGTTAGGTTTAGAACTGGGTGCCAGAATTACTGAGACTGGCAATGTGTTAAATCTGCTTGGAAAGCTAAGTCTTTACCTTATTCCACCAATCCATCTCCTCAAGCTGAGCCAAAATGTTATATAAACAAGGTTTTTCTGTATTAAAATGTGTGTGTCTTCGGTCAGATTTATGTGGTACACAGATAGGAGCATCTCTGAAGCCCTGCAGATCAAAAGCAGTCGCATTTCAACATCCTTTTCACAGGGTGAGCTGCATGTGGAGTTAAATGCTTGGAGGTCTGAGAGGTAGAGATCTAGCAGTTATCTATATCAGAGTGATCTTGCTGGTTTTAAAGCAGTAGTAGTATCTTTTAAGTAGTAAAATCTCCACTTGCCTTCCAGTATGCAAAAGCAGGCTAAATTTGCCTTTTTACATTATGCTGAAATAATCACAAAGTCTCAATTTTTTTTTTAATGTAGTACAAGTATTTTGTAGACTACAAAATCAGCCACTAGCATTAGGATGGTTCAATCATCATAAAGAATGATATTGTTTGTGTAGTTAAATGATCAACTAATTGAAGCTGAAAGCAGATTTCTCAATTTCTTTCCCACTGAAACAAGATATTTAGCATCTTCAAACTATTAAATTTATTACTAGACATGCAAAAATGATTATTATCAGTATTTATTAATTATAGATGTTCCAATATGTATGCAGGATGGAGAAAAATATTTGGAGATGTGAATGCAAAACTTACTGTCATGCTGTCATCTAGTGGTGGTAAAGTATATACTATATGTGCCATAAGGGTGAATGAGTCCTTGGCAAATTCAAGTAAGAAAATGTAGGTTTGGGGGCCAGGGGCTGTTGGCTCAAGCTTACACAGCCAGGCTTGGCAGCTCTGCTGCTGTTTCTCTAGTGACTACCACTAGCTGGCAAAGAAAAGTGTAGGCACCTCCAGGAACCACACACATCGTCCATGGTTTTATTTTCACCTTCTAGCAAAGGAGGTTCCTCATCAAATCCATCAGCATAACTAAGATGAGAAAGAGTGTCAGGGCTGTACATTGGCTGCAAAATCTGGCCCGTGTAACTCTGAGGGAAGGGAAGCTTTTCCGATAGGGCAAAAGCACCGGCTGGAGGATTCTCTTCTGTCTGGCTCCTAGTACAAGAAGAAAACCACAGCAAAATAAGTAACTGCGAGTGACTTCACATTAGGTTAGAGCTGCTCACTATGTACCACAGTTTAAAGTTTTGCCTATTTTCAATTTGGGGAACCTGGAAATTTTCTGGGCACAGTATCCACTGTGTGTAGTGAATGCCAAGCTGCTGACCATGGCTTTGCTTCCCTTCACTGTAACCCCCTCTGAAACCAGGCGGGGCTCCTGCCAGCATGTTGCAGACCACTGCACCCACTTTTGTGCCCATCCAGCTCAGGCAATGGCACAGCACAGGCCTCCAGGCTGGGAGTGAGGAGAAAGCGAATTTAGGAGCTGTGAGGGAACCTACAAATTTAGGCCCTGTGAGGATTCTCACAAGTTTAGGCATTCCTGACTCTTCTACTAAGCAGCCTGGTGACACTCCTGAGATATGTCCATACTGCTAATGGAAGAGCTATATATTTAGATTTTTTTTCCTTGAATCTAAGAAGGAGCTTAAAGAATTTCTAGCAATATGTACCCTAAAATCCAAATTAATAACATGAAGTTCAGTTACTCCAATTAGGTAAACAACCTGTAACATCTGTACATATAAAAGTAGCACAAAACCCAATCCTTTATAAAGAAAGATTCAATTATAAGTCATTCTGCCTTGGGAAAGTCTAGATGAAGCTCTTTCTTACTTCTGCAAGCCCCAAAGCCAACCAGATCCATCAGTTGCTGAAGAGGGAAGCTGTAGCAACGCCCAACCTCCTGCTGCAGCTGTGTCGAAAACTTCTTATGGGGAAACCACTCAGAACTTTGACCTCAGTGTCCCTCTTCCATGGGCAGAAGTCACCAAAAGGTTTAAAAAATAAAAGCAAAAGATGAAATAAGATTCTTCTTGTCTTTCTACTACTATGGCTTGTAATTCCACTGTATTGATTATATAGCCTTTTTCTGCCAACTGAATTCTGGTTTTTGTCATTAATTTCTTTTGAGCTTTGAGATATACCTTTGTTCTCTCTCTCTTCTTTTTTTCTTTCTTTTCTTTTTTTTTTTTTTTAAGCATACTTACTTTCTGCTTCCACTGAGGTTTTCTTCCTGGTCATCTATGGTATAATTGGACTGGTAGAAGTCAAAGCGAAACTGCTCGAAATCTGACATTCTGGTTGGAAAAATAATTGCAAATATCAATAAAATAGCCTTTGCAACAAGCCAATATCTGTGTTTTGAATTGTTCTAAACTTAAATGAAAACAGAAAAGCCTAAAGCCACAAACTCAAGAGAATCTTTCTGTAGAAACTCATGATAATTTGGAAGTGACAAAAAATGACTCTATATTATTTTTTCGTTGTAACATGAGAAATTAATCTTGTTACTGTTAAGTTTTTTATATTAATTTACAAGTGGTATACAAGACTTTCTCTCTTGTTATTGTTACCAAAAATAACACAAGTAATTTTGAAAGAAGATATATATAATGCAAACTATTGTTTCCTACTTTAAAATAAAAACTCACGGCTATGTCTGAATGCTTAGAAATTAATGTTTTAAAGAAATATTCTGGGTTTCAAAAAAATTACTTTTTTCATCTATTTATGTTTTGCAATACTATATCTGACTATCAAAACAATAGAAAAATACAAATATATTCACTGAATTTGTTATTTCTGTTTAAGGATACTGTAGTTGGTATATTAGGAGTATCAGAGAAACATTCTCACTGGTTAGCTACATGCCTTTGAAAAGCATACTGAATGATTGAATAATAAAGAAAACACATTAAAACACATCTTTCATCCCTGCTGACCCATAGTTCAGCTCTGTAGCTACAGACTGATTAGACTAAGAAGGGAACAACTTGTCTGTTTTCCCTTCTACATTTGTGACTAACTGTTTTTATAACTATCTGAATTTTGCAGACTGGGGCCATTTCCTGTGTATAGGCAGGACTGATTGTCTGGATCATATATAAGCAATATTAGAAATGAAGCACATCATTGGTTCTGTAACACATCATGTTCTTTTTGGCATTACAGACTGCTTCAAATTGCAAAGATATTTATAGATTTAGTCTAGGTGCTTATGTTACTAGCATGGCTGACTATAAATCCATAAAACAGCTTCAAAATTGGCAGGTCCACCTCCCATGCCATGAGTAAAAGTATCCACAAGATTAAGGACTCATCCTGTTTCTCCTCAGTGTCACCTTTATGCTGAGTCACAGGGGGAAAAGATTTTATGCCTGCTCGGAGCATTGCATTGGTTCGGGGAGTCCCCCAACCACCAAGGGGTTGAGGCTGCAGGGTCCCTCTGGGGTTTGCCTGGTCCAACCCCCTGCCAAAAGCACGATCACTGACACCAGGCTGCTTAGGGTTGTGTCCAATTGGACTTTGAAAAGTCTGGCTTTGCCATCTTTACTACCTCACATAGGCAGTTATATTCATTGATTAGATCCCCCTGATCCCTCTCTCCTCACAACTAAAGTTCCTCAGCAGTTTAGGCAAAGGTCAGAGCAGAATTTGCCAGTAAATGCATAGACGTATGCATGCATTTAACCACCCAGCTAATCAAACTCTTAAAACACACAGAGAAGTTGTATACTCTGATAACCATAACCATATCCAATTTACTTAGATTTTCATGTAACAAATTCATCTCTCTTAGCATTTCCAGTTTTCTTCACTTTTGCCCTCTTTTCCAACTTTCCAAAGGCTATTGGCAAAAACATGCTTTTCCTCTCATGGTTACTCTCATAGGTATTTCTATATTTATCAAGCACACACTGCTTATGTAAAAGATCTTTGCAATTATCTTTGTAAGGTAAAAGTTATAAATACTAGTATTTCATCAAGGAACTTGAAATGCTGCATATGAAAGTTTCTAATTTGTATCCCAAAATCAGACTAATACGTGGGGACCCAATTCCTTCATTTACCTAGAGCATTCAAAGTAGAAGTTATTCTTACATTATTTTTTTAACTGCTGACCAATGATGCAGAATTTCCAAATTTAGAAGAGAAATAATTTTTACATTGTAAATACGAATTAATAGAAATTAATTGTTGTAAGCTATTTACTGTGGTTTTATTTGGAATTGCACACCAGTTATGCATTTGTTCAGTAAAGATTTTACGTGGAATACATTTTAAAATACTTTAGTTGGTACCTCTACCCCAATAGTTTAACTCCAGTAAGTCTTTAATCTTCTTTGCTGTCACTATAAGGAATGAAGTAATTACTTAACCAGGTATGCTACAATCTGTATAACAGAGTTCAGAAAAGTTAAATTTATTTTCCAAAAGAATTTGGAATTAAGGTTACTCACTTTTTAAGGTATTTGATGAAAACTCCAGTCAGTTGAATTTACGTGTTGTTAAACACCTAAAATATCCCCTTGCTTCAACAGCGATGAGCTTAGTGCTATTTATAAGATTCTAAATCTGATCTTTGAACAGATGCATATGAAGGAAAAAACCCCCACAACCTGTCAATATCATGGCCAGCATTTAACAAGAACAACAATAAGAAGAAATAGATAGGAATCTTCAAGTAAAGCAGAACAAAATGAACAAATACTGTTCCATATATTTCAACCCATTAATCTAGGTTGTAGTTTAGAGCTTCCTTCTTAAGCAGCTATTTATGAAGATCTTAGTGGGGCCCTCACGAGCTGAGCTGTTAGATATTAAAAAGTTTTACAATGTGTTAAATATCTGTTAAACTAGTAGTGTAAATACATTGACTTGGATGTCTGTTTCCAGCAGGCGCTCCCGCAGCGTGCGCTACGGGACACACGCAGCCTTAGAGCCGTTCCTTGTGTCTGGTAGTAGGAGCTTTGGCTCACATGGCTCCTGGGGAGCAGGCGATGCTCCCAGAGGCCGTGGCAGCGGAGTGAGGGAGTGGAAAGGCACCATGGGGCCCAGTCTGTCCACTGGTCCAAGGCCAGGGCCTTGTTCTCCAGCACATCCCCTGCCCCACTGCTTCTCCAGGAGCTCTTGCCCATTTGCAAAGCAGGCTCTTGCAGTGCAGCACCCACCTTGCCAGGATCAGGACAAGTCACTACTTAAAAGACAGGGAACCCTGCTCTGCTTCTGACGGCCTTTATTGAATGTGTAGGCATCAGATTCATGGTTAATTTTTTTCACGCAATGTTCAGTGTGATAGTCCCTTCATTACCTGAGCCATTCTGAATAAAACATTAGGAACCTCTGTTCTATAGTCCTGGCTACTAGAAAACTTGTAGCACGGTATGGATTTTGAAACTGCATTTGAACTTCAAAGACAATTTTTCTATTTACACATGGTTTAGTATCAGACACTTAAGCAGTGATAACAGATGCTGCCTTTTTCACTTATTTATTGGATAGCTTCCCAATGAGTGCCCGGGCTGGTTAATTTAAGGAATGGTACATTAAATGGGATGTATTATCAGGCCATTAATCTATGCCTCAGGTGCATAGTAAATTCTGTGAGGTTGAAGGCCAAATGACTTCAATTTCATTAGAATAATCATGCCTGGTTAGTACATGACCTACAATGTTATGAAAGAATTATAATATAGGTGCATATTTAAATAAGAAAAAATGAAGTATACAAAGTTTTCCTTCAGTATATATGTCCAAAAAAAGGAGCCCAGAAGTGAAGGATGATAACTAGAAAAAGCTAACATGAGTGTAATCTGACTATGATATTTATTAGAGCTATTGCTAAGTCTCCCTAATGATCTTAAACTTCTCTCCTGCCATTTCCAGAGTAAGGGTTCATGCTGCTACACCCTTCAAGATGAATTCTCAGTTTCAATTCTTAGCAAACTGCTAATCTCTATGATTCTAATCGTCTCAGTTTAGATAATATGGTTTGATCTTGTTTATACCAAATCAGTGGGGACGATGATACAGGATTAATTTCTATCCTTCAGGAAGATAATTAAAAAAAAAAAAAAATTTCTGTAGGGATAGAAAAAACCTAATTTGCTACGGTTATGCCTGTTTATTTTAATTACAAAAAGACTTAGTTATTTTTGCTACTTTCTGTTCGAAAGAGTGTTATATCTCTCTCTCTCTATATATATACACACTGCATACAAATATGTACACATATATACATATATGCATACTGGCTGCCAGATAAGGACTGGGAATAATGAGCAGACAAGTCACTTCAGAGAAATAATTTAAATAGAAAAAATTACAATGACTGATAGTGGGGAATGGTTGAAGAATATTTTAATAGTTTAAATAGTTTATTAATTTTTGTTTTAATTTTAGTTTAATTTTAAAAAATAAAAAGAAGAAAAGATTAAGTAGTTCATAGGAAAGTGACCAATAGCAACAAGAACTGTCCAAGTGTATTAGAAGCAGACAGAATCATACCAGTACTGCCATTCTCTTATCAGATGAAAAAGTAGAGAGCAATAAACCAAAAAAACAAAAAGACAGAAACATTAAATTAGAAATTCTCAAATCAACATTTAAAAATTCTACATCTAAAAGTTTTAGAAAAGCTGGTCAAAAACTTTCTACATTGTTGTGAAACAACAGGAAAGTCTGAGAAGATCAAAATGAAGTAAATACACCATCTTGCAAAAGGCTAAATGAGATGCCCTGAGTAATTACTGGCCTGTCACCATGAGATTAATCCTAGCAAATTATGGGCTCAAATAATAAATAACTGAATCGATTCATCCAATCAACATGGGCTTTTGGAATCTAGCTCATTACAAACTAATTTATTTTCTAATAAGATTTGTAGTTGGGAAAGGTAACCACTGATGACCTGTATTTATACAAGGCATTTTACTTGATTTTGCTTCAATATAGAACCATCACTGCTTAATGGGACAACCATTATACTGATTCAATAAGTGCTATCTCATGTGTCTCAAATGTAATTGTAAAAGAGGGGACAGTTTCTAATGGTGCATCACAGGGTAGAAACTTTACAAACCTCACACTTGGAAGGAAAATCTACCAATCAGAGCCAGTCACAGGGTCGTTTGACCAGAATCTGTTAGGGCAAAACAGACAGCAAATAATAAAAATGATTCTTGAACCTATTAGTCAATCGTAAAATAAAACTCAGAGTAGAAGAGCTCGAAAATTTTCAAAGTGACAGCAGCAGCTGACCACAAGAGCAATTTCTCAAAAGTTCTAGAAAGTTTCCTCTAACAGGACATCTAATGACCAGATGAGATATATTTTAGTTCAGGTAAGGGATTAATTCAGTAACACCCCATGACCTTCATTTATCCAGTACAACAAACTAGATAGCTGTCTTGGATCTGGCAGGGATGGAGTCAATTTTCCCCGTAGCAGCCCCCACAGTGCTGTGAAGGGTGTTGATAACACACCAGGTTTTGGCTGCTGCTGAACAGTGCTCCCACAGCATCAGGGCTGTCTCTCCAACATCCCCCCCTCACTAGTAGGCTGGGGGTGGGAAAGATCTTGGGAGGCGACACAGCCAGGAGAACTGACCCAAACTGACCAAAGGGATATTCCACACCATATGATATCTGCTCAGCAATAAAAGCTAAGAGAAAGGCGGAGGAGGGGAGGCAGGTGTTATTATGACGTTTGTCTTCCAGAGCAACCCCTACAACGTACTGAAACCCTACTTCCCGGGAAGTGGCTGGACATAGCCTGCTGAATGGAAGTAGAGAATAATCCTTTGTTTTCCTTTGCTTCTGTGTGTGGCCTTTGCTTTTGCTTTATTAAATTGACTCAGATGGGTTTTTTCCATCTTATTTTCTCCACATCCCGTCCTACTGAGGAGGGCAGTGATAGAGCTGCTTGGTGGTCATCTGGTGCCCAGCCAAGGTCAACCCACCACAATAGCAGAGGTCCTTTCTAGTCTTACAGTCTACAAATAAGAAATTATTTCACTCAGGGACATCTTTGAAGCCTAAATAAACCATTCTGAGTTTAAAATCCACAAGGCTGAAAAGGATCAGAGAGGGACTAGGAAAAATGGATGTGTCCATGATCACAATGGCTATAGGAAATATTAAATGTGGAAGTTTGGTGTGAAAGGAGGACCCAGTCAATATTCACTGGTACAGGTTAGTAGACTAAGCAACGGGATGCCTGATCCGGGCATTTCTTCAGGTACCTGACACACTAAATTAGAGAAGGCTGCCATGCAAGTGTTGATATAAGGAAAAAAGGAATTGTTGCACCTCAAGGCTTTAGAACAGAATGTGAATATAACCTCACTTTTTTTGATTGACGGGTACATGGGACATTAATAATCTAGGAAAAAAATTGTTTGGATGATGTCTAATCAATAAAAATGAAAATAAGGGTTGAAGGTGATGAGTATAAGAAAGATGAACAGAGTTGCTAAAAAATATGAGAATTTTTACAAGAAATTCAAAACTTTTTCTCTAAACTAAACCACTAGGGGTTTGTTTAGCTACTTTTCCCCTCTTTCCTGAAAAGTAGACAATGCAGGGAAAAGTAAAATATAATCAGCTATCATAAACTTACATTTTCATCTGCATCTTTTTTGACAAAATGATGTAATAATTAAAATATTTTACAAATTTCTGGTAATTTTTTTTTTAATAGCACAAGATTAAATGGGATGATAGAAAAGACTACAAAATTGTGTCTAGAATCAGCTATGTAACCCTATATTTATTAATCAAAGTAAACTGATGAGTATGGCAAATCATTATAATAATTAGTCATTTATTCTATAATTTTTTCAAATGTAAAAATTAATCACATTAAGGATTAATTCAATTAAGACTTAAGCTTAACTACTTACATATTCCCGCTGCATTAATGATTTTATAAGTGGGGCATTATTAAAATAAGTTGCTGAAGAGAGGAAAATTTAATTTAAAAAAAATATACATACACAAAATATTTTTTTACCAATTTAATTATTTACATTATATAAAGTGTACACTGAATGAATTTTATTCATACAGGCCTCAGACACATCTACTGTAACATCCTCATTCTTTCCTAGGACAGGTCTTCAGAGGGTGGGTAAGAGGCAAAAAAAAAAAAAAAAGAAATCCAAAGCTATTAATGTTCTCCTTTTTTATGTTGAACAGGTTTGTTAGACTTGAACAAACAGGTGAGAAGTTACAGGTTCCTGCGTAAGTGGTTTTACTTATCAATACCTACTAGCAGTCAAAAACACAATTCTGCTGCTACAATTTATTAGGAAAGGAAGAAACTGTAAAACAGAGAACATCATCATACCACTGTATAAATCTGTGATTCACTGACAACTTGAATACTGTTAGCTGTTCTAGCTCCCCTGCCTCATAAACTGTTTAGCAGAATGGTGATGTACTGAGAGAAAGGCAGGGGAGGTGTGTATGGAACAGGCTTCGCTTGAAGAACAATCAGGTCAATGAGGAGTCCTTGGGCTGGAAAAGCAAAAATTAGTAGTGGTTTACAAAACTGAGTGTCATGGAGTGGTGGGTAAGGATAAACTATTGATTCTCTTCTGAAAGAACAAAGGCCACAAAGTATTGGTATTAGGTTCAAAACAAAGAAAATGTTCATGGGTGACAGACCTGTGGAACTCCTCGTCAAAGGAAGTTATGCATGTTGAATATTTATATGGATCTGGAAGAAGTCCATGAAAGATAAATCCAAGAATAACTAAATGCATAGGAACAGTACGCAGCTCAAGAAGTCCATAAACTAGAATTAGTAGAAGACTAGGAAAATATTCAGGGGAAGCATTCATATTCTTCCCCAAGCATTCAGCCACTGTCATTGCTGAGGAGACTTTCTGTTTTGATTTATATGACCACTCATATTCTTTATGTTTATGAAGAAGGAAAGCCACCCAAAAGAATACAGATTCAAATCTAACAAAAGGGCAGAAACCCACTGCATGAGATCATAACATCCTTAATTCTATGTGTGATGGATTTGTTCACTTCCAACAGTTACCAAAACTACTATTTTGTATGGCTTCAACTATACCTCTCCTTTCACACAGTTTTTTACTTCAGATTGGAGTCATTGTTCTCATGTCTCTGTTTGAGTTAGCTACCTTTCAGCTTCTGACTCATAATACTTCCCCATTCAGCTTTTTTTTCTGATGTAAGCAGCAGAAAAAAAAAAAAAATCTAAAATTGGGTTAACTGACCTTCTCAGATTAATGACTTCCAAAAAAGTGAAAGGAATTTTTCTTGATTTTTTTCCAGAGTTTCTCAACTTAAGTAATCTCTTTCCTGTATAATATTTTTTGTACTGGAATTGCTGGAAAAAAACCCCAAAACTTCTGTGCTTCTTTGCCTTAAGTACAAAATATCTTGAAAAGTCCAGTTTCTCTTCCTTGGAGGTACTGCCTGGATATGGATATGCCAGCAAAACATTACAAGTCTGCTTATGCTATCAGAACTAACAGATCCTGACTGATGATAGATTAATATCTTGTGGTTGAATTCTTTAATATCTAATACCCACCAAGAAACAAACTCCAGCTGAATCTTTTTTTTTTTTTTTTTTTTTTTTTTAATGGCTGAATCACATAAAATAGCTTGTTCTCAGGTTGATTCTTTGGTGTCTAGTAAGCATGAGTTGTGTTTTCATTTTTTTCTCAACAGAAGTAGTAACAAGATTTCTTACCTCCTAGTAGCTGTCTATTCTCATAAAATTTGTAGAAATTTAATTAGCATTAAGAGTTCTGCCTCTCTGTTCAACATATTCAAAATTAGCCTACAGATTCAAAAGTTGCTGTGGAGAGTGACAAAACAGGTAGATAAGCAGCATGGTGCACCGGTCTTTTATATATAGGAAATAAAGATTTTTATGTAATAGAAAAGACAGTAACATCCTAATTTTATTTCTGATTTTTTGCTGTATCCTTTCTGTTGTGTCTGTC
Source organism: Athene noctua (assembly GCF_965140245.1). Taxonomy (NCBI): domain Eukaryota; kingdom Metazoa; phylum Chordata; class Aves; order Strigiformes; family Strigidae; genus Athene; species Athene noctua. The sequence goes on from NC_134040.1 coordinate 28,283,744, forward strand.
TGGTGCAGTTTCTTTCAAATCTTCATCTTCTTGTGGAGAGATCAAAATATAAAGGCATATAAAGTAAAATATGTATTTACACTCCAGGAGAGCTCAATTTGAAATAAATCATGATTATGGATGAAGAAAACTCATTTCTGTGGGTGCACTTCTTTGAAGTGCAGGTACCTAATTATACTGTCTTATCCTTGCATTAAATTAAGAGAAGATAATTTCCAGGAATACTGAAACAATAGGTAACATATAGAAAATACAATCATTTTTTTACTGTTTTGTAGAGCTTTTGCTCATTAGATTGTGAAGTGTTTTATGCAGGAAGTAGGTATCATTGCTGTTATACAATTCAAAAGGGAGTTTAGGCAACCTTATTAAACTTTTTAAGACTGGGAGTGAAATTTTAAACTTCTGAGACCTAGGACAGATTTTTTTCTACTATTCATAGAAATGTTGGTTCTGTGGCCAGCCTTATATATGGCAAGCCTTACAGACAAACCTTATATACGTGGCAAGCATTATGGACAATCTTTAAAATAGAATGTGACATCATTTAAACACAATAAAGCTATTCAACATTTAAGAAGTGTGTTGCAGAATACCTACTATTCACAGGGCTCTTAGTGGAGTAATAAAACTGCAACATTGCATCCTGCGTAATCATAATGATTCTTCTGAAACTGGACCAGGAACAGGAGAGGTGGTAACATTTCAGCAAAAAAGTTTCTTCTGTATGGAGGTCACAAAGCTTGTAAGGACAAACTGTAATTATTTCTTTAGAATTAGCACACACAGGCTCTGTAAAATATTCAAAAGAGCAGCTACGGCATTTTGTGTCAATAATCTATGGATCACAAGTTGCCTAAAGGGAATGTTATCTCCAGAAAGTAAGTTTTACTTTTTGGAAAAACACATACATGAATTTGGCATCCTTAAAGGGCTTCTCAGGCAAAATTTCAGTTTCCTTTCTCTGCCCAGAGTAATTACGTACAGAGCAGTGCAGCCAGGCTCGGAGCCAGAAAAAGAGTAGAAAAAAAAGGTGTTGGTGATTTGTAAAACATGTAATAGACCTCTGGAGATATATGCTGCTTTGCTTGTATTATTTTACGTATATAGGGTTTGCATAGGACAGAAATGTTAAACTAAGAGGAAAGCATATAGTAAAAGTCTCCGTTGGTTGTTATTTTGCTCCCACAGGAGGGGAGAAAAAGAAAGAGGAAATAAAATCCAAATCTTGGAAATAAACCTAAATCACAAGAGAAAGCCTTTACTAATAATTAATCTGGGCCTCCTAATGAATTTCTATTTAGCTGAATATATCTTGACCTTGCCAAAAGTCAGACAGATGCCACACGGATCCTGCAAGTTATTAACAGGAAGAAAGGGGACAGAGGCACAGGGTCTATTCCCTTGCTCAGTAAAATCTGTCGTCACGGATGAGCCCTTCCTGGGCCCAGCCCAATTTGAATAGGAAAAAGATATACAATCAACATTTGTCTAGAAGCAAATTCCACACACTGACAGAATGTTGGATGTCAAAATGGAGCGACAGGGATCTGTGAATTCAGGATTCATCCCAGCCAAGGTCATCCAGGGTACAGGCTTGTTGGGACACAAGAGTGTACACTCCGTTGTAATCCAAGCAACAGATTAGTGCTTCAGCTCATGCTGTAATTAAAGACCTTCTATAAAGACCTTGTTGCTTATAAATTTGTAAAATCTTAAGTATTTGAGCTTAGACTCTCCATGCCTTTTATTTTCAGGGTGAAGAAAATTCAGTGGGAAAAAAAAAAAAAAAAAAAGCTTGCTATTTTCTGCTCTTTATGTTTTTTAGGAAAAAAAATAGATATGGTCTTTGAAAGAAAAGTATTTGATCAAGTATGACAATGAACAAGCAGCATTAATCCAAATCATATCTGCAAAGAGAATCTCACTCCCAATGCTTTCAAACTTTTCAGACTTCATAGCTAACATTTCCTTAGCCCAGGTTTTATGTGTTGTTACTCTATATCACAGTAGCCATTGTAAGAGATGGATACAGAAGCAAGATAAAATTTATTGGCTAAAAGCTAACAGCAGAAGTTCAGCAAACAAGTAGGCAAGGTATTTTTTTTCTCTCAATGTAGAAAAGATCCATAACAGAATAAATAAGTAAAAAGTAAATACTACAACTACAGGTGTACAAATATCAGAGGCAAAATTCTAATGGGTGAACTGCTTTTGGAAGCGCTTATTAAAACGATCACTGTTCACTATTAACTTTATTTTAGCATTAAGCTAAATAATGAGAAAAAAATTTAAATTGCTAGGATAACTAAGAAAGGAGAAAATGCCAAAGTTTTCTGGCAAGGTTTACTACAGTGCTTGCTGTATATCAGTTCACTCCTTTTAAAATTTCTTTCTGAAAAATAGAAAAGCCTGTCATGAATTGTACCAATAAGCAGCTGTTATTGCTACAGATTGAAGAATTATTCAGAAATGTATCACGTAATTTTCAAAGAGAGATATTCATTTATCTGGCTGGGCAAGTCATACAACATAGATATTTCTAGCTCATACTAAACTTTTACAGATTAAAATATTAAGCACAATGGTACAGAAGGCATGTATCCTTCTATTGTCATTGAAAATAAGAAGCAGGGATACAACTGTCATTTACAAGTTATTGTGTTTTAAAAATCAAATCCTCAAAGCTGTCTTTTTGGAATACCTTTAATACTTATGTCCAGTATAGACAACCCTTTCTCCTCTGCCTAGAAACATTTTCTTGTCTTGCAACTGATGTTATTAGGCAATAACTATCAAAAAGATTTTAATTGTCCCTTCTCCACAGTTGGATGGATCTAGCTTTCTAACACAGGCAAATTAATGAGAGAGAAAAGCAATTAAAATCGGGATTAATGACCTTGGCCTGATCTATGTCTGGAGGGAGCTGAATAGCAAGGAACATGGATTATGTTCCTCCAGATATGGTTCATATGCCGTGATGAATATTGTTGTCATCCTTAGGATTGTCCCATATATAGGGATCTCATGTTTAAACAATAAAGTGCTAAATTGTTTTTTCTGCTTCCAGAATATAAGACCTTTAGAAGAGATGGTGAGTCAATAGAGTTAAAGCGGATACAACAAATGGCAATGACAATGATGAAAGGGACTGAGGCTGGTATTCTTCACCCTGGAGAGAAGGCAAAGGGGGGCATGATTGAGGGCAATGGGAATGCACTGGAGGCCTTGGCCAAACCTGCATGCTCCCAGTAAATAGCACTTCCTACTACTGCTGCTGAAGGAAAAATACTGGTCTGGGCAAACCATTCATCTCACCCAATGAGGTGTTTCTTATGATCTTACTGCTTTCATCTACAGTTGTAAGTTACCCTAAAATATATATCTAATCAATGGAAAGCCAGGGGTGAGTTAGGTCTATCAAGTTACATGAGGTTTTGCTCTATTAGATGTATGTGGAAATTAAAGTGAGGCCATTTTTTGTGGATAATGGAATTAGCCATATTAAGCTGTATATATCCTCTTTGCTTTTCTCAGCTTTAAGAAACACTGGTGTTCCCATCAATCTCCACCCTCCTGCTACCACTGCATACTGTACTATAAAGTATGAATTGGGCTGCAAGATGTGACTGATGCTTTTCTGACAGAAAAACCTAGCAGCTCCCTGATCACTAAAATTTTGAGAGGTATCATATGGTTTTGAGTGTGGCTGGGATGGCAGGAAGGCAATGGTGAAACAGATTTGCAGTACACAAACCCATCAGATATGGGGAAATGCATTGCTAAGCGCACAGGCCATGCAATCACAGGCTGGCTAGCTTTCCATTTTCTAGACTTTTCAAACTTTTACCAGTTTGGCAAAATCATTTTCTAAAACTCTTAGTATTATTGTACCTATTCTCTGGAGTTCCTACATTTGGTCAGAAATTTTGAAGCCATGCTACTCCAAACCAAACATAGTTTTGAGAAAATGTTATTTCTTTGCTAGGACTGTCATAGGAAAGTGCTGAGTCCTTGAGACATCCATACTGAGAGAAGCGGGATGACTGCAGTATCGCATTCCCACAACTATTCCCGGTTAATGCAATTGTTACTCTGACTGGTTTTATAACTACCAGATATGAAGGAAGGGTTAACCTCAGGCAGCAGAATGGAATGGATCCAACTGCAGAAGATGAAAAACCTTGGTGTGGGGACAAATAGGGATGTGACCGTATGCCACAGCATGCCACACTTCATGTGGTACACAGAGATTTCATTCCTACAGCACACAGTCAAGGAATCCATGAAACAAGGACAGATAGCAGACGTGTGTCTTGGAAGGAAGCCTAATGAACTAGCAGCTGCAGCAGACAGTGACTGACTTATTTACAGTGATACCAAAGGAAATACCTATTTCCCTGGGGAGCTTAGTAACACAGGATTTGCTCAGACTTCAAATGCAAATCAGGCCAAAAGGCTGATGCCTTAGAAGCTGAAAAGATACCAAATGCTTAACATGCTGAAGTAGCTCAGAAATTGTCTTTTGATGGTGGAGATGGACCAGGAGCACCTCACAGGATGGTTGCTGACATTAACTATAAATACACAGGCTCATGGAAACTGGGGGACTAAGTTCCCCACTTGTCTTCAAACCTGAGCTTGGGAATCACTGATTTTGACAATGTAGCTGTAGCTTCTTCTAAGAATCTAGGATTGTCAAAAACCCTGCTAAAGTTGAAACTGAGCTGCATCCTTTGATTTTTTTACCCCTATTCATCAGGCCAAGCACACCGTGAAAAAATAGCTATGTGACTTGACATAATTTTCTCCATTAATCCATCCCATCTGTTTTTTTAATTATTATTATTATTATTATTATTTTATTATTTTATTATTATTTTTCTATAGACATTATAAATAAAATAGCAATAATTTTTCTGGATATCACAGTGACTGATTATCAATCAGGTCTTCCTCTTTGCCCCATTAGGTCTGTCCTTCTCTCATGAGACCTGTCTGTCTTCCATGACATCTCAAAGACAAACAATAATGCAAATTAACTATCTTTTCTGTAGACTCTCACTCTTCATAACTTTTAATAAACTCATTCTTATAGTGTCATGGAAAAAGTGCAATAGGTAAAAGGGATTGATCAATGCATCACTGAGTAGACCTCTGTCACCCTGAAAATGCATCTCCAGGCCTTGCATATTACAGACATGGCACACAGCATAATGCAGTTCAGCAGCAATGTTTATTCTCACTAAAGCAGAGGTAATTAAAATCACCACATGTACAGAGACACCTATGGTTTTTTATCAAAGGCAAACTTGAAAAAAAAAAACAGTTTTAGTATGAAATAAGACAAAAATATGGAAATAATTCTGATTAATTCCAACAGCCTGATGTTGCAGGTTCTGTACAATTCAACACATCTATGACTAGTAGGTACTCATTTCACATACTGCCAGTAGCTGAAAGGTATTGTTCCTTCAGTGACTTATCCACTCTTTCCCTGTCTGAAATAATATTTAAAAATAAAAGTATTTATTTATTTCGTCCCATCACACACACAGCATTGTTTTGTTTGTTTGTTTTAATTTTTTTTTTTCTATTTATCATTCAATCACTTGTTTTCCAGGCAACTATTGTGATGATACAGATAGAAAATAACATGTTATATTTGGTGGTTTCATACAAAGAACTGTTTTTTTTTCCTGGAAGTCAGTTCACACCGACTTTTGTTGGTTGAATGACCCTATGAAAAAGCAGAACCAGAGACAATATTTGGAAAAAATCAGATCAAATTGTAAGTAGTCTAAAAAATCCATATACTTTCTCCACCTTGGTAGGAGATAAGGAAAATATGTACAGTATGGAAAAAAGAGAAAGCATTTTTTTATGCTTATGAGGTCCAATCCTTAAAAGAGGTTGTTATGATTTTTTAAAAAAGCGTAAGCAACATATTTAATAAATAGTTAAAATAAATGGTTGTGATAGACCAAGTCTCACTTTTATGCTAGGTATCCAAGCACAAAAAAATCAATCCTTTACAGAAACAAGTCAATCTGTTGCCTTTCATAACTCTGTTTACTCATACCTAATTACAAAATCTCTTGCAGTGTTTCTATTAAATATTAACTCAGATAAATAATCACTGAATTATAGAAAGAGCACATCATCAGCTGAAACAGAACAGCTTTAACAAAGGGAAAGAGCAAAAATGATTTCTGTACTAAACAAGCTACAATATTTTGGTCCATGTAATATAAATAGAAGAAAGTACAAGGTAAATAATATTCCATTTATTGATTGGTCATTTACTTAGTCAAGGCCTCCTAAAACACAGCAATTCCACAATTACTCATCAGCCTGCTAGGCTTTTTAACTAGTTTTCTTTCACTGTATCTACAGGCAATGTAACTCATGACCTTACAATTATTAATGGCTTTTTAAAAATAAAACAAGGTGTAGAGACACTACTTTTGTGAAATATTTTAAGAGGTTCTTGAAAAGTACTTTGCTATCCTTCATCTTTTTACATGAACAGAAGCCAAAACTACAAAAACATACAATCAGACTGTATCTTCTTAGGCATGACCTGCTTACTAGTGGCCTGCACAGTGAATCTGGGCTCTCTAGTTCAGTCAATACCACTTACTTTTCCCTGGAGGAAAAAGAAAACATTTTTTTTTGGAAATTAACAGTCTTTTTATACCCTTTCATAAGGATGGGGAAAAAATGCAGGGTGGCATCCTAAAACTGGCATTCCTTGAACAATTGCTAAGACTGAGCTGCTTTGATATAGCGGTTTCGTAGACCTAATTTGTTTTTGAGAGGAGAAGATCATTCTAAACTTTTTAAAACAAAGTAACTTGTAGAGAACTATGACTTTAATACTTGTTAACAATAACAGAGAAAGAAAAAAAAAAAAAAATGGCGTAGGATCCAGGCTGCAATCCAGAACACCAGCAAACATCTTGCCAGCTGCCCAGGGAGCCACGGGAGATAAGAAGTATAGATAATTCTTATGTATCTCAAGAGAGTTGCTTAGCAGAGTTAAAGATGGTAAGCACTGACTCTTTAATGTTTTTGTGGAATGAAATCCATTAATCAGGAGAAAAAACCTCCTATCACATTGATCCATTAGGTGATCACAGGAAAATTAACACAAGAGTTCATTTCTGTCAAAATACAAATCAGAAATATTTACATATTTATGTCACACGATAATGAGGGTTGAATTCTTTACATTCTAACAGCAATACCAGAAAATGTTGCAGGTTTAAATTCTAAAATCACTGTCTCCAGATAATTTGCACATAAAACTTTTGAAAATGCTGCCTGACAAACCCTGTGCACCATTAACATTGCTTTTGAGTAACTCCTGAAACACTTTGCCAGTTCTAGAACAGCAGGTAGAGAGAAAACGTGTTTCAGCTTTTAAAGAGGGCAATTATAGACCTGTCAGTTGGATGTCAATCATATGCAAAATAATGGAATAGATGTTACAAGACTATAATTAAGAATTAAAGGAAGATTACATGATTAATACCAACCAACCTGGATTTGTGAAAATGTATCCCACCAAAGTAACATGATTTCTTATTTTAAAAAAGTTTACAAGTTAGTTTGACAAAGGTGGTGCATAACATTCCCAATATAAAATATGTAGATTTCTGTACAGTATGTGACTTTGTTAACATGCAATATATGATTACAAAATTGCAACAAAAGTTTTATGCTGCACATCAAATGGATTAACCTACTTGTTAGGTCTCAAACGTATGGTGAGAGGAAATGATCATCAGGTAGTCTAGCAGAGCTTTTCCTTGGCTGTATATGTTTTAACAATTCTGTCTAGTACCTCTGGGAAACAAAATAATTTCTAATAGTCTTAAAAATAAGGCAAAGATTGAGGATTCTTTAGATAATGAAAAGGAGAAGTAATAAAACCAGGTATTTATGATGCATCCGAAGGCAAAATTACAAGTTTAGGAACAAAGAAAGCAGTCTCTGCTTACATGGTGGCAGCATCAGCTTCAGAAACTTTGTGGAAAAACAATTATCTTTTAACACATAGGTAAAAAAATGAGAAAGGGAAGGCTATGCTACTAGCTTTTTCTCATTAAAAAATCATTAGTAGAGAATGATGCAAATTTGATAGATAAATCAATTAACTGGGAAATAGAAAAACAATAAAATAAATGTAATTCCTTCAATCAAAAGGAATTTAGCCTAGCTTCCAAAGAAAAGCTTAAGGGAGGCCTGCTGATCAGGTAAGAATTTATACAGGAGAGAAACTTTCATGATGGTCTTTTTAGTCCTGGCAACAGACAGCTGAGATAGAGTAATTCAGAACAGAAATAAATCCATTTTTTTTAATTATATAAAACTAGGCAGCTGTTAGAATAATTGTCCCATGTGGCAAAAGACTCTGCATCACTGACAGTGCTCTAAATCAAGACTCCTTGCTTTTTATTAATAATCATATTCTAGTGCACAGGAGAATTAAATTCAGAAAGTCTTAGAAACTTTATTATATACAGGGGAAACATAAAGGACATCTTCCTTTCTTTTTTTTCTTTTTGCCTTTTTATCCAGATACATATGACAATTTTGCAGCACTTCAAAATGTCTAGTCTGAACTTTAGTTCAATTTACTTCATTAAATATATGCTTTATCTATTCAGCATGATATTATACATTGCTTACAAAGCATCCTCTAAGATTTAGAACATTTCTGGATAATACAAGGGTGAAAACACACGTTAAAATGCCATATTTCTATGAAGATATTTAATTAGAAATAAACCTCCTCTAATCAGTAATCTTTACTGTTCAAGCATTTCTCTCAGTATGCAGTTTGCTAAAATGATCGAACATATTAAACATGTTTGAACTCTTTTGTAAACACAAATCAAGCTAATAGGAATCCATCTAATACTCATTAAGCCTTCTCACAAAAATCTTAAAATAGGCAGTTTTCCACTAGACTGGTAAACTTCTGCAAAGCTGCTAATCACAGTCTATATTCTAAGAACTTAATATGGGGGAGAGGAAAGGGAAGAAATATTCTTGATCATTGCTCATTAAAATGAATTATGAACCTAGGGAAGTAAACAGAATATAATTCTAAAATACTGTCTTTCTAGTAAATAGAATATAGAAGATGAATGTTTTAAATGACAAAGGTTTTCAATTTATAGAAAAATATAAATTATTCTGTTACATATTTCATGATGTACTCTTTTCCCTCTCTAGGCCATGGCCTAGGAGCATGTAATTTAGCATCCTTTTTAGAAAAAAGGAAACATTCAGTTTTTAATTTTATTAGACAGACTATAATATTCTCAGGTGTTTTCTTTCACAGACTAAATAACTTTCACTCGGTTTGTGCTGTGACTTTGGAGGATTAGACAGGTAAATGCTAACTATCGTTTCTGCTTTAAGGCAAGAAATACAAATGTGTCTTCTACTTTTGTCAGCTTGGCTACAACAGCATTGTTTGGCCATCATCACCATAAAATACCACCAAAAAAAGAGTTTAAGCTGCATTTTCAACCACAAATGGAGAAGAACTTGACATATTATGGTAACCTGACAAGTCAATGTCAAGGAAAGGCTCCAAAACAGAAATTCACTGCAAGCCTGAAGAGGCAAAATACTAACTTCAGTCACTGCTGTTCTTTGCACTATTGTCCATCATAGCTTTGGTTAAGAAAGATCTAGAGCAGATACAACGGCAAGTGTGGACACTGCACTTGACATTTTTTGATTGCAAAAGGAAGAAATGGAGAAAGGAAGAAAGGGAGGAAGGAAAATTATTTGCTAGTTTTTGTCCTCCTAAGGAGAAAACTCAAATTGATAACCTAAGGAAAATTGGGTGACTCATCTTCTGGTCAAGAAACTGGCAGACCAGGTTAGTTAATTCAGGTGTCTGGTCAGGCACCTCACTCTGCCATACAGACGTATATTTAGAAGATGAGTATTAGTGACCTGTTGGATAACATATTTAGTTTAGGAGTTTCAAGGCTGAATTAATTAACCTTGGTTTTGTTTGCTTGGGTTTGGGTTGCCTTTTTTTCAGGGTAAATTTTGTCCTTTTAGTTCAGTTCATTACTGTGTAATGTAAAGCCTGTGAATTTAGCTTAAGAGACTACATTTTACAGAATGTGGAGAATAGAAATCCGTGATTTTGTTTACCCAGCATCTGTTACAGAAATCCTCTCAAACGAAATAAATACTCTCCCTTCCCCCCCCCCCCCCTTTTTTTTTTTTTTTTAACTACCACCATGGAATCTTGTTCTGGTTTTACTTCTACATTTCCACAGTCTCACAGTGCTACCAAAGATTATTCCAAATGAGGTGCATTGCTGATTGAATAGCAAGTGGTACACTCTCTGCTGTGTTTCATAGATACCATTGATTACTGATCTGCTTGGCCTTGTGCATGCATATAGATATTATGCTAACAAATCGCAGCTGCATTTTATCAGCTCGTATTTTACTATCAGGGAAATGCTTCTTTACCTTTTATATTATTCACTGCATTATGGTATGCTATTCCATTCTGTACAACTGTCACAATTATGGAAGTTTAGCAGATGACTCAGATCACTGATGGTGTAAATGCTTACTTTTGCAATTTTGTCAGTTTATGGGAAAACATACAACTCCTGTTAAAACTCTGGCTATGACACCATATTAATTAGGGAGCATATTTGTTTCTATTGAACACCACTGCTGGGAAATAACACATAACATTGACTGATTTGCAATTATAACAGAATTACATTAAGTCTTCAACTGAAACATTGATAGGACATTCAATGCTGCATTAATGTGTAGCTATACTAAGATACTTAGGAATCAGAGAAGAAATTCATGCTTATATTTTGTTTTCATGTTTTCCGTCATGAATCTGTAAATATTTGAATTTACCATTTTATGTGGTTGGTTTCATCGCTACTCAATACAGCTAATGATAGGTACCTTTTAGTCTCATTGTAACTAATGGCTTTTGAAATACAGGAAATGTTAATTCTGTACATACATCCATCACATTCAGACATGTAAAAAGAATACTTGAAAATTCATCTTTATGCTACTGATTTGCTGTTCCATAACTAACATATATTATTCTGCTGAACTGGACATCTTTCCATAACTGTTCTAGTAAGTGTGTTCCTTTGCATATGGAGCTCAAAGCAAAGTGATCAAAAATCTTACTTGCTTCATTTATTTATCCAAGCTGAAAAGTGAAGGTAAAGACAGATGACTTTGTTATTTTTACTGTGCTCTGTCCTGGCTTACTGATGGACCACCGATCTGAACTTATAGTTAATATATTGTATTCAGATGATGAGGAATCATAATTGAAACGCAGTTCCATTCCTGCTTTTCTTCATTCATTTCAGAATTCTAAAATATGTTCTCCTGGTTCAACTAGGATAGGGTTAAGTTTCCCCAGCAGAGAGAGAGGGGGAAGGGATCTCCAGCCGGGTTATTCATACCATGCTGATGTCAGGTTCTGCGGGCGAAACCTTTTTTACTTTCTCTTTGGCTTTTTGGTGGCGGGGAGCTGTTCCGTGACCATTTGCGGTATTTCTCTGCATATCTTTTGTCTTGTTCACTGTTATTGCTGTTTATTGTTGTTATCATTGCCACTGTTGTTGTTCAGGTTGTTTATCACTCTGTTGTATTAAATTTCTTCTTATTTTAACCTGGGTCTGTGCCTCACTGCCAGCCCGACCGGCCGAGGGCGGGGGAGGGGCAACAGAAACGCGCTCTCCGGTCCCGGCAGGGCTTAAACCAGCACATATGTGGACTTGCAAATGGCTTAACATTAAGGATCTGTCTCCCTGCATGGATCAGCACTTGCTCCATAGGTGTTCACTCCATGCCAGCAGGACACAAATGAGTTCCAGCATGAAGACGGAGCACATAAACTCATTCACTCCAGCACACCTCCTTGAATCCTGGCTGTATTCAGCCAGCTTGGTGTGCAGGTTGCAAACATAAGTCTTGGCTCTCTAAGGAGATAGAGTGCAAGTGCAACCTTAAGTCACCCTATTGGGTTTGTAGTAACTTTTGCTTTTGTGAGTATTTTTGTGACTCTGAATTTATGCACGTCACGAAAAATGTGTGTGATTAGTGCAAATGTGCAATTTAGCTACCTCTGCCATTGCTTTTTCAGAATTCCTCAAAATCTATATACTTTGCTCTGTAGTGGTATTTGAAGCTACTCTGTAAAGCATAGTAGTTTCATTCCTGCTAACAGTGTGCCTTCTTTGTAGGTACTCTTGTCTCTTGGGACAATAAAGACAATATCCATTTAGCAATTATAGGACTGCTGTGTATTCATTTATGTTCTCTGATACTGCACACAGGTAAGCCAGTATCTATAGTGCATCAAACTTAATCTGTGTATAGCAGGAACACTGTTTTCCTCCAAATATGGCTGCTATACTCATATGATGCTCTGGATCATGACTTTGGATTCACGGCTCCTCTTATATGCATTCTCCATTCAAGGACTGCTTCTCTTTCCATATATATATTTCAGTGAATTTGCTGAAGGACTCTCTTTGCTCATTACTACCCAAATTCAATGTGATCAGCACTGCACAGTGAACTATGTTAGCAAATTCACTACTGCATGGTTCCAAGCTGGTATATGCACCCTCCAACACTACGTATCAGATACTTTTATGCAGCCTTTTGGGACCAAATCATTGTAACTTTAAAAGAGTATGAATTTTATACTGATATCCTGAAATTAAACTTCCTTTAAATGGTTTTATCCTCAAAATACACTGTCTTGCTTTATTTGATACATCCCTAGATTGTGAATCTGACACAAATATTTGCAGTTTTCTTAGCTAAGTGGTCTGCTGGCGTTTCTGAAATATTTTAGGCAGCTATAGCTGAAATCTTAATTAGATTGAGCAAATGAGAATGATAAAGCCAATATATGTAAACTGGGCAGTGACCTAGGCATGTGAAACCTTAATGCGAAATTTTCAAGAAGAAAACAGGAACATGCAGGTAGTACTAAAAGCTAAACTAGGAAAAAAGATAAGCTAGAAGAGTATCTGGAAAAGATGTCAACTCATTAAGACTTTTATGAAGAGCAACACACAGAAAACATATCTGAGACTACAAAAACATTCTCCTGCTTCTAGAATTTTACAAAGCTCATCTTCTGAAGGCCAAAACAGCCATATGCTACAAAAGCAGCAGACACGCAAGGCAATACATCCCTTTGTAGTACCAGCAAATAAGTATTTCATGACAGGAGTATTCTATCCCTTGCGGTGGCACGGAGATTTTGCAATCACAGGCCAAGCCGTTCTTGCGAGCAATTTCATACAGATGAAAAAAAAACAAAAAAACAAAAAACGGAAAACAAAGTTCCAAAAACTTGTAAAACTAAAATATGTACTCTCATTAAATAACTGAAGGTGTCTAGAAAAAATATATGGGCAACACGTCCCAGCAACCGCTGTTTCTAGGACATCACGTAACAGCAAGTGGACCAAACCGCTGCGTTGGGTTTTTTTCTAAATAAACAGAGAAGGGGAAAGCCGCGAGGAGGCCTTCCTCTGGCGTTTCCGCACTTCAGCAGCAGCACGACGAGGCGATGGAAGAAACTCTCCGGGCACAGCTCGGACCCGGCCAAGAACCCCGCCCGGCTGGCTCCCCCCGCCAAGCCGGCCGCCGCGGCGGGGAGCCGCCCCCGAAGGCGCGGGCAGCAGCCACCCCCCGGAGGCCGCGAACACCCACGGCGGGCGAGGCTCAACTCGGCTGCCGGGTGGCGCCGGCCGCGGCCGCCCCTCCGCCGCAGGCCGGAAGCGGGTGGGACGGGCCACGCGCGCGCGGGCTCTGACCGCTTCCGGCCGCCGCCGGGGAGCGCTTCCGGCGCGGGGGCTGCCTTCCGCTCGTGCGCGCCTCGTGCCGCGCGGGCTGGGGAGGGGCTAGTGCTGCCGTGGCGGCTGGCGCTGCCCAGCGCCCCGCCGCGCGGTGAGGCCGTGAGCGCGATGGCCCTCGCCGGCAGGACGGCGATGCGGTGGGCCCGGCTGCGGAGCCCCTGCCCCGCGGCCGCCCCGCTCTGCCTCCCGCCCTGGCTGCCCGCGGGGCCCAGGCCGTGCCAGCGGCTGTGCAGCTCCCGCGGGAAGGTGAGTCCGCAGCGCTGCCCGGGAAGGGGGTGTGTGTGCGGGGAGCCGTTCCGCCTGCCCGAAGCTGGTCTGTGGCGAGTCCCCAAGGGCGGCGGTCCTGCGCGTGGGAGGTGGCCGTTCCGGGCAGGCGGTGTCACCCCGGCGTGCGTGCGTCCGTCCGTCCGTCCCGCTGCAGGGGCGTTTGGGTCCCCGCGGCAATGGGAACTGCCGTTCCAAGCCGGGGCACCCCGCAGTGCTGTGCGTTGTGGTAGAAGAACGCGGGGCTTGCTTCTGTGCCTGGCCCGGAGCTGCATGCGTAGCCCGTGTGAGAGAGATGAGCTTTGGGTACCTCAGACAGCGGCGAGCAGCGTTTTTCAGTAGTGTTACTGACTGCTGTTAGGGCCTTTCCTAGTTCCTGATGCAGAAAGCTTTGAAAAGCAAATAAGCCGCTATTCTTCAAAATGCCGTATTACTTGAGAATATCATAAAGAAAGTTTTTTAAGTAGTGTTGGACGTTTCTGTGTGTGAACCAAGGAAGTCAGGCTGGTTTTCTGTATTGTTAAATTCAGTTAAGTGTTACCTGTCGCTTCCTTTCCCACAAAATCTGCTTGCTTCTTACGATAAGGTCATTGCTACCTGGGCTACTAGGTAATGTTGCTGTGTTCTTATCGTGCTTGTGAAGAATGATGTCCTTAATGGTCCCCTGAATCCAGTTTTCTTAATCCTTAAATTTAGTAGTTAGAGCATACTTGAAACTGCTTTAAGTTTGTCAACTCCCTGTATTCATAAGAACTTAGTACCTTTCACAACACTTTCCAGCATACTTACTGATTATTCAGAGTTATAAATAGATATGTATGTATGACTGAAGTGAAATGCTAGCATTTTGAACACAAATGTCAATTTAAGTTTTTCTATCTCTATTCAACCTATGCCTCTTCTAGAGAAAACAGCTAATTCTTTTTTGAAGACCAGGTCATACTGTGTGTAGAGCCTGTAACCATGGTTTATGCAAATAAATTTCTGTTTTTCAGGAAAAATTAGATATGTCGACGTATCCTGTTGAAAGCATTAGAAACTTCAGTATTATAGCTCACGTAGATCATGGCAAAAGTACACTAGCAGACAGATTGTTGGAAATTACAGGTAAGCGTTCTTGTCCTATATTACCTTTTCTTGACATGTAAGATGACGTGTAAGTTTCTCTAGCTTTGTTTATTACTAATATTTCTAGTATCTTTACTCTTCTAGTGCCAGGTTGCTTGTGCTTTTAGGCTGCCAGTTGTGTAGTGCTACAGGTGTGAATATGATGGACTTTCTGGCTGAGATCTACTTCCAAGTAGGGGTAAGGAAGCATGTAATTCACTCAAGGAAGTATGTACTTTAGAAAGAGACTGAAAAGGAGTGTACTTCCTTGTTCAAGATGCTATTCCTCTCACTCCTGACCAGTTGTCTGTCAGATCAGTATACAGCAAGTTTATGATGTTTACTGCCAGTGTTTGGGGTGGACAGAAGCAGGGACTGTCATGACCTGGAAATTCTGCACAGAGTCGTTTGCAAAAGCATTATTGAAACAGTGAGGAACTTAAGCTTCTTGTCCTTAGATGACAGTAATGGTATGTCCTCTTGTGAGCAAACCATAAACAACTGCCTTTCATGGTGGGTGGAGCTCACTGGTACTGAAACTGATATGGTGCTGTCTTGTAAGTTTTAGAAATGTACAGCCCTATGTTGATTTAGATTTAGTGTGTACAATAACTGCCAGTAATTAGGTGTAAATTCCATGGATTCTCAGCTGCTATATAAACTTGCTTTTTCCTTCAATAAGTATTGGTGAAGTTGTGTTACTTTCATCTTCAGAGGTACTTATTT
Organism: Athene noctua; assembly: GCF_965140245.1. Classification (NCBI taxonomy): domain Eukaryota; kingdom Metazoa; phylum Chordata; class Aves; order Strigiformes; family Strigidae; genus Athene; species Athene noctua. The sequence goes on from NC_134040.1 coordinate 28,299,757, forward strand.
TGTCCTAGTGAAGTGCCTCTTCAGTGTTCTTATTTAGGTGTTGTTGAGGATAAGGAAAACTACCTGCATTTAAAGTGAAGGTGAGAAACAGACATGCTAAGGGATCTTTGTAACTATAAGTGACTCTGAAACTAGGCTTGCCTTGGCAGAAACAGAGGTTGCCTTAGAGGGTTCTCTAAGGTAAGCTGGAAAGCTATTGCTGTGATGAGACTAATTTCAGAGCTTACTTTAGCTAGTCAGAAATGCCCTTTGGAAGAGTCTTGCTTTTCTTATTTAAGGGATAAGCAAAACAAAACCTGGGAAAGAAGCTTTTGATCAAAGTTACTCTTGTATGATTACCTCCAGTGTGTCACTATGGGCTGTTTTACCTGATGCCTCTGGCAGACTGCAGCTGTGAATTCAGGTATGTCAGGCTCTATGATAATGCTGGTTTTGCACTTGAGATTGGTACTGATTGGAGCTGTGGGCTGTGGAGCTGTTCTCCAGTGATAGGAGATGAAGTTTCTTTAAACATCAAAATTATTTAGCACTGAATTTTTTTTTGCTATTTCTTAATCTCTCACTTAGAATTATGTGATATTTTGTATCCTGCTTATTCAGGAAAGTATTTTGTATAATTTTTATGTAAAAATTTATTTAACAAATGTTAAGAGTTGAAACTTTTTTTAAAATTAAAATCGAAGTTTAGCTTAATCAGATGGAAAAGCTTCATTTGCAGCTGTAAGTCCCATGTTCTCTTGATTAATGGCATTTTCAAGAATTATTTACTTTGAGAACTAATGTACTAAATGGGGTAATAAAACTTTTTTTAAATCTTAGGAACAATTGCTAAAACTGATCGTAATAAACAAGTGTTGGATAAACTGCAAGTGGAACGTGAAAGAGGAATTACAGTTAAAGCACAATCTGCATCTCTCTTTTACAGTCATGAAGGAGCCAACTACCTCTTGAATCTTATTGACACGCCAGTAAGTTAAGTATAAACAGTGTTTAAATCACACAAAGTTAAATGTCTTTATGCTTAAAAGTAGGAGATTTCTCACTTCTTCTGTTTGTTCAGTTTCTTTTTTTTTGGTAAGAATTGTGAACATATTATACAAATAAACATCCTAATGTAGAAAACCTTTCAAAAGAGTCTAGAAATACCTGAAATTGTAAACATTTATTTTCTCCACAGGGCCACGTAGATTTCAGCTATGAAGTTTCACGGTCGCTCTCTGCCTGTCAAGGTGTCTTACTTGTAGTGGATGCAAATCAGGTGGAGTTCTTAATTCTTGTTTTCTACTTAGGATTTCAGTAATTTCTTTGAGCAAACCAGAGAGATTAGTTTGGGGTATCTTTTTAATTTTCCATCAGTGTTTTTGCCCCTAGTCTATCTCTATAAAAGCTCTTTTATTTCTATAAAAGCTCTTTTTCTCTAGAGAGTGAGTAATGGGAGTTTAAAAAAAATGTAGACAGATACTTGTGTGTTGATAGATACTGCAGCTCCATGACATAGCAATAAAGGCACAGGATTAATGAAGAATCAGATCCTACTTTTTTACAGAGTATGACCTTTGCAAGTGGCAGTCTGGAGAACTTTTATTGTACTAATGCCTGTTTGAATACCTCCAGTTTGTTGTTGGAAAGCTTGACAGGTCGTTCAACCAACCACACTGTTAGACTGTTAGTTATGACTAATTGTTCTTGTGGTTTTGATCGTCTGTAATACAAACTGGTACTGGCAACATTAAAGCTAAAGGACACTATAAGTCAAATGTGCTTAAACTTATTCTGGAAACTTGAGAATCGTTTTCTGTCCACTAGATGAATAGGTTCTTGATTGATCTTTCAGTGATCTTTTTATATTTAATGTGTATATAATTTTTGATGTCACATGTAAATATTATGTGACTGTTTGGTATTCTATATTTGCCTTTCAGTCAGAATGCTTACAAACTCAACTTTTTTATTATAATTGCTAATGTTTCTCCTGCCAGCCTGAATTCTGGAGGTAGCTTTCAAGACTTATGTCTCACTTTTTTTTTTTCTGATAAATGTTCTTTGCTGCTTCTTTATATTGCTTAAAAAGTTAGGCCCATATATCTATAGTGAATATCCGCATATAAGTAGTTTTCCACTTGATCATTGTAAACAAAGGAGAAGACAGCAAACAGCTTCTTTTTTTCCCTCCTCTTCTCTCCCATTCCCCCTTCTTCCCTCTCTGGTCCAATTGTGGTATTGGGCTTTATACTGTCATTCACTAGCATCTCTATCACTTGTTTTCCCTTGTCTGGTACTTGGATCTGGAAGGCGATCATTTTTTTTCTAATCAGAGCTGATCTTTTGCCATCCTTTTGAAAGAAATGTGAAGTACCAACTTACAATTTGTTTTCTCTTTTGAAAATAACTGTAAGGTAAGTCCAAGGTATGTTCCTGCCCTCTGGAGTAACTGCAGTCTTATTACCATGACAAACATCCCTTTTTCTTTGTTTTAGTCCATTTCTCAATAGGTTTTTGTGGACAAAGAATGTGGTTTTTGAGGTACCCGTTATGACCTTGGCTGTTCAGAAATAAATCACATACACAAAAATAAGTACTTGATGCATAATGTACATAATACTGTTACCTAAAAATAATTCCATGTATGTGATCACATATACAGCATTATTAGTTCATCTACTTATATTCAAATTATGAGAAATGGTAACTAGGAATGTTATCTTTCTCAGCAACGTGTATAATGAAAAACCTTTACTTATTTTCCATTCCACAAGTGAAGATAGAGCAGCAAAGTAATCTTATATTGTATAGAATGTCTGGAAAAAAAAACCCCAAAACAACCACCTCAAACACCAAAACTCAGGAAAATGTCATATTAAACTTTTAATGCTTATTTTCTAGGGTATTCAGGCTCAGACAGTGGCAAACTTCTATCTTGCTTTTGAGGCACAGCTTGCAATAATTCCTGTCATAAATAAGGTAATAAAGGTTTTAGAGTTTCATTTTAAATAGTTGGGTTGCTTAAATGTGTTGAAGATTGGTAAATACATTCTCAATAGAAGTATATAATGAAAAAATAACCAGAATTTAATAAGAACTTTGTGTATTTGCTGTCTGTTTAATATTTTACAGTAATTCGTGGGAATTCAGTTTATTTCATAAAATACATGTAGAAGCATTTTACAAGCAGCACTGAAAAATTATTATTGGAATCTGTATGGTAAATCAAGTTCAGAAGCATTGTGTAAATTATATCCTGATGAGGAAATGTAAACCAGTTATAGTTTGCAATCAAATAAGCCACTTGGGTAGTACTCAGTACTGTATATTTTTTCCTAATGAGAACAAGCTGAAGCTGTGGCATTCCAGGGTTTCAGATTGACTTGATGAGAATGTTTAGTCACTATGGGAATTTCACAGAATCATTTAGGTTGGAAAAAACCTTTAAGATTGAGTCCAACCATTAGCCTAACACTGCTAAGTCCAACACTAAATCATGTCCCTAAGTGCCACATATACCATCTTTTAAATACTTAACAGGAAAGTGACACCACCACTTCCCTGGGCAGCCCATTCCAGTGCTTGATAAATCCTTTCAGTGATGAAATTTTTCCTAATACCCAATCTAAACCTCCCCTGGTACAGCTTGAGTCTATTTCCTCTCATCCTATTGCTTGTTACCTGGGAGAAGAGACTGACACCCACTGCTACAACCTCCTTTCAGGTAGTTGTAGAGAGTGATAAGATCTCCCCTGAGCCTTCTTTTCTCCAGGCTAAACAAACCCAGTTCCCTCAGCCACTCCTCATAAGACTTGTTCTCTAGACCCTTCACCAGCTTTGTTGCCCTTTGGACACACTCCAGCACCTCAGTGTCTGTCTTGTAGTGAGGGGCCCAAAACTGACAGTAGTCAAGGTGCAGCCTCACCAGTGCTGAGTACGGGGGGATGGTCACTTCCCTAGTCCTGCTGGCCATACTATTTCTGATATAAGCCAGGATACCATTGGCCTTCTTGGCCACCTGGGCATACTGCTGGCTCATACTCAGCTGGCTGTTGACCAACACTCCCAGGTCCTTTTCTGCTGGGCAGCTTTCCAGCCACGCCTCCCCAAGCCTGTAGTGTTGCGTGGGGTTCTAATTTGGGCCTGAATGGCCAGAAAGGTGCAGATTAACCTACCTGTGCTCTGCCTTGCAGGCCGGTTGTGATGCAGCTTTTTGAAATGCCAGACTTTTAACTGCTATGGTTTTCAAATTAGAAATTGCGGATTTGAGCCATTTAGAAGGCTGTCAGTGTGAACTTAAGTTGTCTTGTATTTGTATGTTTACAGTTGCCTTAGCGATGTATTAACTTGTATAATTTTGGTGTCACTTCTCAGTTGACTTTTTTAAGACTTCTATCTGTGGATAGGAAGGTGTGTGGAGAGGAAGGATTTAGGTAATTTGGAGTAGATATAATGATCCTGTAGCCCATCATAACTTAAATTCACCAGTTCATGAACACTGGAATTCCTTCCATTTAATTTTTTTTTTTCTGGTGAATCTTCAAGTGGCTTTTTACAAAAATAACTTCAAAGATTCTTTCTATGATTATCGATATATTCCTCCATGTGCTTTAATGTTTTTCTTTTGTTAATGTTGATACACAGAGATTACATGAGTAGCAGTTTCATATTTAAAAAGTGAAGTCTTAGTTTTGAGTGAAATCTAAATGTTGTAGTTTATACAATTTTTGTGGGTTTAATGATTGGACTCACAAGATTAGTTACTGCTCATCTTAATTGCTCTTTGTAGATTTATTTTGTATTTAATGTTTGATTCTATAAACAGTATAGGTAGCACTTATGCTTTCGAATTACTTTGTAAAATAAAGATTTTCACCATCTCTTGAACAAAGGTGTTTTGCCTAATGAAACAAACAAAAAATAGTCTAGTTATAGAGGGGATCCTTCCTGAAGTCAGTCAAGGAAGACTTTTTCTAAAATGAATCCTGATAAAGATCTTTTCCTGAAGACATTTAGTATTTATTCATAAATACATAAAGGCTCCTTGACTTGTATATTTGGAAGCTAGAGTGCTGGATCATATGGGAGATGTGATTGCCTGTATATTTAGGAGTTTGTTGTTTTTCAGATTGACTTGAAGAATGCAGACCCTGAAAGAGTTGAAAAACAAATAGAGAAGCTGTTTGATATCCCTATAGATGAATGTGTAAGGGTAAGATCTCTTAAAGTTTTATAATATGGCTGATTGTATAACTATATCTACTTTGTAGCTAATGAAAGACATGTACACACAGTAAATCAACAGGGTGCCATCTGTCTGCCTGTCTTTGACATACATGAATTTCTTCAGTCTCCTGGAAAAGCATAATGGAGAACATGCTTCTCAGTTAAAAATTCTAGTATGTCTTGATGAATGGCATCAGATAGATTTTAAATTATTTCTCATAGTGAGTACATAAATTTTCATTTTTACCATAACAATAATTGCCTTTCAGGAGAGAAAAAAAAAGATTTAGAATAATTTATAATCAAAGAAGCATTTCATAGTAATAACATTCTAAAGTGTGCTTCAGAGTGCTTTTCTGGGTGGTATTATCTGTGGCCACCAAAACTGTCTTAAGTAAACGTGACGCTATTTCATAGATACTGAATGCATGTAAGACGTCTTATGAAACTGTTGTTGGACTTGTTTTAGATTTCTGCTAAACAAGGAACAAATGTTGAAAAAGTTCTTCAAAAGGTCATTGAGAAGATTCCACCGTAAGTCTGTATTTATGAAACATTGTAAGGTTAATTAGGACACCATAAGTTGAATTTATACAGGATTGGCAGTAGTTTTGCACTTAGTATTAATCTGATTTAACATCAATATTATAAAGAGATGTGGGAGAAATCTAATGTCAGAGCTGGTTAAGTCAGTTTCAAATAGCAAACCAGAAAAAATGACACTTCAGATTTGAGATGCCTTTTAAAAAATGATTGTATGAATATCAGCGGAGAAGATGTCTTTATTCTTAAGAAGTGAGAAAGGAAAATAAGTTCTGTCTGAAGTGAAAGATGAGAGGTGAGCCACTAAAGGCAATACTTTTATGACTGTAGAGCTTCCATGAAACTCACTGTTTAAGGATATGTGCTTTTGAACATTGCATTGTTAAAATGATAAAGGTAATTGAAATCTGCTGTGTTTAGAATTTCATATCCTGAACCCAACGTTTAAAATAGACTTTTATCTAAGAACTTGATGACAAAGCTGCTAAATTACAGTTCAGTTTCAATCAGGATACTGCTTTTCATTCTTTTTCCCTACTATTAGTTAATAATTATAGTTAAAAGAAACTGCAGTGGAAATCTGACATTAGGTTTCCATGAAAGATGGCAAAACCAAAATATCTGGACTTCTTTAAAACCTAGATTTGGAATGTAACTGCTAAATTTTTGTTGTCCCCCATAGTACAACACTTTAAGCATCGGTTTTGCCTGTTGTGAAGTGGGTAGGATGAATATGCATTTGTTTTTGTTCTGTTTGTACTGTTATTGCACATGGGGGAAATAAGATATAAAGATTTTCTACATAATAAGTTGTTCAGAAGCAGAAGGAAAACATTGGCCTGCTGTTGAAAAGGAGAGGTGAATTAGTCACCAATAGTGCTGAAGAGGCAGAGGTTCTCGACTGTTTCTTCACTTCTGTCTTTACCATCACCGTTGGCCTCAGGCAGTTGGAACAAAAATCCAGGTTGATGCAAACACGGTCCCACCATCAGTGGAGGAAGAGTCAGTATATGAACTGTTACAGGAGCTTGACCCCTGAAAATTGATGGGCCCTGATATTATCCACCCGAGGGTGTGTCCCGATCCAATGTCAAGGGAGGTTTCCAAGAGCGAGATTAAGACATAAACTAGGTCAAATGCCATATACCCCAAACGGGTTTTTATTATTAAAAAAGAGGGGTAGCAATAGGACAGAAGGGAAGTAAAAGGCAGAAGTAAAGCAAAGATGCAGGATAGGGCTGCAAGAATAGTCACCACCATGGATCCAGCAGCATCCCGTTGGTCCTCATTCTTCAGTTCTTCAGTGGTGGGTGCATGTGGATCTGGCTTCCATGGTGGATGCACACAAAGCAAAGTTTCTGTTGCCTTTTTAACTTCATGGCATCTGCTGATTAGCATATCTGCCCACCTTTAGGTTTTTTTCTCTGGTCCCACAGGTTTTGTTGCATCTGGCTTCAGGGCAGGAGCGTTTGCCTCTTACCAGTTCATTAGCAATGCAGGCATGGGGTCTGGCCTACACAATAGCACCACAGATGGCTACAGGATGGGGCCAACTCAGTACACTCTGCCCCTTTGAGGCTTATCTAAAGAGTCCAACAATGCAACCACAGAGAAGTGGGGGGATGCATCCTTCAATACACTCCTGCTTCCCTGGGCAGCATTCCCCAGACCAATTCACAAGCTGCAGCAGCTTGTCTTGGAGGCTTGCACAGATACAGTCATATGACACTTCAGTCTCTCACAGGGTGTTAAGGGAGCTGGCTGACCTCACTGCGAGGCTGCTCTCCATAATCTGAGAAGTTGTGGAAATTGGGGGATGTCCCAGAAGACTGGAAGAAGGCTAATGTCACCCCTATCTACAGGAAGGTCTTAATGGACAATTCAGGAAATTATAGGCCCTTTGGTCTTACTTCAATCCCTGGAAAAGTTACGGAACAAATCCTCCTGGGGGCTGAAGCACATGATTGGGAAAAGTCAGCACAGATTCACCAAGGTCAAATCCAGCTTGACAAATCTGATCACCTTGTACAACAAAATAACCTGCTTGGTTGATGTGGGGCGAGTGGTGAACATGGTCTACCTGGATTTCTCCAAGGCTTTTGATAGGGTTCCCCACAGCCTCCTCCTAGAGAAACTGGTACGTTATGGTCTAGACAAATGGTCTGTGCAGTGAGTGGGGAACTGGCTGACAGGCCACACCCAGAGGGTGGTGGTACGTAGCTCCTTTGCAGACCAGCAACCTGCCACAGGCGGTCCCCCAGGGATCAGTATTGGGCCCAATGCTGTTTAATGTCTTCATAAGTGATCTGAATGATGGGATCACGTGTACCCTGATGAAGTTTGCTGTTGAAACCAGAGAGAGTGGGGAAGTGGACACTTTGGAAGGGAGAGCCAGCCTGCAGGAAGACGTGGATGCGCTGGAAGAGTGAGCTAACAAGGACCTTACGAAACGCAGCAAGGACAAGTGTAAGGTCTTGCACCTGGGAAATCAGGAGTGCATCTACCTGGCTGGAGAGCAGCTCTGTGGAAAGGGACCTGCGTGTCCTGGAGGACAAGCAGCTCAATATGAGTGAAGTGAGCAGTGTGCTGCAGCGGCTCAGAAAGCCAACAGGATGCTGGGTTGCATCCACAAAGGGCATCACCAGCAGAGATAAAGAAGTCCTTATCCCACTGCGCTCAGTGCTTGTCAGGCCACACCTGGAATACTGTGTTCAGTTTTGGTCCCTGCCATACAAAAAAAGATGTGGACAGGCTGGAGAGAGTCCAGAGGAGAGCTACAGAGATGATCAAAGGACTGTGAAGCCTGCCAGATGAGGAGAGGTTGAAAGAATTGGGTTTGTTCAGCCTTGAGAAGAGAAGGCTTAGAGGAGCCCTTCCACTGTTTAAAGGGAAACTACAAAGAAGGTGAAGGCTCCATTTGTACAAGGAGTCACATGGAAATGATGAGGGGTAATGGGTACAAGTTAACCCTGGGGCGATTCCAACTAGATACAAAAGGAAAAATTTTCACCATGAGAACAATCAGCCACTGGAATAATCTCCCCAGGGAAGTGGTGGGTTCCCCAGCACTGGACACTTTCAAGGTTCAGCTGGACAGGGTGCTGGGCCATCTTGTGTAGATCATGCTTTTGTCAAGAGACGTTGAACCAGATGATCCAGCCTGGTATTCTATGATTTTCATGAAAGGTTTTGGGTTGGGGTGCTTGCTCATTCAATATTAAGAGAAAAGCACACTGCTTAATATATTGTTTTAACATTTTTGTCACAGACCCCAATGTAATACTGCTGATCCACTGAAAGCCTTAGTGTTTGACTCCACCTTTGACCACTACCGAGGTGTCATAGCTAACATTGCACTCTTTGGTGGGGAGATTCAGGAAGGGCATAAAGTTGTGTCTGCGCACACAAAGAAAAGATACGAAGTTCATGAAGTTGGAATTCTGACTCCAAATGAACAGCCAACGCATAAGTTGTAAGTAAAAAATTTCTTACAGTGGAACAAACTAAATTGGTGTAAGATGCAAATTCTGCATTTCCATTTGATTTTTGCTTTGAGCGGTAAAGACTGGGAGATGTCTGGGTTTTTTGTTCTTTTTCTTTGTGGTTGTTTTTTTTATGGTTATTTGTTATTAATGCTCAATAATCTTTTTCATTTTGGGTGTGCTGAGGCAAAAACTTTTGGGGACTGCTTTTTTGGGCACTGCTAGTGGGAGGAAGCTGTTTCATCAGCTGTACTACATGGAACATCTGGACAGCTAGGTTTTTTTAAGACTAGGATTTGATATTCTTATTCAGCTGTCCACTTTATATCTAGGCACTACCTTGTTTGAGAGTGGAAGGGAATGGGGCTTCATCTTAGTTATTGCTGCAGCATATTTTGAGGGTGGAAAGCTTAAAATCCATGAATACAACAGCTTCCAGAAACTGGCTCCTCATGGCAGCAGTGGGAAGAAAATCGGGTACTTCGAATTAGCAGAGAAGCTTTATCAGTTTTCATCCAAGTATGTGTTAATGACTTTCTTGGGAGACTTTCAGTGAGTCTGTGTTACTGTGTGTGGTGGGCTGAACCCAGCCAGCAACTAGAGCATCCAACTAGCCACTTGCTCACTCACTCAACCCCAGTGGGATGAGGGAGAGATTGGAGGAGCAAAAGTGAGGAAAGACTTGTGGGTCGAGATAAAGACAGTTTAATATGTGAAGGAAGAAGAATAGAAATAAAAACAAAAAATGCAAAGGCAACCAGTTACTACCTCTCACAAGCCCTGATAGTATACAAGTAATGGCCATGTTGGAAAGACTACACTCCTTGGTTTTTATTGCCAAGAATGATACTGTATAGTATGGAATATCCCTTTGGTCAGTTTGGGTCTTCTGTCCTGCCTTTGTCACCTCCCAGGCTCTTGCTGACCTCTAGCCTATTTGCTGGGGGGGCAGAGTGACAGAGAAGGCATTCATGCTGTGCAAGCACTGTTCAGCTATAGCTGAAACATTGGTATGTTTTTAATACCATTTTAGTCACAAGTCTAAAATGCAGCACTATACAGGGCTGCTATGACAGAAGTTAACTCCGTTCCAGACAAAAACAGTATGCTGTGTTTTACTCTTAAACTATCATGGGTTCCTCTCCTAACATCATTATGTCTTGATGGAAGTCATTTGTCTTTCGTTGTTTCTGTCACTTAGTATATGAAGTTTGCTGCGCTGGCAGCTGGGAACTGTTCTGGTTCTGTCTTAGATCCCTGAGAACTTCCCTCTAGTTCCAGTTCTGAATAGCACAAAATTCAGAATCCAGAACTATAAATGTACTATTTAACAGTAACAGAAATAGAGCTACTTGAGTTGACAGATAGTTTGTTCCTTGAGACAAAATTCACAAGCCAGAGGAGAAGCATACAGGCTTTTAGGGGGGAGTCATTTATTTGAATTTATGACTGAGCTGAGTAAATTGGGAAAAGTAGTGGAAATACTGATAATGTCAAGAAACATGTCCATATAATGCCAATTTTATTTAGATATGCTGGACAGGTGGGCTACCTGATTGCTGGAATGAAAGAAGTGACAGAAGCCCAAATAGGAGACACACTGTTTTTGTATAAACAGCCAGTGGAGCCTTTGCCTGGCTTTAAGTCAGCGAAGCCAATGGTTTTTGCAGGTGAGGAGTAAAGTGACATAAAGTGGGATTACTTCTTTCCAGTAACAAGAGTAAGAGAGCTATTAAAGCTTTTAAAAGAATGTATGTGTATATTAAGAGTTGTGAGGATTAGAATTTTAGGAAAGTTAAGCTAGAGGCATGTAATTTCTATATCTTTGTGTAATTTTCTGTGTTTTAACAGACAATTAATAATCGTTGCAGAGTGGTTTTATATGAATACAAAACTAAAATGTTTTTAGCTGTGATTACTGTTTCTAATGCTAGTAAACTCTTGATAGCTGGAAGAGAAGGGTTGAAGCTTTAAAGAAGTCAGTCACCTTTTGGCAATTCTTCTAGATAATCAGGTTTCTGTAATTACTATGATTTTCTCTTTTAAAAATTAGCAGCTGTTTTTTCTTCCTTAAAGATAGTAAACTCAAAGCTAATACTCAGACTGATTCTGTAAAATATTTGACTTTTTAAGCTTATAGGTCTGTTGAGCTGTTTCCACCAGCTTCAGTAACTACAACAAGTACTCTGGAAGATGGCTTTAGAAATAAATACATTCTAGAAATCACTTTCTAGACTTGTTGGAGGGAATGTGTAAAACTCACTTGAACTGTCTCATGGAAATTAGGTGGTCAGTGAATGTAGGAAAGTGTAATCCTGTAAACACTGCTTTTTGTATGCACATGTGTTGCTTCTTGTAGAGCAATCAAGATTTTCTGAACACATGGCAATGTGAAAAGTGATACACTAGAATTTATTTCAGGTAGTAATTATGTAGACAACTGCTTTTATTAATTTCAAAAAATACAGAAACATTTTAAACTCTGTTGGATATGGCACTTTCTTTTTTGCCAGTTACTCTTACCTTTGAAGGAATATCTTGATGAAATTTGTCTGCTTATTCAGTTATGCTTAAGCTATATGTTTACACTGGAGCCCTGGAAAACTGGTTTTACTCAATTGTGCATCTTGCACAACTGTGAGGGGTTAGATGAGTACAGTATACCTGCCATTATGGTTTGAATGTATATTCCTGTTTTTATGAGGTAAGCTAAAACTTTATTACATTTTAACTAATTTTTTTTGAAAAAAGATTCCTTATATTGTTTCTCACATTTTCAAGTTGGAACAGAAAGTAAGCTATTTCTGATTTTATTAGTGTTCACTGTAAGAGGTGTGTTTGATGTGATAAAGAGCTTTATTGGGTACTTAACTTTCAATTCTATCTAATATGTTTTGACAGGAATGTATCCTGTAGATCAAACAGAATATAATAATCTCAAAAGTGCTTTAGAAAGGCTGACTTTGAATGACTCCAGTGTCACTGTTCATCGTGACAGCAGCCTTGCCTTAGGAGCTGGATGGAGGTGAGACTTTTGGAATGGTTTGTAAATTAAGAATGCAAGTTTAAGTCAACTGAAGGTTGAATTCAAATGAATTCAAGATTAGGATCTTTAATTCAAAGTGATGATAGGTAAAGCTTGAAAGCATTTAATTTTTTTTACATTCTGTTTACACAGAGTATGCAATTTGTTATGATTGATAGTTTTTGTTTTCAAAGACTCATACTGTTCAACTGCAGGACCATTTGGAGACTTCGCTGTGCCTGGCATAGCCAGGCTAGCAGTGTAAACATACTGGATGGGGGAAAACCCCACTGAAATTCTAGGGGATATACAAATACTTTCACCAACAGGATATTTTTTTCCCCAGGTTGGGTTTCCTTGGTCTTTTACATATGGAAGTTTTTAATCAACGTTTGGAGCAAGAGTATAACATGTCTGTTATTGTGACTGCACCTACAGTTCCATATAAAGCTGTTCTTTCCTCAGCAAAGCTGATAAAGGTATGTTAAATTTAATCCAGATTTATGTAAATAGCATCTTAAAAGCCTCCTATAATAAACATCCACACGTTGTTTGGGGTTTTTTTTAATGTTGACTAGTACTTTATTTTGTGGTAAACATTAGAAACACCAATATCTAACTTAAAACTTTTTTTTAATGCACTTTTAAAAAGAATGTTACCTTCCCTTCTCCTTTCCATTTCAGGCACTTTTCTTTTTTGCATCTTATACCTGTCCTTGAAAATGGCCATAAAGGACCTGTTTCTTGCTGTATTGTGTTAAGTGCATACTGACTGGACTGACTTTAAAGCAGGGGCAGTAATCTTCCAGGTGTTACCAGTCAGAAAACATTAACATTTTTAGAAATAGTTTGTAATGCTGCTGTAGGCTGGCAGGGGCTGGTGAAGACAAGTGAGTTTTTGATCAAAGTGAAGTAGGCATGTGCAAACTTTATTGAAAAGGGTGCAAAAAAATAATTGCTGGAGTTTGAGAGTGAGAGAGGTGAACTTACAAGCACCTGCTGAAAGGAGGCTGCAAATAGCCCGGCTCGTTATTATCCAACATGTAACTCTAAACACTACAGAAAATCTGTAAATTCCAACAGTTTGTGTAAGAACGTTGCTGTACTTGCAAGGTGTAAGGCATAGACCCTTTTTCTCTCCAGTTTTGGTTTCTTCCTTAGGCAGTGTAGCAGACACCTTTGGTGCATAAGTGATTTGGGATCGCTGATGTGGGACACTGATTTCAAACAGTGCTTGGAAGTTGAGTCATTATTCAAGAACACTGTCTTGTCGGTGGACATGATACAATCACTTGCTTTGGTGTATGTGGGAGATTGTATGTACGTGATGAGAAGCATGACCTTCCTTTTATTCTTACTTCAGAAGGATAACTGCAGCCCTATTGGGATGTTGGACTACAAGAAATACTTGAAAGCATTTGCACAGGAAGCGAAAACTTAATTTCCAGGCGCACTTTGGCCTGTAAGGGAGCTTGAACCCAAAGTTCTATTTAGAGAACAATTTCCTCATCACCAAACTGCAGAATACTTGGAGCAGGTCTTTTGTTGAAGCTGTGCCTTATACCTTGTAGGATCAGGATGGAGTAAGAAGGAAGGTGCATGCTTTACAGGCAAGGGAGAGATGACAAGATGGACATAAAGGCTTTTTTATTTCTATGGATAACCCTAGGTTGTAGTCCTAGTTCTAAGCACTTTTTAAAGTTCACTGGATAAAATACTTAAAAAAACATTTTCCTAGTGAAAATAATTCCTATACTTTCTATATAATAATATTTAAAGATATGCTGATCAGGGATTTTTGTATGTGATATAGAAATCCGTTAAAATTGTGCTTGGTATAAAATTGGATTACATAATTGACAAGTGTTTCCAAGCAACTGAAACACTTTTTAGCCTTTTTTCAATGCTGTTTTTGTCTCCTTTTCTACTCAGTCATCTTATTTATAAAATTACAGTATCTGTTTTATTTTTTTCAGGAATATGGTAAAGCAGAGATTACTATTATCAACCCCGCTCAGTTTCCTGATAAACTTTCAGTATCTGAATATTTAGAGCCAACTGTTCTTGGTACTATTGTAACACCTCAGGAATACATTGGGAAAATAATCACTTTGTGTCAGGTTAGTCTACAGTTTTCATTTGCATTTTTAAGCTCTTCCTATCATACTTCAAGAGAAGATACTAGATAGATACTGGATATTAGTACATAAATAGTATCTCTGGTGATTATTAAAATAGTTTTTCTTTCAAGAGTATTTAAAGATTTTATGTGTAAAATTACTTCGGAACTACAGAATCCTTGTAGTGAAAGTTACTGATGAAGTTCAGTGACAGTAAAGTACCTAGTCAAGCATCCATTCATAGCTACTTCTGTTTACTGAAACAATGGAATCTCCAGCAGGGGCATTAATGAGATATGTTGTTTTTCAGAAGTATACTCATGGAAATACAACTTTTGTCTATGCTTTCCTGAGGCTTCATGTATGTTTTCAGTCCTTCACTGAAATACATTTATGATAGTGATGGCTAATCACGTTTCCCCAAGTGTATCTGGAATACTTCTAACTAAAAATGTTAACTGCCATGCATACTGTCTTTATATAATTTCTTACAATATTTGTCTTAGCTTTTAACACTTCAAAATACATAATACAGAAGAGTACAGTACTTGTATGTCAGTACAGTGAAGTATAACATCTGTTAAAAAGAATTCCTAAAATAACTTCAAAAACACCCTCCTGGCAGGAAAGAAGATGAGACTGTGAGTCCTACTGTGCAATACTCCAAGTTATGTGACAATCTAATTTCAGTGAGATTTTATGAACAAATAATTACACATTTAAAAGGCAGCAGTAAGCAGAAGCTGTTAAGGATTTCAGAAATCTAGCTTTTGGAGGATAAGACTTGAACCATTTGTCCAGTTAAGTTACAACCATTTCATTTATGATGGTGCTGTGATTTGTTCTGGGGCTCTAGCAAACTACCAATAAGAAAGTTATTTTGGGGCTTGAAGCACAAGTTCTCTTGTGTGACTGGATAGCTGTTTATTTAAATTTGATTTCTATTTATTTGTAGAAAACTTCTGTCAAGAAGAACTGAAACAATTTTTATTTGTCTAGGATCGTAGAGCAGTCCAGAAGGATATGTTGTACATTGATGAACGCAGGGTTATATTAAAATACCTCTTTCCACTGAATGAAATTGTGGTGGATTTTTATGATGCTCTCAAGTCTCTGTCTTCTGGTTATGCAAGGTAACTATCTCCTTTATATCCTTTTCCCCTTCCCCCTACCCTGATGGGAGGAATGAAAAAAGATCTGAGGAGAAAGTGTAGAAGAGCACAAGTGAAGCATATTCTTTTATGATGGTGCTGCAAATTGTGTCTAACTTTACCTTTAATGAGTTAGACTTACTGTGAAAATTGATGGCAGTACATCTGAAAAGCACTAGTAGTGCATCACTACCTTATAACCATTTTCTTTGGTGATGTGTGTATTTTTCAAGCGTGACATAAAAAGTGGCACTTGCTCATCTAGATGAGTAAGATCTAGATGGGTTTTACGTGTCTGAAGTGACAATGGGTATTTTCTATCAAAAGGAATCACTGAAAATTTACTTCTTACGGTTTTGTCTCTTGATGGAAAAGGGAAAATAACCAAATACTGATTCATAAAGCTAATAAAAACAATTAACAAGCTATATTTAAAACAAACAGCATTTACTATACTTATATGCTTTATTACTGAAATAAAGTAAATCATCTGTATTTTGGGACAAAATGTTCCGTTGTGGGTGGATTCTGTAAATTCAGAGACTACACAATGCTCATCTGTTTGTGAAGAGCCTTTCTGAGTTTAGCGGAAGGGAAAATGTTGCATGGTAAATGGACTTATGCTACAGGAGACTCAATAGCTCTTACAAACCTGATACATAGAGATGTTAGTAAGGTATAGTAGATTTTGACAGAAACTGGTGTACCTAATTACATGATTCATTTTATAATCATAAAAGATGAATTTTATTGAAGGACTGAATTTGGTTTGAGTTTGTGTTTTCTTAAATATTCCTTATAAAATAAGGTAAGATGTGTTCTGCCTGGGTCTGTGTATATTTGAAATAGAAGCATAAGCAAAAATAGGGAGGCAAGAAGAGACAGACAAGACAGACAAACAGATAGAAAATAAATGTATCTCTGCGTCTCCTCCATTTTAAGAATTTATGCAAACTGACAGACAGCAAGGCCCATACCTAGCAAGGGAGAAATACGGTTTGGAAATGAAGAAAAAAACTTGATTGCCAGAGAGAATGATAGTAAGGGTCATATAAAGTCTGTCAAATGAGAGGATGAAAAGAAAACAATCCAGCATTTCATTTGTGTGACAGCAAGGATGTTTACTGTTTAGAAGCTGTGTTGAAGAGCCTGGAGCTTTAAGGAACTTCCAGCCAGATAGAAGTGTTTGAATAAACTCTTTAAGAGATTGCACTAAGAATGTAGATTTTTGATTGATTTACCTTGCTCAGTAGCTGGAAGACAGGATGATGTCTTCTGCTGCTTTGGAAAAGAGATTTATCTGCAGCAAATTTCTAATCCAGTCTTGCATAAGGGAGACATACTGAGAGACTGTTAAAAACTGTGCTCTTATTTTAATAAAAAGTTTGAGTGTTTTATTAATAAATGTCTCTAAAACTTAAAATTTATGGAGAAAGCATGCAGAATATAATTTTTACAAAATCACCACTAATTTTTAAACTCCTTTTGTTTAGTTTTGATTATGAAGATGCAGGATACCAGGCAGCAGACCTTATCAAAATGGATATTCTTCTAAATGGAAATCCAGTTGAAGAACTGGCAACAATCATACACAAGTAGGTTGACTGGATTCTCTATTCCAAAGAAATAAGACTTCCTATTAATATACAGTGAGAACATATCACTGTGTTCTCATACGTATCACTAATAGACAAATATGTATGAAAAGAGCACTGAGGATTTCACCACATTACCACTTTCGGAGATGATCTGAAAAAGAGGAATTTAGCTGCTAGGTATATTTTTTTTTTTTTTTGGTAATGTAGGGCAGGGAAGAAAAGGAAATGCAAAATGCTGATCTTTTAAAGAGCTGGAAAAATTTAAATACAGACCAGTCTAGGAGATGCCAGATGAATTGTTTACAACACTATTTATTACTGAAATCTGGGGGGAAAAAAAAAAAAGTATGCTCCCAATAATTCCTGTAGAAGTTTATTGTTATCTTGTCTCCAGCCAGAGTACCAGGAGAAATATTTAGTGGAAGTAATTACCTGAGAAATGTTTTGCTCAAATGATTCACTTTCCATAAGTTTTTCAGGAATTACTTGTTTGCTGATGAGAATAATGCCTTCATGTTCCCATTCTCCTTTTGCTTTCTTCTCAAAAAGTCTTTAAGTTCAGCATCCCTTTCCAGTAACCCTGAGATCAACTTTCTCAGGGATTTGTTTTGGCTTTTTGTTTTCAGGATTTTTTGTCCTTCTTAAAACACTAATTTGTAGTTGCTAAAAATGTGTGTATTTTCATATTTTTTACATAACTGCAGTCCTGAAATCCTTGGAATTCCTTAACTTCAGAAGGTCCACACAGGAAGATAAAACCCCTACTTTTTCAGAGAGATCATGGGGCTGGAGTGGAATAACTCTCTTATATACAATTGCTATTTAATGTGTTTTTCATAAATATGCGGTGTTTAGCAATCTACCTGCATCTCTTACTTTGAAAAGATGCAAAATGGAGCACCCAACTTTGCAAAAGTTAGTTATTGCTTTAACATGTGTTTCTTGATCGATCAATTAATTTTTTAACTAGTAGTCAGCATTCATTCTGTCCCTCCTTCAGTTATTCTCATTGTAAATAGACTACAACTGTCTATATAAAAAGAATTATGCTGAATTACATTTATAAAGAATTACTGAGATTACAGTAATCTCAGTATTAAAGTAGCCATTATTATTTATCCTAATTATACAAATAAATATCTGTAACTTCTAAAGCTGTAATGCTTAATGAACTTAAGTACTTCATGCTTAAACTGTTTGCTTTATACAAGTAGCAAGGAATCACATTGTTGCTACATGAAAACATGTAAAACTATTGTGGTTTAACCCCAGCTGCCTGCTCTCTCCTTCCCCCTGCAGTGGGATGGGGAGGAGGATCAGAATAAAAAAAGTAAATCTTGTAGGTTGAGATAAGAATGGCTTAATAACTGAAATAAAATATAATAACAAAATTTAATAATAATTGTAATGAAAATGAATATAATAAAAAGGAAAAATAAACCTCAAGAAAAGACAAGTGATGCACAATGCAGTTGCTCACCACCTGCTGAACAGTGCCCCGGCAGCGATCTGCCCCCCAACCCACTTTCCCAGTTTATATACTGAGCATGTTTCATGGTATAGAATATTCCTTTGGCTAGTTTGGGTCAGCTGTCCTGGCCATGCTCCCTCCCAGCTTATTGTGCACCCCCAGCCTACTGGCGGGTGGGGTGGTGTGAGAAGCTAAAAAGCCTTTGACTTAGCTTAAGCGTGCTGCTCAGCAGTAATGAAAACGTCCCTGTGTTATCAACGCTGTCGGCACACTAAATCCAAATCAGAGCAGTGTACGTAGTAGGAATAAAATTAACTCTATCCCAGCTGAAATCAAGACAACTATTTTCAGCTGTATGTTGCTAAAAAAATGTTTGCTAAATATGGATGTATTCAGAGAGAAGAGACCCAGTTGTTTCCAATGGCTCATGAAAGTATGTTTAGTAGCTTCTTCAGACTTTTTGTCATTTTCTCTTTCCAAATCTGAAGTACATGCAGATGCTGAATTGTTGGGTAATTTTTATTAGCAGATGACAAGAGTACATTTTTTTTCTTGTTATATAAAACCAGATGTTTTAAAAATGTTTCTGTAATATGTAGATCTTTTGACCTTTCGGGACTATGATCAGTGAAAATCCTCCTTGATCACCTAGTTTTCAAATTGCATTTGAAGCTGTGACAGTATTTAAAAAGGCTTCAGTGTGATAGATAATCAAGGTGGTTTATAAATATTTTAAATTTATTTGAAGATATTCCATTAATACAATCTTATCACCTGTTTTGTTTGAAACAGAGACCACTCATTAGATGTAAAAATTATGATCTGATCAGCTTATATTTTGAGTTAAAAAGAGGAAAACCTCTACTAAAATCCTGCTATCAAACAGTTTGGTCTACAGATGTATTTTGGGGGTTGTATTACTTTTTCTGAAAAACACCTGTGACTGACTTTTTCAGTGATAAGGCATATGCTACTGGTAAATTCCTGTGTGAACGTTTAAAAGATGCTATACCTAGACAGTTGTTTGAAATAGCCATCCAGGCTGCTGTTGGCAAGAAAATCATTGCAAGAGAAACGTAAGTGAAGACCTTCTGTTTCTCTTTTCCTTTTTTATTTTTTCTTTCTTATTTTAAGCTACTTAAAATACAGACTTTAAATGTCTTACCTAAATAGTTTTATAAATTACAGTACTTTGATTTCACTGTAAAGTTGCATTTTTCTTGTATATGCTACTGGACCTCTTTGGGGGGAAAAAAAAAAAATTATATATTTCAGCTGTGACTGTGACTAAGAACTTTGTATAAATTTATTTAAAGAAAAATAGATTTTTATTTTAAATTGCTTCTGGTCAGCACTGCACTTAGTGGGTGGAGTATAACTTGCAACACCCATGTGTCCACTTCCTCTTTGGCAGTAGAAAAAGTTACTACTGAAAAAAATTAGCTAGTAAGAATAGTTTAATGTCTGAGACAGTCAGCAAAAAAAACAACTGAACTGTACTGTTCCAAAGGAAATATGTTGCAAGCTGAACACACAATTATTTCTTATCAGCACTCATTTCTTTTAGAGCAAACTGTTTCCTTGATGTTGTGTTTCTTGCTATTTAAACAGAAACAACAAAAATATGACATTTAAGTTGTAGTGAAAAATTAAAGGTGGGATCCAAGCAGGAGTGCTCTAAGAATTTGTGTGTACATATCTATATACACGCATATGTAACCCTTACTGTGAATCATAGCAGAAATCCTAGACAAAAACGCAAGATTCTAATTTTTATGTACATATGATACTTCTAGAGAAATGTGAACTAAGTCTTCTGTTCAGAATTTCATCTTCTGTATACAAAATATGAAAATCATCTTACAAAACTAATAGAAAAACAAGGCTTAACATTTTAACTCAGTATTTAGCTTCATATATAGGAGATGTTCTAATGTCTTAATGCATATGTGTTATTTTATTTTACAGGCTGAAAGCCTACAGAAAAAACGTTGTGGCAAAATGTGTAGGTATTTTGAGTTTTTTGTGATGTATGTAACTCTGAGAGTCCTGCTAACGTGATAGGCCTATCTTTTCCTAGAAATCTGGCAAAGACACGTTCTGCTTGTGGTCCTAAGTGTCAGGGGAACATTAACAGATACTTTTAAGCTTTAATTTGAAAATTCAACTCGTCTAACCTCTGGCTGCACCTTGCAGTAAGTGGATCAGAAAGAGTAATGGCTTTTTCAAAATTACACACTCAGCAAACTCGAACATTGAGTGTGTCTATGTTCATTCCTGTCTCAACATTTTCTAATAGTTGTATCTGCATAGTATATATGTGTGTGTGTACACACACATGTGTAACTTCATGTTTGTTTCCTAAATTGTTTTTTTTCTGGCAATTTAAGAAACTATAAAAGTGATTCTTTAGAGACTTGATTGTGACTAGACTTTTACTTGGGTTTTCAGTAGTACATTGTGATAAGGCCTTATGCAACAGTTGACCATCAGCAAGATTCAGCAAAGCATAGGAAAAATGTGATGCCTCTTACTTCTCTTGTATTTAGCTCCCTGAAATGAACATGTTGGGAAAAAATAAACAAGTGTCCCTTTCTTACAACTATAACAGAATTCTTCTGCTAGGCACATGTGTGGGATGGTGCTTGTTCAACACTGTATAAGGGTTCAGTTAATTTATCTAGACGTGAGCACCTAGTGCTAGACAAGATGCCACAGTGCATCTGAGCTGGCATCCTGCTGCTGTTCTAGTGGG
Organism: Athene noctua; assembly: GCF_965140245.1. Taxonomy (NCBI): domain Eukaryota; kingdom Metazoa; phylum Chordata; class Aves; order Strigiformes; family Strigidae; genus Athene; species Athene noctua. Next base: position 28,321,110 of record NC_134040.1, read on the forward strand.
ATTTGGATATCCTCTAGGCTGTGTCTAATGTCAGCCAGACTTATGTAGATGTATATATTTAGGTAATAGAAATCAGTCCTCAGTGGTCCAAATCAACACACTTAATTACTGCCTTGTTCTTTCTAACTAGTGGCCTTTTGGCCTAACTATTTAGAGTCTAAAATAATATTTTGTTGTAATAGAACTAGCCTTCCTGACTATTTTTAAGCCCTTAAATATAGTGTTGCTGAAATGAACTATAACTGCATTTAAGCTTATTAAAATATTTTTCCTTTTCATAGTATGGTGGAGACATTACAAGAAGAATGAAGCTTTTAAAGAGGCAGGCAGAAGGGAAGAAATTGATGAGAAAAATTGGCAATGTGGAAGTACCGAGAGATGCCTTTATACGTGTTTTAAAGAGACAAACTGACAAAAATCAGTGACATGCAGCTGATTATTCTCTCAACTTTTTGTAGACAGTAGCATAATGAGCTAAAGTATAATTTACCACTGTGAGAGGGAACATATTTGACTTTAAATGGTGCACATTAATTAAATGTGGGAAGATAAATTGAAAGGACTCTATACTTGAAATGTACAGATACTTGTAGATTATTATGAAATTAAAGTCATTTGACTTGACTGAATTTAAAAGCTTTAATCATACTGTTATTCATTGTATTTCAATGTTTTCATACTTTTAACACTTAAAATTTAAAATAATTACTGGGTTTTTTGCATTGCAAGTCTTTGTATGAGAGAACAGGAACAATGTGTCAAAACATTTATAAAAATAATTGAAACGTATGTATAGACAAACTACTGTTTCTTTAAAAAGAAGTTTGAACTGTTGCCACAAAAGTATCAAGCTGCTTCCTGTTTTACTTTATAGAGTTGCTGTTGTCAGGAAATCATGATGATGCTGGGAAATCACATCAGGAAAAATTAATCATTACTTTTTTTGGTGTCCCATACTATTTGTTAAACTTGTTTAAGTGTCAGTTTACTATTAATACAGCCTAATTGTGCTAATACATTAAAACTTACAGTTTCTTTGGAGATTAAAACACAAGATATGTAACTGCTCCACCAATAAGACCAATTCAGGCCTTAAAGAATTCCTTTGGCATGAAGGTTTGGTCAGAACATGCCTCGGTGTACTTGTTTAAGTTTTACTTACATTGTTCATGTACTGAAGTTTGTCAGAACTACAGCTTTCAAGTGAGAAGTCAAGTGTGCTTAATATAAGCTGTTGCTTTTGGAAGTGTAAACAAAGCAATCATAAACACAAGTTAATGACCATGCTGTATACTGTGTTTACAACTGCATGCCCATCTCCAAAAGCTTTTAAGCTGCTTTTATTTTTAAGATCTTCAGGATTTAATTTGGGTCTTCACAGATCTTCATTTCTTGTTACTAAATATATTTTACAGAACAAATTGCTAGTAGTAGCTACTAAAGTACTCAATCACCAGGAAAGGCTGCTTCTAACTACACTTTGAGCTTGATTAATAATAAACAGTAGAAAGATGAATTGGGAAAGTCCTTGGAGGGATGTAATTGAACTGGACACTACTGATCCTGAAGAAAAGAAGGATGCTGTGGATAAAGGCTCTCTATCATTAACATTACTACTATTCTTCCCCTGAAAAAAGTTAGGAATGCTATCTTAAAGATATCTTTCTTACATGTTACCTTTTAAGTACAGAGAGATATCTTTAAGTACAGACACAGTAATATGTGCTAAGAGTAAAGAAACTAAAAAGATTTCCCCCCTGCCCCTTTAAATAGACCTAAAAGAGAGAAAGTACTGAGGAATAAGGCTAGAGATCGCCCAAGTAGTAAATCTTTATCATAACATTTTATGCATCCTACTGAGCAATTTTATCTAATTAAATGCAAGTTACATGCATGAATAAAGCTGCCTTGTGAATGAGACTAGAACTCAGTCTTTTAGTCATCTGAAGCAGAAAAATACAAATTTGTAGTCAAATTCTGAGAGGACTGGCACATTACATCAGTTTTGAGAGCAATGACTTTAAATAAATGGGTTAGTACTGTTAACAGTAAATGAAGCATTAGTCTGACACAAAATGACATGATTCTATCTAATCACATACTTTTTTTTCCTTCGTTCTCCTCCCCTCACCTTCGAAACATAGTTTAAAAACTTACTGAGAAAAAGGAGACTAAAATGCTGAAGTAGATGTGCCAGTCTAAGTTAGAATTTACTCAAGAACCAATAACTTAAAAGACTTACTGAACTTGAAAATGCTTGCTTTGCCATTTAAACAATGGACTGCAGGCTAAGAGGTAATATTTAATGTAACTTACAGTGTTGACTTATTTTTGGTAGTTGACAAGTTTGGAAGGTACTGTCATTGAAGAATTAGTATTTTGTAAGAAAGTAATTGGTGGTATCTTAATGATTGAAATTACAAAAAGTATAGTAGTATAGAAATAAAATGAAGTTGTGAATTTTGGGGGCTAGAGTAGAATTCCCCATAGAATTTGTAACTTTTTGAAAAAAGTTTAACAGAAACTGGAATACCTCTGAAGAGGCAGAAACTGTCTTAGACCCACTCAGACAAGTAAAGGTACTAGTATTTAAATTGGCCTGTGTTTCACAGAAGTTCCAGTAATGGAGATATTGATTCTGTGGTCTCACACATCTTGAGAGAACACAAAAAAGGGCTTTAGTTAGTAAGGTTGCCAAGAGAACCAGATGACTGAAAGGTTTTCTGAAGAACAAAAATAAGGAGTTGCAAGGAAGAAAAAGCTTTTAGAAATCAAGGGATATAAAAGGTATGAATTTCCACTTACATTTCAAACCTAAATTCTACTGTTTTCTCAGTAGAATTCCCAATTTTGCCACAAGATGGATTGTGGTCATTAAGATAAAAGCATGCTTGACCTCCTTTAACAGAAACTTACATTCAAGATTATTTTTCATCTCACACTTATGCATTTTGTAGGTAATCTGCTACATGTAACAGCAGTCTCCTGAAGCACAGTCTTTTAAACTTCCCCCCCTCCCCAGTGTTGCATTATGCTTCAAAAATGTAAGATGCAAAAGTTTTCTCTTAAGACTGAAAGCCTGTTGGAACAAGCACAGATTTAAATCTGCTGTTCAGAACTGAAACACTAGGCCTGCCTTCCCACACTGCTCTAGACAGAAGGATGGAAGAACATGCAATTTCATAGAATCTTAGAATAGTCCAGGTTTGAAGGGACCTGGAAAGACAATGGTCCATGGGAAAGGTAACCCTAGAGGAGATTATCTAGCACCCCGTCCAATTGCATCTTGAAAAGCCTCTTGTACTGGGGACTGTATCACGTCCCTGGGGAAGCAATGTGGTTTGCAATATTTGTCTAGGTGAAAAGTTAAACTGCTGAAGTTACGCTTTGTTGCACCTTCTGAGTATTTAACACAGGGGCATGCTCTACCAACTCCCCCTGCCCCCCCCCAAGTGTTAATCAATACACTCTTAACTTCCCTTCCTTAGGTGGAAGAAGACACAAATTCCTAACATCTCCCTGAAAACCTGAACTATTTGTTCACTTTGTTCACATCAGAATTTATATTAGAAACAAAACAATTTAAGTTATAGATTTATATTTAAGTTTTACTTATATTCAAAGTAGGAAATAACATTCCTTGTGACAGCTCAATGTTTATAATGATACAGAAAGAGGTAACTATTGCAGAGTGACTAACAATTGACTTTAAATGATTATGTGTTAAACTTGCAGACATATTCCTGTAAATTAAGCTCCTGTCAGGCATTTAATAGTTACATCAATGGTACAATTAAACAGGTACCTCCAGAAATGAACATTTAGATTTTTCCTTATGTATAAAGCTCAGTTACCAAAAATATAAAAATCCTAAAGTAATTTGAAATACATGAGAGGAAAAAGTGCTATGGCAGAAGTTTAATGTTTTTATCTGTGGAATAAGTTATAACTTTCAAGAATTTGGTGCATTTTTAGGCACTGTTTTTGTATTTTTATTTGCCTGAATTGTACAGCAGGACTTGATATGCCCCAAAACTGTTTTAAGATAAATTTAAGGCAACCAAGTGCAAAAGCTCAGTGTACATTAGATATATGTAAACAGAATATTTCATCGTAGAAATTGTACAACTATTACAAGTCCGTAGTATTGACAAAGGCCAAAACCATTCTGCCTAGAGACACAAATGCAAAATGTAGTTACACTAATCAAGCCAAAAACTACAAATTCCTGGAAATAAAATATCATTTTCTTCAACACAAGGCAGATGCATTACATTGCTGTGTGAGAATAAGTGCTCTGCTTTTTCCCCCCACATAACATGCAGTATCCCACAGGTTTGTTGTTCCATTTATGTACCAGCCAACAACAGAGCTTCAAATGTTAAAGCAAAATGCACAACACAGCAAACACATGGAATGTGAATGTACAGATATTGGACCTTTTAAAAAAATACAGTACCTAGGATTCCCCATTTTAAACAGTTTTCAGCATATTGCATAGCAGTGGACTCATCTGCTACCTAAAACTGTTGCTGTTGGCCCACATGGAGCTCCTCTTCAATTCTTCTTTCAGTTTTCTTTCATACTGTACAGTGGGTCCACAAGCTTATTGTGCACATGCATTAAACCTTAGGGGGGAAAGCAATAATGCCAGCTTTACATTAGTTATACTTTTTCAACATGTCTTCCTATCCACATTTTTATCTGGAGTTTGCTTTAAAGTATACATTTTGAGTAGTTCACTGAAAAGAACAATGGCTAAAAGTAGTTTAAAATCAGAAGACAGCATATATATTCCTGTATCACCTGAATACTATTGACAACTTCAGTATAAAGCAAACAGGGATAAGACAGTTCTGATAATAGATATGTCAAAAAGTAGATTTGGAATACTTTCAAGTTAATTGAATAATGATATCCACCTGTTCTTTCCTTTGTATTAAAAAATGCATAAACAGCAACACAGAATTCCCTCATACCATAGTCTGTCATAGAAATCAGATGTACACATACTGATACTTTTACAGCTTGAACTGCAGTGTTCTAGCACCGTAGTATTACTGTCTTTGTAATTAATAGTGTACTTGTGGTCCTAGACAGGCAAAACCAAACTAAGTATCCAGACTGTTAATGCAGATTCAGAACTTTGTAGTTCAACTGTTTTCTATTCTAGCAGGGCTTTTTTTGGTCGTATACAAGTCATCCATAGCTGTGATTAGGAGAGTATTTTTTTTCCTATTCAGATCAGTTTTGGAAAATGCTGGAGAACAGAGCAATAAAAAAAAAAAGTGCTTCTTTCTTACTTTGTTACAATAAAAATATTACCTCTACCTTGGTATGTATGAGGTTCAGTCACTGGTATGTTTTAACCTCATTTCACCTTAAGAACTAATAAGAGTAACTGATCAGTGTTCACTACCTCCAAAGTGAAAGTCCATTTCAGCACCAAACTGAAGATTAACTTATAAAATTACAAATTTAAGTAATATGGAACTTTAAAAGTAGAGAGATCTTTAAAACCATGAAAGAAGTCTGACAGTAGTACACATTTTAGTGATTATCTATGACAAAGAATATTCAAATACCTTTACTACATGATGCATGTGGTGGCAAACTTAAGTGTCACTGCAGCAGTGTGACATTTGAATAACTATACAATCTGAGGTCATTACTGTAGGTGACCACAACAAAAGACATTTTATGCAGCATCTATTTCTAATCAGTGTGGTTATTTAATATATAATGCAGATGTTACAATTTCCTTCTCCACTTGGTGACACATTCAGTCATGCTAAACAGCCAACACATCTATAACTGATTCAAGAACCCAGCTCATTTTGTCTCTACAGGTAATGCCTTAGCTTCAGATACTCATGCGAAGAAAACCCCAAACCTTAGAAAAGGCAACTTAACTAAAGAACACAGTTTCTTAGATTTCATGAAGGATAACTATTGGGCTGATGTACACGGGAAAGATCAAGTTTAGTACTTTTCAGGAGTTTAACAGTAAGTGCAAAAATATTAAGTATATTAAGTATATACATTTGATACAAAAGCCATTTGTACTGAAAGTAACAGCTGCACACACTACTCAAACTAGAACAGTATTTTGACCTTTAAAGCATTTCACATTGTACCAGTGTTCTTCTCTTCTAAATAAGGGAAATGAAGAGGAGATGATTATCCACTTCCTAGAAGCATGAAAAATGTTTACAAAGTATTGCCTCTGCCATATTTAATGAAGGATATTTAAATCCTATTAGTTACATTGTTTCAGGAAAGTTAAAAACAGAAGGTTTTTTTAAAGGTAGACACCAGAGTCCTTACTTAATAGATGTTAAAACATCTATTTCAAAGGAAGGTCTCACTGTATATTCAAGTATGCTTTGAATAATCAGATTTCTGCATACTGTTTTAAGAGCATGCACAAGTGTGGAAAAAACTATCCTGATGACTTATTGCAGACTAATTGGTAAATTCAAAATTTATTTTCTGCTTTATTCTGAAAAAAGTTACCTTTCCCTTTTCCAGTAAGGACATAAGTACACTTGATAATTGCAGCCTCTAATAGGTTTTGAGACAGTTAGGAAAAAGTGAAGAGAGTAAGATTGCTCTAGTTACTAGTTGGTATGGTACTTGATTATCAAGAAAATTTGAAGTTTCATATGGTATCTTGAGTTTTTTTTTAAATGGTGAAAAATCTCAGTGAATAGCTACCACAATAAGCAGTATTAAGAACTACCTAACCTTCCTAAGAAGCCTAATCTGGAGATCAAAACTCAGAAATAATTCCAAATTTGACCCACATTGATTTCACTTCCATCTTAAAAGGGGAAAAAAAAATCTCACTGATTTGAGAGCAGGTAAAATTAATCAAGTTTAAAGTAAACAAATCTTTTTAAGAATTCTTCTGCTCTGTATTACTGGTTAATTAGTGTGACAACAGCACACATTCAAATGCTGTAGCTGTAGCCCTTGATTTAAAGCAATGTTCAATATCACTGATGCCTAGTAACTCTACACTGGTTTATAACTTTCCCAAGGAAAGCTTTTGTTTATACTCTAAATATCTATCCTGTATTTCATATATTCAAGCAGTTAGAAGTTTAACTTTGACAACAAGCACTATCTAGCAGTGTGATACAGGTAAAGACTAACATGCCACACACCCCAGTACATAGCAAAAAAAAGCATATTGAAAAAATTCCTAACAAGTTGGCCACAAGTGATATCAGGATAAAAATCTAATGCCAGAATTTCTATCTAAAACATATATGGACACTAGTGATACAATGCTCTAAAAAAATAATTTCAGAAATTGCAACCTTTATCTCAGATGCCTCAACTACTACAGATATCCATGCTAGTGAGCAAGATGACTGATTTACACAATTGCATTTGCTGCACTAGTATAGTTAGGAGAAAACAATTTTTCTCAGCTTCTACAGTCTCACTGGAACAGAAGTCATACCTAGGAAGTCTCAATTACTATCAAAAATGTTAAAGAAAGTTTGCCTCAATATACCTACTACAAATAAGAAAAGCACAGCAAGTGTGCAGTGTATTCAAAGTCAGTATAGATTGTTATGCTAATTGCACTGTATAAAAAAATGTCCTCAGGTGGCTTCAAAGTCTGTATCACACATTTGAGGTTTGCTAGACAGCACATTACAGCACACAGCAAAAGCAGCATGAAAATACATCACGTTTAATAAATGTATCAAGTTTTAATTGAAAATTTCCAGTATACTTAAGACCAGTATTCTAGAACACCAGACTGCTGGTGGTTTGCAGACAGTTGAAGATTACTAAACTATCATTTCAAATTGGAAAAATACTTCCTTTGCTTCCAAAGTAGATTGTCAGGAATGTAAGGAACACAAGTTATGCCTCCTAGCACTTTTCCATTCATAAGAAATAAGTTAACATTTAGTATTTTTAATATATAACACTATACATTAGCTACTATAAACTGTTGACTCAGACTTAAATCACTATAATTTAAAATTTGTTTGGTTTTTAAATGTGTAACCTCTGATTCAATGCTCACCTTTAAAATACTTCACAGTTTTAACTCTTAGTTCTAAAGTAGCATCTTCATCACACACAAAGATAGTACGAGGGTGTTGCTGGAAAGCAGAAACTGTCCACATATGGTTGACTCCTTCTTCAATTGCTTTGTACAGTGCAAAAGCCTTATGTGCGCCTGTTATAAGAATCATCACCTGCAAAAAAAAGTTCTCTTTACTTTCAATCCCAGTATCAATACCAACTAGTCTTGAAAACAGATACATGCAACTAGAACTAAGTGAGTTCTTACTTCTCTAGCATCCATCACTGTACCCACACCAACTGTTAGCGCCATAGTTGGTACTTTAGATAAGTCTCCATCAAAGTATTTAGCATTTGCCAAAATGGTGTCCATTGCTAAAGTCTTTAATCTTGTTCTTGAAGACAAACTTGATCCGGGTTCATTGAATGCAATGTGGCCATCTGGACCAATGCCTTTTCAAAGTTAAAAAAAAGTAAATCATTCCAGACCTGCGAGTCAACAAATATCCTCAAACATTATAAATGAATAAAGAAGTTTTAGGACTCATTCTTTCCTTTTGGTTACCCTTTTTCAGTAAAAAAAAAAACATTCAAAACTTCACTGAAATTAAGTTATTACAAACTTGGACACCAATCATTCTGTTCTGGTATTTATACTGATTCTTTGTTAGTCACAGAACTTTGACACCGTAACTGCATTTAGCTAAGTTGGGAAAATAATGATTAAAGAGTCAATGTATTTGTTTGAATTGGAACTAACAATAGAGCATTTCCTCATACCTCCAACAAAAAGATCAATCCCCCCTGCTTCTTCAATTTTCTTTTCAAATGCATCACATTCCGCCTGTAAGTCTGGAGCGTTCCCATCAAGGATGTGAGCATTATTTGGATCTATGTCAATATGTTTAAAGAAGTTATTCCACATATAGGAATGATAGCTCTCTGGATGATTTCTGGGAAGCCCTGAAATCATTTAAAATGAAATTAACATATTACAAGATTTAAACAAACAGCCTTAATTCTAGCCTATGTATAACCAGTGTAGGGCACATGCAGAGCAAACTTAAGTCTGATAAAGTAGTATTTGAAATTATATTAAGAAGAAATATTTGCTACTGGCATGCAAAAGGTAGTTGTTTACATTCCCTTTGCATACAGTTTATTACAAAGAATGTAAAGTCTTAAAAAAATGCAGTCATAATATTACATGACAGCATACTTTCTACAGAAACATTGTGAAGCACTGAATTTAGCCCAGAATCCACCTGTTTATTATTTGCATTTTTGTGGATAAAGGAATAGAGAAAAATCCTTAAAATGACCCCATGGGCAGAAGCCCACATGCAAACATACTAGACTGACCTTCTGCTTTGACAAAGTATTTAACATTTTTAATAATAAAAATTTCAGTATAGTGTGTTCTCAAATAATTAGCACACCTTACCTACATATTCATCCATGTTGAAAGTCTTTACATATTTGAAAGAGAGATCTCCATTCTTATGATATTCTATCAGCTTTTTGTAGCATCCCAAGGGTGTACTCCCTGTTAAATAAAGTTTTTCTACTGTTCTATGTATCCACACATTTTCAGTGTATTTAAATCTCTTAATAGTCAAATTTTGCTACAATGCTTTTCAACACAGAAGACACATTATTTCTCAGCTTCTCAAACTTTATCACAACTTCTTACACAAATAAAATCCATATGTAAAAATACACTGGAGTATTATAAAAAATATGTAAGTGTTCTTATAAATACTGTATGTTAGCAACGATACAAACATAGTTTGCAGTTTAGTCATTTACATAGGCTTTGAATAAAACTTGCCTGTTGGTAGACCAAGTGTGAAATATCTTCCTTGACTTGGCTTGAATTGAATAATACGGTTACAGATATATTTTGCTGCCCATTCACTAGCCTGATCATAATCTTCAAGAATTACTAGCCTCATTATGGTAGTGAGAAACTTGTACTGGTAAAATAAACTTAAACCTGGAGAAAATGTGAAAGATTTAAAAATAAGCACCATATGAATAGTTGTGAAACTCTTAGATTACAGAAGAGATAACAGATTACCTTTTACACTGAAGAATTTCAATGCTAAATAAAGGACATTTTACTTGCATAAGTATACTGCACTCCTGCAGTCCTAGTTCAAGCTGGACTGTTGGACAATCAAAAGAAAAGCTACGAATCCAAGTGACAGGTTACAGGCAAAATATTTATTAAAATTCAAAGATTAAAGTAACTTGTAGAACAAAGCTAAAAAAACATAAACAAGCCATTTCGAATTTCAATCTGAGTTGTTACTATCAGAAAAGAAATACTCTGCTTGAAATAAAAGGAAATAAATAAGTAAACAAACACTGAGATTAACTCCTGTTTCTTATAATCAACTGAATGCCTAAAATTTCAAAAACAAGGCCCAGAATAACCCCATGCTTCTGTATTCAAAATACATAATTGAAAGTAAACAATTAAGACTCCTCTCACTCCCCTTCCAGCTCCTTAATAATGCTTCAGTAAATTCACTAATCTGAAAAAAAAAAGTTTAAAGCATTAAGAGATATTTGAAAACTTCACAATTCATAGGAAAAAATACCTATAAGGTCGCATTTTCTCTTTTCAACATAACTTTTAAAAGAAGTCAGTCTGTTATTCTCGCTCTAATTTCAAGTAGAGTTATATCAACTATTAAGATATTAAGAAAACAAGCTTGGCTATTAAAAGTATATGAGCATCTCTTGCATTTAAGTGAAACTCATTTGCCCACACCAGTCAGGTAACAATCAAAGACTGAGGCTCTCTAGCCACTGCAAACTGTTACTCTTCTCGCAGGTCAGAGTGTGCTTGGCATTAGCCAGAAAACAACATAGCTCTCAGAAGCCTAAAGCCAACTAAGTGCCAAACCACCACTAGCTCACACTACTTTCTGCTGACCCAAGATGAGAGACCAGTTTTAGAAAAACTGTGAATTAAAACTACAGCAGTACTTAACAGGGCAGTATCTGCTCGTCCCACTGAACAAGGAAGGAAGTGAACACCTTGTGTTGACTATGCTACTTCCTCTCCCTGGAGAGTAGAACCGTGACAAGACAAACTCACCTTTGCAGAGGAAACGCTATTCCACAGGCACCAAAAAAATTAACACTCACATTTCCTCAAGGAGGACAGAAACAGGCCACCAGAAAGAGATCCCGCGGCTCTAGGGCCGTCTCATAAAGCTTTAACCATTTTACCCAGGGAACACGGCGATGCTCTCCAAGAGGAGCGACCCGCGAGCGGCACCAGAACGACCGCGGATTTCCGGGGAGCTGGGGAATCTACACTGTTAAAGGAAGAGACCTACTGGCGGGCCGGACCGCCCCACCCCGCCAGCGCAGCCCTCTCCCACCCAGGCGGCCCCAGGCCCCGCGGCCTCCCCCCACCCCGAGACCCACAGGCCCGCGGGTACCGCTGTGCTCCGCACGGCCGGCGCCAGGGCCCGGCCTCACCCCGCCAGCGAGCGCGACCCTGCCCGGCGCCGCTCACCCCCGGGAGGCCCCGCAGCGGTCACAACCGGCGGTGGGAAGGACAGAGACCTCCGCCCGCCGAAGCGCCAGCCAGCACCCGCGCCTCCACCACCAGCGTAACCCGCCCGCAACCCGGAAACACCTGGCGGCGACCGGAAACAGCGTCACGGGTGGGCGGTGCCCCGCATGAGCGGCGCCAGCCGCCTCCTCTGGGCGGGCTTTCGGGGCCGTGGGTGCATTTTTTAACGCCTCGGCTGGCGCCCGCTGTAGCTTTGTGACACCAGTGAAGGAGCAGCCTGCCCTCGGGGGAGGGCCTAGGAGGCTGCTGGTGGTTTGGGTGGGTGAAGAGTGCTGCAAGAGGGCTAACCTGCTTTGGAGAGCACGCTAGAGTAGGGTTTTTGCATAGGGCCTTTACTTGGAGCTCCTGTCTCGTGGGAAGCATGTGGCACACTGAGATCTTAATGAGAAAGGTTCACCTTTAACTTAAATATTTGCTTGAAACAGCTACAGAAGAGGCTCTTCGTAGTTATTGCAAAAACTATAGGTAAAACACGAACTTACTGCTTTAAAAGCAGCCAAGTAATTTTGTAGATACAGCTAAGCTATAATCTAAACAGCTATGGCAAGATCTTGCTGGTTGGGAAAGAGTTAATAAAGAGTGCTTCTTCAGAACTGAGTAGGGAAACAGGGAGAGGATGCAAGAAAAGCAAGCTACAAGATTCTGATTGTATGCATATGCTTATGCTGTAGGTTTCACTGAGGTCCTACCGTATTAGAAAATAATATGTTCACTGAGCAGGAGTATAATTGACTAAGGAAAGGGATCGTGAGTGAAGGCTGAAGGGAGAGGGGGTGTAAAAAAAATCTGGAGTCATACTCACATGAACATAATAACACATCTTGTGGTAACCTGACTAGAAGTACTGCAACATAGTTTAGAAAGGTTTAGTAATACTTTGCAAAGGACATGAAAGGTGCATTTGCCATCTTGTGAGGAGAAATATATTTGACTGGAGTCTCAGGGGCTTAGCAGGCAAGCAATAAAAATATCTTTTGTTTCAAAATCTACCTTTTATTTTAATTTAACTTTCAAATATCAGCAACTTGATTTAGCTAATGCCTATTCTTTTTATAAAGTCTTAATATCAGAAATTTCACCAGGTCCTAAAGAATATTGTTTTCTCTTGCAGCACTTACTGCGTCATGCTCTGAACCTCTGTTTCTCTCGTTGTTTCAGAGTATACTTCAGTGGAGGTTGTGATTTTCAGATTCTGTGTAACAACCTAAGTTTTGCCTCTAGTTTTCCATTTTGTTTTTTTCTACCTATATGGACCACGTATAACACTTCAGTGGTAAAATATTTCTGCATATAACAGACTAATTAGTAGGTTTCTGTCATGCTACTACACACCTATGGGCCTGAAATCACATCCCCAGAATTGAAGGGGAGATACTTTTTTGTCCCCTGCTGAGTGCTGTTTTCCAAACTGTAAGCTCAATGTAAGGGACTACTTAATTTTATTTTCTCACTTGCAAGTATCCATCAGTGCTTCTCTCTTCTAGAGCCTCTAGTAGGCTCCCTGCTACCCTACTAGGATTCTCTGTTCACTTTCTTTGCATCCTTAATGTTGCCGGCTTGTAGCTGAAGGTAGGAGCAGTGGGCTTCTCTATGTCCCGAAAATCCTTACTAGCTACCCTGATCTCAAGCTGGTCATTGTTTCTGGGGATTTCTACCCTAGCGTACACTTGCTACCTGCTACCTTGACAAGCTATCAGTGCAGCATGTCCAAATGTATGGTACAGAAAGAATAGCTGTCTGCATTATTCCCTTTCCCTTGGCAGAGTAGCATCATTCAACTTTTGGGCTTCCCCTCTCTAATCCCATTCCTAGCTCTACCCTGTAAGTATGACCCTACCATATATTCCTTATCCTGTTCATCATTCTGCATGTGGAGTTTTTATAGGAAACAGATCTTTCACACAAGTTCTGTTGGTTTCCACAACTTGAAAACTCTTTTTTTCATCACTAGTGAAAAACTTTTAAAATTCAGATAATAGGTTCTGCCATGTTGCATATTCTCCAGAAAGTCAGAGAGTATGTGATGTGCTGTTCTATGCTCAGTGGAACTTACTGCACTTTTTCCTAATGCCTCTGAATTCTGAACAGCTTTCTGTGTCTGTTGCCTTCTAGCAAACTTGGCAATATTGTCAACTACTTCTATTAGACATGCTCTCAGACAAATTCCCTGTCTTTTGTGAGCATATTCAATTCTGCCTCCGGATGTGTAGGGTATGATTTTTCCATGTAATTCTTCAGATTTTCCTTTCTAATTAGTAGCAGATGCAAAATGCTCTATATGCACGGAATATTGTTACTAGCAATTAGGCAAAGTCTTAATTCCTTATTAGGTTTAATTGAGTAGTATAACTAGAGATTTCTTAAAATCTCACTGTCACGGTATTTAAAATCCCAGTGGCTTTTATGTTGCTTCTGAAACAGTCTTTCTGTGATAAATTTTTTTTCTTAATAGCCCTTTCTGTTAAGTATTATTTCATTTACACTAGTCATGGCCATCTGATTTTTATGTATCTGCTATGATCAGGTGGCTTTTATGCAGCTTTTTTTAAACCTGTCTTTAAGTCACTAGGAATTTAAACTGGGTGTACCTCAATAGTAACCAAGCTGCATCAGTTTTACCTGAGGCAGGCCGCCTGAACTTTGGCTGAATCCGGTCTTTTAATAAGGTAGCTGTTGCTTCAGATTGTCTCCTTTTTAGTTTGAAGAACAAAGGATCCTGACCAAAGTTGGGACCCATGAAGGAAAATGACTCAAATGGACACTGTCAACAGGAAAGATTCTGAGAAGAAGCCAGAAAGATTGCAATGAAGATACTTGCCAAGGCATTAAATGTAGAGGTTGAGAAACAAGTTCTTATCTCTCTCCCCTCTCCTAATCCGCTCCTCCCCTGGGTTTAATGAGTGAACTTTTCCAACTTTTCCAGGAGTATGACTGAGGTGGAATGCATGTAACAGGGAGTTCACTAATCTGGTGTCTTTTGTGAACTGAAGCTGTTTCTAAAGGTAGAAATAAAGGGTATTAAGCACAGGATCATTTGCAGGCTTAAGACAAAAGTTGTGCCCCTACCTCAAGTACAGTGTGATGAGAAGCCACTTTTTTTTTTTTTCTTTTCTTTTTTTTTTGTCTGTACAGTGAATCCATGTTTCGTCCAGTACTTCATGGAAGTTTTAGAAGTAAAGACGACAGGTTTTGAGGTCTTTTTGCACGAGGTGCTGTGATAGCCATTAAGGAGCAAGAGTGAATGACAAGGGATTTGAGTAGTGGTATTTGCTCAGTGTGCTGACTCTTGTCTGCCCAGTTAGGCAGCCTGATTAAAGCGTGGGTCAGCTGATTCACACCATCTTCAGGACCTTTGCCAGAATGTGATCTGCTGAGTGATGGTGGGAATAATATGTCCGTCCTGGGTGGTTGAATTCTAGCTAATTTTAAGCATCTCCTTCAGAAAAATGTGAATAGCCTGAATATGGAAGTTTATATGGAGTGAATATATGAATATGGAGTCAGATGAATTGCAGCCCAGGTGGCAGTGTTTCAAAATTTAGCTGGCATTGGTCATTTCAAATTCTTACATGAACAGATGTTCTGTTTTAACTGCACATATGATGGGAAAATCAATATTCTGATTATCTTCTCTCAGGAGGTCACAGTGCAGGCACACAGTATATCTGTAGTGCTGTGTCACAATATACCATCAGGTGAATAGATGGCTGCTTGCACTTCTCTGCCTGCCCTGCCATCATGTTTTGGGAGGATAGGGAGTCCACGGTAAAGTGAAGAGGAATGGGAGGGACTGACCCTGATCTTGACTCGTCCATCTAGAATGGCATACTGCTGTGTGCTGCACAAAGCCAGTGAGAAAGCAGCAAAGGCAGTAGGTGTTTCTGTAGATATTCCTGAGACTGGGCACAAAAATATGCAGGATATGTTTAATACTCCATCCTATTCCAGCTACACACATGGGAAATAAGTTCCCTGGTTTTGCAGCCAACAGACCTTTTACTAGCTTATCCATAGGCCATCCATCAGCTGAGTGCTTGGGCATGTTTCTGGGTGTATGTAACTGATGAGCATTGGGGAGCTCCGAGTCCCTAATGCTCCTGAAAATGTTCTCCTTTGGCAGTGTTTGTGCAATACTAAACCAGGATTTAAAGTTTCATGATAGGCTTTCGAAGATGATGGAAGACAACCAGAAAAATCATGCTCAGTGTTTTTTATTAGTATTTGAAAGGAGAATAATGTTGCAACCCACTTTTACGAAATCAACTTTGCCCTTTTATAGAAAAGATGGGAGAGACCAGAGTTGTAAAACAGCTTCAGGAAATCTGGTCCGGACTCACAATGTATGGAACAAACTTTTCAAATATCATCCGTTGTGGGTTTTTTAAGATTGTTTTTTCCTGCAAACGTCGTTATTTCAACAGCCTGACCTTACCGAAACGAGCCGCCCCGTTCGCGTGCGGGAGGGCGCGGGGCGCTGCCGCGGGGCGACCGCCAGGTGGCAGCAGGGCACCGCCACAGGCCGAGCCCCGCTGGGACAAGCCGCTCCGAGCGAGGCCGGGCCGAGCTGAGCCGGGACACTATTCTTTCTTCAGATTGCTGCTTTCTCTTTACGGACCCTTTCTGCTCCTGCTCTGGTTTTGTGGTCTTCTTAACCTCTGAATTCAGCGTTGCAAATCATTAGTTTGTTAAGTACTCAATGTTAAATACTTAGTTTCTTTGCTTCAACAGTTGTCATGAAACGATAATAATCGTTATACTCCTTAAAAAAAAAAAAAAAAAAAAAAAAAATATCAAAAATACAGACTCCAGTAAAATGGAATCCATATATATATATTTTTTTTCCAGGTAATTTCATTCAATATCTAGAAACTTAATTTTGGAAAGGAAGGGTTGGAACTAGATTATCTTTAAGGTACCTTTGAACCAAAACCATTCTGTGATTCTCTGAAACTGATGGTATTATTTGCCATGTCAGCCATTCAGTCAGGCTACACTGAGGTATGGCTTGAACAGATCAGAAGAATATTTGCACCTAGTTTGCAGAATGTGCAGCAAACTTCTGATGGATGTTTATCTTGGTTGACTTGGTACTTATTGTGCTACCTTTTCAGCCAGAGGCTTTCTGAATCCACTTCACAGCTGCAACAACCCACTGGCAAGTAGAGTTTAGTGCAGTTGTTGAAGCTTGGGTTTTACCTAGGTCATTATTTCCTGAAAGGGAAGATAATGCCCTAGCTGGGGATGTTACAAATGAACTGAGAAAATAGAGAATGGCTAAACAAATTATTCTTCCAGGAGAATTCTCTTTTAATCCCTACAGGAGTGGCTGTCTGTCCCCATCTGCTGACTGCACCGTTTGTGGTTGTGTATGTACCTGCTTCCTGCAGCTCCAGAGACAAAATGCGTATCTCCAGGTGAGCCCCAGTTACAAACCACTTTTCTGTCTTAATGCATAGCTGACTTCTTTTTGACATGATTTTTTGTTCTCACATGAGGACCCAGGGATCTCCTATAGGAATGCTGGTGTGAGGCCTAGGTGCTTCCCATCCATCCTAGCCCCATCCTGGGACCAGTCAAAACTTCCCTCAGGCTGTGGCACTGGAAAGTACTGATCGTTCTCATCAACTTGTTAGTATAATTTTTACCTTTGAGAGATATAAATTGTTACAAAGTTAAATATTCCCTCTATACATTTATTTATATGTCCTAAAGCTACCTTAGTCTGTTTGGTTTGAGTGGTCATGTGATGAAACATGGGATAAGAGAAGATATTTGAACAGGACAAAGCCTCCAGAAAGTATATTTTTATTGTACCAAACATAAATAGCCCTTTATTTTGACTCATCTGATTTATATTGCCACCTCTCAAGCTAAGGGGGTGATGATCAGCAGGCAGAGGAGTTGAAAGACCTGAGGCCAGAATTGTCCCTGACTCTGCATCCTTCATTTCTTTAACAAAGTAGAGCCAGGCTTTCCAAGTACATATTATTTTTATCTTTATTCTAAAAATATATAGAATGCAACCCATTTACTTCAAAACCTATAAATTCTATTCATATTCTACAGGTGGGATAATACTGACACGAAAGACAAAATATGAGAGATTGTGCATGTCTTAATTCACCTCAAGGTTAGTGCAGTTTGAAAAGGGAAATAAATTTGTGGTTGACATTACCTTTGGCTTTAAATGTTGTTTTTAGCAGGCACTCAGGGAAGCTTGAAACTATGCCAGGACTTAGCTTAAGTAGGCAGAGCAGCCAGAAAGGGTCCACCACTCCAGCATCTCCTGCATCTTCTAGGACCACACAGAGGAAAATCACGTAGTCACAGAGTAGGAAAGGCAGGAAAACACGGACAAATGCTTAGGATGGCTACTGTTTGCTGAGCTCTCAACACCTGGAGTTGCACCCGTAGACAATTTGACAAAAATTGCCCTGTAGGCATGGATGTAAGGGCAGCATATGGCCAAAGGACTCACCAGAGTAGGGCTTAAGGTATGTCACCTGTCTGGTTAAGTTTTCGCACAAGAGTGTGCCTCTCCATGATCAGTGGGCCGTTCTTAAAGATCACACTTATTCCACCTTCCTCTCATAGTCTTTGTCTCTTGGGGCTTTATCATGCTTGATGTCTTCCTCTGGAAGGAAGGATAGGGCTTCTCCTAGTCTTCCTTTGAACCATGTAGACAACTGCTACAGACAGCTTTCAGCACATAATTTGTCTGCCTGCATATAAAACTATTCCCAGGCTTCTGGAGCTGTTGCACTGCTTGTTGGTATCAGGTTATTTTAATTACGCTGGGCAACGTTTATGACAGTGCCCTGTTTAAGTTAATTTGTATGTTATTAGATATGAATGTTTTTCTGGTTAGAGGAAAACTCAATCGTTGTGCTGAACTCCTTTCAGAAATTTCAGATTGATTGCTGCCTGTGTTTGTGGAACAACAGCTAGTACGTGGGGAGCTGTTTTCTTCAGGCTATTCTAGCACTCCCCCAGGATGTTTAGATAATGCAGAAAACAGGTTGTGTATTACCTAGATTATCTTCTGTAGCTTTCCTGAGGGGCAAGGGGTAATTTGAGAGAGTACAGGACATACTCTGGGAGTTGGGATGACCTACAGGCTTGTAAAGCCTTTGAAGAATTTGTAGAACCCGGGTCTGTCTTGTGCTGCACACAAAGCTGTGGTAAAACTCCGCTGTGCTGTTCCTGCTCTCACTATAGGGTTTTTACTGCGGAAGGACAGGAGACTCTGCTTGTGGCAATAAGATTGTGAACAGAAAACAAAGTGGGGCAGGCTCAGGCCAGATCTTAACATGAGGTAGACCTGCCTGTACTGATTGTTTGGATAAGCGCATTCAGCATTTTCAAAATGTTTTCCTCTTTTTACCTATGCAGAAGACGACATGAATTAAAAAGAGTCCACATTTGTGAGTGATGACAGCACAAAACTTGCAGAAGCGTTTCTTGCCGTTTGCTTTAAAACTCAATAGTTTGAAAAAAAATCTGCCAGTATGGTTAATCTCTAAATTTTATTAGCGTTATTCTTAGAATGAGTGTCCTCCTCTAATAGAAATGAGCCTGTATTTCTAATTGCTTGTTGTCACATCTCCACCTCTCTGCTTTTCATAATCTGGCAAGTGTATAAAACCTTACTAGGAAATTAAAAAAGCATTTTAATACTGCAATATGTATGTAATTCCATGAGGCAAATGAAAGTAGGGGGTGCACTGAATGTGAATGATGGTTGCAAATTGTGATTTTTAGCTGTTGGTCTGGTTTGTGGTTGGAGCTGTTGGAACTTACATGTGGCACGTGTGCCTGCTTGCACTCTGAAATTTAGCCTCATGCCTGTGTTGCTACAACTGACATCTGTTTCAGTAACCTGAAGCCAATGTTCCCCATGAGTTTCTGTAATTGCTGTTGGCAATTGACACAGCCAGATTATGCCTAGGAGTAGATGCTCCTGCTGATTTCAATTTAGGCAAGGCATGATTCCACAAACAATAAGCCACAAATGGTTGGAAGAAGTCAGCTCTTAACTGATTCATTGATGTATACTAGGAATGTACTGAGAACAAATCACACGGACTTTTTTTGCATACAGATGACCACTTAGTGAAGACCTTCTCTGTTCATTCTGGGGATGTGTCAGATGCTCTGCCTAAGAATAAGGGAGAGTTACCTTTGTCCTTTCAGCTGCTTCCAATTCAAGAAAAAATGGCACACACAATGCTAAATTCCTTTCCCATCATAAAACCTTCTTCTGGGCTAGATGGACCTTTGGTTTGACTCGGTACAGCTGTTCTTATATTATAAAAAAGAAATTAAAATTTACTGGCTTGCAAACTTATCTACAGATGGGGAGCATTCCTGACACAGCAGAAGCCAGCTGAGAAGAACATACTGTTGGTCAATGCTGTGGAAAACCAGAGTAAGCTGGAAATACAAAAGAAAGTTGAGCAACCCTAAGAGAAAAGTGAAGATGGGATCACGGGAGAGAATCACTGGAGAGAGGAGGCGATACAGAGGAGAAGAAGAATGACACTACTTCCTCTGGAATGGAAAACCCATCATGTGTGGGTTAGGTGTCATCCGTGTGCACAATGACCCAAAAAGAATTTTGTGTCAGTGTTTAAGTTACATGGTAGCCTCTTACAGGTTTTCAGCCATGAACATGCACTTAATTTGAAAAGTCTTTTACCTGTACAAGTTTCATTGTGCTTTTTGCACTACCCCACCTCATCTAGTGAACTTTCCCGAGAGAGATTGCCTGGCCTCCTCTTTTTCCAGTTCATCCTTCTGTTTCCTCATTAAAGCCCAAATGTACTGGTTTCCTTTTCTTCTCCAATTCCCAGTTTCAGTGTCTCTTGCATGATTCACAGGGCAGCTAGTCTGCATGACCATATTGGTTTGTCAACAAGCCATGTCCCCCCTTCAGTGAGAGGTAATGGGCTGGCAAAAGACCCTCCAAACTGGTACTCCCCACTTGAGTCCCAGCTGTGACACCCTGGTAGAGCAATGTATTTAGGGTAAGCAGAACCTAAACAGTTACGTATTTCACCACATAGTCCCCAAGGTGGTTCTGAAAGCCATAACGCTTGAAATGTACATCTTTCCTGCATGTCTCCCAAGTTGGGACACCCCAGACTTTTGGCTTGTAAATTCTTCTGATGATTCTCCAAGTGCAGAGAATCACAAAGAAGTGTTATGCTGTGTTATTTAAGTCTGAAAGTTTCATTTGGACAGTAATTGTAAATTAATATTCTGATTCAGAGAAAGATTTGTCAAATCATTTGTAATCACCATTTCCTAGCCTATATTTTGTATTTATCCATGTTGTTCATATGGAAATAAGCAGAAAAAATGAGAAATTGTTGCTTGTTTTTGCCTTGCTGTGTTTTTGTTTGTTTGTTTGTTTGGTTTGGTTTGGTTTGTTTTTTCCCCTTGGACCTAATTACTGTTATATAGGAAAAACGTGCATTTGTCCTTGCAGTGAATAATTTATAGTAATTGCTTGTGCATCTTATTTTTCTGATTTTCTAATTCTGGTCGCTGGTGACCTGAAAGATGTTCCATGAAAAGCCATTTTGTTTCCTGTGGCCTCTTTCTGTGGTCAGCTGCAGTTCCTGGCAGTTGCATGGAAGAAACTTTTTGACAGTTTCTCCTCAAAATCTGTCATTTTCTTCCACTTGCACAGTTTCCCTCTTCCTTTCTGTCTAGCTCTTCAGCTAGTAAAATGCTATATTGTGATATATCTATATATCTATATATCTATATCTATATATATCTCACACCAAAGAAGTTTTACTAATCATCTGAGGGTGCATGGTATTTTTTACAACTGAGACACCTCCATCAGAGCTTTAGGAGTTTGAAGGCTTCGGGGAGCACGTGGCTTTGTGTACATGAGAAAAACATTCTTTGGCATCAGATGCACAATGTACTATGCTGTTGAAAACTAGGATTAAAGGGTTTGCCTTGCCATCTGTTAGGCTGTCATTTTCAATAAATGCTATGTCACGGAGATGTTACTGTGGCACAGACATTGGCTTAAAGTGGCATGCACACGTCATTCTAGGAGGATATTTCTGAAGTGAAAAAAAAGTAAAGAAAAAAAAGGGTGGTATTTTTTTTTTTTTTAAATAAGAGTGAGTGAGTTTGAGGGATTTTTTGGTTTTGTTTTTTTCACAGCTGTGGGAGAGAAAAATGGCCAGAACCTGAGAACTTCTGTGGAAACCACATACTGGACAATGAGGGACTAAAACTCTTCTTGACCCAGTTACATGTCATACTGTATGTGGCCATCATTTGAGTCTATCAGCATATTGATGCAAGCTTTGGCCTTTTGTCTGTGTTAACATGTACTCCTAGCTGTGAAGGCCACAGTCCAGTGAAAATAGTCACATAATCACACACCATTGCTCCTGGTACTTTGCAGGTAGGAGGACAAAAACGTTCCAGATTCTCTGTTGCTGGAGGGTTATTTCTTATGGGAATTTATTCAGACTGCTTGAATTTACACAGTTTATATTGGTGGTTTTTGGCTACATGTTAGAGATGCAGCAGCAATTCCAAGATAAGCTCTGATTTTTAATTAATAAAGTAAGTTTTTTGCCCTGGAAAATGGCAAAATCGCTGCAAAGGAAATTAGAGAGGCTGCGATGGGCAGCTCCTCTCAAACTGGTAAGAGGTCCGTGCAAGGCAGTTCAGGGTTTTCACCAAGATTAGACCTGCTGTGCCCAAATCCCTCTGTCTTCCAGTGACATACATGATCTGGGATGATCTCTCAGTAATATCCTACTCTCCTTTCTACAGCTGGATAAAAATATAACACCTATATCACAGATAATAACTTTGTGATTATCTCAAAAGTGATCAGATGGGCTTTTTCTGTCTGTTAATGCTAATCAAGAGTCAGTCAGCAATGCAAGGTGCACAGACAGATGTGTGCCCAGCAAACTAGGAACGTTAGGAGATGTAGCTTCTGAATGCTGACTTTATGACTTGCAAACAACTCCAGCCATAAAATTAACACCAGGACATTAGAAAGCTGTGCTCTGCAATTCTTAAGAACCAAGGCAAGAATGGCAGCTATTTTCTGGGTTGTCCTTGTGAACATAGGGGACTGTTCTCCTAAAATGCTTTTCCCACCTACAGATTTATATGTGAATGTTTTGTGCAAACTCAGTGTATGAAATCTAAGCATCTATCTTTGAGAGTGCTTTTCTAGTCCACTGTTTTGTGCTGCCGGTGCTGTCTTATGTAACTTGCAGTATGATAAGGATCCCTTCAGACAACAGCAACCCAACCATGAAATCAAGATCTTTTGATCATGTTTCAAGGAAGTGCTTGTTTTCTTTTTTTTTGCCATTGTGTTGTGCTGTCCTTTCTCTTCTGGTGTCATTGAAACTATGCACTCATAAGTACAGTTGCACAATATATGTCACTCATACAGTCATTAATAAAAAGGCTAAATTGTTGACCATTCTGCTGCTGTCTCTGTCTCTTACCTCATGTTCCATACCAGGAAAAAATTTGGACCCCTTAGGGCTAAATGAGACATTCTGGAAAGTGTGGTGGCAGGTCTTCATGCCAGAAGATGCAGTGAACTGTAGTGCACTGCGGGTGCTGCAGATGAGCAACAAGAGGAAAGGCCTGTGCATCCAGGTACAAAACACGGTTAAAGGTTTCCCATTTTTGTTTTTGATCGGATGAAAAAAAATGCAGTATGTGTTGTTTTATTATAGAATACAGATTAAATAATTATGGTTGTTTAGTTTTACTTCCAGGAGATAATCCAGGGCATGAATAGGCCATAAGTCTATGTGGAATTACAGTGTCATTAGAAAGTATTGGACTGAGAGGGACCTTAAGAGACCATTTAGTCCATTACTCAGCTTCAGCTGTAGCCATATCTTTCCAGACTGTTTCTTGTCTAGCCTGATTTTTAAAAACTACTTTGATGGTTATTTCATAGTCTCCTCCAGTGCTTAATTATCCTTGCTATTGTAAAGTCTGTCCTGATGTCTAGCCTAAATTTCCACTTTGTGTAATTTGATACAGTTACATTTGCTCCTTACACAAAGGTCGTGACATCAAGCATTTTGTCACAGCAGAAGCCTTTCTTCTCTTTGAAGACCACTGTGATGTTTCCCCTCAGTTCTTGCATCCCTACACAAATCAGCCCACACTCTTTCAGTCTTGAGGATAAGATTGTTTTGTCCTTGCTTCTTTGTAAGAGAAGAAAACCAGCTTGCCTTTCCTGTTTCTCTGGGTAGCTGCATATTGAGAATATTAAGCATGATTCACCTTTTCTGTTCAATAACCATTTGGCATAATTTTCTGAGTGGGGCGGAGAATCATCTAACAAAGATAGGACAGAGGCAGAAATTGGTCTAAAATCACAGTAAAAAAACCTAGGATACACAAACTTTGAATGTAGGGTTTAATTTAATGCCTAAGAATGAGCTGTGTGTGAAATGAAAAGAAGTGCGTGGGTTATCTCAGAGGGAGGATTCTGCCTCAGCACTAAAATGATTGTCTCTCCCATCCCTCTTCTATCTCCTGTGGGTTTTTTTAAGATCCATCTTGGTTCTTGCAACATGTCTGCAGGAGAGTTATGGTTAAAACACAGAAAGTTATAGCCACAAAAATTTACTTGCAAATCTGTTATAGAGAACAAGAGAAAAATACTGCTCTTGACCTTGTGATGAAAAACGACATTGTTTTTTGTTCCTCTCAAACTGTTGAAGAGTTAATAAAAATATTTCAGAAAGACAACAAAGCCAGAGCAAGAGGGAAGGAAGGTAAAGAAACCTTAGTGTCACTTTTTGCCACAGAGATTTTTTCACGAGTACCAGATAGATAGCACAGTTGTTTTTCTAACCTTTGTAACTGTAAGCATCAGTGCAAGTGTCTTTAAGTTTGATCCTTCAAAGAATTTCAATTTCTCTAATTTTTATGAAAGCACAGAATATAAATAAATTATTTGGGATAGCTACAAAGCTAGGAAAGGAATGAGTGATGCTCAGATAAGATTAAATCACTCATCTGCACCATCAGAAAGGAAGCAGAACCCATTTCCAGGTCTTTCCACTTCACCAGCAGTGAAGATGAAGATGATCAAGATTGAGTACTGAAAAGATGGGACGAATGTTTTATTTCTACAAGAATATATGAAAGAGTGCCTTTTCATCAACTGTGCTGCTCTGAAGGGGAAACAGCTGAGGTTTCTGATGGAAGCCTTTGCTATTTAGTTAAATCCTTTGCTAACAGAAACTGCATTGAAATGAGTTTGACACCTATGTAGAAACAAGCAAATTATATTTATTTGTAGTATGTCAACAGAAATAAATCATCATCAAAAACTGAAAATGTGGATTACCCAGAGGTACTGGACAATTGGTCAGAGATTTGTTCTAAAATGCAAAATCAGTAGACCACTGATAATTGCCAACAAATATATAATATATACCAGTTTATCCTACAAGAAATCTACCAATCCCTTACACTCAGATTGCCTATGTAAATAAAGAAATTGAAGAATAAACTGCTCTGTGCCCTGGAGATGATGGATGCATGCAAGCTGCACTGTGTGAAACTTGTGTTCCTTCTGCTCTGTGTACTTCAGCTGGTACATCTAGTGGAGTCTTTTCTGTTTAAATACAATCCAAAAATCCAATATTTAAAGTAAGAGTAGTGTACTGATCGAACACGTGACAGTGTATCACAGAGGGTGCCTATATATTAGGCAGTGAAGAGAGTCACCTGTGCTCAATGTCATGAGAACTGTTTTGATCTGAGGACTTTACATCCTCCTTATGCATTTTCCTGCAGTGAAGTACACGTCAGCAGCTGGCCCTGGGTGCACACCATGTGTTTCCACCTAACAGGCAATGCAAAGCAGTCATCTGTGTGTCTCGCTCAGAGGCAGCTGACCTCTGACTCATGTCACTCAAGCCAAAGCTTTCTTTTCTTTTGATGTGTTCTGCAGTCTGTTCAGTCTCTTGAGAATTAGGAAAACTTGCCTTTACTGTCTTCCCCTCTTTTATCTTATTGCCTTTAATTGCCATCATGTGCTCAGGTCAGTGCTGGGGTTACAAAGATCAATGAGCTATTGATCGTAATCCTTGAGACTCAGTATACTGTTTTGGGAAGACTGGCAAGAGTTTTCAATGTCATTAATAAGCTTATGGCTTTATGCAAACTTATGTCTCAGAGCATGTGTTCCATGTGGTTTGAATATATAGCCATATGCCTTGCTTTATCTCATGTGAACAGCAAAATCTGGGCCAGACCTCCCAGTCCATGCAGTGGGCATGGGGTTGCAAACACCAGCTCCAGAATTCAGAATGTTGTTATGATTACAGTCTGCATCATGGAAGAACCTGCATGTCTACTTCCATGGTGGATAATGAGGCTATACCTGCACAGTGTCAGACTGTTGAGAACAATTTGATTGTGTCTTTCCATCATGATGCTGCAAGGTAGAGCATGCAGTTGTCAAGCTATCAGCAAGATGGAGCCACCTATAGAACATGCTGATACTGAAAGTGCGTTTTGGAGCCTTTTATGTCCTGTACAAAGAAACTGGTGAAACCTTTTAGCTGGGCTGGGGCACTGCCATCTTCTGCAGGGGCTGTACATGCAGCCAGCTGCTACATCTTGGTCATGGCTCCCATTGGGGTCTAACAGTATGTGACATTATATACAGGTTTATCGAAAGGGGAAAGAAAGACTTCACTCTTGTGCCACCTTTCCACTGCTACAGGGTTGTTCCAAAGCTAAAACCAGATTCACTAACATGTTGAGGATTTCTTTAAATTAACCACATCCCTGTTTTGGTTTAAAAGGTCAATGAACTACTACCATCATGACCTAGCATCACCATCATCTTATACTCTGTTGAGACATTTTGTCAGTCACATTGCTGTAAGTCAAAGCCACTGAGTAAGTAACTGAACAGCATTAAACCCCAATTCTGTGATCTGAATTAGCAACCAGAAATCTTTATTTGGGTGCTATTTTTATTACATTTCTACCAGGCAAAAAACTGTGCTGTGAAAGAAACAAACAAAACAAACAAAATCCAGAGCTCCTGAGGTCAGGGAAAGATTCATCTCTGTGTGTCATCACCTCTAGATATGGAGTCGCACTGATGTGTTGAACAGAGATTTCTTCAGGAATGACTTTAGGATTGATCTGCCACTCTGTGATAGTGATTCAGTGCCAGACCTGGTCCTGGCTGGAGGAAATCCAGTCTGAGCGCACCATTTCTGTGCAACAGCACCATTTGGCTCCTGGTGTCAACAAAGTTGTGTGGAAAGAATCCCACTGCATCATATATCACTAATGCAGATATCAAGGTAATCTAGGGTAAACCAGTATAGGAGAGAGACTTGACCTAACTTGAGTCCTTCTAGGTGAATATCTCTGGTGCCTAGGGGCTTAGTAATTTACTCTTCTCAGCATTTTAAATGCTAATTTTTGTTTTCAAAATCTTAAACAAGAACCAAATAATGACAGTGTATACCAGCAGCTTTACTCTTTGGCTCTAATGAAATCCAGTTGTCACCTTACAATAGGAACGGAGAGCACTGCAGTAAATAAACTTCTAGTTCAATTTGCATCTATCCCACTATTATGCTAATGAAATTCCTGGAATGGTGCAAAAATGAAAAATATATTACAAAGTGCTACCTGTACTGAAGTATAATTATTTAGAAGCATACAGAATGAATATATTCCATCAGGGAGAGAGCAAAACTGAAGAATAGAATAATACATGATGTGGAAGGTGGTTTGAAAAAAGCAGGAAGAAAACAAGAAACAAGTGGGACTAGGTATGTAGGAAACAGCTTTGAAGGTCTGGCCCCAGTGCAGCACCTACCTAACAGCAGCATTTTAGAATTTAGAACAGCAGCATTTTAGGATTGAAAGGATGGCAAGATAAGACCTTGGAAAATGTCAGAGAAAGAGAATTAAGTGATCAAGTCAGGAGATAAATCTGATTAATTTTTGCTTATGGGGACTGCATACAAGTGAGATGATAAGAAAAATGTTGTATAGGTGCTGTTATACCTTCCCGTCTTGTTCTTCAGCTATACCTATTGCTAAATTATAGTTCAGTTAGCACTGAGAAACACTACACATTCACACCCCTCTTCCCACAGTCGTTCAGTTTAAATATTGACTCCAGGCCTTCATAACTAACTCTCACCTGCTGGAGAGAGCATACTGTAGATCCCATTGTGTGTTACTTAGTTTGAGGCTTCAGTGCAAAATGATTCATACAATTACTGGGATTCTTCCTCTGTAGACTTCACAGACTTGCTGGCACTTGTACAATATATATTTCTAAGCCAGACACCTGAGTTCAACTCACAGTTAGGCATTTCTACATTGTTTCACCACATACTGATGAGGAGTCCTGTGTACAAATATTTTGCATTATGAAAGACCTTTTGAGTGCAGCTTGCTATGCCATTAGGTCTTTTAGCATGATTTCTGTGTGAAGATCATGCTTTTTCAATCCAGGGTAAGCAGTGCTATGCCGCATCCAGAACTTGGCTTTCTGAGCTCTTCTGGTAACCAAATTG
Organism: Athene noctua; assembly: GCF_965140245.1. Lineage (NCBI taxonomy): Eukaryota > Metazoa > Chordata > Aves > Strigiformes > Strigidae > Athene > Athene noctua. Next base: position 28,349,352 of record NC_134040.1, read on the forward strand.
TGATCTGGGCTCACCTGGAAATAATGGCCTGTAAACAGTGATGTCAGGTTAATCACTAGTTAGACACAATGTGCATGTTCTGTGGGTGGAGAGAATTGTGATATATGATCAGAAGGAATCTACACTGCTAGGTACAGGTGCTAACAGGATAGCAGTAATGTGAGGAGTGAATGTTCAAGACAGCTATAGTTGCCTACATTAAGGCAGCTGTATCCTCACCACTTGGGATGTGCAGAGGGGCAATTCTGCAGCAATATGTGTTGCTAACACTGACCTTCAGCAGGAAATAAGTGCATTTTAGTGTTTTTTATGGGATTGTTAGGGTTAATCCCATGGTATACACAGCACAATAAATAGAAGATCTTCACAAACTTTTGGAAGAAGCCATAATTCTGCTACATTAATATGTACTGGATTTGCGTGGCAAGGTTTTTGGAGTGGGGGCGCTACAGGTGTGTCTTCCGTGAGAAGCTTCTAGAAGCTTCCCCTATGTCCGATAGAGCCAATGCCAGCCAGCTCCAAGATGGATCCACCACTGGCTGAGGCTGAGCCCATCAGCGATGGTGGTAGCACCTCTGACATAACACATTTAAGAAGGGGAAAAAAACCTGTGCAACAGCAACTTCAAATGGAGAGAGGAGTGAGAATGAGTGAAAGAAAACACCTCCAAGGTCAGTGCAGAAGGAGGGGAGGAGGTGCTCCAGGCTCAGAGCAGAGGTTCCCCTGCAGCCCGCGGTGCAGCCCATGGTGAGGCAGCTGTGCCCTGCAGCCCGCGGGGGTTAATGGGGGAGCAGATCTCCACCTGCAGCCCGGGGAGGACCCCACGTCAGAGCAGGGGGATGCCTGAAGGAGGCTGTGACCTTGTGGAGGTGCTGGAGCAGGCTCCTGGCAGGACCCTGTGGACCTGTGGAGAGAGGAGCCCATGCTGGAGCAGCTTTGCTGGCAGGACCTGTGACCCCATGGGGGACCCATGCTGGAGCAGTTCATGATGACTATAGCCTGTGAGAAGGACTCGTGTTAGAGAAGTTTGTGGAGGACCGTCTCCCATGTGAGGGACCCCACGCTGGAGCAGGGGAAGAGTGCTAGGAGTCCTTCCCCTGAGGAGGAAGGAGCAACAGAGACAACGTGTGATGAACTGACCACAACCCCCATTCCCCATCCCTCTGAACTGCTCAGGGAGAAGGAGGTAGAGAAAATCAGGAGTAAAGTTAAGCCTGGGAAGAAGGGAGGGTTGAGGAGAAGGTGATTTTTAATATTTTGTTTTATTTCACATTACCCTACTCTGATTTGATTGGTAATAAATTAAACTGATTTTTTCCAAGTCGAGTCTGTTTTGCCCATGACAGTAACTGGTGAATGATCTCTCCCTGTCCTTATCTCGACTCACAAGCCTTTCATTCTATTTTCTCTACTATGTTCAGCTGAGGAGGAGTGATAGAGCAGCTTTGGTGGGCACCTGGTGTTTCAAAATAGCAAGTATTCAATATGCTTTTTTCATTTTGTGCAGCTCTCAGCCACAGCAATCTACCACATTATCTTTGTATGTAGAGGTGGGTAATATTACAGTTAAAAAATAATTATTTCTTTAGTAATATCTTTCTTACTTACTTCACCTAATGCCATCTGTAAACTGTGCTACTAGCTCCCCTTAGAGATCCTATTTGCATGCCCAACTGCTTTTTGAAATATAATTTATAGGGATCAGCGACTGACACACATCTACAGAGACATAATAAAAACCTATGAATATAAATTACAGTTTTATCCATTATTTTTGTCTGAGGCACAGTTTCTTTCTATATTACCAAAGCATGAAGGGAACTGTAGATCCATGTTATGACTCTTTTGGTGACTAACCTAGTTTAAGAAGTTCCAAACCCTTTTCCTTCATCACTTTCTGAGATGTTATCAGTCCCCTCAGATGGGCCGATTCAACAGTTCGTGTGTACCCAGACAACAAATGTTCAAATTAAAAGGCAATAAACCAGAACTCCTTCTTCCTGGCTCACCCAACCTGTTTTATTTGGTTCTTTTAGCAGATTTCATTAACAGTACTGCCACAGAATCATTCCCATAAAAAATGCTAAATTTGCTACCAACGTCAGGAATGAGTGATAGGGGTGAAAAATCCTACCCTGGGTCTACTGCTGAGAAAATAGTAACATGGAGCTTGAGGTTTGGTGTGGAAATTGTCCTTATAAGGCAATACTTTAGACATATGTTTCTTAGGTCTTTGTTTCAGAAAACATTTGCGGTACGTTGCAGAGATGGGTGTTACATCAGTAAAACAGCATACTTTCAATACTTGAAAATAGGTAATCCTAAGAGGGTCACTGGAAGTGTAACTTCTTGTCAAGGAGAGACAGGTTTGTCACAGCACACTTGAAGTATTTTAGAAGTGAGAAGAATATGGATTTGTGTGCAGGCAATGGGAGATCTTTTTCAGTAAAAATATCATTTATAATTTGGAAAAACTTAGTAAGCAGATACCTTTGAACTAAAACCACAGTGTAGTTGCACTATGGTTTTAACTTCTTAAATATGATAAGCATTGAGATAAATCAGATCTAGAGAGAAATGGTTGGTACAGAAAGCTCCTAACCCTTTTCTTATTATCTCTGGATCTGAGAAAGATGCCTTTTCTTATCAGCACTTTCACACTAATCCAGCCTTAGAAAGAGTGGAACATCTTCTTCTTAAAGGCACTAGACATCCAACAAATTAATCTTGGATCTTCAAACTGCCAAGAGCCTTGAGTTTGTTGCAGTCCTCCACTCTGAAAACAGCATTTCAGCACATTGCTTGTCTGTCACCTGCTGTGCCTGCTTCTCTGCCCCATGTTCTCTGACTTAATTGCATCCCCCACTTCCAAAATTTATTCAGAAGATCTACACTCACCTTCCCCACTCCCAGCATTTTCTTTTGTGTTGGTACACCTGGAAGCCCCACTAATGGAATAAGGTCTGTAAAGAGGTGTACATCAGGGTCCTTTCATCTATTGCCCTTTCCTCTCTTGTTACTGTAAACTGGCTGTAGGGAGGTGTTAGCAATTCATATCCCAGCTCTCTCTGAAAAGAAGGTTCAGTGACAGTTGATGATGGTATCACTTGGTCACCAAGATGGGACACATGGGTTTGTAGAAAGATCAACTGAGTGTCATCAAGCTGACTGAAGTGATACTTAAAGAATTATCTCTGGAAAACAATAGGGAAGGACTTAGACATATAAGGAGGAGAAGTCTGTTCTTTCTTAGAGTCTGAATTATTAAAAGAAAAAAAAAAAAGCAGATGTTAGTGTAGCCATTACCATCTAGAGAAATGCTGGTTTATGATCAGCCTTATCTCCTCCTTTTTCAAGAATCCTGAATTACTAAATTCTGCTTTGACCTATAGTTACAGTTTTCAAGTTATACAGTCATTCTGACAATATCTATATTTTAAAGAAAATCCAATATTTCAAGTTTTAACGCATGCTAAAGTACTTAAAAGCAGACTAATGTGTGGTAAACTTGCCATTGCTTTTACACTTCAACAGTAGCTAGTATAGCTATCTTTCATTGCAAGTCAAACTAATTCAAAGCACCCGTCCCTTGAAATGTCTTAAGCAGGGGGAGCAGCTGTATGTGTGTATGGACATTTAGTTCCTCAGACAACTGAAAAAAACTGCAGGAGAAAGATATGCAGCATGTACCAGAAGTAAGAAAAGTAGCTATAACTTTTTTACATCTTTTGAAATAATAAAGTTCTTGTGGGTGTTCATTTCTGAGTGCAGTCAAAGCATATGAGACAGCAAATATTCAAGATTACTCTGCCTGAAATAAATGTCTTAATCTTGTATTCATTTTTAGTATTGAATATTGAATTTTCGTTTTCTCTGCCTAGACTAATTTTAAAGTAATTCTTAAAGTTAATAACATTGAAGACACAAGACTACAGTTTTAAAGTGCAGTAGCTTAATACAGCAGAATATCAAGACTTGAAACATTAAAAAGTGATGTCTTCATTTATGCAGAAAAAGCAATTTAAAAACATTCTTTGCTAACCACAGTGAAAGATGTAAGTAAAAAGAAGGTAACCATGTCCTGGGAGAGAGGCTTCTTAAGTGTTTCTTGACTCAGTATAAAAGTATGCCAGATTTTCCTCCCAAATAATAATATTTGTAAACTGATAGCAAGGGACTAAGAGTCAGTCCTGCAGAAAACAAACAAACCACAAAACGTATCTTGATTTTACACAAGAAGGAGATAATGAGGCTAAAGGCCCTCTAATAACAGATTACCACCACAGCTACTGGGCATGAGAAGAGATTCTGCTTTGAGGCAATACTACAAAACTGGAAAGTTTTAAATCTTTGTAAATTAATTAGGTTAATGGGAAGGAACCCCAAGGAAAGTTAGGCATGAAGTAGCTGGATTTGCTTGTAGTATTCTGAAGCTAAAGCCCTAAATAACGTTGTCTGGGTCTAGGTTAAAACAGGTTGTGTCAGGGGCACACACCCAACAAGAGCAGAGCTTCTTGGCTGCTGAGGTGTGGCAGCTCGGGGCTGTCTTTGTTCTCAGGGCTTCCCGGTAGCTGGGGCCTTTGGCCAATGGGAGCCGCTATTGACCACAGGTCAGGTTGGGCCTGGGGATCAATGGGGTCCCCTGGGGGAGCCATTGGGAGCTCGTCCCCTGGAGCAGCAGCTGCGGTCGAGGACTCTCCCCTTAGGTCAGGACGCTGCCCAAGGAAACTCCTCGAGGGGCCTTGGGTCGGGACGCTGCCCTGAGCAGGGCCTCGAGGGTGAGAGCCCTCACTTGTCAGGTGAGTGACAGAGCGTCTTGGGTTGTCGTTAAACCCTAGGGAGTTGTTCTGTTCCCCTCTCACAGCCATTTGAACTTGTAATTTATGGAGAGCTAGTTAATTGTGTTAATAATAATTTTTTTATTTTTTGGTGTCTGGGTGTTTATTTGAGAGCCTCCATAACACAGGTGGGACTAAATCTGTTTGAAATGTGTCTAGAGAAGCAGTGTATCCCAACATATTGTGTTAAGGAGATACACAGACACCCAAAGGCAGAAACACTCTTCTGACCTGCCAAGTGTCATATAGTTGCTTTATAATCCCCCCTGCAGACCATCTCTCACAGGAGACAGGACTGTTTTCCCATGGTGGAAAGGCAGGAAGATAAGGGATGTTTAAAAGCAGCTATGTGCTTGCTGCTACTGTGAACCTGATGGACCTGTATACTGTGTAACATTGAATATAGATCTCTGTTCCTATGCATGGCTAGGTGCAATGTAATTTGCCTCATTGAACAAACTGGAAGAAAGAAGGTGTCTTTTTTCCTTAAAAAAAAAATAAAGAAAACCTGTCTCCTTTGCTTTTTCAGTCTCTCATTTTCCATGAGAACTACAGCATGCTCTCCTGCTTTGCTCTGTCTAGTGATCGAGTTTCCCTCTCACCACTTTCAGAATGGCAAGTTACTCAATTTTCCTTCTCACACTGGTCTCATAAGCATGACACCCTAAGTCCTTTCAATAGCAATTTCAGGAAGTAATTTGACTTTGTCAGTTTCTAACACTTTGTGGAGAGGCCTTAGAAAAGAACCACAGATTTGGAATAAAATCAGAGATACTATGAGTTAAGATTTTTCACACGCTTCTGAGCAAAGAAGGGTTTATGCTATTCTGCTGAGCAAGGAACAGCCTTCTCCAAAAGCTTCTGTCACAGCTGGGGAAGTAGTGGAGAAATGTATATAGGTCCTTTTCTCCTGGTGTATGTGGCTGGCACAGTAGGTGTGGTGACATCCTGATGTAGGGGTGTGATATGTGGACATAGACATGAGTCCAGGCCTGATGGGGAGCAAGGAGCAGTTGCAGTGATCCTGATGCTGTCCTCTCTACTGTTGAGCACTGAGAAAAGCAAGGCTGACATGGAGCCTCCCTATCTAGTCTCTTGGGGCCAGGCTTGTTTTGGGCAGTAGCTGTTTGCCCATCTTCCTTCTACCTTCTGCCTGCCTGTAACAGGAGCAGGAGAGGGGACTGGACAGTGGTTGCAGCTGAGGGGTAGTAGCTGCTTGCACAGAGAATGGATACACAGCCTAAAGGGCAATTCAGAGATCAGGTCGTCTCCTCAGCTGCCAGGCTCAGATTATTTTAAAATGTGTAGACACACACACCCCAGTCACACCAAGAGAAGCTGCTGTTACAGAGCTTATAAAAATAGAAAAGACTGTGAAGAAGGCAGTAAGGAGATAAATGAGAGAGATAAAACAGAGAAACAACAGATGTAAGGAGTAGAAGAGTGCTCTTAACAAATTCATGGTTGGGGACAAATCAGTTCAGTTTTTTTCAAGAGTAACTGCCTAGAAGTCCTATTAGAGGTGACAGATCAGAGTATAATAACGGTGTAAAACAAAGTGGCAAAACCATTAAATTTGAAGCATTTATCTTTTAATTAGGAATTGTTCAAGGAGGAAGGTATGTCATACAGTTTAATAAATTTGTCACACAGGTGTGTCACAGTTTAAATGTATAAAGAAAAATCTCTGCCTCAGAAAAGACCAGCGAAATTGTAACTACCTAGTACTTTACACAGTGATGTGATCTTGTTTTATAAATTCAAAACTGCAAAGGCTTTTTGGGACCTAGATTTTTTTTTTTCTAAATTCAAAATGGTTGTCAATCAAGTGATCCACAGGAACTGACTAATCCTAAATTTGCCAGGCCTCTTTATTTTAGGCCTAAAAATGCATTAGGTTGTGGCAGTCCTGACTAGCTAAGCTCCTAACTCCTGCTGAAACCCTCATAGGATTCACACGCAGGGCTATGTGGTACAAATGCCCACAAACATCTAATTTAGGAATTCTGATCAGAAAATGACTAATAAAACTGGTGCACACTTCTTTAGTTTTAACAACAGACAGTGAGCCAGCGGTTGTAGAGATGGTGTTATTCCTGCCTGCAATAGTGCTTTCTCTAGTACCCACTCGGTTTGGAAATAAAACCCCCTCAATTTGCTGCCTCTGTAGTAAATGGAGCCCAAATCACACTCCCAAGATTACTTCTAAGAGTTTCACTCCACTGCTATGGCTCCTGAATACATTCATCATAAATGGAAACTTAAAATCTCCTAAATACTACTTGAGTGAAATCCTAAAAATGGTACTGTCCCATACTAGTATTTTGACGATCACACACGTATGGCCTTTGTTTCTTTGATATAAGTATTATGTGACACCTGAGGCTTTTCTTATTCACAGTAGTGAAGGTTGATTTTTCTTAGTTCTCTAGAAATAGTGATACAGCTTAAGCATTCCTTCACCAGATGAAGCGAGAGGGGGCTGATAGGTCTTTTTCCCATGCAATCTTAAATTTATTTACATAATTTTATTCTGATATCATCAGCATTAAAAGATGTGAGGTATGGCAACAAAAATATGTAGTAATTTTAAATGCTCTGTTAGAAAATAGAAAGCTGATAACTCCTGACCAGTGCACAGTAGGAAAACTTACAGTTTTTATGTCAGCTGAAGCAGGAGATTCCAATTTGTAGTGTATCCATTATGGGCTTGAGTGAATCTTTTAACAGCACTCTTCCATTAAAGTGGACATCTCCAAGACAGATCCAGACACTTGTATCTGAACTCCGGTCAGGAAGATGAGATAGTTCTAGTTTTTTGCAATTCAAGACTGAAAAAATTCTACATGCAAGTACAAAGAGAGAGTGCAACATCTAATTTATTAAGCAATGTAATCATTAGTATGAGAAATTATCACCATAAACTTTCAAGGCCTGACAATGTATGTGTTGATAAAGTTAGGAAGGAATAGTTTGAGGGTTTTTATGCGTATATATGTATTTGTTCGAAACAGTGACTTGTTTCTAATTGTATCACCTTTATATTTTGATACAACTACTGATACTGTAGATAGTTTTAATCCAGCTTTTAGCTTTCTTTTTTTAATGATCTGATATATTTTTTAAAACTGAGCATGTATGTTAAGGAAGGTCTGGACCCACTACAGGTTGTCAGGGAAAGAGATCAGATTACAAAAATCATGCTGAATCTGTAAAGGCAGAAGCATCTAACAAGTTATAAAATGTGGGTTAATACCTTGACAAATGAGCATGAACAGGCACTTTTGAGAACTTGGGGCTGATTTAAACAATGGGAATCCAACCTTTGCCACTGAGGCAAGAAAGCTGCAGGAAGGAGCAGGATCCTGTTGTCCTGCACTGTTTGGCACTTTCAGAATCCCTGGGAGTGAAGCATTGCTTTATACTGTTGATTTTGAGCATCAGTTAATGATCTTTCAGATTAGGTTTAGAATGTACTTGACTAAGCAATCTGTAGAGTGTCCTTAATGGTGTTGGGTATCTCTGTCCATCTGGTAACTGCTCACACCAATGACTTGCATGTGCTTTCTCTAGCCTTGGTAAGCATGTGAATGTTTAGCTTATTATTGATTACTACAAAGAAATACTTTAGTAAACTAATCACCTCTTGGTTTTAATGTAAAGTTGGTTTATTTTTTTCTTAAGTTCATACAAGATCTACACCCCTGCACACATCAGTTGTATATGAACAATCCAAAATATCAGTTCAGCTGTTTAGAGGTGAAGTTCAGGCTCTGCCTAGAAGGTGGCAGTATGTCTTTCCTCATTCTTTTGGTGCCAATATTTTAATTGTGATTCAAAGTCCAGCAATGTGTGCTTTTAATTTAGCTGATAAATCTGCTACAGACTGTGAAACGAGAAATGACTAGGCCCATTAGAGGTTTTGAAAAATGAAGCATTTCATTTGGGCGCCATTAGGTTTCAATGCCACTGATTCACTTACTGGATTTTCAACTTAACAAATTTGATTTATCAGGACAGAACTATGAAATATCATTTTTTATGTTGATGGCCTGAATAAATGATGTGGCATGACATGATTCACCTAGTAATGGCAGCAGCTAAGAAAAGCTGATGCTGCCTCATATGTGGTGCTTGGAGCAGATGCACATGATGCCTGTTTCTGACTGTTGGCTAGACAGAAGGAGACCGTAGTTGGTTGGCAGCACTTAGAAATTGTTGGACAGATAATGAATGGATTGTAAGGTCTTGGTCTCTGTAGAGCAAGAGGGCTTGGAGGTTATCCCTGCTATCAAATTACCACAGATGTTAAAAAAGCTTGCTACAGCAAATCATTTAGCCTTTTTACATAACAAAGAAGAGATGGCTGAAGGAGTGGAAGGAGATTTATTTGCACTAAATCTCATTCTATTAAGATGTATTCAGATTGCTAAATTATCAAGAACTTTGTAAAGGACAAACCATTGCAAGAGGTTACATTACATTTTAAATGAGGTAAGCTCTACTGATTTTTCCTAAATCGCAGATTAAAATAATGGACAGATTGGTGCCCAGTGTTCTTTATACTTGGGTACATAAATTGAGATTTATTTGGATGACCTTATTAATTTTATTTAAAAAAAACCCAGCCAAACAAAAAGAATGGGACCCCAAAGCTCATTCATGACATGAATAATTACATGGTTTGGGTTAAATCAAAATTACAGCTTCCTGTGACCTTTCTCTGGGACTATAAAGGGGCAGTTTGCCCAAGACCATTAGAGTTAGAAGACCCATATAGGAATTACCATGGGATGATATGCAGATGTATTAGTATTTATGTGTTTTATGCTGGGCACAGGTGTGAGCCTGGCAGTCCTGGGCTCCTTAGCTAGCCTGTCAGTGCAGGAGAACCAACAATGTGGAAAAAGGGGGGGATAAGCAGGGTGTAGTAGCGGGATTTGGGGAAGTCAGACTGTAGCCCCTGCTGGGATTCCAGTCCTGACCAGGACCCTTGAGATGAGGTGGGAACATTTCCCTTCCCAGTCTCATTATAATATTTTATACACTGAAAAAAAAAAACAAAAAAAAATGTCCTTTGTCATTAAAGCTGTTTTTGTGATGCATAAATATTTTTGAACTAGTATTGCAGACGAGCTTGTGAGTCTGAATGCCTCAGACTTGGTGCTGCTGGAGAACTGGGAACCTGTCAGCTGAGGGTCATCCTAAACTGATTTTACTGCACATGGGTGTGCCCTTAGTTGTGCTGTCAAGGGCAGAGCACTCCCAAGTCCCTCTTACAGACACATCTGACAGGGAAAACTGTTATGACCTCTATGAGAATGTGCCTGAATGGAGGTAATGAGGATGATGTAGCTCTGCCCTTGAAAATAAAGGCTGCAGTCTGCTCTGAGAAGATGATTTGGACATACAGAACCTTGCTAATGAGTAGCTGACACCAGCTTTCTGCATCATAATTGTATTCTAGCAAATAGGTTTGGAAAAAAAAGAACAGCTGCACATAATGATGGCACTGCTAACTCATGTCTACAAAAAAAGTTAGGGAAAAACTAAGCAATCCCCACTTAACCAGCTCAGAGGGTACAGAAATCTGTAGGCAAAGGCACGCTACAGAGTATGAAAGAGACAGGTCAGTGTCTGGAAGACAGAACAGCCTTGTTTGTTCAAGAATTTATAACACACCTCAACTCCTTGACAACTTTTGTGCAGCCAAGGACAGCTCACAATGCTGACACATCTTTTTTAGGACTGAGGAATTAACTGCACTATCATGCTTGTTCTCAAAGATGGAAAATGTCCTGGAGCAGCCAAATGGACACTTGATAAAAATGTGGGTTTTCCTGGAAAAGAACGCAAAGTTCAGTCTGAAGAGCACCTTTGGTCTTAGTGTTGCCAACACTAACCAAAAGAAACAAAAAATCAGAAAATGCTGATGCTTCTGAGAAGATCAGTTAGACAGATGTTCTGATCCTCACTGTATGGCAAGAGACTGCAGCATATGGAAATGCATCATCAGACAACAAGCTCAGATGCCAACCTGCTTCTTTCTTCCTTCAGAAGGCATAAGTTCCAAATAATTAACAGAAAGTTCCAGGAAACTGTGAAATGTGAAACTACCTGGATACACCCCCTCTTTGAGCCCTAACAGATGATCAGCCTGATTACAGTGAGGGGAAAAAAAGATTGATGCCATTTCTGCACAACTTGGATGATGCATGGAGCTCATTGCTGGACTGATCACTGCCTTTTGAAATATAGGCTATCCATCATCTTCTCTCCATATGCCCACAGACAGCCATCTGTCAAGGAGGCTGATGTCAGCAAATTCAAGAAAGATGGTGTAATCTCCACCTTCCAAACGTAGCTGCAGTTTTAAATTATATAGTGCAGATTTGAGGGTGGCATTACTAAGGAACAACTTGAAAGATCTTGCTTCATCTTATTCAGCAGCTGTGCCCTAAATACTAAAACTGATTTAATACCAATAAAGAAGGGGTCAAATTTATCTTTTGCAAACTTGCCTTAATATTGTACTCAATAGTATTCTTCTCCATTAAAAACCCATGAAGAGAAATGCTACAAGACCTTGTATACTGTAGGAGGTATGTGACAGGAGTCAAATGCTTCCAAGAAAAAAAATCACGTTTTCTTACATTTCTAATGTCATGAGATTAAAAGTCCTCTTGCAATGCTTGTAGTGGCACGTCTGTTATACTGTCCTCAGAATTACTCAAGCATTTCGCATGGACCTAGGAAAAGTTATCATTAATGCAGCTGAGCAGAAATCTCTTCTCAGCCTTGGCGGCCCCTATGCAGCTAAGGAAGCTGAAAGTGAAGGTCTAGCTGTAAAGAAGTGATGTTTCCAGTGCTTTTTTCCATTGTTCACCCAAACTTTTGTAAAGGACAAGGATCTTGGCTTTCAGATGCTTCAACTGCATACATGTGAAGATGAAAGTCATATTTCACATGACAACCATTATGACATCTTGTTTACCTGCACATAGAAACTGGAAGGCTCAGATCAGAGTATATTATGCTGTCTAAATATTTGTTTTGCAGACAGAGAAGTCTTGGTAGCTATAAGAGCTCCCTTACATCCTCTCTTAAATCATATTAACTCTCTACCAGTACTGGAAGAAGACTTTAGATACAGATATTAGCAGGCAAATGTATAGGAGACCAATGTATGCTTTAAGACAAATCACTGGGAGAAGGGGGAGGCAAGCAGGGAGAAAAGATAACTCAGAAAAGCTCAGTAAACCTTATGTAACGATTAGGTGTCGGGGTAGGCAGCGGGTCTGCTGGACACCTAACAGAGCAGATGGAATTCGACCTTGGCCAGATCGTCCCGTACCCATGAGAAGCCTGCATGCAGGAGGGCATACCACAGATAAGGAGCAAGGACAGTGAACATCTGCTGCAAGAAACATGAAACTGTTGAGCACAGATAAGGAACTGTGTGAATTATGTTCAGAAGTAAAACTTTAAGAAAGCTATCCAATCATGTACCGTTGCTATGGGTTTAGCCAATTATGTTAGAACTTGCAGTAGTTGTAAAAAGATATATAAAGTATGTAGTAAACAATAAAGTTTCCACTTCTTTTGCTTCTAACTTGATTATTGATTGTCGCTTGACCGTCTCTACCGCGACAATTAGGAATTTTTGTACTTGTATAACTTCTTGAGCCAGAACTGGCTGAAGATGTCCTAGATGTAAAGCTAATGCTGAATTCACTCCCAGTGTGCCTTCTGCTTCACCACAGGCATGCCTGCACACACCAGAGCGAGACCTTATTCTCCTGTTGGGATGGAGGAACCCCCCTACCAGGACCTAGGCAGTGGCAGCTTTCAGCAGAGCTGGGGAGCTATGAAACAACCACCATCTGGCACTGCTACAGCTGGTCAGGCACCAAAGTCACAGGGGGTTGCAGTTTGCAGTGCTGTGGCAGCTGGTTTCTGTCCTTACTGTATGGTAAGCTCCTGTCACAGCTCTGGAGCAAACCATGAACAATGAGGAAGGGGAGAGGGAGTGGATGGGGAGGGTGGTTTGCTGAGGCAACTGCCCAGATATCAGAAGCAAGCCCTGCTCATTTCTTGAGTCCAATCTGCTCTTGCATGACAGAGTGCTCAGGCAGCAGAAGTCATTATAGACATTCCTCTGAAAAAAAGGCTTTTCAATGAAGTGACAATTTATCATCATGAATGATAAATTCATATAATGGATTCATGATATGAATTTATCATATTCAAATAGGGAGTATCTGGATTATTTCCTCCAAAATAGAATGCTGCATAAGCAGACTGAGGGAAAAATTAATAACAAGGCAGATGTTGAGGTCAAATTTGTTGTAGTCAAGTGGTGGCTGTTTCAAAAGTGGGATGTTCTAAAGTTGCTCTTATACTAAACTTTGAAATTCAGGAACATTTGGGGCATAATTACAATTTTAAGCAGACAACACCGTTTCCTATGCTAAACTAAATTTAGTTAAAGGTATGTGAGTGAGAAGTTCATAGAATGATAGAACAGCCCAGGTTGAAAGAAACCTCAAAAGACTGTCCAACCTTTCCTGGGAAAGGGAGCCTAGATGATGTTATCTAACACCCTGTCCAGTCATGTCTTGAAAACCTCCAGTGATAGGGACTCCACCACATCCCTGGGGAGGTTGTTCTAGTGAATGATTGTTCTCACTGTAAAACATTTCTGTATTATATCAAGATGAAACTTCTGAGGTTGGGGTAGAGATATGAACAATAACAAGGAAGGTGGTATATAGCTGTTGCTTGTAGCGGTAGGATATGTTCAATATCCTTGAGTTTGGCGTCTGGGTTTTTTTTCAGTTAACTTTGGGTCTGTTGAGCTCTTCGCAGTGACACGTGGAAACAAACTCTACAACTCCCAAAGACTTATAAAGCAGGTATGTTTATTCTGACTTAGGGATGCAAGAGGATTTCTCCACAAAGCTTGCACACCAACTGCACATTTTACCAGAAATTTATACAGTGTAGATATACATATTCATAGGATAGCACAATACAAACATACATATGCATAAGTAAGGTGGAGTTAGTTCAAAAGGCTTGTGTCAGCAGTTCTAAAATGTTTATATTATCTTTGTGCCTGCATATCGCCTCCTGGTGGTCATCTTTGGGGGTCTTTCAGGGGAAGGCTCGCAGTCTTCCTCACCATGTACTTTCTACCTGAGTTGGCCAGGCCCCAGACTGCAGAACCAGTTTCAGCCAGATGGTTGCTCCAAGCTGTTCTTGTTATCTCTTTACTTCATGTCTCAAGGCTAACTGCTACCTTCTTATCATACTAAGCTAATCCTCTAACTATCTGCTAAGCTACACTAAATAATATTACTAGGGAAAACGACAAACCCTATGTTTCTTGACTCAACAGTGACACATCAGCAAGGTCAGACCACTTGTACCTCAAAAGCCATCTGTGCAGTTGAAATTGCTTTTTCTGCACATCTCCATGAACTCCTCCACACTGGTAGTCTGCTGGTGTATTATCAAATTGCCCATATTTGTTGGGTCTTTCTGAAGTTTATTGCAATTCTCTGCTGACTGAATTTTATCACCTCTCTGCTTGGCCCCTCTTTCCAGGGTGTGAAAAGAAAGTAATTCAGGTTTATGAGGTACAATCTGCTCTTTGCAGGCCCATGCTGTTGCTGTTTCTTTAGCAGTTGTCTGCCTTGTGCTTCCAGATTAATTCCCTTATCATTTGGTTGGTTGTTTTTACCAGTACTGATGTCAAACTAAGTGATAATGTTCTAGAATTTGCCCATCTTTATTACACACCGATATCACACTTGCACTCTCAGCTGTTTCTAATTAATTTTAAATAAATATGTGCTAATGGTATTTTTGTTACTCCTCCCTGGCAGATCTAAAAAAATCTAGCAGAGGTGTGACTTTGCTGCCTTGGGCTTTGTGAGAAATCACTGCATGATCTTAGGTAGAGGAAAGCCATGCAGGTCTGAGGGTAAGCATTCCCTCTGGGGGGATGCTGGCTCCTCAGCACACAACAGCTAACATCCTTGGATAAAGTCCTCGGTCCATTTATTCTACAAGCATAGACATAAACTTTCTTCACCTCAGAACATAATGGCCACATCCAAACTGCAATCTGCATGCTGGCAAGGAGCCCAAGTCCTCTGCCTTTGCTGATGTAGTCCAGCATATGTCATGCTCCTGAAATACCACAGGTTTTCTGTATTTTTTTTTTTAATGGAGTGTCTCAAATAGGGTAATTACCTACATGTTACTTATATGATATGCATTCTGCCACCCAGAGAGTACCTAGGGGCTTAGTCTGGATTTTGTGTTATGTATGCTACAACTTGCAGTTATACTGCCAGAAGTCAGAAACTTGTTTTCATAATGGCAAAAAATTTACAGTAAGTGAATTCACTACCAGCTGGCAAAATGATGGAGGAAATTCCATCTTAAAATGCAGCCTCTTATATTTGCTTTTGCATATTAGCAATCTTCTGAAAGTGTATCTTCAAACACATCAAATGCAACATAAGATGAAATTCACAGTTATCATCACTGACAAGTAAAGCAGATGACTTGTCTTGAAAACTTTAAACTCCTCATCTGTTTTGCTTAAAAAAATCCTCAGAAACTACTTAGCATCTGTATTTCCCTTCTTAATAATTAGTGCATTGAACCAATATTGCTCTTTACAGTGGTGATTGTCTTTTATCTGAGAATTGAGCTGTCACATTGAACCTCCTCTTAATTTCAAACTGACAGCATTTTCTTTCTTTTTAATTGCCACCATGAAAAATTATTTCTCACCTTAATTTTATATTTATAGTTTCATCACCTTCCTTCCTCTACAATTTTCTTTCTTATTCATCTTCTGCATTTATTTATGCCTCATCATTATTCCCCTTCCATGTCACAATGCTCCTTCATTCCAGCTACTTTTTATCAAAACATAGAAATGTTACCTTGTAAAAAACTGCATTAGGCTGAAGAGTTTACGATCTGCTGTTTTACAATAACTTGGATAAATATTTGAAAGAATTAATAATTGTATCCAACCCAGGGTACTCTTTATCTGTTGTCTTCAGACACAGTTAAACTGTCTCAGATAAAGGTATCACCCATAGATTAGAGTTAGGCCTGCATTTTGTGAGTATACATTGAATTTCATCTTTTGATACCTGGAAAAAATTGTTCTATCAGTTGTATTTCCCTTCATGGGACATTCATATATTTGTGAAGTAAATGTATTTCCTCACAGATGTAACTGACGTTGACAGTAAGAACCAAGTTTACTTGATTTGAGTTTTTATTACTTCTGGAATAAATGCATGACTACTGTCACCCTATATTCTTTCTGGTCTAGAGGAAAAAGGCAAGTGGGCATTTGAACTAATGCTGTTCTTTAAGAGCCAGAAGATATTTAGAGAAAAACCAAGATTCACTAATAGAAATGAAGAAATAACCCTCCTATTTTCTTAGTGGTACTGGACTTAATAGTGCAGAGGAATATTAATAAAGTATTGAAAACCTGTTGTAGAGTTCCTCATACTTTAATTTTTTTGGCTAGAACCTACAGACTTTTTTTTATAGCCTGTTTAAGTCATAAAGTACTAGTGTGAGATTTGTGCAACTCATCCATACCTATATACAGGCCTTTTCACCCAGACAGCAGATAAGCTACTGCAAACTTCAGGGTTATCAGATGTCTTCATAGATGTATAGTGAACCAGCTATATTTGAAATAAATACCTATTACATAAGGGTATTTTGTTTGGAGTGTATGTCTTTTTAAAACATATTAGACTTTCATTTATCCATTCTCCTGGAGAAATTGGCTGCTTATGGCTTGGATGGGGGTGCTCTTCACTGTAAAAAACTAGCTGCATGGCCACCCCAAAGAGTTGTGGTGAACGGAGTTAAATCCAGTTGGCGGCCAGTCACGAGTGGTGTCCCCCAGGTCTCGGTTTTGGGGCCACTCTTTTTTAACATCTTTATTGATGATCTAGACAAGGGGATCGATTGCACCCTCAGTCAGTTTGCAGATGACACCCAGTTGGGTGGGAGTGTTGATCTGCTCGAGGGTAGGGAGGCTCTGCAGAGAGACCTGGACAGGCTGGAGCCATGGGCTGCGGCCAACTGGAGGAGTTTCAATAAGGGCAAATGCCGGGGGCTGCCCTTGGGCCACAACAACCCCCAGCAGCGCTACAGGCTTGGGGAGGAGTGGCTGGAAAACTGCCTGGTGGAAAAGGACTTGGGAGTGTTCATTGACAGCAAGCTGATTATGTCCCAGCAGTGTGTTCAAGTGTCCAAGAAGGCCAAGAGCATCCTGGCTTGTATCAGAACTAGTGTAGCCAGTAGGATGAGGGAAGTGATTGCTCCCCTGTACTCGGCACTGGTGAGGCCGCATCTCAATCCTTGTGTTCAGTTTTGGGCCCCTCACTACAAAAAGGACATTGAATGACTCGAGTGTGTCTAGAGAAGGGCAACGGCAGCTGGTGAAGGGTCTAGAGAACAAGTCTTATGAGGAGCGGCTGAGGGAACTGGGGTTGTTTAGTCTGGAGAAAATAAGGCTGAGGGAACACCTTATCACTCTCTACAGCTACCTGATGGAAGGTGTTATGGATGCTCTCAAATAAACAACCAACCACCAAAAGTAATAATAAAAAAAATTATTAACACAGTTAACTAGGTCTCCATAAATTACAGGTGCGAATGTCTGTGAGAGGACAACAGAACAGCTTTCTAGGATTTAACGACAACCCAAAATGCAGAACAAAGCACCACTCCCTGGGGTTTAACGGCAACCCAAAACGCTTCACGAAGCCCTGCTACCTAGGGTTTAACGACAACCCAAAACGCTCTATCATTCACCTGACAAGTGAGGGCTCTCAACTTCGAGGACCTGCTTAGGGCAGCGTCCCAACCCATGGCACCTCGAAGAGTTTCCTTGGGCAGCATCCTGACCCCAGGGGAGAGTCCTCGACCGCAGCTGCTGCTCCAGGGGACGAGCTCCCAATGGCTCCCCCAGGGGACCCCATTGATCCCCAGGCCCAACCTGACCTGTGGTCAATAGCGGCTCCCATTGGCCAAAGGCCCAAATTACCACGAGGCCCTGAGAACAAAGACAGCCCGGAGCTGCCACACCTCAGCAGCCAAGAAGCTCTGTTTTCATTGGGCAGATGCACCTGCCACAGACGGACATAGCCAGGTGGGTGTTGGTCTCTTCTCCCAAGTAACAAGTGATAGGATGAGAGGAAACAGCCTCAGGCTGCACCAAGGAAGGTTTAGATTGGGTATTAGGAAAAAATTCTTCACTGAAAGTATTGTCAAGAATTGGAACAGGCTGCCCAGGGAAGTGGTGGTGTCACCATCCCTGGAGGTATTTAAAAATGTGTAGATGTGGCACTTAGGGACATGGTTTAGTGGTGGACTCAGCAGTGTTAGGTTAATGGTTAGCCTCAATGATCTTAAAGTCTTTGCCAGCCTAAACGATTCTGATTCTGAAAAGAGAATATGAAAAGCAAAGAAGCAAGAACGAGAAACAGTGAGCTGAAATTCTCAGTCATCTCATTAGTTGCTTTTAATTTTAAATGCCTCAAGTGATTATCCTTTGTTTCACAATATGTAATAAGATATCTAAATGACTGTTCTGAAGACCATCTGTACAGTTTAACTATTAATTTTTTAACATCTGCACAAGAGTACTGTATTCCAGAAGTAGTGTCTTCTGAATGAACTCAAGTTGTTTCACCTTGGTGTGAAAGTGAGTGGGTTGGAGGCTGCCCTCAAGAAAAAGCTGTCAACTATGAAGTGTATGTCCCCTGTTCCTCTCACAAACATACACCTGGTTTGATCTTATTGCTTACAACATTCTAGGTCTTGAAACTAAATCTAAGGCAGGCAGTCAGTTAGACATTATCAAATGATTGTTATATGCACTGCATTTCAACTCTTTGATATCAAAATTACAGTTTTTACTTTGGCTGTTGTCCAGGCCTTTCTTATATGCTTTCCATTTCCTTTGCCACCTACCAGTTAGAGAGTCCATCTGTCTTCCCAGTGAAAGTTAAAGAGCTGATATATGAAAAGCATCAGCTCCTTTTAAAATAACTTTCCCCACTGTTTTGTATTCATGTCATTTTATAGTGATCAGACTCTGTTTCTTGTTGCTCTTCCTTAGTACAGGCAAGTTTTCTTAGCTATTGAGAGTGTTGGTGTTAAGTAAATGTTGTTTGGGGGTTTTCCTTCGAGTGGAGCCCTGAGAACAATCTGGTGTTCTTTCATGAAGATTTTCCCTTCTGGTTTGAAAGTGACATATGTGTAGGATGAAAATTACATATTTCTTCAAGAGGACATGCTATTTTTTGCTGCTTGAGATCTGTACATTTTGTTCATGTTCCATAAAAGATGAATGTAAAAGGCTTTTTTTTCCTGTTTGAAATTCTCAGAGAATGTCTGCACTATTCCCTCTGAAATTACAGAAAGAAACTGTGTCCTAGAAATGTATTAAAAAGGAACATGGAACAGATTCTGTTGTGCAAGAGAAATAATATATATATCTCCCAGATGGGTTCCCGGACTCTTAATTTTCATTTACTTTCATCCTATCAATTCTTTGCAGTTCTGTCTGGTGGCTGATAGAGTACATCAGGGAAATTACAGTTGATTTCTGAAACCTATTTCAAGGAAAGCATTGAATGAAACTAAAGACTCAGCACAGAAGTGACTGAAAGAGAGAGCTTTCCTGCTTCCTCATCTTTAATGGCCGTACTGAAAATCATTGTAAATGTTTCCTTCCTTAATTACTGAAAATGTTAGGGATACTGCTTAAATAGTAACACTGAAAGACTGGGGGTTAGGAAATAATTTTTCTCAATGTCTTGATATAACTGACGAAACCTTAAAAATTCCCAAACTGATAAAAAATACATTAAATACCTTTTAAGGTTCTTTTATCATATCTTGTGCCCAAAGGTACAATTTACTCTTATATAGATGTTGATGGTAATTAACTTTCCCTTCATATACATATAGAAAGGCACATTATAAGGGGTTAGCTAATCTATATAGAGATGTGTGGTGCTAATCTCTATGCCAGCTGTACTGTGAGTAATTAAAGGAAATCCATCTGAAAAATGCATCCTTACTCCATGCCTGACTTCTGAAGTCTAAGTTAATCACTCCCCTAGGTTTTATATTTTTTGAAGAATGAGTGCTTCACTACTAGCAAAACAGATGACACTACTTATGAAAGAGATGCAAAATACAGATAATCAAGATGTAAGATCCCCCTTCTGAGGTTTTTTCTACATTTCACACTTTCCCCTGTAAAGTAAACCAAGGATTGGGAATAAGGTTTCTCCAGTGACTCCAGTTACTCGGTTTCAAAAGTGCAGTTGTACAGAATTTTTATTGTCACTATTCCTTATAGCAGTAGGTATTAATGTTATATCCTAGATAGCATGATTTGATCTATTATAGAATACAGCAAACAATGAATAGTTAACCCCTAACTTAATGCCAGGAAAACTGTTAATAATACTATACTTTACATAGAGAGATTCTGCCTCTGGTTCCTAGCTCAGATTGGTATTCCTGCGGGGGGGGGGAAGCACCACTGAATGAAATAAACAAAGTGGTGGCCAGTGTTTTGTAATATATTCTCATATATTGCAACCCAGTGCATACTATTAGCTTGTTTTCCCTTCTATTTTGAATAAGACAATTCTGATTCGTTTCTAAAATGCAGGTTTTAGCAGCCGAGGCCCATGTGGAAAACATAAGCATGTAGTATTTACTACAAGTAGTACAAGACAGACTGCTTAGTTCAGCATGACCAAATAAATTAAACAACTTTTTTTTCTCTCCCTCTTTTAAAAAAATCACAGAATCACAACATTATTTAGGTTGTCCAAAATAAAGATGAGAACATGCCTCTCACTGTATTATTAACATTATGTAACATTATAAGACATTAAACAGTTGAACAAGCTTCAGAGTTTGAGAACAGGCATTTCTGTATATCTAGATATTCTGGTGCAAACTGTAGAAAGCATATGGCTAAGTTGATTGACTTGTTTTCTCACCTAGTGTATTAAAAATGAAACTGTACTTTGAAGTAATAATGTGGCTTTTCAGACTGGCCTTGGTCAGAAATTTACCTTTTATTTGGGAAAGTATTTCCATCCAAGAGCTCTGGTCCCTGATAAGGAAAAATTAGGAGAAGAAAGAAGGCATTCCATTGGTCAAGTGGCAAAGAGTTTCCTGCTGATGCTATGAAGATATAAATCACCAGTCTTAGGCAGATGCCCTATGTTCACAGGCGGTACGCATGAAAGCTTGTTTAGATTCCAGCTCATTAACCAGTCCAAAGCATCACCTGGCTACTTTGCTCCAGGCTGCCTTCTCTAGTGGATAGTAATAATTTCTAGAGTATTAACACTGAGATCTGAGACAAAATCCTGACTTCAAGCAAGTATGCAAATGATTGATTGCTTTGAAATGAGCTATATTGTTTCTATTGGCTTATAGCCAAAACTGGTTCAAATTAGAGAGAAATGGACAGACAACAGGTTTACCCCTTCTCTGCTCTATACTCCTTTAAGTACCCCTTAAGTATTAGTGATGATACTTCTAAAAGCATTTTTCCCAGGTCTGTAAAGGATACTGAATCTCCTTATGTCTGTTGGAATCAGCCATAAAATAATGTTTATTTCTTGCAGATGCCTTCTGCAAAGAAAGTAACAAGAATTTGTCAAGCTAAATGAGGCTTTTGGAGTACAGAAAATGCTTTGATAGTACAGATATGAATGAAGAATGCCAGATTCTGGAGGAATTACCTTTTACCTGTCTAAATAAACCAGGAACTGATTAACAAGGCACTAGCTGATGCTGATTTGGTCCTGCCACAGGAAGGCATCGTCTGTCAGAGAGACAGGCAGAAGCAACATCTGATTCAGCCATCCAGTTTTAATCTGAGGCAAGATCAGTCGTTTCATAGTGGACTAAATAGACTAATAAGTGAAGGCTTAATTACATTTCCAGCAATCCTTACTTTATTCCAGAATTTTTGAGCCAAATATTTGCTTCTATTTCTCCCCTCTGTCTCTACAGCTACAGCCACAGCTGAAGTCCTTGAAATTTCCTATAGCTAAAAAATTTTGCTCTAGCTAGGATCAATTTATGTTATACTAAAGATGTGGCTTTTTAAACAGTGCAAGAAAAAGAGGGATTTTTTTAAAATTAATTTTTAGAGGATTCTGTTAAGACATGTACAGTGCATATCCTGACTATCCATGAGATGTGTATCTTAATCCAAAGGATAGAAATGGAGGATAAAAAGTATGAAGTATGATTTTGCAGTCAGTATTTAGATTCTCTTCAGGAGCTGAAATGACATTTTTGGTTATATTTTTAATCACTCTTATGCCTAATGGGTGAAGTGAACAAAATAAAATTGCTTTCCATGGAGAACTGCAGGGCCTTCTTCAAATCTCAGGGAACAGCAGGCTGTGGTGCTGCTTCTCAACACCATCTGTTCTTTGGGTTTGAAATGATTTATAGGAATTGAAGTGTTCGTGTTTTCCTGTTGACAGTTCAACTTCAGCAATATGTTCTTAGGCAACAATGAAAGTCTAAGCAAATATATACTACCACTAAATTTTTGTCTCCTGAAAGTTATGCAATATATTGGATATAGAAACCTATATTAATAAAATATTATTAATGACAGCATGTAAGTATATTGAAAAGAAGCTACTAGTCCTCCTTGCTTCCATTCCACCAGTCATTTTGAATAGATATTCAAAGTATTCATTTAAAGTATTTTAAAAAATTCTGGAAACTTACATCAGCCTTCATAGGAATAGGGTTGAGCCAACACTGAGTACTTGTTAATATCTCTGCTCCCTCTCAGCCTTCTTGAAATTATTTTCTAGGAAAAAAAACCCAAACAAAAACCTGACACACATCAGCCAAGTTTATGGTGCTGTTCTCTGCAATGTTATTTAAACTTGTTCTTATTTCTGTTTAAGCATGCTTTTGCATTCAGAATGACTACTATCTTCACACTTGGGTGTTATTTTCTTAGCTCAGGTTTGAAGTATGCAATTTTATTTTCATGTATTCTATGCTACTAGTATGTGGCAGTTCTCTCCTGTGAGGTAGATCGCAACAGGACTCTGTGGGAAAGAGTGAGTTAGCTGGGGGCTGTGTTCTGCAACTTCCTGTCCTGACTCTGCCCATCAGGGAAGAAGTGCTGAACAGTTGGAGCTGGCAAGAGGATGGCAATTCTATTTTGCATCTACTTCTGAAGTTTCAAACTTTGTGCTTTTTTTGCAAAGGTACAGAAGACTTGTGATTACACAAATCTCAACATGCCTGTCCTTTGGAAATAAACCCAGAGCTTTTTGGGTCCTGAGCCTCAAATCAACTCTGTAAGGGTTTGCTCCACCTTCAGCCTGATGGCCAAGGCATGAAACACCTGACTGATTCCTTGTTCTACAGGGTTCAGAACAGTTTTCCGTATCAGTTCTCTTTGATTAAGACAAATCTTCCTATGTTGCCAGCAGATTCCCAGTCACTTGGCTTAAGTATTGTGAGGTTGGTGTTCCAGTGAACCCTGAGTATCTGAAGTTTTCTGATGAAAACCCAACACCTGCTTGAAATGAAAATGGTCACAGTTCTAACTTGATTTAAAAAACTACATTAATAAAATCTTGGTTGTGTACTGACTCAAGGCAAATCTTACTCAAGTCAGTAAAAATTTTGAGAGCAAAGAGAGTGAGAATAAAGACCATAGAAAAAATCATGATTTGTAATCCCATAGAAACTGTAGAAGACAGTCTCTCAGTGAAAATGGGAAAAGGCTGCATTTGTCTTTCAGGTAGCTCAGTGAGCCAGGAGGATACAGCTAACCATGTGGTGAAAATGTATTGCAGTCCTTAGGAAGAGGTAGATCATTATCCACCATATCAATTTTTACATACAAACTTGCCAAGATCTATTTACAGTTATGATCTTATTTTTCTAGCAAATCCAGCATGTGATCTGTGTACAACTGTCTTCTAATTCAGTAGCTTTCATGAATGAACTATGTACCTATTAACATTTTATCAGTATCCCAGAGTTTTGTTTTCTTTCCCATAGCCTCCATGAGTTGGATCAATGACAGCCTCACCCACTGCCTTTGTAAAGATTTAAATTGAGCCTTTGTTCCTAGTTCACCCACTGTTCTTTGTTTATCCATCTCTGAATCTTTAGCATCCTGTCTTTCCTTCTTGCATTCATTTTTGTTCAGGAATCCTGTAAAAAATAACCAGAATTAAAAAAACCCACAACCTGTGAGAAAATGGAATGAAAGAAATAATATGCAATTTATCAAACTTAATATCAATATGAAATTTATCAAACAAAATATCAATAAATATTATATAATCTAAATATAATCAGAATACTACCCAAATCATATAGACATTTATGAGAGGAGAAAAATCATTTGTAGGAAGCTGTTTACCAGTTTCCTTTAATATTCAAAGTATGTCCACTTCTATAAGATATTAAGTTTAAAAACCTTGCTATGCACAGGAAGATTGTCAAATCAAGTCATCTATAAACACAGTTGCAAAATGCTTAGAAGATATAAAGTGCATTTGTAAGCATAGCTAGTTTGCAAAGGGTAGTAATATGCTGGGATAGATTGATGGGGTTTTTTTGCCTGTGTTGACAGAAATCTATCCTGCAATGAAAATCACAGATTCAAATCCTGTTTATCTTCAGCGATAGAGATTATTTCGTGTGTGTTGCTATTTCACTTCACTACTAACTTTCTACCAACAAAAGATAATTTTTCATTGTGCTAGGTCTCTTTTCTTACACTTCTAATTCTGTATTTTCAGAGCATACAGTCTGATGAGAGCACATCATCTCACAACATTTTTTTTTTTATACAGTGACAGGTGATGTTCATATTTCAAAAGCATCAAATACAACAGCTTGATTCTACTTAATCATCTGTCTTTTTAATTTCATTTCACATAGAGTTGTAATTGCACATTAAAAAAAATCTAAAAAGCTGATCAAAGTTCAAGTAAAAAATATTTACTGAAAAAACAGAGAACATGGTATTTGATAGGCACAAAAATCTATTAATTATATGCAACATCATTTTTGTTCTTCGGTGGCTGCCCCATTGTCTGGATTTCCAGTTCACCAGGATCTGTCTTAGTAGCTTAAAGGCAGAGCAGTAAGATGTCTTGTCTCACTCCCCAGTGCCTGGAAAAAAAAATCCATTGCCTTCTACTGATTGTTTCTGGATGACTGCCTTAATCATATTTCTTCTTTTCCTGTGGAAGATTACAATAACAAGAACCTGTGTGGGATGGTATGAAATAAAAAGGAAAATATGAAACACATGTCTCAGTGTGGGAAGATTCCAGTGTAAGTAAGTACTGAAATAGAACCTGTAACATCAAATGCCTGGTACCAACTTTATGAAATCTAAGAATGCAGAAGGAAATCTAAGTAACTAGCAAACATACAGCAAAGATTCAAAAATCAAAAATAAATATGAATTTTCAGGCTTTCAGTCTAAATCTGATTTTGAGCTGAATTTGACATGGTTCAGCTCCTTAAATTTCTCAGCACACTTCAGTTCAACATTCAGGAAATACCTGTAGCACCTGCATTTCACTGTGTTGCAATCTAATTCAAATAGAAATCACATAATAAGTTTAGTACTCAGAACACCTGCTACCTTAAGAACATACTCCTTTGAAACACTTTTACACTAATCTTTCCTACATCTTCAAAAGACTGTAGGAATAAAGTTATGGCTCCCTCAAGAACTTTAATATTCCCTGAGATAAATGTGAAAATGCATCAATTACACGTTGTGAAAACAGTATAACAAATTAAACAATTTACCACCTAAATTGGCTTTATTTGGATTGGATGTGGAATTCAGTTTTACATCCTTCACAAAGAGCAAATAATTTTTTTGTAGTTTTTCATACAATCATAGAATACCAGGTTGGAAGGGACCTCAAGGATTTTCTGGCCCAACCTTTCCAGCAACGGTCTAGACAAGATGGCCCAGCACCCTGTCCCGCTGAACCTTGAAAGTGTCCAGTGTTGGGGAATCCACCACTTCCCTAGGGAGATTATTCCAGTGGCTGATTGTTCTCATTGTGAAAAATTTTCCTTTTGTGTCCAATTGGAATCACCCCAGAGTTAACTTGTACCCATTACCCCCTGTCTTTTCCATATGACTCCTTGTAAAAAGGGAGTCTCCATCTTCTTTGTAGCCATCCTTTAAACACTGGAATATGGTGATAAGGTCTCCCCTAAGCCTTCTCTTCTCAAAGCTGAACAAGCCAAATTCTCTCAACCTTTCCTCATCTGGCAGGCTTCACAGTTCTTTGATCAGCCTGTCCACATCTTTTTTGCAGGGACCAAAACTGAACACAATATTCCTGATATGGCCTGATAAACACTGAGCAGAGTGGGATAAGGACTTCTTTATCTCTGCTGGTGATGCCCTTTGTGGATGCAACCCAGCATCCTGTTGGCTTTCTGTGCCACTGCAGCACACTGCTCACTTCACTCATATTGAGCTGCTTGTCCTCCGTGACACACAGGTCCCTTTCCACAGAGCTGCTCTCCAGCCAGGTAGATGCACTCCTGATTTCCCAGGTGCAAGACCTTACACTTGTCCTTGCTGCGTTTCGTAAGGTCCTTGTTAGCTCACTCTTCCAGCGCATCCAGGTCTTCCTGCAGGCTGGCTCTCCCTTCCAAAGTGTCCACTTCCCCACTCACTCTGGTTTCGACAGCAAACTTCACCAGGGTACACATGATCCTGTCACCGAAATCTGGGATAAAAATAACTTATCGACACCAATTTGATGTAGATAAGCAGACACTTTTTTATTGGCGGCCGGACGTGTAGGGGAGTGCTCTCACCAACAACACGTGCCAGGCACCAGAATCATACACCTTATATAGAACTTACTCATACATATTCATTAAATCTTCATACATAAGCATACAACTTTCAAGAAATCATTAACATATTCTCCTCCTATTTCTGATTCTGCGCAGTAGAGGTTAGAAATGTCTAGAAATGGGTCTGGGGTGTAATGTGAGTAGGTGGTCCATGGGTCAGTGGTCGCGATCTCCCCCTGCCAGAATTACCTTTTGCTTAAGGACACGGTTTTCTTGGCAGGTACCTGCAAGCTGTTACGGTTACTTGCCTTAGTTCCCATTAATCCTGGACCTTGACAACTACTTGCATTCTTCTAGTCCTATACATGTATTATAAATCAGTTTACAAATCACCTCATGTTTTGTTACCTAGGTTCTAACCGTTCTTACTAAACAATTATGACCAATCCCTTCAGCCTTGGTACAGGGCCGTACAGGGGACTTTAGCAGTCGGTTGCTAGATTCAAAATACAATAAATATAAAATAAATAATTTTTACTAAAATATCCCTTAATTCTATACTTATATTAAAATCAAACACAATTTAATTTCAGTTGTTAATAAAATCAGTAACAATCCCATCAGCTAGATCACTTATGAAGATATCAAACAGCACTCGGCCCAATACCTATCCCCGGGGGACCGCACCTGTGGCAGGTTGCTGGTTTGCAAAGGAGCTACGTACCACCACCCTCTGGGTGTGGCCTCTCAGCCAGTTCCCCACTCACTGCACAGACCACTCGTCTAGACCATAACGTACCAGTTTCTCTAGGAGGAGGCTGTGGGGAACCCTATCAAAAGCCTTGGAGAAATCCAGGTAGACCATGTTCACCACTCGCCCCACATCAACCAAGCAGGTTATTTTGTTGTACAAGGCGATCAGGTTTGTCAAGCTGGATTTGCCCTTGGTGAATCTGTGCTGGCTTTTCCCAATTACATGCTTCAGCCCCCAGGAGGATTTGTTCCGTAACTTTCCCAGGGATTGAAGTAAGACCAAAGGGCCTATAATTTCCTGAACTGTCCATTAAGACCTTCCTGTAGATAGGGGTGACATTAGCCTTCTTCCAGTCTTCTGGGACATCCCCCAATTTCCACAACTTCTCAAAGATTATGGAGAGCAGCCTTGCAGTGAGGTCAGCCAGCTCCCTTAACACCCTGTGGGGGATAATATCAGGGCCCATTGATTTTCAGGGGTCAAGCTCCTGTAACAGTTCACATAACTGACTCTTCCTCCACTGATGGTGGGTCCGTGTTTGCACCAACCTGGATTTTTGTTTCCCACTGCCTGGGGCCAACAGTGATGGTGAAGACAGAAGTGAAGAAACAGTCGAGAACCTCTGCCTCTTCAGCACTATTGGTGACTAATACACCTCTCCTTTTCAACACCAGGAGCTTTCTTCCTGTTTCTGCTTGTTTATGCACCAGAAGGACCTTTTCATGTAGTTTTTGACATCTCTGGCCAATTTCAATTTGAACTGAGCTTTTGCTTTTCTAACTGCATCTCTGCATATCCTGGCAATGCCCTTGTAGTTCTCAACGGTATTTGTCCATCTCTGGTAAACTTCTATTTTGGTTTTGAGCAGACTCAGAAACTCACATTTAAGCCAAAGTAGGTCTTCGCCTACTTCCCTTACCTTTAAAGAGGATGAACTGTGTCTGTGCTTTCAGGAGAACATTCTTGAATATCAACTCCCAGCACTCACTCTCTCCTTTATCCTCCATGCAAGCTTCCCATGGAATCCTTCCCAAATGAACTCTGAGCAAGCTGAAGTTTGCTTTTCTAAAATCTAAAGTCTTTGTCTTAGTATTAACCTTCAGCATGCTCAGCAGGATCCCAAGCTATGGAAGCCATGTAAGAACTTTGTTGTCTTAAACAGACTGCTTGCTACAGCAACCCAGACCCTGCCCTCAATG
This sequence comes from Athene noctua, assembly GCF_965140245.1. NCBI lineage: Eukaryota > Metazoa > Chordata > Aves > Strigiformes > Strigidae > Athene > Athene noctua. The sequence goes on from NC_134040.1 coordinate 28,378,085, forward strand.
GCTGCAACAATAGGATATGGCATTGGCGAAAACTGGCTAAGCAGAACAAAGATATAGCTATGTAATATGCAACTTCCTTGAACCTTACGCTTTAGTCAGGAACACTGGGGGCTCCTGAGATCCTACAACCTCTCAGTTTGATTTGCGCATACACAGACCTCTTGGAACATGAGCTGACTGCATGATGAGAGACTGTTGGTGCCTGATTGTTTTCACATTGTCAACTTCTCCCTATGACAACATGAGGGAGGAGATAGGGCAGAGAGTTTTATACTTAAATACTCAGGTTTTACATTGCTGTGTGTGCACCCACGACCCATGAAAGACCCAACTGCACAGGATGCTGCTGGGTCCCAGGGTGGTGAACTCTCTCTCTCTCTCTCCTTTTTCTCTTTTTTTCCATTTCTTTCCTTCCTTTTAGTAACCTCAGGCACAAAGAGTAATTGTTCTGTTTTATTGCCAGAAAATGAACTCCTGAGGTGATTTAAAAGTGTGATCAATAAATTTGTATTGAGTTTTGACCATTTGATGTCATTTCACCTTAATACACCCCAAGGTATCAACTAAAGAACCTCTCGTTAGCCCCTTCCTCTGAGGTCAGGACACAACACAAGCTCCACAACATGGTGATTGCTGCAGCCAAGGCTATCACTAACCAAGATAATACAAAGCAGTTTTTCTTGGTTTGTGAGTAACAAATCCAGCAGTGCCTCATTCCTGATTGGCACATCTAACATTTGTATAAGGAAGCATTCCAGGAACTTGATGGATGACGTGAGCTGCTGTATTCTTCCAACAAATGTCTAGATAGTTGAAGCCACCCATATGAACCAGGTTCTGTCGACCAGAAGCTTGCTTAATTGACCCATATATTGCTTTGTTGGCCTTATCATCTTGGTTTGGAGGTTGGTAGCAGATGCCTATTGTAAGATCCCCTTGGAGATGACCCCTCTGATCTTGACACAGAGTCATTCATTCCATAGGAACTCCACAGTCACTGTAGCTGACTTCTATACATTCAAGGTTCTCCTTAACAGAGTGGAACTCCTTCGCCTCTTCTTCCCTGCCTTTCTTTAGAAAATGGCCTATAGCCATCCATTGCAATCCTCCAGTCGTGTGTTGTCCCGCCATGTTTCTGTTATTCCTATGATATCATATAACATTCTGACTGGTTGCATAGCTGAATTTCCTCCTGTTTGTTCTCCAGGCTGCTTGCATTGGTATATATATACTTGAGGTGGTTGGTCTTCTGGTTCACATCTTGGGAGGCAGCTAAGGAACATTTGTCACTGGTCTGGTTGGTCTCGCTTATTTCCCAGTTGGTTGCAATGGCGTGAGCATCACCAATTTGTTAGGTGATGTTGGACAAAACCAGAAGAGAACTTCTGGTCTTAAAACTAAGGAATCCTAATTTTATTGCTTTTCTTTTAGGAGTCCTGATGTTGAGGACTTTCCCAAGTTCAGCAAAGTGTTTACATCCCTAAGTCCTGCTTAGTTTTGCCCCATAGGCAGAGAGGACAATTACTAGCGATGGATCTTTCAGTGGTATCGTCCCATTTTTTTCCTTCTCTCAGTGATAATGGGGTAACTTTACATAGCAGACCCACCAGAGCATCTCTTTCATTAGTTTTACATTTCACTGGCCTCATCTGACTGCCTCTAACTCTAGGAAATAATTTTGCAAGAGAAGAATTTCATCTCTTAGCACCATTAAGATTTCTGGCTGAACAAAATGCTGATCACCCCTTTCAGAAATTCAGAAAATTCTGAACTGTAGAAAAATGGTAGAGGAGAGACTCCCTAGAATCGAAGAGTATCACAGCCAGGCAAGGGTTGGAAGAACTGGAATTCAATGCCAGCAGTAGGAAGAAATCAGAGCTTAGTTTAAAGATAGAGGCAATGGGACTTTCATGCTTTCTCCCCAGAGGGTATGGCTGAAACATCAATTCCTGAATGTGAACTGCCTGAGTAGGAAAAAGATCTGTGCTGAACTGCCCGAAGGCGTGCCAGCACTTCCCAGGGGACTGTTGTGCACTTAGCAGCCCTTTTACATGGTCTGCATTTCAGCCTTCATAGGCACAATCGTCACTTCACAATCCTACCTTTTAAAAGCAAAAATGAAAGCATTCCATTGATCACTTTTAAAAAGAACAATAAATACAGAGCAATGCTGCTTCTCTTGTGGAAAAAACAAAACAAAAAAAACAACAAACAAACAAACAAAAAAACCAAACCCAAACAAACAAACAAAAAAAACCAACCAAAAACCACATTAAGACACCACAAAACCTAAATGTTTAACATATTGACTAGCATACTGAATACACAAAGGTACAATATTGTCCAAAAGATGGTAGAGAGTAGAACTCATTTTGCATCCTACCTTTTTTGTCTGTGTCATCAATAGACTGCAGTACATACAAAACTGTTTAGTTAAAAGCATGTGTGTCTGAAGACTGAACCATATATTGAAATTAAATAACAAACAGAGAATGTGTATAAACAGTTATGTTTTTTAATTAATGAAAATAAGATATGGGAACTGGAGAAGAATTGATTTCATAGGTGGCTTGACATCTTTCAGTTTCCTAAATAACTTTTTAACTCTAATGTTTCTGTTAGTTTATTTGGACTTTTATTTTGCCATTAGTAAATAATTTAGGCATGGTACAACACATACGCTCTCAGATGTTTTATGCATCTGGAAAATATTTTGTATTGGGACTGTACCCCATGAAAAAGGACCCATGACTAAACTCTGTGCTGCTGCATACATTAAATACTACAGTAATCACGGAGGAGTATTCATGTGATAGAAAGTCATATATCACCGTTCTGTACTTTCAGACTAGTAATTTAAAAAAACCTGCTGCAGATAATGTGAATCCACATGGCAAAGCAGGGCTTCTGTGCCTTCTGGCTCTTTGCTTACCTGTTCAGGCTCCCATGCTGACTGCCATAATCCTCCTTCAGCTGCTCAGTCTTCTGTCTTCTCTCATCCTTGCCAGTGCATGAAGCTTGATTGCTGAATGTTGTTTTTGGGAAATGTTTAATAAATTGACATAGTTAATTTATGGTTTTTATACAGTCTCTTACATATGTTTTTCTTCAGAAGATAAAAGCTGCGCTTTGAAGTTGAATAACCTCTCCTTGTCAGGCTGTTGCCCAAGTGACAGAGAGCCCAAGAACTGGACAGAAGACAGACACCCATATACATGTTCCCCATCTATCTGTGCATCCCACATACACGCTTTATGAGGCAAAAGGATCGTCTGAGACGGACTTAGAAGTAGAGTTATGAGGATTTTTCTGACAAAATCTTTTTTTTCTTAGATACTGGCATGAAATCGTGAACTGTTTTTTTGGGGTTTTTTTAAATCTATTGTTGATGTGAAAACATTGAAACCAGGTAATGAAATGTTCCATCAAGACTGGTTGAAAATGTCTCTGATAGATAATAGTAGAAAAATACTCCATGGCTAATTCTGTCTAGGTATTTCTGGAAGTTTTAATCCTTTTTCAGTTATATTTTTGCATGGTTTAGGGTCTCAATTGCTAATCTGTTACATTTAAGTGTTTGCCTTAGCAAAGTGATATTGACTGTGATGGACATGAAAAAGAAAAATGATGCTGTCTTAATTAACAGAAGAAAGAAAAAAAAAATGGGTAAGTATAATCACTGTCTTCTGTTAGGAGAAAACCACAGTCTGAAGTGATACAGCACAGCTTTGAGGCACTGAACAAAGTCAATCAGTAACTTCATTAAGAACGACAAGTAAGGTATTAAAAATCAGTATTTCACCATCTCTCTTGGCTTTTCCCGCTCCTCAAAGCTCTGTAAAACACATCTGCTTGCCTGGAGTTGTAACAGAGATAAATGACAGTGCTGAGATAAGAAACTCAGAGTTCCAGTTCCTAGAATACATCTATTTGGGGGTTTTGTATGTTGTGGATATCTATTTTACTCTGTCCACAAGACCTGAGGATCTGAGGAATCAGCAAATTCAGAGAAAAGGTGTGAGAGTAGGGCTTCAGAGTGGTATGAGTTATGCTGCTTATTCACTGCTTTAGCTATTTCATTTTCCTGCAAAGTGGCATCTGTACTGAAAATCATATGGAATATACTACAAGGGAAAACTCAGAGGCTTTCTTTCTATCTGCTGTGTCAGAGTAGCTGCATTTGGAACATTAAAAACAGAAACAAAAAAAGTTTGAGGTTTAGTATTTTTCCATCTAGTAATGTTCCTCCTAGAATTGTGCCTTTTCTAAATGTGATGTCATTTTGGAATTCCATTGTTTGAAAACGTTTTATTCTGTCCCACTTATTCTGCCTCTAACACCTGCTAACCTATGTTGAACTGTCAAACTAAGAATATTTTCTTTATTAAAGGATGACACACAGAAGTCTAAAGTTATCCCTTAAAATATTTTTTACTGGAGTTAATAAAATAGAATAATGAGAGACAATATTACTTAATATTGGCCACTACTTCTAAAGATACTGAATAAGAATGAGTAATTTTGTATTATCATGATTAATTTATGTAATAACAGAAATATTGTTAGAATATTGTTGCATCAGCTCCACTAATGTCATAGATTCAATATTGCTTTGAGAGCCATGTATCACATACTTGGAATCAGGACTCTAAGAGTATTATTTATTTGATTGCAGTCCTATCATGGTGGTGGTTTGGTTAATGCTGCCTCTTACTCATTTAAAAGTATAACTGCTGTTATAAAGCATTGCTATTAATTTTTATTTCACATAGCCAAATGAATTTTGCCCTCCCCTCCAAATAGCATTACAGAATTATTAATATCATTAGTATAATTCCTATAGGAAATTACTTGTTGCTTTAGAAAAATTGAAATTTTAGAGTTTTTCATAGACCCTTCACAACCTCATGTTCCTGGTAATTTACATATTAAAAACATGATTTATACAGCAAATATATACTATTCTTATCTTCAGGAAGGACATGGTATAATTCATTTTTACTCTTTTTTTTTGCCTTGACAACCTACTCCTTGATTGCTCAGTATAAATTCTAATTATTAGAGAAAGATGACAGATTCAGGGTGGAGAATAGAAGGAAGAGACAAAAAGCAAAAGGCTGTTTCCAGGATAAAGAAGCCATCAAAATGCTAATAAGTCCTATTCCAAAAGGGTATTATTGTTTCTTTGTTCAGCTTTATTTATAAACACACACATCTGAAGCAATGATTCCATCTGCACATGCTAAAAAGCTCTTTGTCCAAAATACACACTGCTCCAGAACATACAGAGAATAAAAAGCCCTGCTCAATTAGACATCTTTCAGAAAAAGCACTGGACTGAAAAATGGCAAAAATCTCCAGAAATATAAAGTTTAGGTGGAAAGTCTTCTTTCTACAGAAGTTATTCTATATCAACTAGACGGGAGAGAACTGAATTCTCTAGCTCATCTCAGTCTAGTGGATGTTCCAGTGAAGGTGAGTAATAGCCTAACATCAACCTTTATGAGATCCTAGAACAAAAGGAAACTGTCTAAATTGCCTGTTTATTTGATGGACAGGTTGGGTTATATTTTGGGACAGTAAAGTGGAATTTGTGCAAGTTCTTGATGTTTCATCACAGCACTTATTGAAAGTTGTAAGGAAAACAGGAAAAGGGAATGGACAGGGCAGAAGGATGTGTTGAGGAGAAAAAAAAACAACCCAAAACCAAAGATAAAGGAAAATCAGGAAAGGATAACTCTCAAGTGAATACATGAATGAGCTGAAAGAGCACTTCTAACTCTTGCCTCAAGGAAAGTTCCTTTAATTTTGGTTGCAAAGCAAAAAAAAAGGAGCAAGATATTCTCACTCTTTGTCACAGTGACAAGCTCACAGTAGAAGCAGAACCAACAGTCTCAATCTTATTTGTTGATTATACAGGTAAAGAAGACATGTATTTATCAATACAAATTTGTAAAAATCTGTAATAAAAAGCAGAAGAAATAACTCTACAAACGTAAATATTTTGAGAGATGGCTTAATGAAAAATATTTTTCCACATTTGTGTGATAGGAAGTTTGGATGGTTGTCCTTAAAACTAGGACAAATTCAACACCCTCTTTGGAAGACACATTTTCCTCAAACTGCCATATGAGGGTTTTTTTTATTTTTATTTTTGACATATTTAACAGAAAAAATACAACTGACACTTGAGAATAGGGAGGTGTGTACAGGTTTATGTGTATGTCACTTCAGTCTTAGGTAAGCCATTTAAAGAGACTTTATGTCTCCTTGGAAAGGGACAGAGACATTTAGCTGAAGTGAACCAAATACATACTAGACATGATGTATCCCAAAGAATAACCCAGTGAGATGTATGGATAGATTATAAACAACCTGCTTATAAACAGTCTTGCCTTGTGTTTGAAAGAGTAAAATTGTCTGATAGGGAGGGATGAGAGATTTCACTGCCTAAAGCAGAAGCCTGGAAATGCTTCAAGAAGCTGATGTTAGTTTAGAGATATAAAATACAAAAAGGCAAAGAAAAAATTAACAACAGAATTTGTACTTTGTGAAAACAGTGAGGCCTGTTGACAAGAAAATTTTCTGAAATGCAATTGCTCTTTAATGTATTTGTTACATTGAGAAGAAACTAATATTTCCCTTCATGTTGTCAGCAGTCATAGAACTGACTAAAATAAGTTCACAACGGCATAATTCCTTTATGAAGAAAAAAAAAACCAAACTACCAACCATATCATAATGAATGCTTCCAAAAATAAATTTCTTCTTTGATTAAGCTTTGCATACCTCTTTCAAAGAAGCTATTCCAATATAATTTTTTGGTAAGTTAGCAGAGTAATTATTGGTAATGAATGATAAAAAGCATTATTTCAAAACAAACAAAAAAACCCAACCCTCCAAACAAACAAAAAGATTACTTGAAGTATTATATATAATTCCCTATTTGGTCTTTAATAATTTTTAATATTTAATTTAAAACTGGTTTTGATATCATCTGATACATAAACAAGCTATCACCATTTTCTTTTTATCCTCTTTGTTTACTTTTCATATTCATTTATACTGTGTTCTCTCCTGAAGAGATGGATTCTTGAGTCAGAATCTGCTTCTGTGTTGCTGTGGCTGCCAAGCAACTTAGTTCTTAACATTTCCTTCATATTTCTGTCTGTTCGTTTAATACAAAGACACTGGATCCCAGTAAGCCTAGACATGTATAAATACATCTTCTTTAATTGCTTTTATAACAATGAGTTATTTGCTTTCACAGACATCAAAGCAAATATGGGTGAGCTTGATGCCCGGGCCATACTAGGTCAATAAATTTACAGTAGTGAATGGGAGACTACATGAAATCCCAAAGAGATGTGATGGGAGGAACTGTGGACTCTGGTTATGAAGAGGTTAGAGGATTCTAGCTGACTTCCTGCTGACTTCAGGAAAGGGAGAAATTCATTTGATGCACTGCAAGCTTTCAGATCTATCTGTTAAACTGAGGATAGCATTTTAAATGGAGATTTATAATCTGTTACTTCTCCAGATTTTGATATTACTTAGTACATGGCACCCTCATCATTTTGTAGCTGTAGTAAATAAATTGCCTTTTGAATTTCTTTGCCTCCTTGTATAATACTTGAATGAGGGCAACTCTGGTCTCTTCATATTGTTTTTTAATCCAGTCTTTTATCTGGCATCACAATTATTTGGTCTTTTTTCTGCATAACTACTAAGTTGTCACAAGCACGAGAAGTGACATTTTCTACTCTGATGTATTATTTGTCAGCCCCTTATGTTGTCAGCGGTGCTCAATAGGAAAGATGAGAGAATGACTTTTTCAGCTTGATGACTCTTCTTACGTTGAAACACTAGTTATATGGTTTATTTGCTTAAAATCCAGTTTATGGTTCATTATTTTTGCTCCAAGTGCTTCCTTTATTCTAAATTATATTGCACAACTTTAGCTCTAACTGATCAGTTTTCTTGGTAACTTCCATTATTTCTTTTTCCAGTACCTTTATTTTGCTGGAAAGGCTTTTGATTTTGTAAGTTGTTCTATAATTGTGGACTATCACTATTTTGGTTAGGGTTCAACTTCAGTTTTTATGGGTTTGGACATTGTTATTGTCTCTCATTGTTTTGCATGTGATTGTTACTTATCTTCAGGAGACCCTTTGCCTGGTACAAGCTTGACACCTACATAATCCAGTTGACTTGTTTTACTATCCCCTGCATTTAACAGGAGCTTCAGCTTTGGAGTTAGCCATGCATTTCTTCTTACATGTCTGGAATTCTTTTGTTCTATATAGATATGTATGTGTGTTTTGCTATTTATTCTGCTATTTATGTTCCCAAAACCTGCACCATTGCTGTTGCTCTCTAGTGACTGCATGACATTTCAAACTGGGCAAGACACTGAAGCAGAAGGGCTTTGACAGCGGGTTTTGTTTTGGTTTTGCATGTGTCTATTTCTTTTTACTTTCAAAACACCAGCTAGTGACACTTTACATTTGTTCATTTAAAGGATGAGTTGTCAGAGTAGGAACAAAGTAATGGTATTAGTTTAAAGACTTGAACTTCTTGAAAAAAGCATCACTAGCCTGCAACAAATAAAATTGCTCTGCTGGAAAACAAAATACACAGACAGTTAACATTCAGTTGAAGTAGTTAATCTATGGAAGGCAACCTTACCTGGTGGGCATACCTTATGTTCCTCTGCTTTGGAATAAAGGAAGAAATATTTTAGATTCTGTTGGATAGACGTCTAGCTTCCCAAATATGAAACTCCAATTTTTTTTTTTTTTTTAAACATTTTATCTCATATAGTATAGTTGACTGCTTTGTCAATTTTTTTAATGGATTTGGTTATATTATAATTGGACACCCAATAAATCAAAGATATAACCTTTAACTTACAGCTTGTTACAGGTGTCATCAAAAGCACACCACACTTCAATTATAGCCTCCATCTTTGTGTTTCATTGGTGAAATAGCACTAGTGTTTATCAAAATGATATGTGATATGCTTGATATAATGTACTTTCCTGAGCAAAGGTTTTACATGGAATTTTTGGGTAGACATAAAAATAATATGGTTGTATTTGTCATCATACAAGATGATTATTTTTATCCTGTGGTCCCAGTTTAGTTCCTTGGCCACAGGGCAGTAATGTCATTTGAATGTGGAACTGGGAAATGGCACTGTTTACATCTGGTAAGTATATTGTTTTCAGAAGTGAAGAAGCGTTGTAACAGACCAAAGAGAAAGAGAAAAAACCATAACATTGGTATAAAATATCTCTCTCCCCGTGCCTTCAAGATTCAGTGATATTACTGGCATACAATTTTCTCCTGTTCTTTTATATCTTCCGTGACTTCTTATCTCATCACTCCTATAATTTGGAATATATGTAGCTTTTCGAGCATGAATCATGAGATAAAACTAAGGTGTCTGGGCTATTTCCCATTGATTTCTATACTCAGATTTAGTGCCTTCCAATTGGAGGCATATTGAATCTCTTGACTTTAAATTATTTGTGTTTATTATTGACAAGCAGCAGTTCACAGAATCACAGAATCATCAAGGTTGGAAAAGACCTTGAAGATCATCTAGTCCAACCATTAACCTAACAGTTACCGTTCTCAAATACACCTTATCCCTAAGCGCTATGTCAACCCTATGTTCACTTGTGTTTGGATCTAGTTCTTCATTCCGAGCCCCAGCCAGCAACGTTCCAGTCCAGAGTCTTCTATTACTTCAGACTTTTTTTGTGTAGATGTGTGTTGTTCTGGTGATTGTCTAAAGCTTTAGTCTGTCAACATAATAGGTAGGGTAGATGAAAGTCACAACAAATTGTCTTATAAATGGGCATATTAATGGATGCTAATGTTCACTCAATTTGAAGAGGTCAGACATTACTTCATTGTTTCAGATAAGATAAGTATCATATTGAATAAAGGCAAATAATCTTATAGTCTTAGGCAGATAGAAAATAAATCATAAATTCGAGTAGAATTGTGACACCCTGACATATCACAGCTGACTATATGGCAAAGCATGCCACCAGAATGGCATTAGTTTCAAGGTAAATGGACTTGGCATAATGAGGGTTCATATTTTAAAAGACAAAGTGCCACATATCTCCACAAGATATTTCATTAAAGAAATTAAAAGATGATTATTTTCTACAGTTATAGGTATGCTATTGCAAACATCAGTGGTACGTGGAATTTTAAAATACTGAAATAAGATCAGTGTCAAGTTCCTTCTATGAGAGCTGAGGAACTTGGCCATGTGAATATGTTTATTATTCAGTAGTGTGAGTATTGTGGCAGTGGCCAACAAACTAGATCTAAAAACCTGTGAACAAGACATCAACTTTCTTTGACCATGACTAGGTTCATAGGATCATGGGATAATTCACTTTAGAAGGTACCACAGGAGGTCTCTAGTTCAGCCTCCTGCTTGCCTACTGATATATGAAAATCTAGAGGAATAAAAAAAGTTACAGGAAGTGCCAATCTGTTCTTTTAAAAGAAGATAATGCTTTGATGTGTGAACATTTAGCCACATTGACTGCAAGGAGGCAAAGATACTAAAGAGAACTCCAGAGAAGCACTCAGGACTATGATGAAACCACACGCATGCATCTGTTTTTGTGGCTTTTCAAATAATTCTACTTGGGCAAGTGAAGACTCAACATCTTGCGTGCTCGTACCTTCAGACTTTTCTGTGCAGATCCTGCATTTCTTGTTTTAACTACCACATAGTCCTCAAGCTATTGAAATAAATATGAAGTGCTCAGAAAGGTAGACTCCCGGAACAGCTTGGATTCAACACTACCAGCTGAAGCAAAGGACTGTGCTATTGAAAGAGGCTGTGTATTTCATGGGGGCTGTGCTAACAGGCCAGAATCAAAGACAACGTTTCCATGGTCCCAGAGCCTTCTGGTTTGGAAGCACGTAAGATCTATAATTTGTGTTTAACATAGCTGATTGATGACTGTTCTTGCATAGGACTTTTGCAGAAATTTAACAGCAGCCTTTAATTAAACTGAAGAATAAAGTACATGTTATCCAGTCAAAATAAGCAAAAAAAAGGTGGGGCGGAGGGAGACATCTCTCTACAGATGTTAAGCTCTCAAAAGAGTTGTCAGCATTTGTTCTGAAGGAATTACTTAACACTCAGATGAATTATTTCAGAGGAAAACATCTGTGTTCTCTGTTTTTGTTACAAACTCCCAAGGCAAAGTATGTTCCAGCCAGTCCATCCACAGGCACACAGCATTTTGAATAGAGTGTGTCACTGTCAGATCACATTCTGATAAAGTATATATGCTTTGAGGTGAAATGGTTATTTTCTCCGTTGTTTTACTCATCCCTGTTTAATCAAGCATTACTGGAAGAGCTAGCAAACAAATGAAGAAACTTCAAGACCCCTCTTTTAAAGTCAAAACTGTTGCATGCAGCCTACTTAGATTTTACATGGGGATTTTGGAAGCAGAAAAATTGAGTTTTAAAAAAGTATTGCAGGAAGAAGTTTATATCCTATTTAGCCTATGGTCTATATTTTTGCCATGCGTCTGCATATTCAAGCCCTGTCTATCCCATTCTGATTCTATTCTAGGGGGGTGAAATGTCCTTTGTGTCATCCCTTCTGTTCTGTCACTGAATTGAATGAATTTAGAGCAACGTGATCTTCAGGTACCTCATTTCCAGTCACTACACACATCTTACAAAGGAGACCATAGACCTCTTTCAGTTAACTGTGTTCCATCTGAATGCACTGCTGTCACTAAGTCTGTTTAAATAGTGGGTTTGCTGCAATATCCCCAAAGGACAAGGAATAAAAAATAGCACTGTGAGGCTCTTAGTTGGACATGGAGGCAATGCAGATCAATATGAGACAGTTGCTTGCTGCAGTCACTCTGACTGAGCAGAACTTTTTTCTCTGAGAGGCTCCAGAGAAATTGCAGATTGCTCAGCTACTGATGTTACTGAAAAGTGAATTATATACTTATGAATATATGAACTGATATTTTCAGTCTCTTGTAATTCATTGTGGGAAGGGGAGTATTTTTCCTTCCTTAAAAAAAGGACACCTTTGCAACAGCACTTGAATTATAACATAGATTATATTGGATGCCCAATATGGGAGCAGACACCTGTCAGGGCTGTTCCTTCCTTCCCAATAAGGGTGCTAATAAGAAAACTCTTTTGCAAGCACTCCTATAGCCTTTTTAAAATACAGTGGACCAGATAAACATTTGCAAGGTTTAGCTTTCTTGGAAGTGCTTTACATTGTCTATATTAAGAGTAGCTTCAAATCATTTGATGCAGCAGTGTTTGAGATCTAGTCTTCAAATACAGACTTACCCCCAGCAGGGTTGGGAAGTGTTACAGACAGTTGTTCCTTGAAGTGGAATCCCAAATTACCACATGACGGTTCAAGAAGCCACCTACCTGTGGCTACTCCTAAGCAATGGAGAGAATATTCTTGGATGTCATACTCTAAAGACTGAGACATGGTTAAAAAAAGAACATGAAAGGAGCTGCTGACATTCCTGTCTTCTGTCCTTCATGAAGGCATCTGTAGGGCAAGTTTGTGCTGAGATGGACGGTCAGGTGGAGCCCCTCTGCTGATAACAAAGAGAGAGATATCTTGTTTTGGTGTAGGCATGAGGCAATTGTGAAACTGCTCAGCATGATGAAGACTGCAGTGCAACTGAAAAAATTCTGGAGAACTAGAAGCTAAGTGGACTGAAATGCTTACAGAAGAGAAAGATCCTTAGGGTCAGACAGCAGCTGAGCATGGAAGGTTGCAAAGTCCATGCAAGTCTAGTTTTAAATTCCCACGTGCAGTTCTGGTTTGGGTCTGGCTCTTAGACTAGTTTTTTCTTGCCTTTTAAAGAACATAGATCAATTCAGTAGAAGTTAAAAAAGCTGTTTTGTACTGTACACTGTTACCTATTATAGTTTTCAGAATTATTTGGAATTTTTAACAATATTTTTGTAAAGTGCTGTTACCAGTGACATCCATAATGAGATAGATCCCTGTGTTTTTATTCTAAACTTATATTAAAACTTTTATATATTAGCTCAAAACCCTTTACAAATTCTCCTTTGGCCTACTTAGTCTCTTTTTAGTAACTGTACAGTCCCCTGCAGATTTAATAGCATACTTTCACCTAAACTGAATACATATGAACAAAAATATTATATTAGCGTATTGAGACATCAGTAATTTGAACCTTTATCTGCCAATGTCTCTTCACTGTCTAATGGGAATGATTATTTGTGTGTGTATATATTTGAATTACTTCTTTGTTATTTAAGTTGTATTTTTTCATTCAAAGTAGATTTTTTTGATTGCTATACCCTTTGGAATGTATTGTTAGCAGGAAAATCAGCACATTCAACAGGATGGGTAGTGACAGAAAAAAAGAAAGACTTTAATAACTTTGAGTAGCTACCCTTTGCTTCTATCATCATCTGTAAAAACTGAAGAACAATATTTCCCTACTTTGCAGTTGTGCATCCAAACAATTTAATGATTAGGAGGCACTCAGATGCTATGTTGACTATCAATATAGCAAACTGTACAGATAAATTGTGTGGCATCAGAAAACCAAAGATCTTAATGCAGAAAATTATTGCATAGACCTATTTCCTGCATGTTAGACAATGCATTTTTAATGCACACAATTTTTAAAGACAATAATACAAATAGATAATGGAAAAAAAACTAAGGGAGGGAGTTTGGGCCAAGCTTTACGGGGAGTGTTTTTCCTTGGTGGTTGTTTTTTCGTTCTATTGATTGCTTTTGATTGATGTATGTATATATAACTTCTAATGAAGAATTAGAATACTTAAAAAATCCTTCACATGCTTATTTTGTGTCTGCACAGTCCTTGCTTTGTGTAAAAGTGACAAGCTCCTAGGAATAAATAGTCTGTGGCAGTGTTACATAAATTCAGCTAACCTGCTGAGACATTTTATTCTCAGAAGTTGCCAGAAGATTCTGGTATGATAAATGATATAAAAGAGTGTTAAAAATAGAATCAAGTTCTAATACCTAAAATATTTAAAATAATTGATGTCTCACAAAGAAGAAAAAAAGTTTTTCTTCTAGGTTTAACATTTGAGTCTCAGTACTAACAAAATTACAGAAGTATATTTGACTGTGATCCCTAAGAACTGGCATATTTTTACATGGGCAGAAATTAACCTTAGCTAGTGATGTGCAAAGAATGTTTTCTTACCACTTAGTTTAATGAATATTCTTTTCCACATCAGCCTTCACAACTGCTCCAGGTACATCAGAGTTTTTCAGATGACATGTCTGACAATGGCAGTTCAGCCTAATCCAGATAGGTATCAGTCATACCGGCAGATTGTTCTTTATTAGGATTCACTCTAAAAAACTGTGGCTAGGAGTAATGTAAAGGACAAAAGGCCACCAAGACTGAATGCTTTTTTTCCAGAACATAACAGAAAACCTTTTACCATTCTGGAGGAACTCCAGGCTAAATCTTTATTTCCCTAAATGTTAGATATTAGGGTAGTCGCTCTTACACAGCAGGATAGTCAGATGGTGCCATCGCAGACTGAACATGAAAAATAACTGGCAAGGAAAGAATAGGCAAAAATAGGAACCAAAAAGCAGAATAGCACTTAGTACGGGGGAGAAGATAAAAGAAGATGTGTACCCAACTAGCAGCAAAAATAAGGAGTAAAGAAAATTAAGCAAATTTCTACCCATGACTATTTCCTATTTTCCATCAGATCAGGATTCTTGTGCATCTGTCGGTTAAAATGCCAGTAAATCATGAAAGCAATTTTCCTATTGTGTTGTATTATTAATCTGAATCCAGATTAATCATACTCAGCTAGGAGATCCTCTCCTATCGACTTTAGCATCTCATCCAAGTTTGTAGTGACCTGTGACTGTTTTTGTCAATGCTCCAGACCAGTTTTGTTTTCAGTCACTCACTGAGTATGTTCTCATTGGTGAATCCCAATGAAACTAACTCTGGTGGCTTTCAAGGGTGGTTGGGGATGTGAACAATACAGAACACTCATTACTGTGTATGTTTCATGCAGTTTTGCTTGTGTTTTTCATTCTCTGCTGTCACCATTCTGAATGGCTGATACTGGTGCATTGTCTAAGATAAGCAACCTTCAACCCAGTTTCCTGACCCAAAGGTGTCATAGAACTTTTTGTTTCTGTTTCTTGTTCTATAGGAATCATCCAGATTTCTCCTGTTATAAAATGCCAGTCTGTTTCTCTAGCATTTGCTCTTCTTTTCCCTTTTTTGGTTAATTATTTTTCTTGCTGGATCTGTGGTGATAGAAGCTGCCCATGAATGAATCTTCAACTCATTATTTACAGGAGCACCAGTTTCTTTATCAAAATTATTTTCTCCAAGTTAAGACTCTCCACTCCATGCATAAAAATATTTTTTGCTCTCTCAGGAAGAATACTTGTACCTGTCCTTCATTGACCATTATGTTCTTTGAAACACATACTTAGAGACATATGTAAAGAAAAAAAAGAAATATCCTTTATCTGAGGATAAATACACAGGTATTTCCACTATGCATTTAAGTGGTCAGCATCCTCATTTGGCAGAGAAGCCAATCATTCTTAAGATCTCATCCACTTTTGATGGTCCTAAATGTCAAAGCAGCAAAGCAATGAAACTAAAACAAAAAATATGGGCAATTGTGACAACTGACCACCCTTCTTTCTCTTGCAGCAGTGATCATGAATATAAATAGGGTGGAGTACAGCAGAATTCCTTTTCACAAGTGCAGGCTGTAGAAAAGCAGCATTTGCTGCCTTCTGTTATAGGAGTTCTGAGCCCTGATGTCTTATGGCGATGCTCCTCATAATGCCTTGATTTAACAGAACATTTGCACTGTCTCTCCTTTGGAAGTGAGATAGAATTTTTTATATCTGAAGCTGGACAGCTGCTAAAAAATGTCATGCTTTTAGCAGCTCACAATAGTATTAATGATTTTTCATTATGAGCAGTCTCCTCCCCCCATATTTGCGTACTACTAAATGAGTGCCAGGCATGTGCTTACACAGATGTGCCATAAAGGTCTGATGTTTTGGCTTGTCACTCAGGGTGGGCCTGAGCTCTTTAAGTGACATTATTTAAATGTCAGGTGCCCAGAGGATTGCTTTGTAGGCAACGGAGAGAGTGAAGCACAGCCAAATGCTGATGAGTCCCATTTATTTTAGACATCTCTTTTTAAGATGGAAGAATTTGCCTTTGGAGCTGCCATGGTTTGTCCTTTGCCTCCCTATTACTTCAGGAGAGGAAATGACACAACTGTTTTTACCTAAACACCTAACTTTCACACAGAAAGAATAATTATTTCCCTTGATGCTCTGTCATCATCCATCCTTCTATGGTTTGTCAAAAGATATGTATCTAAAATTGCTGAGTGTTGATTTACTGTTGGTATCCCTTGCCTAAAAACATGCTGCTTCAATTTAAGATTGGCTGGTTTGTCTACCTTTTGCTAAACATCCCGACTTTTCAGGTTCTTTAACTAATGTGTCTAAATATGTTTAGGATTAACATTTTTTGAATTAAATGTCCACCTGATGGCGGCAGAGGATAAGGATAAATAATAGGAATGGTCCAGTACATCACTGAAGTGATGGTCTTTGAGAGCTATTTTGGTATTAAAGTTAGTTCTATTTTTTCTTTTTATAACGATCTTATATTTTTGATTTATGCTTACAAATTATTTTAAATGTATGCTATCAAATTAATTTTTAATCTGGATAGAAATAATTTTTCTCTGCCAATATATGTATCTTGAAATCTTGGTGTAGATTTATGTCCTTATTTTAAATCACCTAATATGCATGGTTTGTTTTTTTTTTTTCCTCTACTGTGCTTGCTGCTGACAGTGAGAGACACGAAACACAGTCCTAGAGATCTGCAAATGGACAACAGAAATGAGACAAGATTATCATGGTTGCACCAAAGTCTTTTAAACCTCTGAGTCTTATCTTATTGCAGGCCATTTTTATCTTACCTTCTCTTGTCTATCCTAGAGGGATTAAGGCTTCACTTTTTTTTTTTTTATGTAAGGTGTCAGTGTAAGATATTCAGCCTATCCTGTGCTTTGAGGACTGGTGCTTCAAACCCACTTTGCATGGAGCAGCTTCCGTGGAGAGCAGCAAGGACAGGAGTCTTCCAGGATGGGGAGAGTTTCTGAGCATGGAGCCCTCTCCTGCGTGCTGCACTGTGCATGCTGACAGAAAGCAGCACTCCCTGGCCTCTGCCAAAAACCATGTGAATACTGACACGAAGCCTATAATTATCAAGTCCTTCTTTCTAGGAATCATCTGCTTGTAAAATTTTACATAGCTTTGCAGCACAGAGTACTCAAAAAGCCTGCTAGTGAATTTGAAGACATAGAGCAGTCACAGGGTGCTTCTGACTTCTCCTTCCATGCAGATTCTAGTATGTTCTGTGAATCCTCAGTGCAAACTATGGCTGCTTTGTCTGCACTCCGCCTTCAAAAGGGATGATGTGCTTACTGCTAAGTTAAAATGCATTAAATACGCCACTAGTATTTTTCCATGTTGGCAGTTACAGTAGTTGCCATGGGAATGTCACATCATGTAAATGGGTGAAGAGGCAGCTCAGAAACCAGTATGGATTAGAGATGTGGCCCATGGTATTAAAAACATGTACAAGCCATATTCTGTACACAACCACACCAACTTCTGTCGCTAAGACGTTTCAGGGAAATAAATTGCTACTTCTCTAGGCCTGTTTTATAAATGAGCATCTTAAATAAATAAAGCATTTAACTGTGATGAGTAATCCCAGTTCTTTAATAAAGGATGGAGTTATGCTAATTGAACAGCAAAGTTGTTTGTCAGGGCTGACAGATATCTGCATACTTCATTTATTCCATTAATTCATTTTCTGCAGCATATAATTATGATCCCTTGCACAAGTGACAGAAGCACAGACAGAATTTCAGTGCAGGGCTATATATCTATTTTGCTATGATCAGTGGAGTATAGCAGTTATATCATTTTTATCAGGAGCATGCTGAGAACAACCAAAGGAGAGTTCTAATGATGATGGACTTGTAAATCTTGCATTTATTCATTAAGCAACTCATAGAATTTTTTAAATGAATGTGTATTTTTTTTCTTTTGCTTGTTCTCAGGAATTAAAAGTTAGAGAGAAAGTGGCACCTGTTAAAGGCATTAAACTGAAAAATCCTTAAGCAGTAAGAGAGAAAAAAAGAACATATTTGTAAAGAATATAATTATGGATAAGGGAATAACTGATATTTCAGCTTTTACCATAGCAAAAATAAATTAAATTCCATCCATGTTGACTAGCCTTTTTAGCTATGGTTGGGGTTTGTTTGGTTTTTTTTTTTTTTTTTTTGGTTTTTGGTTTTGTTTTGTTTTTCTCTCTAAAATGTAGATTATTTCATTCTGAAATTGTTCCCTTATGTATGAATCATTGAAATTAGAGCAGCTGGATATATGTCCCACTTCTCTGGTGAAATGCCCTAATCACCGAATGGTCTCTTTCTCCCATTCTGTAAATAAGCTCTGCTTTTCAATATTTTTCAAAATTTAATGTAAAACGGGACTTTGTTCCAGATAGGACTGAATTTATATCTGGTAAGGAATCTGAACATGATCTCTAGGTTTCTTTCTAGCAAATCTGGGTGCAAGTCAACTCTGAAAGAGGAGGGAGTAAAACAACGGGCCTTTGCTTTTCTATTCATTAATTGATTGGTAAAAGGAGGATATAATGTCCTTTACTTACATGTTTTGTTTTCAGTTAAAATGTCCTGAGAATTTAGCCGGAATTTGTGTGTGATGTTGGCACGATCAGAATCATGTAAGTATATAAAATGTAAAATTCATCAGCCTCAGGGATAAGCCTTTCTAATAATTAGAATCAGTTATTTTGTCCGGATGAATAAAATATCTAAATTTTACCAGATAATTTTTTTCTAAAATTGTTCAACATAACAACTCAGTTCTGAAATCCATTGAGTTCTGAATGTAATCATAATTGGCACCAATTTTTACTAGATGTCTAAAAACCTGCAGTCAAATTGAAGCTATACCTTCATGTTAAAATATACTTTTAAATAAACAGATGTTTTCTTACAATACAAATCACACACTGTGTCATGATTGCCCAATCATTTCTTTAATATGAACCACTTATAAATGCCAGAGAAAAATGTGTACCATGTTTTCTACATAATTAATATGATAATAAGTGATTTCTTCTATGTGTTTGGACGAGAATACTATGACTAGTGTAGCCAGGTGAGCAGCTTTAGTGTGCATAGAAAATACACTCTGTGTCAAGACTTAGATTAATTTTATTTTAGAACCAGTGGAGAAATTTCCAATTTCAGTTCCAGGTTACAAAAGTGCCATACAGTTTTGGTGACCTCTCACTAATAGTGTCAAACTGCTTCTAAACACATATACTCTATAAACTGGTCTCTTCTGTCTCAGATTATAAGACAGGAAAGATGTTCCTTGCTGGTTGTTCTCCTCATAGTATTAGTAAAGTGACTTTCAGATTTTTCATGTGGAGGCCAAAGGCTGAACTGTGGGTGATTTTTTAATACAAACTGGCCAAATGCACTGCATTGCTGAAACAATTCTTTTCATGTTTTGGAGGTATTTTTATACCAGATTTTAATTTGTCAGCAACTTTTAAATTGTGAGTACGTCCTTAAATTCTGCCAACACCTCCATCTTAAGCATGACAGTCTTAAAGGTAAAAGGCAAAAAAATTCCAAGTGAACATGCTCAAACTATTCCCCAAAATGTCCTAGCAAGTGAGCTACCAGAATTTAAAGGTTTCCTTTCTGAGTGACAACTAGAAAATTTCTATATTAAATACAGATATCCTGACTGTCTCTTATAACTGAAGCAAAAATAGAGCTATGTACTAAATTCATCATCATCTGGACAATGACATGTGCATCAATCATGTCACATTCACATACATGTGATGTCTTAGATTACCTTTGAATATATAAAGTTGAAGAGAAGTTGCTACAAGTATACTTGAAATTGCTAATGTACAAGGACCTGTAAAGTAGGACATTTAGTTTTAACCTTAACCATCACTTGTGTTTTACTAACTTATTTTTTCCGTATTTTACTGCAATGTATGTAATTTCATTTATACTTTTTTACCTAACTACCCTTTGTAGTCATTACCCACTTGTAAGATGTTTTGAAACCTGTAACTCCTTGTCTAGTGAAGATAAGACAGACTTTGGACAGTCTGAAGAACTCCCTGAGTACATCCCTAATAGCAGGAATCTGAAAAACAAGTATCTAAGATGCCAATGTCAAGATAAACGACTGGAAGCTGGTCTAAAGTAACCTCCTCGGAATAAACATGAGCTGAAGGATGGATGAGGTAACTCTATGACCCTATATGGACACAAGAAACCTAAAGTTCAACTAACAGACGGTGTGAGGAAGACTATGTGGACCACTAAGGAGGGGAGAAGACCCTCACTCTATTTTTACTACGCATGCTCAGACTATGTAAATGAATTCTGAGAACCCACTAGCATAAGACTGCCTTTTCTAAGAAATCTGATGAATATGTATGCTTTTTGTATATATTAGTCAGATTGTTTTGTTAGTAGGTGCGGCACTCGTGTTGGAGCGATCCCCAATGCTGCCCAGTGCTGCGAATAAAGAATACCTGCTTAACAGTTACACTCAATCCTGACTATTGAGTGAAGCTCTTAGTTTCAAAGTATTTATGATGGAGAATGAACTAAAGAACAGAAAATTGGAAGCTATGACACTGATTGGGTTTTGACCATGAGTAAATGTGTTACTTTGTGGTTTAGTTTATTGAACAATAAAGTGAATACATGACACTGAGCTGTAGTGTATTATAAAGCATTATGAAGATTTGCAGTGAACCCAGAACTTTTTCAGTTCTTAATGATCCTGGGAAAATGTTATTGAGGGGGGACAGGTCTTTTCTCATTTTGTAGTGAAGTAAGTAATGAAACCTCAATATTTATCATGAAACATGCAATTATTAATCATTAGGAAATGAAGAATCATAGAATATTGCAACTTGTGCTATCAGCCTCCTACAAAGTCATTTGATTCTTTTAATCTGCGTGATTTACAAGAGACTGTTGTGGGTACTCTTCAGCAGAAATAGTCTAATGGTTTGCTGCCCTGCATGGTACACAGGTGTGAAATAAATTCTCATCCATATCTTACTGGGTTAGGTCTTAATGTGGGAAAGAACACTTTTTGAGGAAACCTTCATAGATTAATAACTGGACAGAACCTCCTACTTTCTTTGAAACAATGCAATTGCAATAAGAAAATCCTCCTGGATAAATTATCAAATGAATAAATGCATGATTTGGAGATTGCCCTTGCATACTCAATTTTGTGTATTTTTTTGTGTTTGATAATTAGTATTTATTGAGTATAACAACGAAATGTCTTGAATTAACACTATTTCAAATGCTCTAAATAGTGCATGGAAAACCTTGACGTGTGCATTTTATTCAGTTATGTACATATTACATTATGTACAGACTAAAAATGCAATAAATGGCATGAATAAACATTTTGCACTATGCACAGATGTTTTGTCATTATAAAAGTTGTGTTACTAATGACATTTACACTTGGGTACCAATTCAATGAACTTTGTCTTAGAATAAGAGTTCTCAATTATACAGTCAAAATAACATTCATGCTTCAGTGGAACTGAAAAGCGGGGAAGAAATGCAAAATATACACAGGATCAACAGCAAAAATTATCTTACATAGTTAAATTAAATTGATTTTACTGCAATATATTAGACTATTTTCTGGTGGCTAATATCAAAGGGAATAGAGAACCACACTGACAAGAAATGGGACCTCAGTTACTGCTTTTTTTTCCTACTAGCAAATGACACAGATGCCTTGAAGAACACCAGTTGTTCATAAACACTGTAATTATTTTTTTTTAATTACTAAAGAAACAGAAAGCTTCTGAAATTTACAGATAATGAGCAAGCTACGTTCTTTTTAGTGACCCTCTCTGGATTGTTTTGGGTGACTCTGAAAAGCAAAGTGCTTTTGAAATTTTAAGCATGTATGCAGCTTCCTCTGTTGTGATATGATAATTCATAAAATTAGACATGTGCTTAAATTCTCTAGTGACTTGGGCCTGCATGTTGCGATCTTCTCTGGTGAACAGCTTAAGGCTACAGAAAATCATCAAAGAAATTACAAAATGAGCAGAATATCTATTACTTTGATCAGGGAATAATAAGAGGAACCAGAAAGAGTGCTGTAACATTTATCTGAAGTAGTGGGAAGACGACTGTAGATAATGTGTATTACATATTTATCACTAATGGTTTTCTCGGATATTATCTATTTGCGTGATTTTTTGTTATTCGCAGGAATTGCAGGAGAAAAGACTTGTGTGACACAATAACTCCTCAGATTTAAATGTATTTTTAAAAAATTACAATTTCAACTGCATTTCTTAATTAAGCCTTTGTAGCTCCATATTGTAAACTTACATACAAAATGAAACACATTTGCTATGTTTCTGAAACATTTTAAAACAAAATCCTTCTTATTTTTATCATATTTTGTGAACTATTATTGTTGAATAAATATTTAATAAGAACATTTAAATATTAATTAGAGCAAATGAGACCAGATAGTCAGAAGGGAAGGGGAGTGGATGGGATTAAACTGCTTCCTCCCCCACCTTCCCACACAGGCGTGGATGGCTGATGTGGCAGAAGGCTCATCAAACCTTCTGCAGGGCTGATGCCAACTAGACCAAGTGACATCTCTCTGCCCTCACTGACACCTAGCCTCAGCCCAAGGAAAGGGGCAGGAATACACAGTGGGGCAGTGAATCGGATGGCAGCTTGACCCTAGATCAGCTAAAGCTGATTGGAAGCAGCTGTCTCAGGTATTACCATAGGAACTGGTGTGGTCCCAGCTCCCACCCAGCCACTCACTCCCTGGCTCCCAGGGGAGTGGGACAGGGAGAAGGGAAAACAGGAAGATCAGGAGCAAGAAATCTCATGTGCAACTCCACTCCAGACCCCTCTTCTTGCCCCTTGCTATCACTACAGGTCACACTGTCCTTTCAGAGAGGCAGTGAGTGACACAGGGGAGTGGTGGTTTCGGGGCTGTCAAGAGGACACAGAGGTTCCTCTCTGCCACTCTTCCTTCCTCACCCTTTTCCTCAGCATGGGCTCTCCACAGGCTCCACAATGGAGCACCTCCTTCTCCTCCCAGACGTGCCGCCAGCTTGGCTGAGGGGCTCAGCTGTGCCCTGCAATGGGATCCGTCTGGGACTGGATGGAATCAGCCGTGTCCAGTGCAGGGCAGCCCTGGCCTCTCCTCACAGAGGCCACCCCTGTGGCCCATATTGTGCTGCTGTTGTCTTGAAATAAGCCTCAGACATTACAGGCACAAGCAGAGCTGTCCTGATCTCAGTTGCTTTTAAGCTACAAAAAAGGCTAAAATGCTTCACAGAAATAAATTCTTGATTCAGTTGCTGATTCAAAGCGTGTGGGATTAATCATGATATCCACTTCTCAAAACAGATTTGATGTTCGGTGTGTTGTAGATTATACGTTGCATGCGGATAAGGTTTTCATGGTTTCTTAACAGTGACTCATACCAGGAGGCTTTTCCCCTGCTTCTCTATGCGGCTTCATCGCACAGTGTGTCTGACTGGTCAGTCTCTGCTGCCCATGCCCCTTGTCTTCTCCCGGACTTCGGCTGTCACGAAGCAGTGAGGAATCAGAGGCACAGCTGTGGGAAGTGTAGGAAAGGCTGATTTACAAGCACCAATGCTATGGTCCTTTCAGGGAGCCCAAATTTATTCCAGGGCATTACATAAATGTGAATTTTTGACATTTGAAGCATCAATAAATACTGAAGAATTTAAATACGTTAATAACTGGCACGCTACCAGCTCTACCATCACTTATTATTCTATAAGTGCTATTCTATAAGAACACTTATTGTTCTATAATATGTAGTCTGAGAATGTAATCTGATAAAAATGGGGAATAGGAGACCTGGGAGATGTGGTGCCATTTCACAGATCCTTTTGATGATAATAAGTATTGTGTAATTTTTGTCACTTGTGACAGTGAATCCTACAAATGTATATATATATTAATGAAAAGAGTGACACTGAAAAATAGAAGTTCATTTGAGTGTAATAGTGAGTTGTTCACTAAATCTTGAGGCATAGTTACTTAATCTATGCAGTACCTACCTATCCTCTCTGATCTTGAGCTGTTTGAACACTGACCCTGTAAACAACTTGCCTCGGCTGGCATATCTGCTGATCTCACTAGAACTGTGAAGGGGCACCAGTGTCTCCTTTGATAAAGGAGTTTGAAAGATTTGTCTTTGGGAATTAAAGAATAGCTGTTTAGTATTACTGTAGGGAAAAGCTGGCTTGTCTTCATAAGCATCAGAATGCAAATAATAAACCAGCATACAGATTAATAGATGTCACGGGCATGAGATGAGCAGCTAATTTCATGCCCTATATATTAGCATAATTAGTTATGATTTATTACAGGAGTCAGGCCCTAAGCTCCTTCACTGTGCATTAAAATAGTGTTTGGTGTCTAAAAGAGTTCACCTAAGGTGCTGATGTGAAATACCCACAGTAGCAGTAAGTGCTCTCTTTGTTAGCTATGTAGTGTGGATTGGTTTGTAACTTTAGGCTTTGGCCTCAATGTTTAAGATAGTGTGAAACTAAGTAGAAAGAGCTGAAAGTGATACAGACTTTTATGAATGTAAGAAAACCATAACTGCCTGGTTTTATCTTGAAAATGTTTAGGCTATGGAAATAGAAAGAAACTACTAGTCAACAGAAAAACAGGAAGATACAAAAGTAAGAAACACTAAAAGAGAAACATGAACTGGGACTTCCAAGGGGCACAGCTGGGAAAGTAAGCTTGACTGTAGGTAACACAGTAAGCCTCCCTGTTTTCTCTTTCAGAATTACAGGTTTATATCAACCAGTAAGGTACTAAATGAATAATTCTGCTGTGAGGTCGAATCCTTTTCTTTTTCTGAACTGGTATGCTTTTAGAGTTTCCTATATGCAGATACTCTTAAATCTTGACGCTTTGCTCTGGAAAAGGTAAGGGAAGCTGGATTTCTAATGGACTGTCTATCTGTTAGTGATTTCCAGTGTAGAATTATCTTGTGATTACATATCTTCAGGTACGAACAAAATAGGTATTTGTTTCATACATAAATTCTTTATGCTTTATTTGTAACACATTAGTCTTTATTATTTCATTGTGTCATGCATTTACAATTGTACATGAGGTATTTTTTGATCTGCTACTGTAAATTCTGTTTTCTCTGAAGTTCTCCTTGAAATCTCTTGGTTCTGAGCTCATGTCAGGCTATCAGCAAAGAACAGTCAGTTTTTGGCAGTCCTAGATGATGCCTTGTCTGAACCACTCAACCACCGCCTACATAGGTGACCTAGTAGTCATGCTGACTAAATAGAGCATCAAGCTGTGGGTGTTGTCAGCATGTCTCGGAATAACTGTTGGTATCTGAGTGTAGTTCAGGGAGCCTATTGTGTTTTAATCTTAAATTATTCATACACTTGATCTGTAGCAAGACTCAGAAATGTCTGCAGCTCACAAAGCAGAAACTATCTCAAACTCCCCAACACAAAGACTTGTGGCTTTTTTAATTTCTAGATTTTCCAGTGACTGTATCAAATCAGAACTACACTGATATAAGTTCTTTTTTTAGGGAAGCACATGTCATTTTTCATAAACTTCTGAAGGCAAAAATGCTAAGAAATGTACTCAAAACCTTGTCACAAAATTAATGGCATTTTCAGAAACAACTGTTACTGAAAATTCCGGGGTAAGATAGTAAGTCTGTTGTCAGCTGTTTATTATCGAGAAATTTATACAAAAGCATATCTTGCCTGATGGAATGAAAGCAGCAAGGCTAAGAGTGAAGGAAAAACACAGATGATATATGTGTAGTAGAAAGGATTTACCTGCTTTGTTGTTCAGAAAATAATTTGTTTTATGTTAGGAAGAGTGTTTCCTACTGTAGGGCAGCCAAGTCTTCACATCCATATACTGGCATTCTTCAGGGTTTTGACCAAATCCTCAGACATGAACACAGCATGTGGGTTGGACACTGCTCTGAAAATCATGAGCTACTACCTAGCAAATCTACTGAAGACAACACAGAGGTAGCCACTGGCTACCTTTCTGAACTCAACCATATGCACATGTGGAGCATTGCCAGTCTGTACGTATGCAGTTAATCCACTGCCAAGTGTCTAACATAGATATAGCAGCTACTTCTTCCCTAAGACTGTATAAGAAGCCAGAACCTGGCAGACTGAATAGCAGCTGGTTCAAATCATGCAAGCTGCCTCCAACTTCATTGCTGTAATGGTTGCAATGTCGAACTTACCTATAATAGACTATCCATTCAAAGAGTGTTGTCTGCCTCTGTAAGCAGTGAGAATGTTTTAGTCAAAATACAGCTCAGTATAACAGCATTAATTCCCTCAGGAGCAGCTTGCATGCAAACTTGTTGAATGTGTATAAATTCTTGTAGCTACTCACCCCCCACCACACATTTGCAGTTAGCTCTTGATTTAGCTGAGTTGCTTTGTGAGCACTGCCTTACTTGCACTAGTCACCAGAATAACTGGGAGAATAATTCATTGTGTCATGCATTCAGCTTGGAGTCCTTTTTCTGTTTTCCTGCTTGTCAATTTTTCTAAGCTGGCAATTTTTCTAAGTTTTATGGGACTGTTTTCCTGTAACTCCTACAAATGGTGTCTAGTTCGATATGTCTTTGTTATTTATGCATTTTTTCTGTACCAATTTCATGCTGTTTTAATTGGTGGTATATCGTATGCTAAACCAGATGAGCATAACTAGTAGAATGGAGTTTTGCATACAGATATGCTTCAGTTCAAATGAACTGGAAACATTCCTGACAGCAAGCTCATTTCCTAGAACAAGCACAAACAGAATGGGAAAATGTAGTTCATTTTTTTTTTTTCCTTTAAATGTTAAGTATTAGAAGAAAATGGTTTTCAGAACAAACCTTCCAGCACATCACCATTTCGTTTTTCTGGTTTTCATTTTCTCTCCAGGACCTCTCCTAGGCTTTATCTCCCTCTAAACTCTAACCCTGAATCTAACTGTAAGTATCAAGTGAGCATTATCTGTGGACCACCACCAAGTATGAGATGCTTCTCAAGGGACAAATCTTTTTTCACATAACCCTTCTTTTTGGAAGTGTCTTTCAAACTCTGCTGAAGTTTAAACTCCAGCCTTTGCTTCTCTCAGCCATAACCCTCACCCAAATCCTGAGCCTTCAGCTGATCTTTAACCTGGCATATTGTGCCACCCATACACGTGAAAAAGTTCTCAAGGCAGAAAACAGTGTGCAGCTCACTCCTTCCCTTGGCAGCTCTTCTCTAACCCCATTCCTCCTATAGCCCTAGGGTTTGACATCCTTCTAACTTTAACCCTAATGCTAACCTTAGGCCCTCGGCTAAACCTTAGCCAAGAACCCCAGCCTTGGTCCAGGCGATGTAGCTGTCAGGAGAGAAAACTCTATCCAGACCACCACTTCATTTGGCAGCCCAGTACAGCCCTCTGTCTTGTGTCTTTCTGAACCCTAATCCTAAAACTAGGCCCTCTGATGAGTCCTAAGCTAATATCCAGAACTCTTGCCTAGGTAACAAAATTGCCAGGGGATAAAAGTTTTTACAGCTCACCCCTCCCTTTGGCATCCCCTTTCCAGCCTCACTTCAGCTGCACCTCTAACTCTTCTGTCTCTCTTTTCTGTCTAATCTTAACCTTATCCCTAACCTTAAGCTTCAGCTCACTTTTTACCCAACACCTCCAATGATGGCTCACTTAAAAAATTTCTAACAGCAGACATGTCCCAGCATTCACAAGGGCTACTTCAGCTGATGTGTTTGTATGGTGGTAGGTCCAGCCATCTCTGCTCCAATAATCACCTCTGAGACACTGGTCATCTACTATAATAGAAAAATTGTTAGTGACCTCAGGTAATTCAGACCATTTGAAGCACATTTTGATGAGATTAATAAATCTCATCAAAACTTGAAAATTAAGGAGAGTTGAGAAGGACCAAGAGGGGCTGGAGGAGTTGAAAAAGTCAAGCCTTCGAGTATAAACACCTTAGTTTGAACAAACAGTCATGAAGTCATGAAGACACGTAGTCATGAAGAAAACACACAAAGAGCTAAAATCTAAACTAAAATGAGCAAAAATTGAGGAGATAATATTATCTTTCACTGTAATCTCTGTAAGTTTTTCTTGTACCAACTGGACTTGGACTATAAGGACACAACAAATATACCAATATTTTATAAAGATCTGGATTAGATTTTCCATTATTTTAGTCAAGTTTTGTTTTCTTCCCAAAGATAACTGAAGCAAAAAGGAGAACTTGTTTACTAGAGGCATGATAGGGATTGAGGCAGAGCCCCTGTGGCTCCTGAATGATCAGGGAAAGATTTCAGCTGCTAATGTTCTTTTTAGGCATATAGATCATGTCTCTTCTTACTAACAGAGCAGTCCTGACTCAGAGAATTCCCTCTTTTTTATTGTAGAAACAAGCAGTTAAAAAATTACTTTAGAAATTAACAACAGCTATTAATATGCAAGGGCAAGATGAATTTCCTTTTGCTGATGCCCATCTACTAGTTTACCAATCTATCTTACAAAAATATGGAGTCCTGCAGTGGCTGTCAAAAGTTCTTTGATAAACATAGTCACATGCAAGACAGAGATAAAATTGTTTCAATTTCCTAAATGTGAGTAACATTTCTCTAAGAATATCTCATGCATATATTAACTGCTGTATTGTTGGGATCCATAACAGGTGGGAAATATTCTGTGTTATCTCACTACTTGTATCTTTTAGCGATGAAAGTTGAGAGCCTGCATGAAAGATTTTGATCCTTCTTTATGAAATTAGTCAGCTGATATTTGATAATGATATATTTCTAATGACCAGGCCTGTTTTCCAGACTTCTAGGTTTCCTTTTGTTCCAGAGTAGCTATGCATCTACATACTTTAAAAAAATTATTTTTAAATATAGGTGAGGAAGTTAAATAGCGATTTATAATAAATGCATATTAAAATGAAATTACCAAAATATCAGAAAAAAAGACAATGGATGATCCTAATTTGCAATTTACTTTATCTGTGCTAATTGCCTACAGAGACGTTTTGTCTCAAAAATAAGTCCATTGATGCTATTTTCATGGAACCACTTTTTTTTAATTACTGTTTTTTTACAGAAAGGTTTTTGATAATTATGCCTTCACTGACTTATGCAAACATTTTGCTAGTTACAATGACAGATACTCATCCTATTTATCTCAGAGATAATTCACAACATATTTTTTGTCTTGTTACCAAAAAATCAAATTAATATTTCCTGTTATAACTTAATTAGCTTGTCTGATTTTTTTTTTAATTAATATAAGCATTATATGAAATAATTAATATGAAAAAGCATATGTGGCATTTTAAGTTTAAGACCACATTAGAGATCTGATGCTTGAAAAAATGTTTTTATGTAATTGAAAATGAAGATGTAACATAAATGTATATCTTCACATGTAAGATTCCTACCATTATAATATTTTCTTCAGTTGTACAATTAAACTTCCTAAAATTTCTTATTCTTCTTTTCTACTACAAACTTTTACTGAATCTCTTTTTTTTTTTTTTTTAAGATTTTGACAGTAACCTCAAATATCAACATGAATGACTAATGCCAGGTGATTAATTAGGTGATAGAATTTAAGGCTTGTGGCTTTACAGCCAAGGAAATCCTGCCTCCTATCCCATGATTCTATGGGATAAGTGCCTCTATTACTCTCATGCACAGTAGCAGAAATGTCAAAACACAAGATAACAAATTTTTTGAAATGTTCCAAAGGCTGTAAGGAAGCCTGTGTTACTGCTGGATGTTACATTGACCTTGTATTAGTAACTGACAATATTATATTACTATTACTGCATACTGGTGCCACTCAGTCTTGCTGACTTTGCAGTTCCTTGCATGAACTGTAAGGATAAAATCTTCAGTGTATAACCTGAAGGTCTCCTGGTATCTAGAAGCCTCAGAGAACAGCATTTGCTGGTATCTATCCAAAGTTGGTGCTGTTCCTGTCCTTTTTACTACTGTTCTGAGCACGATACCATATATTCTGCATTGTAATTTTCACTGCCTCAACCTGTTTCTCATAGGGAATTGGGTTATATGTTTAAGAGATGAGTTATGTGAACAGCAAATAGGCATATATTTTTGGCAGACATAATATGGATGAATATACAGTAATATTAATATCCTACTCAAACTTTGTTAGAGTAGACCAACCATAGCAGAATAATACTTTGTCCACAAAGTGCTGAATTCCACAGAAGAAAAAAGATTAATGGGGAAAAAAAAAACCAACTGATTTTTAGCATACAAAGGAGTTATGCAGCATAGTTAGAATCTTAGCCCATTACCTTCAGTAGCATATTCTTCAATAAAAAGGATAAATTATTTATTTTTAGTTAAGAACTGAAGCAGTTATTAGCACATTCTGGTTACTACCTAGAAGAGCATTATATTTTGCTTTGAAATGCCCAGAGGAATTCGGTCTTTGTAAAATTACTCACAGGTGAAGAGGTCCTCTTGCACAACAGTTACAAATTGATACTCTAATAACATATTAAGTTTTAGACTATGGAAAATCCCCAGGGAAAAGGCTGACATTGAACAGAATAGTAAGGAGAGTTTACGAATGTAAAGACGCACATATACTCAAATCACAATCACTTTTGATGCAATAAAATGCTAATGATTAGGGTTTTGTCTAAAGACCCGTTGCCAGTTTCTGAGTAGTGTATGTGTTCCAGTGCCTTTGGACTGCCAGAAACACACATAACCACATGGAATACATAGATCTGAAGCAGAGATAGATATTAGTGTTGATTGGGTTTTTTTCTTTTTTTTTATTTTCAAATTTTTTTCAAATACCTTCCTCTAAACCTAAAGAACAAGTGTTATCCCAAATTGCTATATGATTTCCTTTACTTTTACCTTAACTGTTGTTTAGTGTTAAGGATCATGCAGAATACCTAGGAAACCAAATACATCCCCGTTAACATGGTAATTATTAAAGCAGGGTGACAGGGCCATTCTTTCAATGCCTCAGACATCAGAGTTTCAAAGATGCCAAGACAGATGTATTGTTCATCTTCAAATGGTAGGGGAAGGGATGGTCACATAGGATGCCAACTGGGAAAGGACATCTTCCAGTACGTTATGTTAGCCAGGATTACTAACTCTGTCTAACTTGGATATGCTTGGGAGCATACCTAAATGACAATGATTTTGAGTATGCTTGCAAGAGATACTGTTTTAAACATGATTTCACTGATTTTTCTTCAATTTAATCAGTGAACTGAAAAACCAATTGTGTTAACGTGAGAATAGATAATTTTAATTAAATGCAAAGATAAGAAGTTTGGGCTCACCAAATGTTGCTTTACTTGGTACTCTAAGGATCCCTTAAATTTATTTGGAATAGGACAAAAATAATCTGCATTTTAAATTAAAATAAAATCCATTCTTTCATTATAGTTTTTTTATCTCAGTTTGTAAATTCTCAGAAAGCATCCTCTTGAAAACTGCTATTGCTCCCTTCTGGGGATTCACAGCTATTTAAATTTTCTTTCTTTCTAGCTTCCCACTAATATGCTAATAGTAAATCTGAACCATCTGCCATGTAAACAGAGAAGTGGGTAATATGATAAACCTTGACAGCATAGTCTCTCATTTAACCAATTTACATAAGTTATTATTCATATAAATAAAAATGTCCTTGAGTTACTCATAAATTTTGTGGTCATCACATTTTTTTCCCTAATCATCTACTAATTGCAATAAGGAGACAAAACTGCAGTAGCACAGAGTGTGTTTGTTATGAATAGCAGAATGATATCTCTAATTTCAGTAAAATGAGTAATGGGTTAGTTGCATGTCTGCTGGGGATACTAATTTCTTAGGATATGAAATGTACATATGTCTAGTCTGTAAATTCTGTTTATTTATCTTGACTACAGTGTATCTTCTGTATGAATCACAGGCCAATTGATGGTCATCCATTAAGTGACGGACCTTCTGGGCTCATACAAAATCTGTGCGCCTTTAAGAGAACAACCTCACTGTTACCTTTAGAGGAGCAAACAAAATATTTGTAAAATTCAGCAAGACAGAATTAATGGCAAACAACCTTTATTTTCAGTCTTGAAATGAATTGCAATAAAAATAAAAAAACATATTTTCTGTATAGATACACTGCATACTCATTATTTTTAGCTAATATTAAGTTTGTTCTATTTCAGATTTGCTCTATAGGTTTATATGAACAAACCTTTGCTACATCATTACTTATGATCTTTAACAGTGGCATTAAGATGAGTCAAAATCTCTCTAAAATGAAGGAAAAATAATGAAGATTGATTTTTAAAATGATAGAGAACTCCCTGTGCAAATATAAGAGAAGCAATATAGTGTAATGGATTATTTTGAACTTACCAGTAATGTCTGGCTGTCTACAGGGACCCCTTGTCAGTTTTTATAATGACAGTTAAAATCACATTACATTCTGAAAATATTGACTACGTATTATGTGCTGTTAGTCTCTTTTCAGTCACAAGAGTGAAAAATAGTGCACTAGAATATTTTGAATGGAAGTAAGAATTAGATTGTCCTTATGAAGAAAAAAAATGAAAAAAAAAAACCTGAATCACAATATTTTGCAGCAATATTGGAGAAGAGGAAAGGAAAAAATGTCATTTTGCATGAAACTAATGACTTTGTAAATATACTCTATTCGAAGACAACTGATTTACCTAATGCCACTTCTTAAAATGAAAAAGAAGTTATATACTAGGGAGTCCAGATAATAACTTTTTTAGATACAGATTAGTGTTTCTATTCATTTTGTATTTTGCTGACACCCTTGCCACCTTGTTCAGTTTATATACATATCTGTCTCTCAGAGTCTTTTCTTCTTGTACACCAGCTCTATAGTGGACTCATAATTACATTTCTACATCTCTATATTCTTTTGCTACTCAATAATATCACAAATGGATCCTTTACAAGAACAGGTAAACTGAGGCAAGTGCTGCAAATCTAAGGTCTCTAATTTGAATATAATTGATTGTTAATTACATTTAGCTGAACAAAGAAACTTAGTTATATTCCCTTGCAAAGGAAGTAATCAGAACAGAATTTCCATGCGTGCTAGGTATTGATGTAAATATGTGTCATGACAGCTACAGGTAGAGTATGCTAATGAGGATGTTGAGATGTGTCAAGGTGATCCACTACAGTGCTGTGACCACAGGGTCTTCAAGGTTGGCTACTGTCAATGCAAAAGAATGGATAAAATACAATCTTTTCTCTAATAGCTAAAGCTTTACTTATTCACCCAAATAATCACAATTATCCTGAATAATTTTCATTTTAGAACTCAGAAATGTCCACTTCTATGAAACATTTCATTTGTATTTTTACTGTGGTGTAGGAACATGATTGTAATAAAAAATTTTATAGAGCTTAGAACAGAATACGGTGAAGTAGCTTTATTTCTTCAAGTTCAGAAAACATCCTGAATGGATCTTCAACTTGTTTCATTGTGGTGAACTCACTTAGTGATCGGAATATATGGTATTTTCAAATATCTTTAGAAGTGGCTGAAGATGTTATAAATTTGATTCCCCTCTTGTGCTCATTCTGTATTAGTCACCTCTTTCTCTTTACAGTGTGCTAAGTAAAGATTTGTTTTCTCAACCTTTAGAACAATATTTCAGTCCTTCTACTACAGTTACTTCATGTGTACATAGCTGTGTTATACAGTAAAACATAATTGTTGACAATCATAGATGAAAGTGTGTGGAATCTCTGTTAAAAAACTTTGTGAAAATGTTAAGTGACTGCAAGGAGAGCGGTGGTGCTGTGATTTCCTACACCCCCCCCCCCCACCCCCCCCCACCCCCCCTTTAATTTTCTGTTCCTAATAGTGGTTTTTCTGTGATTTTCTAACACAAGCACACACACCCCTTTAATTTTTCTGTTCCTAATAGTTTGTAAATTGTCCATTACACTGCCCAAATACGTTTAAGTATACGTCCTCCTGCTGGTGAGCACAGAAACAATACGCTATTCCACAGCTAACCACATTTACTTGCATATAAATCTATATAATTAGTCCATTAAAAAAGCACACAGGCTTTTTGGTCCTCCTCTGCCAGATGTAAATACTTACAATTTGTACAGGGCCAAGATCTAGAAATGTGTTGCTCAGCACAAAATGCAAAGTCCTAGCCTCAGTTATTGGAGCTGAAACTCTAAAAGATGCATTCATTAGTCTGCTGAAGTACCTTGCTATGTTTGATTTTTTTTTTCTCTATGCAGTACAAGAAGAAAACATGCCCCAGGGTCTGTATAGGAGTTTTAAATAGGATTCCAACACAGTCACGATGCTTTGCCTAATATTGAATACTTCTAGCTGAAATTACTAGCTGCATAATTTACTACCACCCATTAGTCTTTCTGACAAAGACAGAGAGAGTTGGTACCTTGGCCCACTCCCGCTGTGTGTATTCCAACTATCCCATTCATAAAATGGCCAAAGGACAAAAGCTTTCACTGAAAAAAAAAAAAGGATAATGATAGAAATATGCACAGCTGGGCTGTGCTAGGGGGCAACTTTCTAATTCTCTGAATCAAATGTTCAAAGAAGAACATAATTCTGAAAAAATGTAAATAACACTGAATCTTTTTGTTATTTCTAGCAGTCATGGGGTCTACCTGCTAGGGGTTACTCCGAGATTATCTTGTTACTGAAATTATTACCAGCACATACCCATTTTTTTAATGTAACTCCATAAACTCATGTACTCTGTGAGTTAGTTCCATATTTCATGCATATTCTTTAAAATATATTTCACTTTTCCTTTTTTTTTCCTTTTTTTTTTTTTTTTTTTTTTTTTTTGTGGAATTTTAGACCAAAATATAGCAGTAGTTCATTTGCTGGTTTTCTTGTGTCAATGACATAGTGCAATTGTAAATAGTTTCTTGAAATCCATCTTTAAGAGCAGTGTCTTGTCATCCAGCAGTACCTTTCCCTGTCTATGTTTGCATGTTCACATCAACCGACAAGTAGCTGAAAACATTTGTAACAATCTTGTGATATTTTAAAAATAATGTTGTCAACGGCACATTCCACCCTGCTCACTTGCCAGATCAATTATTAAAGACCATTCAGGAGAAGTGATTTCAGTTCAATTCTGCACAGATAAGATTCAATTTCACAGAATGAGCAGCACCATTGTAAGCAGTCTGAGCAGTGTGAGGACTACAGGGTGTGAGCTCCTTCCCTCTTGATAAGTAGGATTTCTAAAGGCAGGCTAATCTTAAGAAAAAAAGGAAATGTTGTCAACACCACACTCACTTGTGACTCGGTAAATGATATTTGGTGCCTTTAGAAGAGAGGGTCATCGATGAAACACACACTATGCAGCTGTGCTTTTCATTAGATGTGT
This sequence comes from Athene noctua, assembly GCF_965140245.1. Classification (NCBI taxonomy): domain Eukaryota; kingdom Metazoa; phylum Chordata; class Aves; order Strigiformes; family Strigidae; genus Athene; species Athene noctua. The sequence continues at coordinate 28,413,810 of NC_134040.1, forward strand.
CATTAAGTTAAATTAGAAGGAAGGAAGATCAAGACAAACAAAAGGAGGTTGCTTTTGATATAGTGTATAAATAAGTTGTGGGGCTTCTTGCTGCAGGATGTATAAATTAAAAGTGACTCTTGAAGTTCACAGAAGAAAATTCATTAAAAATGTATGCAGTTATACAATTCTGAGAAGTCCCTGAGTCACTTACCGCTGGAAACAGGGATAGTGTTTAAAGAAGTTTCAGCATGTTCTACTCATGTGTTTCCCTAGGGAAGTGCTACTTGACATGTTTTGGAGGCATGTACTGGGTGACAGATCTTTAGTCTGACCTAATAGAGCTGATTTTTTGTCTTACAATCTTAAAAGACCTAAAAGAATAGTTGCTTAAATGAAGATCATACATTAATTCATTAATTTAGCTAAACACAATTAAATAATTAGCAGTAAGATTTTACTATTATAGAGCTTCTCTCTAAGAATATAAACAAAAGTTATAAAAAAATTATGGAAAAAAAGATCTTATTGTAGAATTTCAAAATTAATTGAAGTATGAGCGCTTACTAGATTTAATATCTTCAATTCAAACAAAGTTGTTCTTAATTTGTAAATACATTTTGTGGAGAGATTTGCATACATTTCAGATACTGAATAAAATTCTAGTTATTTGCTACTTCAGTGGAATATGTCTGGGAAACCTCTCTTTTTGTATGTTCAATCTCCCACCTATTTCCTGAGAAACAATTGCTGCTCAGTAACATTTAAGAGGTACATATGAAAGAAAAATCCCAGTTAAATTATTCAGTAAAACAAAGAGAACTAGGGTTTTGTTTCAGTTTGTTTTGGTTTTCCCTTAGAATGATCTTAATCTGTTCAGATACTGATTCAAAAAAAGTTTAATGAAGGAACGCCAGATCTTTCATCATCAACTGAGCAGACCAAAAGTGAACCTGGAAACTGCCAGCTGTAGTAACCCAACAACAGTGTGCTTTTCCTATAGAGTAAAAGTGTCTCTATCAAGCCGTTTCAAATCATAGTTCATGTTACTTCATAGACAACCTTATATTCCTATTATTTCATGTGGACCTCAACAACTGAATGCATTTTTCTGTACCTGCTCAGTATCCTGGAGGCTCATACCTGAGAAGTTTGTGCACTTTCCCTGTTGGCAGATTGTAGTGTCTCTGTTAAGGTGAAAAGATTGGTTTTGGAGGTCCTAAATTGATCAGGCAGCTTGGGCAGTAGTTTGGAGTATGATAGCGCATGTTGAAGGTTATGTCTCAGTCAGGTGGAGAAAGGGAACTTGTGAAACCCTGGTTTCTCTGTGGATTTGTTAGAGAGCCTGAGAATGTGGGAGGAGCCTGTGTTCCTCACGCCTGAGCTTTGAATACACCGTGGCTATTCAAATCTGTGGAAGGCCACAGCAGGATACACTAGAATTTAGGCACATATTGTCACCAAGGCAGTAACTGTTAACTGTAGACAGGGACTCTGTGTTTAGCCATATTCTGGAATCTTTTGTGTCTTTTTTCATGTCAGTCATACCTCTCTTTTCTAGAAGAAACTTGTTTCAGTCTTGCGGCAAAATGGCGCGAAACTAGAGGGAGGGTGTTTTCAGTGAACAGGGTTGAAAAGCTGTAGCACTTTAAAATAAGTGGTATTTGGAAGCCCAAACCCAATGTGAACTCCTTACCAATCTATTAAATTCTAATGTTACACAGGCACGGTCATAACCCAGAGTGCATGTGTGTCTTAGTGACACTGGTATATTACTTATTCTCTTCATTATTACATAATCACATATCATTACATGTACTTATATGCAAACGAATGTGCCTGAACTATACTGTCACACATCTGGTTGTTTAACACAGTGTTACTTAAGGGGTAGTTCATTCTGCATAGGGGTAAGTAAAGCTTCTCTCTCTAACTGAAGGGGAGTGTTTGCTTTTCTCTGTGGCCCTTTAAGTGTCTTTCAGCAGCACAATCAAGGCAGTTACCCATTAAAATGTTAGATACAATATTTGAAACTGTTCTTTTAAACTGACTGAGGAGAAGTTTAGCTTTAATGAGTACAGATTAACACCTCATCTGTCTTTGTACAGCATATGACATCTGAAAAAGCTAATTGTAATCTTCCTAAAAACACATTCAAAATACTGGCTTGCTTAATTCTTTAGGGGTTATTTTGACAGCAGGTTGTATGAACCTTGTATTGTGGATTCTTTTGTGTTGTGTTGCTTCCCCACTGATCTAAACACTTACCTCATGTCTGTCTGCCAGTGCCACCAAATGCCTGTTGCAAATGAAACAATTGCCCAGAAGCCAGTGAATTTTCAGACCTGTGAAGGAACAGTAGGAGCTTGATATGGGCATCCAATAGGAATGCAATAGGAAAGGAAAAATTACTCCTTCAGAGAGAGCTCTGCTGTTCCCAGAATAGAACAAAAACACTATTAGCTGCTAACCAGCCAGACATCACAGCTTTACAAAGAGCAATCTTTCTAGGGGAGTTTTTCTGTAGGCTCAGCAGGCAACCCCTAAAGCAAACAAAAAACTTTGTGGAGATGTCAGGAGGTACATATGGATGCCCAGAATTGATCCATTCCTTCTTTTCTGCCTGCTAAACTTTAAGAACTGCATCTGCAACTGTGAAGAAGTTTCCCTGATGTTTCTGAAATAACTGCAATCTGCAACACCACAAAATGTAAAAGTTAAAACTGGTAAATATCTTCAAATAGTATGACAAATATATTCTATATTGGCATCCTTTCTGAATGCTAAACAAGTCCTAAAGCATTTGATTTTTTTTCTCCATCTTTTCTCAAGCAGGAGTCACTGTAATTTAATCTTGTTTGGGGCACTGTCTTAACTCTGTCCTTCCCCAGATGTTAGCTATCAATAAAAATACCTTTTTCTAGAGCTACTATGCTATCTCTCAAATATGTCAATGTATTTGCTATGTCTTCTCAAGCTCTATTGATTTCTAGTGATGTCTTTCTTGGGCAGTGTTTTATGACAGGATCATGAGGAATGAGTCTGAGGTTTCTGACAGATCTGAGTGTCATACCGTAGGAGTCAAGACTGTGCTAAGGGCACCGGGACTGTGCACAAATGGGTCAGGAGTGTACCTTCTGCCCTCATACCTTGGTGAAGAAACTGAAACAACAAAACCTAGCAATAACAAAACAACAGAAAAGCAGACGGATGTACTGACAAAGCCATTCACTGCACATCTCACGCTTATTACTGCTCACAGGTTAGGGAAAAGAATAGAACTGTGAAAAAAAGCTCTAGACCTTATCCCTATTTAATTTTATTTCTGTATGCCACAATTTATTAAATTCCTTTCTTTAAATAACACTTGTAAAAGGCACAGTAATAAGTGTACTTATGCTTTACAGATATCTGCACACATGACAAGACTACGACTAGCAATTGGAGGAGAAATTTTGTTTTATTTTTGACTTAGGTCGGGGGAAGCAAGACCATGTTATAAAAGCAGCTTCATACACATTATTCTCAAAGAAGAGCACAAATAATAGAGAATACAGGAGTTAATGCAGCTGCAGAGCAGGCTAGGAACCACAGATTCAGGCCAGGTAACTGCATTTAGCAATCACTCTGTGGGGTATACTCATTTTGTCATGTGAAAAGGCTACTGAATAGGCTACTGCAGTCCCTCTCCAACACATCCCCTCACCTGGACATCCTGTGGTGGTGAGACCTTACTGTCTGTGTGTCACAGAGGTCTGTAAATGAATTTGAATAGAAGATAAACACTTCTCACTGCCTTTTTGTCAACATAATTTGTTGAAACAGAGGATTTAATACTATGAGAATCATATAAGCTATGTCCTCCCCAATCCTTTTTCTCTTTGCTAATACTGAAAAATATTACAGGTTACTGTAGCTAACCAAGGCCCAAGAGATCATTGATTCTGCCAAATGAGTAAATAAAGGAGTTGTTACTGTCAAGCTAAAGAAGCATATTACTAGCTTGTAGTTGGAAAAAAACGCAGTTTAGTTTGAAGTGAGCAGTAAACATCCTAATGCTCCTGCTTCCAGAGCGACAGATCAGGGTTTTCCATATCATGCCAATAGCCATGTGTCAACTTGTGCATAGAGTTTCATATGTTCAAAACACTAGTAAAATGTTTCCAGTTAAATAGCAACTATCACAAAATGCTTTCAATTAAATAGCAACTACATAGGAAGTGGCTAAATAAATATTGGACTGTAATTATGCTCTAAACATAAAAATGGAATTAAAACAGATTCAATTGCAGTCCAATCTACATTATTTTATCCAGTTATAAACAAAGAGACATATTATTCAGATAGACAGTCAATATTTACAGAAGAAACAAAAGAAAGGGTTTTTTTGGTTTTGGTTGTTTTTTTTTTGTTTGTTTGTTTTTGTTTTTTGTTTTTTTCTTTGATGATACTGAATGTAAATGCATCTTCAAATATCAGTTCTTCAGTCCTTGCTAAAATTCAACAAATCTGGAGTTTGGGCCAAGTCATATATTGCTGTGTAAGAACATACAAAGCATAGGTCAGAACAGCAATATGTAATGGATTAGTGAAATAATATTGATAAACCTAAACAGTTTAGGGTCAACATCATAAAAAAAGTCATGTAGGACACTATAGGGCTGGTAGAGTGATGTGTGTTTATTACATTGTCAAACAGACATCAATCTGGCAGAGTACAGCTAAAATATTCCCCAAAGTATCAAAGCAATATATGATCAAAAGGACATCAGAAGAGGCGAGAGGGGGCATAAGTAGATCTTCTCATTGACAAAACTGCTCTATCCTGGGTAGTTATTTGCGGTGGATGGATAACAAACTCTCCTTCCCTGAAGGATAATGAATCTGTCACAACATATGAAACTTCATTTCTAGTTGGAAGAAAACAGGTATTTCTCTTCATGTCTAAACCCTGTCTTAGAATGAGATAAAAATAAATCTGTTGGGGCTTTGTTTGTTTGTTTGTTTGTGGGTTGTTGTTTTTTTTTTAATTAGGAGTAGTTTTCTCAAAACAATTTATCCTAATTCTGAACACCAAAAATATCTTCTGTATGTTTCCTCCAATTTAATGTATGCTGTATTTTCAAAGAAGATTAATTTTTGTCTTGTACATTATAGGATTCATGCATATCTCCCATAATAATGTAGGGATTTAGTCTTCTCTTTTGCAGAGTCTGAATGTATACTTTTGTAAATATTTTGTTCAATCTATGGCTTTCTGAAAGAGAACCTGCTCTATTAGTTAAGTAACTCAGTGCTGCATGAGTGCAAGCTATCCAGGCTATCCACATGACATCATGTAATTATTGTGACAAAAATGTTTAAATGATGTGCAACTTTCAACATACTTCACTGAGACTATATTTCAGACTTTCAAATAGAAACCTTGATGGATCAGAATACCCATATCTGGAGGGTAGTTCACAAGTCCCATGTGTAAAATCATTGTTCATACATAGATAAGGGTCATGTCTGCAGCTAGCAATTGTTTATATTTCATTGTATCTGGCTGTTTTGTGGAGGAAACCAGTTCTTTTCTGAAGGTCTTGCAATAGATGTCAATTAAACTTAGAGAAGTACACTGATTTTTAAAAAAGTGTCAGTTAAGCATAGAAGTGTACAACAATAATAGCTTAAGTATGTTGCTACATGTAAGCCTTTTTACACCGCAGCATGACAGAAATGCACATTGGGAGAGACTAAAAATATTTGACCATTAAATGTTCCATCTTATTTTCCTACAGAAAAACCTGTGTGGATTATTTCTCCCCTGTATGTATATATCTTTGTGTGTACAGTTTATGTAGATATTCTTTTTAATTAAATAAGATGTTTGGCCTTCAGACTTTTAGATTTAATTGCATATGTAATCACATCACAGCAGGAATAAGAAAAAAAATAGAGATTTAACACTGAAGTCAAGGAGGTATCAAACACTTGTGAGTATCATGAAATTCAGTCAAGTAGAAACTCCAGATGACTACGAATTGGGTCATCTCTGTGATCATAATGAAATATCACTGTTAAAGGAAAAAGGTATCAGATTATTCTTGCAACTTCATTTTTGATGGCTTTTTAAAGCACTCTTTTGAGATATAGTTAGCTTGAAATGTCTTTTTGAGAAAAAAAAGATAATTAGCATAGAAAAAGGCTTACAGAGGCTATGCTTCAACTGTTGTGGCTGATGAAGCAAATATTTAGTCATTTTATAAGCTGGCCCTACAGAATTTGAAGTATTAGGTTGAAAATTTGGAGTATATCTGAAAGATAATAAAAAATGTTTTGATTACTCAATAATTGTCTCAAAGAAATAATGGCAATACAATCATTTGTATCTGTTAATTCCCTTGAATGACTCTTGTGCTGGTTTTAGCTCCTCCCTTTCTTTTCAGAATCGTGATATATGATGTCCATATTTATTTTTAGTTTTCCCCAAGCATTTTCTAAGGCTTAGAGTGTTGGCAAAACATCATGATTCTGACCACTTTGGCTGTTCTCTGTAATCTCAACTCAGATCAGATGGTGAGCCTCAGCTGCTGTGTGAAACAGGTAAATGAAAAAAAACCCAAAACCTATGAACACTTAGAATGTTGGCAGTTTCATCAAAGATACCTTCCAGACAACAGGTGTTTGTTGTTTGTTTGGTTGGTTGGTTGGTTTGGTTTGGTGTTTTTGTTTTTGTTTTTTGTTTGGTTTGGTTTTTTTGTTTTTTTTTTTGTCTGTTTGTTTGTTTTAATATTTATGAAACTATGTATCATTTAGAGCTAGAGGAATTTGACTGCTGAGTGATCAATGTTGTTATCCTTTTAGTCTTTTATGGATTTTTCTTCTTATTCCTAACACAGCCACTGCAGCATTACATCAACAGTAATATTACCGTATATTACCTTGTTGTAACTTGAAGGGTTTCAGGAGAGACTGCAGGCAGGACTGGGGTTTTGATTTTATAAATAAATTAACATATTGAATTTACATGTCCTATTGTGCTTTGATACTATATGATGTATGCAGGACTGGAACAAATGCTAAGCACAAATAAGGTGAAGAGTTATCCAGAGCAGCAGTTACAGGTTTAAGAGGTTTCTAGATAGAACAGGGGTGTTGGGTGAGTGATATGTTTACCCTTGGTACAATAGTTCTTGGCTGTGTTGTTTGAAGGAAGGCAGGTTTATTTTTTCCAGTCAGTGTTAATGAGACTAAATTGCTATATTTTTTGTTCCTTGGTGATGTTGAAAAGAAATTCAAACCTTAATTGCTCTGATACTAGTTGGATGGCTGAAGGAGGTGTGACTAATTACAAAGGAGTAGGATACATGCTGTGGGTGCACAGAGAGCTGCAGCTGGATGTTTTTACCTCTCCTAGGTATTACACCATGGGCACTGCCTCTGGACCTTCTATTTTGTTATCTTTTCTGCATGTTCTTGTTTTTGCTCCCCACGCTATTCCTTCTGCTCCTTCTACAAAGTTTCAGAATCTAGAAGACAAATAAAAGCTCCAAATGGACTATCATAGATAACTTCCTGGTTTTTTAAAGGTAGCCTTAGGACTTTGAATCCTGTTACTTTTGAAAGTGTAGAACTAGAAAAACTTGACTGTAAACAGTAAACTAAGATTTATTTCATATCTTGTCTTTTTTTTTGCCTTTATGCCAGAAATAAATGTTACCTCTAAATACACCTTCATGTATGAAATCTTTTAGCTGGTTAATTTAATAGAGGCCCCTCATGAAATTTGCGTCATGGTTGGGAGCACAGGGTGAGAAAAGTATGAATATGTATTAACAGTTCCAGAGCAGAAGCTTCCTCTCGAAGCTGAAGTGGAGACAAGAGCAGCAGAGAGCTCAGGGTTAACCCTGAGGTTAATAGAAGATGGAAACCATTACAGTTTCAACAGGGCCTTCAAAAGAGGGAATGAAATCTCCTTAGCAAAACTGTGTAACAAAATATATCACTGATGTTTGAAAATACCATAATTCTGTTTTTTTTGTCCAAACTTTGTCAGGTTCTTTGTTGACAGTCTTCAAAGGTAACTGAAAGACTAAGAATTCTGTTAATGAAAAAAAATTTTTGCTAAAACTATGATTGTAGTAGAGTAACTGCATCTGCTTTTTGGGACTGAAGTGACACTATGCAGTCTGAAAGCAAATAATGTTGAGATAATTGAAAAAAAAAAAAACAAACCAAAACCAAACCTGAAAAAAGATCTTGGTCCTCTTTCATGAAAAGACTTCTAACTGGTAAGAGTTGGATCAAACATTCCTCTGTGAATAAGGATAAATGAGTGTGTGGTGTTATATTCCTTGATGAATACAAATTCTAGCTAATACTGTGTTCCCTAGAAACATATCAAACTATTCTCACTAAAAACATCGGAATGCCAAGCAGTAGATTTTTGGATAGGTCCTTCATTAGCTTCCTAAGGGTTGTCATGTCAACAACTGTAATCACAATTTAGTAAAATGATACTTAAACCAATGTGAATAGCAAAGCAACATACCAAATAAAATCACCATTCTATGACTGGTGGTGTGTTTGACTTATATAAATGCTGAGCTCAAAAGACAGTGTCAGATTGGTTAAACCTCATAAACCTAGTCTGCTCTGACCAGCGCATGCATGCACAGGCCAGGGGAGTATCCATCTGGCTGGGTAACTGTGTCACCAGAACCAGTAGCCTTATGCATTGGAAGTCATACACAGAACTACCCACTGTTTACATGGTTATACTTATTTAGCAACTTCTACTTAATGTAACGTAACATGACATAACACAATATAGTCATGAACATACACACTAGCTGTTATTGAAACCATTCTCTGTTACTGTTTGTAAGTGGGGCAACATCATCTTGCTCTGCTATAATCACTATTTCAGTTGTATAGAGTTTTTATAACAACACTATGGAAAAAAGATCAGCTTCTGCCATTCTACGTGAATATAATGAAACAGAGTGAATAGACCAAGTCTAGAATGAGCTATCATACTCACAGTGAATCTACTTCTGATGCATAAGGATCTGAAAGTGAATGTAGCCTTTAGGAACTATATAAAATATTTATAGTAACTTGTTCTTTATTTATCAGTGCCACCAGCAACAAAACACTGCTTCATTTTACAGAAGCTCCATTTAAATAGAACTGCATAAGAGAAGCAAGCAAAAGTAAACGGACAGAAAATAACCCTGCCTTTCTAAATGGAATTTAAATTAAAAAGCAGACAAACACAGCCCTGAAAAAAATCCAGATCTTTGAGCTTTAATTATCTTTATGTTATATATGTGTAAGTATGCATATGCCATATATATTATGGTCTCAGCTGCTAGATGCAAATCTGTGTATGGCACTCTTCATTTGATCCCTTCTGACTGCTTGTGTCAAATGGGTGACTTCAGTTTGGATAAATTATTTCTATATAAATGCTTTATATAAAAAAAGAAAATACTTAAGGATTTCTACCAGATTAGATGGAGATCTGCAATTACACATATCCAATCCCTATGGCTGGCAATAATTTACTCATTCAAAAGCATGAGGAGAAGGAAAACTCAGGAAACACTCAGTGTTCAGAGGTTTGTGCATGCAAGAAATTATATACATAACATGTGCATTTCAGTTTATTCTTTTAAGTGAAAAACACAGACACACACACAAAATAAAATGAGAACATTTTTCCTGCACCACTTATATCTTTGTCATTTTGGCCTATCAAAATCCTTGTTCAACAGAGTGGTCACAACACTTTGCTCTTTCTCAATAACCTGTTCATTTGCCTGCAGATTCATGCTGACTGATTCCTGTGACCAGTCTCTTCATCTCTTTTACTTTAATGCTTGCTTTAACTATTTAAAAAGCAACATAAAACTGACCACATCAGTCACAGGCAGGCAGAGGCCCATTAACACATATCATGCATCATTACTGTGAATCATTTATAAAATGGAGCACCGAGAAGAAATAATGGTCTGAATGTGACATCATAAAGCTGAAATGTGGATATGACATCAGTCTCTTATATCAGTGCTGTGTCTTGCAAGTCAGCTGGTCAAGCCAGAGCTTGCGGAGACTATTTCCATGGCAGCTTTTCCTGAGAGTTCAGTCATAGGGTGAGTGTGGTGTTAGAAGGTGATGAGGAACAGACTGGAATGAAGAGCCTTTCTCTTTCACTAGAAGACATGCCAGATCAGCCATCAAATATTAACCCTAAGTGAAGTGGTCTTATAAACACTATAGCACCCCTGAAGTGAAGGACTGGAATGGTCGTGGTCTCACAGTATGCTAACATGCACTTTTCTGTCTGGATGTTATTCTATCTCAGGTGGACACGAACTAACATTTTATATCAAACTGGACTCAGATCATACAGGACCACAACATTTCTTTAGGTATTTTACTTCATAAGAACAACAGACTGGTTTACAAAGGGAAAGGAAAGCAAAATCTCGTTATGCTGTTATTTATGAATGTTTCAAAATGCCTAGCATTATTTTAAATCTTTGTGTATATCTGTTTTTGTCTGGCTAATCAACCTTCATTTCCTGTTTTGGTGGAAAATTATTGATCATTTAGATCAATAAAGAGCATTAATGATTAAGAAAACTTTCTAAAGACTCCTCCCGTGATGAACCATTGAAGGATTATGCCGTTGACTAGTGTTTCATAGAAAGGCTTATTTAAAATAGAGCAAAAATCTTGACACAGCTAAGACTTTACTCAGTTCCCTGAGCTGCCTTTATGCAGCCAGTGTCTTTTAAATACTGTTACATAAGTCAGCTCTCATCCTATTTCAATAGTTAAGGCTTTTGAAACAAACTCTTTTGACAGTGCAAGAAACATTAAAAAAAAAATCATATCTTAGGAGGGACTTTCTTCTAGCAGGATATGTGTGTTCAGTGGTTCTTTTTTTCTTTATAACCCACTGTCGTTCAACACTGTTATTAGTCCCAGAGAGGAAACCTAAGTTATTCATATTCTGCAATGAATAACAATGATTTTATTCTTTTGTAGATTATATATTCATCTGGCCTTTTCTAAGGTAGGAAAAAAGTTGCAGAAGAAATAAAAGAGACTTTTGCTCCAGTTGCTAAAGCGAAAAAGAAAAAAAATATCTCAAGAGAAAATTAAAAGGCGTCAAAGACTTACATTATCCTGGTTTGGTTTATTTTTTATTTTTCTGTGTGGAAATAGTTTGTGCTCCTCCCTTCCTATCATCTTAAGGAAAGATGAGTGGAACAGGTCCCTCATCTCTTTTGAGAAGAGTAGTGATACAATTTCAGCTGAGCAGCTCTCTAGGTAACATTGTCAATTCTGCTTTGACAATTAGTGATGAAGGAAAGTGTCCTGAAGCAAGTGATATTAATATTTTAGTAGGTGGCATCCTCTCTACTAAGTCAGTATTGCTAGAGGGCATTTTGATGATGGTGTTTCAAAATCTAAAGCTGACATCCTCGTCCCTTGTAGCTGTTGAGATACAATCCAGTGATATTCTTACGAAGATGCATGATAATAGGGAAATCTACTTGTGATCTGCATGATAATAGGGAAATCTACTTGTGATCTGCTTCATTTTTGCTTAATGTAAAATGAGCTGAACACATGCTCCTAAAGACCTATACTCTTTCAAATATGTTTGAATGTGAACTATGCACCGACAGTGCATAACTACACTTAATTAACATTAATATTGGATTTATATTCTTAGACTAATGGAGAAAAATTTATATGAATCAGGAATTTTACTGAGATTTAAGTAAACATAGGTCTGGACTGCAAAGAAATTTCCTTGGGAAGAAAAACTGCACAAATGGAACTTAGCTCTTACAAGGCTTCTTTCTGAAAACCTTTAAGCAAATCTCTCCTTCTGTAACTCCTGCATTCTGAACTCCTTTACCTGATGAGCAGTTCTGTTCCTGAGCAGTTTGTCAGTCTGGGTTGGGATAATGGGCATTACCTTTACATTTACCCTCTCTTGAGAAAATTGATTTATATGTTCTCTGTGTGTTGGGGTGAAGAAGTCACAACTCAGATTGTCATTCTACAAATGTGGCCTGAGTTTTTAAAAATCCCATCTATTCCTGTGTACAAAGCAGCAACTGACTGTACTGTAACCATGGAGACCTGCAGCAGATTCAGGAGCTGATTTTAACTCTCATGCTTCAGATCAGGAAATGTTAGATACAGAGGTGACAGTCAGCCTTAGGGAAAGGCCACTAGCGATGCAACACACTGGAGACCCTCCAGAATCATTAGGTGTGGGTCTGTTCTCAGAGAAGATTTTCACTGTGTCAACCCCAAAAAATGAGAATACCCGTAGAGTTCGAAGAGTGAAAAAATCTTTTATGCTGTTATTTGATTTTCAAAAATACTTCAAATCGTGGCTGTGATCTGGATATCCATGATATATTAGCTTCTCTTACAAGGGACCTACCCCTTCCCAACCTTTCTAGTGAATAGAAAGCTATAAGCTGTAAGACTACAGAATTATTTCTCAAACTTATGTCGCCATGAAAACTTTCCTTATGAATGACATATGTCAAGACTGAATTCATCATGTGGTGTAAACTACTGATTTCATTGTTGCATTACAGGTACATTTTATCCTATATAAATAATTTTTACACTATGGCTCTATATATTTTTCTTGTTCTTCCACAATATTCTCCTATCTTAGCAATTTTTATTAGAGAAACTTTATTTAGATTAGACCATAAACAAATAACAGCTTTAAGGAACAGCTCCATTAGGATCTCTAAACTGTGTAACACTGTGATGGAAATAGCTTCTGGACGTTCCTTGCTGGGTATGATCAGAGATAGGGATGAAACAGCTTTAAACATTGATTTAGTATGAGAAGCTATGCAAAATCAAGGCTGTTTAAACAGCAGGAAATCAGAAAAGCAATTCAGGGATTGAAAAAAGAATAATGACTAGCTGGGGAGAATATAATAAAAGTGTTTTGGTAAGGGAAATAGAGGGGATGGAACATTATAGGATCTTTTCTTCGCCAAAACTGACCCTCAGTATATATCAGTCTTATTTTTCTATTCAGACAGCAGAGCTTTCAGCATTTGGCTTGGCTTACTCAGTATCAATAGCTCTGATATTCCAGTAAGTGATATATGGCTGTGTGCCTCAGAATAAAGGAGACATATTGATACTTGTGGCTAATATTTTTTCTGGATATAAGGTAGTTATATTATTGAATGGTGCAAATGATTCTTTAGAATGTCATTGCCTAATTGAGTACAGAACAAATGATGCCAGGAAGAAAAGGTTAGACATGAAGAGTAGGGTCTTTTCTATGTAGCCACATTTAAGGTTTCAATCCCTGAACTCAAGAAGACAACTCAGGGGGTGTGCAGTATCTTTTTTGCCCTTCCTCTTTCATTTTTAGATCATTCTCAAGCAGTGTCCAATCAAACATTTACTTGCTCTCTACTCCTGTCTATGCACAGGAAATTCTGTCTTTTGTTTGGTGTGGGTGGACAAAAGCACCTGCAGGATGAATTCTGCATTCTTCTCCGATTCTGCTCATTGCAATACATTGTTCCTGGTTTAACAGTAGGGAGTGATTTTGAGCATTAAATACTTTCTTTAGCAATGTGCTGTGAGGATTGGTGAGTACAGCTAAGAAGTAAGACTATGAGTGGAAGCTGTTGTAGCCTTCACTGAAATAACAGCTTCTCCCTGCTTGCTGCCAGCCCATCTCTTAAGACGCACATGCAGGATGTCTATGCAACAGTTGTCCTCTCTGAGGGTGAAATGCTCTCAGGCATCGTTCCTGCCCTGCCATACATAAGGGCTAAAGAATTTGTCCTGGCCATGGATCCTAAATACACTAGATCCTTTTCTGAAAAGTCACTTTCTAAGAATCCTCTGGCATGGATTGCTGCATGGGCTTATTACTTCCCAGATGCAGAACTCTGTATTTATCTTTGTTGAACTTCAGTAGAAGTGTCAAAGAAAGAGTGGAGCTTCAGAGGACGATGAGCAAAAAATATGCAAAAATCAGAATTGGAGAAAAGAAGCAAAGAAGAGATAAAAGAAAATATTTTGGAAGGCAAAAGTCAAGACAGATAATAAAAATATGGATAAAAGGAAATGAAAAAGCAACATGCATTTTTATGGTTGTTGCGCTTTTATATTGTATTTTCATTCTAGGAACATATCAGATCTAGGCAACAGGATAAAAAAGCAGTTTCCATGTTATATTTCAAATCCCACATTTTTTCTTGCAATGGTTGGATAAACAATGTAAAAAGGTTTGTATGGTGCCACAGGAGTCTGAAGGTACTGCTAGTTCTCCGATGGAATCTGTCAAATGTAAAAGCATATTTATTAAGGTCATGCACTTTTCTGCTTCCAGCTCTGTGAGGCTGTGGCATTTTTCCATCTGTATTTCTTGTTAAAGATCCGAATGACTCATCCTTGAATTTGCCTTTGAGGTAGACAGTTTTCCTATGACAACAAAATCCAGCTGGTACACAAAAAATGTGTGTGTCACTGTCAAGGATGGATCATTCTTAAAAGAACTAAACTCAGTCTTAGAGTTGGAATTTTATTATTAATATTTCAGTTAAATTTTATTGGTTTGCAGGTTTTTTGTATAATAACATTTTAAAGTAACAGACCAAATATTAATACCTCCCTATATAATTAAACTCTTCCTAGGGATTTTTAAATAAGCATTAAAAAGAATCTAAATCTTACTGAATCTCAATTTTCTTCTCTGAAAATATTAGTATTTTCTAATCATGACTAGTTCTACTCGTAAAAGCAAAAAACCTTTCCCTCTTACAAATCAAACAAAATTCAAATTTTCAGAATAGTTTTAAGGTTATTATTTAGCAATTAAAAGGAAGAATCAATTATGCACCAGTTTTGTTGACTAACTGCATTTTGCAGACTCCCACATACTCTTTTTTATTAGGAAATGCTTTTATTTTAGCTAAGTTTTTTAAAGTGTGGTGCTTACTCAAGCCTTCCTAAGATGTCTGTGAGTTATTAAGCTCTTTTATCTCTGTTTTCATAGGCTCAGTTAACTGTTTTCTTTGCAAATGAAAGAGACGTGGACTTGAAATATTCAGCTGCTGCAAAACAGAAAACTTCAATGCTGTTAAAATACATAGTACTCATAAAGAATAGCATAACAGGGAAAATGTTTACTATTTCTGTTGCAACTTCAGCATTACAACCCTGAAACACTTGAAATGCATTTATGAGTTACGACTTATGAAATTATAGCGTACTAAAGAAATATAGCCCCAGTATAACTAAGCATCTAAGGAAATTACAAGTTTTCTCTGATTTTGAATATTTATTTTTTTTTTACTTAAAAGTTTAATTAAAGTGAGTTACTGCTGGGAGGCATTTTGAAAAAATTTGAATTCAAGAATGCCATTTAGTTCATGGAGTCTTCTTTAATTGATTAACATATGCTAAAGAAGTAGACTGTCTTGGAACAAGTTTGAAAATCCTAACTACAGAGTTCACATCTTGATAGTTAGAGCCACACACACTGTTTGAAATTGATTGAGTGATACAATATGTGTCCCAAAATGCATTGGGGCTTTTTCCCTTGCAAACTTTATCTGGACAGATGAGGCATCATACAACCAGTCTCACTGAGTCATTGGCTGGTGTGTGCTAGGTGCATATTTGCAAAGCATAATGAGTCTTCCTCTGAGAAACAGGCCTGAAATGTCTAAAAAAAAAATAGGAGAACATGAACATGTAGAATCTGAGACACTGAATTGTCTGCCTGTTCCAGATTTAATAGTCTGTCTAAATCCAGATCTAATCCATGGTACAACGATTATCTATGGAAGCTGCTAGTGAACAAGCAACTGTCTTCTGATACCTTCACATCCTGATGTGGTATTTTGGCAGCTGGCAGTAGTGTGTTTATTGACTTTTTCTGGGGAGGAGTTTTAAGGTAAAATTATCACCATTGAGTCTGGGATTATCACCAATAGTCTGATGAAAAATTAGTATAACCGTATTTAAAATGTGCCATGAACTTGTTCAAGCAGATCTTTTGTCTGTCAGGTATTAGATAACTGAATAGATTGCTTAAAAAATTTCATTTGCCCACGAATGTTGCAATATTGGCACTAAAATGTGAATGTGTGCCACTAGTCATCACACAATTTGTGAAATACCACAGACATGCCTGTATGTAGTTGGAAAGGAACTCTGCACTACTCCATACGGTACTACTGAGTGATGTTTTCAACAGCAAAATGACCTTATTTATAAATAGCCTGTATCCAGATCAGAAAGAAATGATTTAAAAGCAGTAACTGAATTGATTCACAGGGGAGCTGACAGAATATGCAACATGGCACTTAATGTTATGTGAATTCTGAAAGACTTAATCATAATGGGGACTATAATATATATATTACACTGCATTTAAACAGTTTGAGAAATGAATCCTATCCACAACAGGAAAACAGGTTGTCTATATTGGAATACCACAGAGTGTGTACTCCATAGTATTGACGTTAAAATAGAAACATGAAAAGGGAGAAGTCTTGGCCTTGTCATTAATACTTTACAAAGATAAAGGTAGCAAAGAAACTATTTGCATCTCTCCCAATGAAAAATCACAAGACAGTGATCACCACACTTCTGCATTCAGCATCACTGTTTATCCAAATATGTCATGGAGGTGTTCAGACAGAATGAAAGCAGAAGCGGTTAGGGAAAATGCCTTTACTCAAAACAAGATAATACTACATTTATCACTAACACAGCATTTCTAAAGAAAGATTCCTTCTGATAACAACTACAATAGTCATAAATACCCAGAAGAAAACAATTGCAAGATGATCAAACTGAACACATGGGAAAACATACTGATCAGTGTGAAAAGTACATGACGTGATCAGAACGTATAGGTGTATTTGAATAACATATAGATGTATTTGAATATTGAGAGGATACTCTACAAATCAATATATTGCGTTTTAGCATAATAGGCAAATCAATGCTTCAGGAAACAAACCCACCAACATCTTAATTTTCTAGGATATTTCTGCCAGTTGGTACAAAAAGGCATGCATATTCACTTGAAGTAGGTTTAACAAAAAATAATTTTAAAAGTTAATCTAATATTAAAATTAGTACTTAAACACTTGGGACTATCTTTAATAATAAACCTGATAGAATTATCTCGCATGACTGTCCTGGCACTTGAGTGAGTTCCTCTAATTTATGATATTAATTTCTGCAGCTGCTGTCACCTAGTAGTCAGCCCCGATCCTTCTGAACTGTAACAATTTCTAAGAAAATGCTGAAGCTAATGCTACAAACAAAAATTACACAGATGAGACTAAATCCATGTTGTAATCACCTGTTCAGTGACCTTATCCAGTGTACTTAGATGAGGCAATGAGTTACCAGAACAATGTAGGTAGCTTTGCATGCTGTTTCTACATAACAGAGAGATTTCTCGATGCAGCCAAGAGGTATGAAGCAATTATCCTTAAAGCCCTTTTGGTGTGTCTTTCAGATAATGAAAAAAGTCTAAATTAAGTAAAGTATGTAGTTTGTTGTGCTAGGTAGAAATTAAAATGAGGCTCAATTAAGACATGAATATTTACAAAATGCAAGTATGAGTGTAGGTGTATTTTAGAGCAAATTTTTAAAGTGTACACCTGCAGCAGATGGTATATGCTGTTGTTATTTTGTTACAAGTGTGTTAAGTCCCAGATGTCTGACTGTAAGCATTGACCGTGAATGTTAAAACACACGTGTATCGTTGCCAACAGCATAGACATCTTTCCCATGTTACAGTTTTATGGTAAGAAGGATGACTGAGCTTAACTCTTTTGCCCTCTTGTATTAAAAAATGTCCTCACTAGTCAAAAAACATGATGCACCTTCCAGAACATCTGATTATTAACAGAGGCACAGATGTGCCCAGAGTTTTTCTCAGGTCTGGCAGATTTTTGTACAAGCAGCAGGCAGGAACAATACAAAATAACATAATATTAAATCAAACTTATTTTTGCTTTTGTTTGTTTGTTTACCTTTTGGCTTGTTTTATAATATATGTTGGGGGTATGAACTATGAATTAAAATACACTTTGCACACTGAGTAGACCATGAAATTGTAGCTGTACCCAGGAAGGGACTCTGGGAGATACTTCACCTCTCTTACAGGATACTTTCTTTCTTGCGTCTCAACAGCTTTCACAAAAGTTTGCAAAGAAAAGTATGATAAATGCAGGTCTTCTGGTGAACTGAGGCAGGTTTCTACTGAACACAGAGCTGTCCTCAGGATGACACCCGCTTTGTATTAATTTTCTCATCAGCTGATGTTGTGGCCCACATGTGATTTTGCTGATGAGACAAGGGCAATAGAATAACTCTTCATCCTCTCTCTGAATCTGTGGGATCTTCAGTAGCACAGAAATACAGCAAAACCTTTTTTGTTGGTGGTGGTTTTTTTATTTTTTTCTTTTTTTTTCTTTTATTCCCCAATTACACTTGAAGGTATGAAAGGGATGGTCAGCTAAAGAAGGTGTAATCAAGATGTGGTCCTGCAGGATGCAACACAGCAGCTATAGCCCAGGAGGAGGTTCAGACAAAACAGTTTTCTTCCACTTTGAGGCGCCTGAATTAGTAGCAGTAACAGGAAAAAAAGCAGCCCAGGAAACCAGAGTAAGATTACTTTATGATATGGTAATACAAGCATCATTCTCAAAGGTGATGAATGAAAAACAGCATGCATGTACTTAATTCAAGATTTTATTTACATAGGCTTTATTTTTTGGCAAGTGACCCTTGTTTGAGAACATTTTAATATAATAAGTCTAAAAATACTCTTATTGGCATCATTCACAGCAGTGAATAATAGTAGTAATAAAGGTTAGTTAGGAATTACTTGATGATGTTTTGTTGCTGTGAAGTTGTAATTAATTTTTACTATATTTAAAGCAATGGAGAGCCTTTATGTCTTTATAGAACATGGGTTTGAAATGTTCAATTTGATCATGATTAAAAAACAAATCTGGTAAAACCTTTAATATAGCACATAGTTGCTCAGAGTTTGAGACCTTTATGAAGAGGTGGGTGAAAGGAAGTAGGAAAATACTATGCAAGTACATTTATTTGCCAGATCGTATTAGAGCTGTAATAATAATGTTGAGCCATATATTACATAACTGCACAAAGTACTACATAGCTGCAGAAATGTTTTAATTTATCCTCATAACACAAATACAAGAGAACATTGTTACCCTCCTTGCTGTAAACATCTGGCTATGTAACATGACAAGTCTTAATATTTAACAGTTTGCTTTAACAGAAAAATTAATTAGACCTGTTCTCAGATTTTACCAAGACTGTGTGTCCTATACTTACTTTAAACTCATTAGAGAATATTTGGAGAAATGAGAATTAAAACGATTTTGAATTGCAGAGTTGAGTTTCTAATTTTAATATATATGTAATTGACGTTTAGTCTTATCTTAGTAAGCACTGGACTTCTTAAGTGGAATGGGCCAGACTCGTCAAACTTTTCAATCTAAAAAAAAAAATTGTATTTTTAAACGTGATAAAACCTTAGAGAGTTTTGTGTTTATAGTGATTTTTGGCGGTGGAGAAATGAAATGTACATTTCTGTAATGCTTTTATTAGAAGATTCATGTAAAAACTTGTAGAAAAAGTTGTTTACCAGAACCTATGTTATTTGGATACATTAAAATGCCTGATTCATTTGATGATTATTTTGTTACCTTAATGTATTTTTTCTTTCCATATGCTTTGCATATTTTTGAAAAGAACTGGGACAGAGAGAGAAAGCTATTAATCTGCCATAGTACTGTGGGAAGAAGCACTCTAGCCTGCTCATGAAAATTTTATATTTCTGAATTTTTTCAGAAGTGAGCTTGATGGCATTAATGTCATCAACAAGCAGAAAATTATAGCAGCCTGGGGCCTTTTCTTCCTTCATTTCATATCATAATACAAGAAATGTTAATTTGTCAGTTCACATGACTAATAATGACCACCTTGATCCAAGAGGCAATGATTACAGTTACATCCATGGGGAATTGCTTGACTTATCATATCTCTGCACTGAAAAGAATAATTAAATATTATTTTCCATGCCCCTCCTTAATTTCAGAGAAGGAAGAGGTCTAATTAAGGTGTTCTGAATCACCTCCAACTTTGTATATTGTTTACTGAGTCAGTCTGAGAGGACTAGCTTTCTGGTGTCTGAAGTTTGTGTGTCTTAAGAACAGACATGGTATGCATTTGTGGTGAAAATCAGTAGTTACAAATATGAATGATGACAAACGAAAATGCATTATATTCACAGCGGTTTGTCGCACTAGGTGGGCATCCACTGAGAGAGAACAGGTAATCTTTTCTTCAGTTTCCAGAGGGGATGAAATAGAAAAGATTTGAATGTTTTCCCTGAGCTTTCTCTCAGTGAGAAACCATAAAAATATGGTGGAATTCTGAGATACAACAATGCTGGAATCAAGAGACATTCAGTCCAGCCCATGGAGCACTGCTATTTCATAGAAGATCTGCAAGCCCAGTTGGAAGTATCTCAGAGATTGTTGAGAACAGTTGATTGTATCTCGGTTCTTGGTGTTTGTCATTGTGTGTGGTATCAAAGTTTTCTGTAACGATGGAGGGTGTAATAGGAATTGTATTTTCTGGTGACTGAGCTTGACACAGAGAAAGTCTGAGTTGCAGCTGCAGATTTTTGCACTCACTTATGTGGTTAGAACTGGCCACCAAATAAAAAGCATCTCTTTCAACTACATTCTTTCCAAAGTGTTCACTGAACTCTACAATGGCAGACCAAAGTGGCCTTCAGGGAGGACAGGGAGTCTACTGAGATCATAGCAGAAATGGTAGACAGCAAGTTCCATCCTTGGAACAATGTATAGTATTCATAAAGTAAGATCTGGTCAGAGGCTGAGTGTGATGCTTGCCACTACAATGAATCAGGTGTCTGCCTAAGGGAGTCGCAAAATTGTGGACAGCTCAGGGAAGCAGTATAACTCTTCTTAAAGTTGCCTTTTGGAACAGGAAGGTCATTCGTATGGAAATGTATGAAGTCTGTGTGTTGTCAGAATGCCAAACTGGTTAGGGTCATTTAGTAACTCTTACACAAGTGATAAGTACCTAAGACTCTTCCTCGATGATGTAAATCTGTCATTTATTTAAATGAGCATTGAATTCTCTCTCTGTGTTTCTGTCCCATGGACAAACACCGTAGACTGTATAAGCCATACAACATTGCAAGTAATATTTAATTTTTAAATTAATTATATCTAAGTTTCCTCTTTAGCATCAGAACATTGTCAGATCGGTCCAGACTCTGCTTCCTTTTGAATATTTACCTTAGAAGAGTTCTACTTTTGAAATAACAAGTTCTCCTAAGAACATCTCAGTGAGTGCATCCTTTTGGCCTCTGCATATACCTTTTAAATGTTTGTCTCTGAAATTGTGCATCAATACAAAAAGATCTTTTGACAACAGCTATGTAAAATAAATGGTAGTACTTGTTACTTCACTGAAGGGAAGAATGATGGAATTGTTCACAACTGGAGTCAGGGATGCCTGGAGACCCACTTGCATGCATTTTTCTCTGAGCTATTTGATCTCTGTTATGTGTGTGAAACTTCAAACTACTTTGTTGTTACATGTAACTTTTCAACACGGGTCTTTTGTAAAGAAGATTAGAAGGTAAATATTATTTTACTGATTTTTATATGATGAAACAGTACCATGACTTACAGAAAATATCTTGTCACCCAACAACAGAGTGATCAAGTCTTTAACAGTATCCCAGTTCTGCAGAATCTTATACTGGACCTTATCCATCATGACACACTGAATTTGAAAGTGTAGAAACACAGATACTTGTTATTCTCTTGTTGTACATGATCCTGGCACTCAACAAATATATGTAAATATATAACTATAAAAATCAAATTAGAAGGAATACATATTCAAAGTCCCTTAGGAGATGCTATTGTGAATGTACGTAAGACACCATCAGTAACAAGCATCTCTGATAGAGATGTCTGAGATGCTTTTTTCTGATCCTTGTAAAAAGAGTAGTTTTGTCTACTGAATCTACTGTATTTGTTTAAATTAAGGGGAGGAATGCTTTAATTAATGTTTTTTGAAGTACATAGAATATTAGCAATTTCAAAATTACATTCTACATCCATGTTGAATAAATGTGGAAATCTCTAAGTAATGCTGCAGATTAAAATAATGTTAGTCATTCATTTAGAATATAGCTATTATGAGGTAATCATCACATCAGTTATAGTCTGTTATCAAATAAATGCTATTTACAAGCAGAGAAATCAAGTTACTCAGTGTAACATTTAAGTCTAGCTATGGAATTAGGTGCAGTATGAAGTGTACTGCAATTAACTGGACTGCACTATGTGCATTTGTCTTCTCCTATATGTATATGACACCCCTGAAAAGAATGGAAAGATTGTCTAAAGATCCATGCCCCAACTATTTGCGAACAAATAAAACAAGATTGACCCACAGGATTGTGTGATTACCACAATGGCATAAGATGCCAGAGACTGTCTCGTTTATCACACTCCTGAACTGAGAGACTGTAGGGGCCACTTTGGTCTGAACATAATCACTGATCTCTTCTCCGCGGTATTCAGTGATAGGACATGTGGGAATGGTTCAGAGCTGTGTCAGGGGAGGTTTAGATTCAACATTAGGAAGCATTTCTTTACCAAAAGGGTGGTCAAACACTGGAACAGTTTCCTAGAGAGGTGGTTGATACCGCAAGCCTATCAGCGTGTAAGAGGCATCTGAACAATGCCTTTAATAATATGCTATAACTTTGGATGAGCCCTGAAGCAGTCAGGCAGTTGGACTAGATGATCATTGTAGGTCTCTTCCAATTGAAATATTCTGTTCTACTCTAGGCTAGGCTAGGCTAGGCTTGGCTATAATTACTGATCCTTAGGTGCAGTTCAAACACCATAAAGTGCTTTAGGAGAATCTCCAGCTTTTGGTTAGCTACCTTCCCATGCACAGGCAGAGGTACATGATGAAGAGGTTATCAGAATGATTCAATAGGAATCTTGTGCTGATGATTCCTAAACCAGGAATTGCTGCTAATGGTTTAGAAAAAAAAAAAAAAATAAAATTTTTTTTAAATTTGAAGTGTCCCAGGGCAGTGGCCCACTGATAGAGATAAGAATCTCTTTTAGCTTGTGGTCCTGTGGAAAGAAACTTCTCATACAATTAGATGTTTAATGGCTGTATAAGAATAAAAAAAGAACTCTTCTAGAAATGCATTATCTTAGTACTCTGAGTCTTGGCTTGAATTCAGATCCCCATCCTGCTGAATTCAGTTCAGGAATTGCAATCTGTATCCTCTAGGAATACCCATCATTAAATGATTGAGTGTTTTAACTTGAGCACCTGTTTTCTCTTCTGTTTGAACTCTTCCACTTTATATAAATGATTAATTAAGTGTTGAAAGAGTGATGTGAACCTGCAGCTCTTATGTTCCAGCTGAACTTTTAACCACTGGCCTATCAGCTGCAGCTAACTCATGCCTGTTTGCATTAGGTATTCTCTATATGGAGAAAAATGTGCTTATGAAACATTTTTCACATGAGCGAAACAAGGCAGAGGAGAAGAGGTCTATTTTAAGAATCTGATCACTTGGGGTATGTAGTACTTCAAATAGGATCAAAACCCTTTACAAGATATATGACAGGCTGAGGCCTTCATAGCCAGTAAGTAGCTGAATCTGAGTTACTTAAGGAACTGTAACGCCAGCAATGTTAGATAGCAGCAAAGCATCATTGACTGAGGAGTGTAGCGCCCATCTCAATCTAAGGAAGAAAGCTTGTCTTCACTAGATAAACTTGGTTGGACAGATAATATTAATGATCTAATTCAGATTATTTCATAAGGGAGTAACTGCCTGGTTAGTAGGCAGGTATTTTGGACAAGGGAAGCTGCTGGCTAGAAACCAGTTTAATATTTAAAATTAAGTTTATATCATTACTGATGGAAAAGCAACACCAGAAGAGAGAATATGGTTGAGAATTTTAAACTCCTGTATTGCTGCCTAGAGTCATTACAGCAGATGAGTACATTTGAGACTCTGGAATTGACTGAAATCACTAGTCTATATGACCTAGACTGTAAAGTCAAACTTGTAAGGTATTTTTAATTTCATTTGTTTTAAACATCCTGAGCATCTTTTCTACTACAAAGCTCTGCCTTGCTTCTTATGGTATGTTTATGTATCTTACAGCATTGTCAGACATCAGTTTGAAAACCACTGAGTAAATCAAAACACAAAGATTGTAGTTGCTCATTTTAGCTGTCATTGATTTGTTGATACTATCTTCAACATACAGCTTTTAGAAATTTCTTTTTTCCTTTTACTTTTGTGGTGCTACCAAGATAATTTGGACTTCATGTTTGACATGTTTTTTGTAGTCAGTGGATGCAAGTCACATTATTTTGAGGGACTGCATTTCAAAGAAATGCTTGTAAAGAAAGGAACCAATATAAATTAAAAAACCTCATCTTGTCAGGCACCTTAGCTATAAATACTGTGGAAATGCACCACAATTTTGTTTTCTTGGCTGTAAGATCTCAGAATTTAAACATGCTTCATTTAGATTACTATTCTGTTTTCTTCCCTTTTTAATGTCAAACTAAGCCTATGGGTCTCTATTTTAAACAGAAGTCTAAAGGTAATATTTGACTGAGGTAATATTCAGAAAAGTTCATGTTAGATACTTAGTGTTTTATGGATACCTCCATCAGAGCACTCCATATTAAAGTAGTAAATGCGGTTGAAATTTGCATTTGCTGGTGATGCTTTACAAGACCACTACTTTCAGTGCGACTCAGGAAGAGATGAAGCATCAGTGATTACTGAAGATCCCTGAAATTAATTGTTTTTCATCTGCCTGACTTTGAGTACCCACGTTCTCTTCACTTTTCTGTCTAGTTTAATCTACTTCTTTGTGTATATGATGGAAATCTGCCAAAACAGAGGGATTTTAACAGTCAGAAATACCAAAATGTCTTCCTTTTATACAGATAAATCTTAAAATACCATTACAGCAATATTTGAGTAATCTGATGTCTTTAAAAGCTGAAACATACAGAGTATGAGAAGGACAGGGAAGGAGATATCTTCAGTGGGAAGGAGCAGCAAGAATAAAGAGAAAATTTAAAAACTACAAGTTATGAAGGAAAATTATTTAAATACCAAGAGATAGCAACTCTAAACAGAAATCAGATAGACACCAACATTACTATGTCACGAAATATTTAGCACCCAAAAAACTCTTCAACCTGTATATGCTACCATTTTTAAAGGGCATCAGCTGAGAAAAACTCACAGAAGCTGAGGTTCATCACAGAATTTCACTTAGTAGTTGCTCCTAAATGCCATTCCTGAACAGTTGCCTAGAAAGCAGCGAAATCCGTATTTCAGATTGCATTTGTATAATAAAGATGATGGTATTACCTCCTTTCGCAGGACCAGCTGGGGCTGATTCTCATCTTAGACCAGTAGAAGCCAAATTTTTTTTAGCTGGAATCTGTATGAAGGTACTGCTGCAAGGGGAAATCAGGCCTCTCTTGTTTACTTAATGTATTAGAATAGTGGTTTTTTTTCTCCTTTCTCCCTAAATATGATAGTTTTTCTTCATTTGTATTAGCTATAGTGAAGCATATTCAAGTTGAAGTATACAGACCTCTCATAAAAGTCATCATATATTCATTATTCTGAATATCTCGCCAAGCACATAATCTGTGCTTGCTTGAAGTATGCAGTGATTTTTCTACTGCTCCGTTTTGTTAGAATATCAACACATTAATTTATTTTAAGTTTTTAAGAATTCATTGCTTCATGTAGGGCTAATATTGAACTGTTTCTCTCTTCAACAAGATTTAAAGAAAGAACAAATTTAAATATCTATAATTACAGAATTTAGAAATGTTAAGCAGGTAAAGTAAATTTACCATTGATGCATATTTACTCTCTGTGGGGATATTGACTTTATCATTTAACGGTTTAGTTCTGCAGTTATTAAAACAATTGTTTTCTCAATAGCCATTTTAATAACTGCTTTTGCATTTGAATGCTAAATAAATCTGATGTGGTTCAGCCTGAAGTGACAACTTTATACTGAAACTCTGATCTAGCTCACTCCTCTCCTGACTGCTCCTTCTTTTCCATTTCAGTTTATGTCATTGTTACTGGTCCTTGATCTTATTCTTCTTCCCTCTACCATTTCTCAGAAACACCCCACAGAAATAATGGGAAATGAGAGCTGGAAGAGACCTTGAGAGGTCACATTATATATCTTCCTTTTCTCCTCATTATGTGGATTTTACAGAAAGAACACAATTACAGAGAACTTAAATTACATGTTTGGTTCACTTGTATATTCTCTGGTGAAGAAAACACTGCTTTCCTCCTTTTTGCTGTGGGAGTTTTACTGTGAATACATGCTCTAAAACAAAACTGCGTTTCTTCCAAGGAATAAAAACACACAGCCAAATAAAGACAACTGTGCAGTCTTCATCCTGAGGCAGATAAAAAAATCTGTCAGGCTGAACTAATTTCTAATAATCAATTTACACCTGCTGAGATATATTATGTACTTTAAGGTTGATTTGCCATAGTGTTTTTCATTAATCATCAATTATCTGTAGACATGAAAAGACATAATTTTTCCCCTCTGGAATCTACAGCCACCTGATTTTGAGCCCAGACAGATCTTCTCATCATTGTCCAGCCATCTGGAATGTTCAGCATTCACTTTTCTCTCATGCCTTTGAGGCTCATGCCTTTTTTTTGTATTTTTAATGTTTTTGTATAATGCAATGGAGAATGGTTCCCTTAGAGGTACCACACAAGGTCCTGTTTCAAATTACTGGCAATCTATTTTTACTACCAATTATTGAGATACTA